>NC_133738.1:5594003-6326503 GCF_048934315.1 Petromyzon marinus | reverse complement strand
CTGATGATGCTGCTGCTGATGATGCTGCTGATGCTGCTGCTGATGCTGATGATGACGCTGCTGCTGATGATGATGCTGCTGCTGATGACGCCGCTGCTGATGCTGCTGATGATGATGATGCTGATAATGATGCTGCTGATGATGCTGCTGATGCTGCTGCTGATGATGATGCTGCTGCTGATGCTGCTGCTGCTGATGATGATGACGCTGCTGCTGATGATGATGATGCTGCTGCTGATGACGCCGCTGTTGATGCTGCTGATGATGATGATGCTGATGATGATGCTGCTGATGATGCTGCTGATGCTGCTGATGATGCTGCTGCTGCTGATGATGATGATGCTGGTACCTTGGATCGCCGCGTCATCTCCGTGTCAGACGACAAATCGAACGAGGCCCGCTTGGTGAGAATCATTGCGGAGACCTGAGACAAAGACAAAGATCCCCCAGGTAGCCTCTAGCAGGCTGTAGGGGCAAGTGCTGTTAGTAGCAGCACTTACACACAGACATCACCACCATCACCACCACCATCATCATCATCACCACCACCACCATCACCACCACCACCATCACCACCACCACCATCACCACCACCACCATCACCACCACCATCATCACCACCACCACCACCATCATCACCACCATCACCACCATCATCACCATCACCACCATTACCACCACCATCATCACCACCACCATCACCACCACCATCACCACCATCACCACCACCATCACCACCACCATCACCACCATCACCACCACCATCACCACCATCACCACCACCATCACCACCACCATCACCACCACCACCACCACCATCACCACCACCATCACCATCATCACCATCATCACCACCACCACCACCACCATCACCACCACCATCACCACCATCACCACCACCATCACCACCATCACCACCACCACCATCACCACCATCACCACCACCATCACCACCACCATCACCACCACCATCACCACCATCACCACCACCACCATCACCACCACCACCACCATCACCACCATCACCATCATCACCATCATCACCACCACCATCACCATCATCACCATCATCACCACCATCACCATCACCACCATCACCATCATCACCATCATCACCACCACCATCACCATCATCACCATCATCACCATCATCACCATCATCACCATCACCATCATCACCTCCAGCTTGCGAGTCGGTGTCGATTCTATTTCTGCCTCTCAGTGGACGGGGGGGGGGGGGCTAAGGGGCAGGGTCCCCTAGGGGAGGGGGGGAGGGGGCGGGGGGTGAATCACGGGAATCCGATTGGTCCACACCAGAGCGAGCTGGCGTGGACCAATCAGTGCACCTCTCTGAGACTCGCCTCTCGTGTGGACCAATCAGTTTCAAAGGCAACGCGTCATCATCATCACGTGCTCGTGTGGACCAATCACTTTCAAGGGCAACGCATCATCATCATCATCATCACGTGCTCTCTCCGAGTCCGTTCTAATTTGGTGCTTGTCGGTACAATTCACGAGAGGTATCAAAATAAAATAAATCACGACGTTTCGGGCGCAACACCAGCGTCCGTCATCAGGGTGGGAAAGCCAACGTCGCGATTTATTTTATCGTCCGACCGACGTGATGATGATGATGACGATGACGATGATGACTTTACCGGAAGATTCATTGACAGATTGTGTGTGTGTGTTTTTGTGTGTGTGTGTTTGTGGTCAGAAGGCCAGACGCGATTCCTTGCAAGAGGCTTCAGTTTATGACCTTGGTTCTTTCGGTAAAGTCACCACCACGTAGAAGAGAAACAATAAAATAATAAAAAATCTATAAAGCAATAAAATTGCAACACCAAGCAGCAATTATCATCAGGGTGTGAAAACCACAGCAAGAACAATTTGAAAAAATGGTGTTTTTTTACGTAAAAAACCGCCAATTTTTTTCAAAATTTTTACGTAAAAAATACCGCCACTTTTTTCAAAAAATTTACGTTAAAATAACCGCCACTTTTTTCAAAAATTTTGACGTAAAAAAACCGCCACTTTTTTTTAATTTTTAACGTAAAAAACGCCACTTTTTTCAAATTTTTTACGTAAAAAAACCGCCACTTTAAAAAAAAATTTAACGTAAAAAAACGCCACTTTTTTCAAATTTTTCACGTAAAAAAACCGCCACTTTTTAAATTTTTCACGTAAAAAAATGCCACTTTTTTCAAATTTTTAACGTAAAAAAAACCCCGCCACTTAAAAAATACATTTAACGTTAAAAACCGCCACTTTTTTCACATTTTAAAGTAAAAAACCGCCAATTTTTTTCAAAATTTTTCACGTAAAAAAACCGCCACTTTTTAAATTTTTCACGTTAAAAAAACGGCACTTTTTTCAAATTTTTAATGTAAAAAAACCCCGCCACTTTAAAAAAAAATTTACGTTAAAAACCGCCACTTTTTTCACATTTTAAAGTAAAAAACCGCCAATTTTTTTAAAAAATTTTACGTTAAAAATACCGCCACTTTTTTCAAAAATTTTACGTTAAAATAACCGCCACTTTTTCCAACATTTTTAACGTAAAAAAACCGCCACTTTTTTAAATTTTTAACGTAAAAAAACGCCACTTTTTTCAAAATTTTAACGTAAAAAACCGCCCCTTTTTCACATTTTTAACGTAATAAAAGTAAAACCGACACTTTTTTCAAATTTTTTACGTTAACAAAAAAACCCACCACTTTTTTCAAATTGTTCTTGCTGTTGGTTTTCACACCTGATGATGATTGCTGCTTGGTGTCGCAGTCGAAACGTCGTGAGAATTTTATTGTTTCATATTTTTTTTATTATCTTATTGTTTCCCTTCTTCTGCGTACATGGTGGTGACTTTACCCGAAAGAACCAAGAATATAAATCCGTGCAGGCGCGAAAGCTTTAAATCAAAGGCTCCAGTTTGGTTGGTTTTTAACGTCTGAACACGGCTGCTTGAGTTGCCAGATGTTAAAGGGGGGAAAACCCCAATTCTAATGTTCATATATGCACAGTCAACACGTAGTCACTTCAAGATGTTTTTCTTACTCTTTGGTTCTATTGGGTAAAGTCACGAAGTAGGTAAAAAATAAAATAACAAAATTCTCACGACGTTTCGGCCACAACACAAGCGGCCTTCATCAGGTGAAGGGACGAGACTGTCTGGAAGGACAGCGCTGGAGTGAAAAAAGCCACGCTCAGATCACGACCTTTAAGCTGTGTGAGAAGAAACAAAACGCCTTGACAAAGGAATTAGCAAATAATTTAGCATTGAAATGGCTCATTGAAATAGCTAAGTTAAAGTATACACATCCGCAGAGGTACCCCTTGACAAAGGAATTAGCATAGAATTTAGCATTGAAATGGCTCATTGAAATAGCTAAGTTAAAGTATACACATCCGCAGAGGTACCCCTTGACGAAGGAATTAGCATAGAATTTAGCATTGAAATCGCTCATTGAAATAGCTAAGTTAAAGTATACACATCCGCAGAGGTACCCCTTGACAAAGGAATTAGCATAGAATTTAGCATTGAAATGGCTCATTGAAATAGCTAAGTTAAAGTATACACATCCGCAGAGGTACCCCTTGACGAAGGAATTAGCATAGAATTTAGCATTGAAATCGCTCATTGAAATAGCTAAGTTAAAGTATACACATCCGCAGAGGTACGCCTTGACAAAGGAATTAGCATAGAATTTAGCATTGAAATGGCTCATTGAAATAGCTAAGTTAAAGTATACACATCCGCAAGAGGTACCCCTTGACAAAGGAATTAGCATAGAATTTAGCATTGAAATGCCTCATTGAAATAGCTAAGTTAAAGTATACACATCCGCAGAGGTACCCCTTGACAAAGGAATTAGCATAGAATTTAGCATTGAAATGGCTCATTGAAATAGCTAAGTTAAAGTATACACATCCGCAGAGGTACCCCTTGACAAAGGAATTAGCATAGAATTTAGCATTGAAATGGCTCATTGAAATAGCTAAGTTAAAGTATACACATCCGCAGAGGTACCCCTTGACAAAGGAATTAGCATAGAATTTAGCATTGAAATGGCTCATTGAAATAGCTAAGTTAAAGTATACACATCCGCAGAGGTACCCCTTGACAAAGGAATTAGCATAGAATTTAGCATTGAAATGGCTCATTGAAATAGCTAAGTTAAAGTATGCACATCCGCAGAGGTACCCCTTGACAAAGGAATTCGCATAGAATTTAGCATTGAAATGGCTCATTGAAATAGCTAAGTTAAAGTATACACATCCGCAGAGGTACCCCTTGACAAAGGAATTAGCATAGAATTTAGCATTGAAATGGCTCATTGAAATAGCTAAGTTAAAGTATACACATCCGCAGAGGTACCCCTTGACAAAGGAATTCGCATAGAATTTAGCATTGAAATGGCTCATTGAAATAGCTAAGTTAAAGTATACACATCCGCAGAGGTACCCCTTGACAAAGGAATTAGCATAGAATTTAGCATTGAAATGGCTCATTGAAATAGCTAAGTTAAAGTATACACATCCGCAGAGGTACCCCTTGACAAAGGAATTAGCATAGAATTTAGCATTGAAATGGCTCATTGAAATAGCTAAGTTAAAGTATACACATCCGCAGAGGTACCCCTTGACAAAGGAATTAGCATAGAATTTAGCATTGAAATGCCTCATTGAAATAGCTAAGTTAAAGTATACACATCCGCAGAGGTACCCCTTGACAATGGAATTAGCATAGAATTTAGCATTGAAATGGCTCATTGAAATAGCTAAGTTAAAGTATACACATCCGCAGAGGTACCCCTTGACAAAGGAATTAGCATAGAATTTAGCATTGAAATGGCTCATTGAAATAGCTAAGTTAAAGAATACACATCCGCAAGATGTTTTTCTTGCTCGTGTTTTTTTTTGTGTTTGTTGTGGTTGCACCCGATTCAAGAGCCGAATGGCTCACAGGGCTACACCAAAAATAAAGAAACTGAAATACTAAAACTCGCTTCGCCCGAGACTTAGATTCTTCATCATAAGACCTCCTTTGCCAGTACCAAAATGTAATAATAATAGGGGTTTTCCCCTTTTTTCTGGCACCAAAACTGAAACCTTTTTTTTTATTTAGAAGGATTCATGTCACCGCATTAACCACAATACCTGCAGTCAAAATGCAAACACAAAAACACAACACACTATGATAATAATTGATGATGCATTGTCCTTGAAACTGATTGGTCCACACCAAGGGACGGCTTTATTTTGAGCCTCGACCCAATTGGTGCTCGACCAGATGACGTCAGAAGGCGTACGTAGCGTGGCTAAAGAGACCCGGATTCGATTTCCCGCTCACAACCACAACCACCACAACCACCACAACCCCTACCAGCAACAACAACAACAGCGATATCGATTATCCGAACCGGTCCTGGACCTCCCCTAAGTCGACTCAGCCTCAACATTGTCACTTGGGTGGGGGGGGGAGGGGGGGAGACAAAGGCGGTCCGGCGGGCGCGGTGCTGGTCACCCATCTTCATAGGGGCTCGCTAACAGCACTTTGCCCCTACAGTCTTGCTAGAGGCTACACGGGGGAGCTTTGTCTGTGTGTAGGCGCTGCTACTCGCTACTACTAACAGCACTTGCCCCTACAGCCTGCTAGAGGCTACCAGGGGGAGCTTTGTCTGTGTGTAGGTGCTGCTACTCGCTACTAACAGCACTTGCCCCTACAGCCTGCTAGAGGCTACCCGGGGGAGCTTTGTCTGTGTGTAGGTGCTGCTACTCGCTACTAACAGCACTTGCCCCTACAGCCTGCTAGAGGCTACCAGGGGGAGCTTTGTCTGTGTGTAGGCGCTGCTACTCGCTACTAACAGCACTTGCCCCTCCAGTCTGCTAGAGGCTACACGGGGGAGCTTTGCCTGTGTGTAGGTGCTGCTACTCGCTACTGGCAGCACTTGCCCCTACAGCCTGCTAGAGGCTACACCGGGGAGCTTTGCCTGTGTGTAGGTGCTGCTACTCGCTAACAGCACTTGCCCCTACAGCCTGCTAGATGCTACACGGGGGAGCTTTGTCTGTGTGTAGGTGCTGCTACTCGCTACTAACAGCACTTGCCCCTACAGCCTGCTAGAGGCTACACGGGGGAGCTTTGTCTGTGTGTAGGTGCTGCTGCTACTCGCTGCTAACAGCACTTGCCCCTACAGCCTGCTAGAGGCTACACGTGGGAACTTTGTCTTTGCGAGTTGTGTAGAGAGTGGAGACTATCCCATACCTGGCCAGTGTGATCATGACCACCTCTGCTTTGACAGCAGAGGTCTCACTCCGAATCAGTCGAGCGGGCATTATTTTACGATCCATCCTGGGTGTAACCAGGCTGGATTGTGCGAGGTGCTCACAAATCCTCGAAAGATCTGGGCAAAGTCCCATCGGTGAGCTCCTCCGGCAGGCAAGGTTGCGTTGGCTGGGTCATGTAGCCCGCATGCCCAGCCACCGCATGGCCCAAACAGCTTCTGTTTGGCCTGATCGAGGGGGCTTAATGGGCGCGGCATGGGCAAGAGAAGAGATGGGGTGATGGGTGACTGAGTGGGTGAATCAATGAATGATTGGGCGAATGAATGGGTGGACAATTGGATAGGTGGATGATTGTGTGGTTGGGTGAATGAATACGTGGGTGGGTGGGTGAGTGAGTGTGTGTGTGGTTAAATGCATGATTGGGTGAATTAATGGGTGGGTGGACAATTGAATGGGTGGATGATTGTGTGGGTGGGTGAATTAATGAGTGTTTGGGTGTGTGTTTGGGTGAATGAATGAATGAGTGGGTGATTGTGTGGGTGGGTGAATGAATAAGTGTGTGGGTGAGTGAGTGTGTGTGTGGTTAAATGCATGATTGGGTGAATTAATGGGTGGGTGGACAATTGAATGGGTGGATGGTTGTGTGGGTGGGTGAATTAATGAGTGTTTGTGTGTGTGTGGGTGAATGAATGAGTGGGTGATTGTGTGCATGGGTGAATTAATGAGTGTTTGGGTGTGTGTGTGGGTGAATGAATGAGTGGGTGATTGTGTGGATGGGTGAATGAATCAGTGGGTGGGTGAGTGAGTGTGTGTGTGTGGTTAAATGCATGATTGGGTGAATTAATGGGTGGGTGGACAATTTAATGGGTGGATGATTGTGTGGGTGGGTGAATTAATGAGTGTTTGGGTGTGTGTGTGGGTGAATGAATGAGTGGGTGATTGTGTGGGTGGGTGAATGAATCAGTGGGTGGGTGAGTGTGTGTGTGTGGTTAAATGCATGATTGGGTGAATTAATGGGTGGGTGGACAATTTAATGGGTGGATGATTGTGTGGGTGGGTGAATTAATCAGTGTTTGGGTGTGTGTGTGGGTGAATGAATGAGTGGGTGATTGTGTGGGTGGGTGAATGAATCAGTGGGTGGGTGAGTGAGTGTGTGTGTGTGGTTAAATGCATGATTGGGTGAATTAATGGGTGGGTGGACAATTGAATGGGTGGATGATTGTGTGGGTGGGTGAATTAATGCGTGGGTGATTGTGTGTATGGGTGACTTAAGGAGTGTTTGGGTATGTTTGCGGGTGATTGAATGGGTGGGTGATTGTGTGTATGGGTGAATTAATGAATGGGTGATTGTGTGTATGGGTGACTTAATGAGTGTTTGAGTATGTTTGCGGGTGATTGAATGGGTGGGTGATTGTGTGTTTGGGTGAATTAATGAGTGGGTGGGTGTGTGTCTGGGTGAATGAATGAGTGTTTGGGTATGTTTGCGGGTGATTGAATGGGTGGGTGATTGTGTGTATGGGTGAATTAATGAGTGGGTAATTGTGTGTATGGGTGAATTAATGAGTGGGTGGGTGTGTGTCTGGGTGAATGAATGAGTTTGTGGGATGAATGAGTGGGTGAATGAGTGGGTTGGTGAATGAATGAGTGGGTTGCTGAATGAATGAGTGTGTGTGAATGAATGAATGAGTGTGTGGGTGGGTGAATGAATGGGTGATTGTTTGGGTGCGCGAATCAATGAGTCGGTGAGTTATTGATTGAGTCTATTGGATGAGTGAGTGATTGATTCGGCGCGTGTATTTTGGCAGTGATTTTAAAAGTAACGCCACGTGGTACATTTGGGTCTCTAATCTCCAGCGGCGAACAGCTGAACCCACTTGCTTGAGTTCCAAGCCCGTCAAAAGGTAAAGTTGAGAATTCTAATCATCATTGTCATGGTCTATGCAATGATACATGGGTGTATATATGTAGGTGTGATTATATGTGTATCTAGATGAGTTTATGGGTGTCTGTGTGGTGAGTCTATGGGTGTCTGTGTGGTGAGTCTATGGGTCTCTGTGTAATGAGTCTATGGGTGTCTGTGTGGTGAGTCTATGGGTGTCTCTGTGTGGTGAGTCTATGGGGTCTCTCTGTGTGGTGAGTCTGTGGGTGTCTGTGTGTGGTGAGTCTATGGGTGTCTGTGTGGTGAGTCTATGGGTGTCTGTGTGGTGAGTCTATGGGTGTCTGTGTGGTGAGTCTATGGGTATCTGTGTGGTGAGTCTATGGGTGTCTCTGTGTGGTGAGTCTATGGGTCTCTCTGTGTGGTGAGTCTGTGGGTGTCTGTGTGTGGTGAGTCTATGGGTGTCTGTGTGGTGAGTCTATGGGTGTCTGTGTGGTGAGTCTATGGGTGTCTCTGTGTGGTGAGTCTATGGGTCTCTGTGTAATGAGTCTATGGGTGTCTCTGTGTGGTGAGTCTATGGGTGTCTGTGTGGTGAGTCTATGGGTGTCTCTGTGTGATGAGTCTATGGGTGTCTGTGTGGTGAGTCTGTGGGTGTCTCTGTGTAATGAGTCTACGGGTGTCTGTGTGGTGAGTCTATGGGTCTCTGTGTGATGAGTCTATGGGTCTCTGTGTGGTGAGTCTATGGGTCTCTGTGTGAGTCTATGGGTCTCTGTGTGGTGAGTCTATGGGTCTCTGTGTGAGTCTACGGGTCTCTGTGTAACGAGTCTGTGGGTTTGTGGGTCTCTGTGTGGTGAGTCTATGGGTGTTTGTGTGGTGAGTATATGGGTGTCTGTGTGGTGAGTCTATGGGTCTCTGTGTAATGAGTCTATGGGTGTCTGTGTAATGAGTCTATGGGTGTCTCTGTGTGGTGAGTCTATGGGTGTCTGTGTGGTGAGTCTATGGGTGTCTTTGTGTGGTGAGTCTATGGGTCTCTGTGTGATGAGTCTATGGGTGTCTCTGTGTGGTGAGTCTATGGGTGTCTGTGTGGTGAGTCTATGGGTGTCTCTGTGTGGTGAGTCTGTGGGTCTCTGAAAGATCAGTCTATGGGTCTCTATGTAATGAGTCTGTGGGTTTTTGTGTGAGCCTGTGGGTCTTTTAGTGAGTTTGTGGGTCTCTGTTTGTGTGTGAGTCTATAGATATCTGTGTGGTGAGTCTATAGGTGTCTGTGTGGTGAGTCTATGGGTGTCTCTGTGTGGTGAGTCTATGGGTGTCTGTGTGGTGAGTCTGTGGGTGTCTCTGTGTAATGAGTCTACGGGTGTCTGTGTGGTGAGTCTATGGGTCTCTGTGTGATGAGTCTATGGGTCTCTGTGTGGTGAGTCTATGGGTCTCTGTGTGAGTCTATGGGTCTCTGTGTGGTGAGTCTATGGGTCTCTGTGTGAGTCTACGGGTCTCTGTGTAACGAGTCTGTGGGTTTGTGGGTCTCTGTGTGGTGAGTCTATGGGTGTTTGTGTGGTGAGTATATGGGTGTCTGTGTGGTGAGTCTATGGGTCTCTGTGTAATGAGTCTATGGGTGTCTGTGTAATGAGTCTATGGGTGTCTCTGTGTGGTGAGTCTATGGGTGTCTGTGTGGTGAGTCTATGGGTGTCTTTGTGTGGTGAGTCTATGGGTCTCTGTGTGATGAGTCTATGGGTGTCTCTGTGTGGTGAGTCTATGGGTGTCTGTGTGGTGAGTCTATGGGTGTCTCTGTGTGGTGAGTCTGTGGGTCTCTGAAAGATCAGTCTATGGGTCTCTATGTAATGAGTCTGTGGGTTTTTGTGTGAGCCTGTGGGTCTTTTAGTGAGTTTGTGGGTCTCTGTTTGTGTGTGAGTCTATAGATATCTGTGTGGTGAGTCTATAGGTGTCTGTGTGGTGAGTCTATGGGTGTCTCTGTGTGGTGAGTCTATGGGACTCTGCGTGAGTCTATGGATCTCTGTGTGACCCTGAAAGTCTCTATGTGAGTCTATGAGTCTCTGTGCGAGTCTACGGGTCTCTGTGTAATGAGTCTATGGGTCTCTGTGTGAGTCTATGGGTCTCTGTGTGGTGAGTCTATGGGACTCTGTGTGAGTCTATGGGTCTCTGTGTGGTGAGTCTATGAGTCTCTGTGCGAGTCTACGGGTCTCTGTGTAATGAGTCTATGGGTCTCTGTGTGAGTCTATGGGTCTCTGTGTGGTGAGTCTATGGGTCTCTGTGTGAGTCTATGGGTCTCTGTGTGGTGAGTCTATGGGTCTCTGTGTGGTGAGTCTATGGGTGTCTGTATGGTGAGTCTATGGGTCTCTGTGTGGTGAGTCTATGGGTGTCTGTGTAGTGAGTATATGGGTGTCTCTGTGTGGTGAGTCTATGGGTGTCTTTGTGTGGTGAGTCTATGGGTCTCTGTGTGATGAGTCTATGGGTGTCTCTGTGTGGTGAGTCTATGGGTGTCTGTGTGGTGAGTCTATGGGTGTCTCTGTGTGGTGAGTCTGTGGGTCTCTGAAAGATCAGTCTATGGGTCTCTATGTAATGAGTCTGTGGGTTTTTGTGTGAGCCTGTGGGTCTCTTAGTGAGTTTGTGGGTCTCTGTGTGTGTGTGAGTCTATAGATATCTGTGTGGTGAGTCTATAGGTGTCTGTGTGGTGAGTCTATGGGTGTCTCTGTGTGGTGAGTCTATGGGACTCTGCGTGATTCTATGGATCTCTGTGTGACCCTGAAAGTCTCTATGTGAGTCTATGAGGCTGTGTGCGAGTCTACGGGTCTCTGTGTAATGAGTCTATGGGTCTCTATGTGAGTCTATGGGTCTCTGTGTCGTGAGTCTATGGGTCTCTGTGTGAGTCTATGGGTCTCTGTGTGGTGAGTCTATAGGTCTCTGTGTGAGTCTATGGGTCTCTGTGTCGTGAGTCTATGGGTCTCTGTGTGAGTCTATGGGTCTCTGTGTGGTGAGTCTATAGGTCTCTGTGTGAGTCTATGGGTCTCTGTGTGGTGAGTCTATGGGTCTCTGTGTGGTGAGTCTATGGGTGTCTGTGTGGTGAGTCTATGGGTCTCTGTGTGGTGAGTCTATGGGTGTCTGTGTAGTGAGTCTATGGGTCTCTGTGTGAGTCTATGGGTCTCTGTGTGATGAGTCTATGGGTCTCTGTGTGGTGAGTCTATGGGTCTCTGTGTGAGTCTATGGGTCTCTGTGTGATGAGTCTATGGGTCTCTGTGTGGTGAGTCTATGGGTCTCTGTGTGAGTCTATGGGTCTCTGTGTGAGTCTATGGGTCTCTGTGTGAGTCTACGGGTCTCTGTGTGATGAGTCTATGGGTATCTGTGTGGTGAGTCTATGGGTCTCTGTGTGAGTCTATGGGTCTCTGTGTGGTGAGTCTATGAGTGTCTGTGTAATGAGTCTGTGGGTTTGTGGGTCTCTGTGTGGTGAGTCTATGGGTCTCTGTGTGGTGAGTCTATGGGTCTCTGTGTGAGTCTATGGGTCTCTGTGTGAGTCTATGGGTCTCTGTGTGGTGAGTCTATGGGTCTCTGTGTGGTGAGTCTATGGGTGTCTGTGTGGTGAGTCTATGGGTGTCTGTGTGGTTAGTCTATGGGTGTCTGTGTGGTGAGTCTATGGGTGTATCTGTGTGAGTCTATGGGTCTCTGTGTGAATCTATGGGTCTCTGTGTGGTGAGTCTATATATATGTGTTATGAGTCTGTGAGTTTGTGGCTCTCTGTGTGTGAGTCTCCTTCACTTCCTCCTGGATCTGCTCCATCCACCACCTGTGGACATCTTCTGCTGATGTTCCCTGCAGATTGAACATCGCTTCGTCATCAACAATGGACCCGAAGCCTCTGTCAAAGGTGAGGTGATTGGGCGGAGGTGGTGGTGCAGGTGGTGTTGGTTGAGCTGGTAAAGGTGGTGGTGGTGGTTGAGGTGGTGGTTGAGGTGGTGGTTGAGGTGGTGGTGAAGGTGGTGGTGGTTGAGGTGGTGGTGAAGGTGGTGGTGGTTGAGCTCGTAAAGGTGGTGGTGAAGGTGGTGGTGGTTGAGGTGGTGGTGAAGGTGGTGGTGGTTGAGCTCGTAAAGGTGGTGGTGAAGGTGGTGGTGGTTGAGGTGGTGGTGGTTAAGGTGGTGGTGGTTGAACTGGTGGTGGTGGTGGTGGTTGAGCTTGTAAAGGTGGTGGTGGTGGTGGTTGAGGTGGTGGTGGTGGTGGTGGTGGTTGAGGTGGTGGTGGTTGAGGTGGTGGTGGTTGAGTTGGTGGTTGAGGTGGTGGAGATGGTGGTGGTTGAGGTGGTGGAGATGGAGGTGGTGGTGATTGAGGTGGTGGTGGTGATTGAGGTGGTGGTGGTGGTGGTTGAGGTGGTGGTGATTGAGGTGGTGGTGGTTGAGTTGGTGGTTGAGGTGGTGGAGATGGTGGTGGTTGAGGTGGTGGAGATGGAGGTGGTGGTGATTGAGGTGGTGGTGGTGATTGAGGTGGTGGTGGTGGTGGTTGAGGTGGTGGTGATTGAGGTGGTGGTGATTGAGGTGGTGGTGGTGGTGGAGGTGGTGGTTGAGGTGGTGATTGAGGTGGTGGTGGTTCAGGTGGTGGTGGGAGCCAGAGGACATCCCTGTTGCACCCCAAGGTGTACAGGGAATGGCCCTGACTCCCGGCCACGTAGTTGTACCCGGGCCCGCTCACCATCATGAAGGTCATTTTGACTGCTTGTGTTGTGGTTATTGCAAACATGATGCCTTGAATAAAGGTGTCAGTTTTTGCGCCAGTTAAAAGGGTAAAACCTATGCCTACATCATTAAGGTCCTTAATGATCCTGAGCAGAGGGTCAGGTACTCCAAAAGCACGAAGGACAACCCATAGCCCAGGCCTACTGATGATATCATAGACCTTGACCAGGTCAATAAAGCAGAGATGTAGGTCTTGCTGGAATTCCCTACACCTCTGCTGTAGCAGACGGACGGAAAATATGGCATCTGTGCAGGACCGCCCTTTCCTGAAACCGCATTGGGGCTCCACAAGCCTCAGCGTGCCTAGCAAGGCGATGTTGAATAATCCTTGCCAGGATCTTTCCCGGCACACTTGCACACACTCATACACACTCATACACTCACACACACACACTCACACAGATAAAGATAAAGATCCCCCATATAGACTTAATAGACTGTAGGGGCAAGTGCTGTTAGCGAGCACCTATGAAGGCCACACACACTCACACACACTCATACACACACACACACTCATACACTCACACACACACTCATACACACACACACTCATACACTCACACACACTCACACACACTCATACACACACTCATACACTCACACACACACTCACACACACTCATACACACACAGTCATACACACTCACACACTCATACACTCACACACTCATACACTCACACACGCTCACACACACACACAGTCATACACACACAGTCAAACACTCACACACACTCACACACTCTCACACACACTTACACACACAGGCATGCACTCACACACATACACACTCACACACACTAATACACTTGCACATATTCACAAAGATCCCCCTGGTAGCCTCTAGCAAGGCTGTAGGGGCAAGTGCTGTTAGTAGCGAGTAGCAGCACCTACACACAGACAAAGATCCCCTGTGTAGCCTCTAGCAGGCTGTAGGGGCAATTGCTGTTAGTAGTAGCGAGTAGCAGCACCTACACAGAGACAAAGCTCCCCCGTGTAGCCTCTAGCAGGCTGTAGGGGCAAGTGCTGTTAGTAGTAGCGAGTAGCAGCACCTACACACAGACAAAGCTCCCCCAGGTAGCCTCTAGCAGGGCTGTAGGGGCAAAGTGCTGTTAGCAGCGAGTAGCAGCACCTACACACAGACAAAGATCCCCCGGGTAGCCTCTAGCAGGCTGTAGGGGCAAGTGCTGTTAGTAGCGAGTAGCAGCACCTACACACAGACAAAGATCCCCGTGTAGCCTCTAGCAGGCTGTAGGGGCAAGTGCTGTTAGTAGCGAGTAGCAGCACCTACACACAGACAAAGATCCCCTGTGTAGCCTCTAGCAGGCTGTAGGGGCAAGTGCTGTTAGTAGCGAGTAGCAGCACCTACACACAGACAAAGATCCCCCATGTAGCCTCTAGCAGGCTGTAGGGGCAAGTGCTGTTCGTAGTTGCGAGTAGCAGCACCTACACACAGACAAAGCTCCCCCAGGTAGCCTCTAGCAGGGCTGTAGGGGCAAGTGCTGCTAGTAGCGAGTAGTAGTCAAGGCACTGAGGTGGTGGGTGGCTAGCACCACGTGTCACGCCCGGCCGCCTTTGTCTCTCCCGTACAATCAATGTTTAACGGTCTTCTTACGTAAGTTCACTTCTGTGCCAACTCGGTGCATTTGATTGGTCACTCATCAACGGGGGTCGTTGGTGAACCGATGGATCCCCGGGGTGTGAGAGAGATAGAGAGGTGATGGTGGTGATGGTGGTGGTGGTGGGGTCATGGTGGTGGTGATGGTGGTGAAGTGACGATGGTGGTGATGGTGGTGGTGACGATGGTGGTGACGATCGTGATAGTGATGGTGGTGCTAATGATGGTGGTGATGGTGCTGATGGTGGTGGTGATAGTGATGGTGGTGATGGTGATAGTGATGGTGGTGATGATAGTGATCATGATGGTGTTGGTGGTGATAGTGTTAGTGATGATGACGGTGATGATGATAGTGGTGATGATGATGATGGTGCTGATGATAGTGATGCTGATTATGGTGATGGTGATGATGGTGATGATGGTAGTGATGGTGGTGATGATAGTAGTGATGGTGGTGATGATAGTAGTGATGGTGGTGATGATAGTGATGGTGGTGAAGGTGATGGTGGTGAAGGTGATGGTGGTGATGATGATGATGGTGATGCTGGTGATGGTGGTAATGATGGTGATGGTGGTGATGATAGTGATGGTGGTGATGATGGTGGTGGTGGTGAAGGTGATAATGGTGATGGTGGTGATGATGGTGATGGTGGTGGTGATGATGGTGGTGATGATAGTGATGATGGTGGTGATGATGATGGTGGTGATGATGGTGGTGATGGTGGTGATGGTGATGGTGGTGATGGTGATGATGGTGGTGATGGTGATGATGGTAATGATAGTGGTGATGATGGTGGTGATGGTGATGATGGTGGTGATGGTGGTGGTGATGGTGGTGATGGTAATGATAGTGGTGATGATGGTGATGATGATGGTGATGATGGTACTGATGGTGATGATGGTGATAATGGTGATGGTGATGATGGTATTGATGGTGATGATGGTGGTGATGATGGTGATGATGGTGATGATGGTGATGGTAATGATAGTGGTGATGGTGGTGATGGTGATGATGGTTTTGCTGTCTCTGGAGACTCAACTCGGCCACGTGGAGGATGTGGAGCCTATCCAACCGGTTCATTGCCTCTCTCTCCGATCGGTTGATCATCTACCGCAATCAACACAACGTATTAACACCTAGTCTTGCGCGACCAATATTAGTCATACTAAAGGTGTTTTGGGTTAGATCGCGTTAGTCATAAATGTGTCGTGACCCTCCACCACCCGACACGGCCAACTTCAGCAAAAAATTAAAGTGTCACGTTGACAAAAGACGAAATAGTTCCACTATTTGAGCCCGACACCGGCGGTGTTCTTGAAGAGTGACTCAACAACATTCACAGTTTGAATAATAGTACGACGTTTCGCTGGTAACTCCACTCCCAGCATGATCGGGCAATTCGCCAGAATGGTAAAGTCCCATCCACTTGCTCCCCGGTCTTTAAATAGACCAGCAGCAGCAGTGTGACATCGTCATCATTTAACTCGTTTCACGTGCAGTAATTATATAATCGATTGGTAATCGGTCAATGATTATGATGAGCAATGAGTTGTAATGCGTGGTATTGTGATTAAATGCCACGTTAGTAATCCGTTCATTAGTGTGTGTTTCCCCTATAAAGAATTGTGAAATGTATTATGCAATGATACGCTTCCAAAGCCGCACTAAGCCTGCAGCTGTAAGAGCGATTAAAGTTATGTTTTTATTGTAGTGTGTAGTGTATAGTATAGTGTAGTGTGTAGTGTATAGAAGTGTGCGGTGTAGTGTATAGTAGTGTATAGTGTAGTGTAAAGTGTAGTGTATAGTAGTGTGTAGTGTAGTGTATAGTGTAGTGTATAGTAGTGTAGTGTATAGTAGTGTATAGTGTAGTGTAAAGTAGTGTATAGTGTAGTGTATAGTAGATTGTAGTGTATTGTGTAGTGCAGTGTATAGTAGTGTATAGTGTAGTGTATAGTAGTGTATAGTGTAGTGTATAGTGTAGTGTATAGTAGTGTATAGTGTAGTGTATAGTGTAGTGTATAGTAGTGTTTTGTGTAGTGTATAGTGTAGTGTACAGTGTAGTGCATTGTAGTGTATAGTAGTGAATAGTGTAGTGTATAGTAGTGTATAGTGTAGTGTATAGTAGTATATAGTGGTGTGTATAGTGCATTGTATAGTAGTGTATTGTGTATAGTAGTGTATATTGTAGTGTATAGTGGAGTTTATAGTGTAGTGTATAGTGTATTGTATAGTAGTGTAGTGTATAGTGTAGTGTATAGTTGTGTATAGTGTAGTGTATAGTAGTTTGTAGTGTAGTGTATTGTGTAGTGTAGTGTATTGTAGTGTATAGTAGTGTATAGTGTAGTGTATAGTGTAGTGTATAGTAGTATAGTGTAGTGTATAGTGTAGTGTGTAGTGTATAATAGTGTATAGTAGTGTAGTGTGTAGTGTAGTGTATAGTGTAGTGTTTAGTGTAATGTATAGTGTAGTGTATAGTGTAGTTGTAGTGTAGTGTATAGTGTAGTGTAGTGTATAGTGTAGTGTATAGTGTAGTGTATAGTGTAGTGTATAGTAGTGTAGTGTATAGTGTAGTGTAGTGTATAGTGGTGTGTAGTGTATAGTGTAGTGTATAGTAGTGTAGTGTATAGTGTAGTGTATAGTGTAGTGTATAGTGCAGTGTATAGTGTATAGTGTAGTGTATAGTGTAGTGTATAGTGTAGTCTATAGTGTAATGTGTAGTGTATAGTGTAGTGTATAGTGTAGTCTATAGTGTAGTGTGTAGTGTATAGTGGTGTAGTGTATATTGTAGTGTATGGTGTAGTGTATAGTGTAGTAGTGTATAGTGCAGTAGTGTATAGTGTAGTGTATAGTGTAGTAGTGTATAGTGTAGTAGTGTATAGTGTAGTGTATAGTGTAGTGTATAGTGTATAGTGTAGTGTATAGTGTAGTGTATAGTGTAGTGTATAGTAGTGTAGTGTATAGTGTAGTGTATAGTGTAGTGTATAGTGCAGTGTATAGTGTATAGTGTAGTGTATAGTGTAGTGTATAGTGTAGTGTTTAGTGTAATGTATAGTGTAATGTATAGTGTAGTGTATAGTGTAGTTGTAGTGTAGTGTAGTGTATAGTGTAGTGTAGTGTATAGTAGTGTAGTGTATAGTGTAGTGTAGTGTATAGTGGTGTGTAGTGTTTAGTGGTGTGTAGTGTATAGTAGTGTAGTGTATAGTAGTGTAGTGTATAGTATAGTGTATAGTGTAGTGTATAGTGCAGTGTATAGTGTAGTGTATAGTGTAGTGTATAGTGTAGTGTATAGTGTAGTCTATAGTGTAATGTGTAGTGTATAGTGTAGTGTATAGTGTAGTCTATAGTGTAGTGTGTAGTGTATAGTGGTGTAGTGTATATTGTAGTGTATGGTGTAGTGTATAGTGTAGTAGTGTATAGTGTAGTAGTGTATAGTGTAGTGTATAGTGTAGTAGTGTATAGTGTAGTAGTGTATAGTGTAGTAGTGTATAGTGTAGTAGTGTATAGTGTAGTGTATAGTGTAGTGTGTAGTGTATAGTGTAGTGTATAGTGTAGTGTATAGTGTAGTGTATGGTGTAGTGTAGTAGTGTATTGTAGTGTAGTGTATGGTGTAGTGTAGTGGTACGTATCTCGGTCCGTGCGTTCCCCTGCCCCGGTGTGCCAGATTCCCTCTGCCAGGATGATTCTCCTCGCGGCCGCAGCCGGAATCGGAGGAGGATTCCAGCTGGGGTTTAACATGGCACTGATCAACGTGCCCACTGAGGTAGCCACAACCACAACTCAACCACAACTCACTCAACCACAACTCAACCACAACTCACTCAACCACAACTCAACCACAACGCAACCACAACTCAACCACAACTCAACAACCACAACTCAACCACAACTCAACCACAACTCAACAACCACAACTCAACCATCACTGAACCACAACTCAACCACAACTCACTCAACCACAACTCACTCAACCACAACTCAACCACAACTCAACCACAACTCAACCACAACTCACTCAACCACAACTCAACCACAACTCACTCAACCACAACTCAACCATAACTCAACCACAACTCAACCACAACTCACTCAACCACAACTCAACCACAACTCACTCAACCACAACTCAACCACAACTCAACAACCACAACTCAACTACAACTCAACAACCACAACTCAACCACAACTCAACCACAACTCAACCACAAATCAACCACAACTCACTCAACCACAACTCAACCACAACTCACTCAACCACAACTCAACCACAACTCAACCACCACCACTCAACCACAACTCAACCACAACTCAACCACAACTCAACAACCACAACTCAACCATCACTGAACCACAACTCAACCACAACTCACCCAACCACAACTCACTCAACCACAACTCACTCAACCACAACTCAACCACAACTCACTCAACCACAACTCAAGCACAACTCCATCACAACTTAACCACCACAACTCAACCACAACTCAACAACCACTCAACCATCACTCAACCACAACTCAACCACCACAACTCGACCACAACTCAACCACAACTCAACCATCACACAACCACAACTCAACAACCAAAACTCATCCATCACTCAACCATCACTCACTCAACCACAACTCAACCACAACTCAACCATCATTTAACCACAACTTGGTACAACTCAACCACAACTCAACCATCACTCAACTACAACTCAACCACCACTCAACCACAACTCAACCATCACTCAACTACAACTCAACCACCACTCAACCACAACTCAACCATCACTCAACCACAATTCAACCATCACTCAACCATCACTCAACCATCACTCAACCATCACTCAACCACAACTCAACCACAATTCAACCATCACTCAACCACAACTCAGCCATCACTCAACCATCACTCAACCATCACTCAACCATCACTCAACCACAACTCAACCATCACTCAACCACAACTCAACCACAACTCAACCATCACTCAACCACAACTCAACCATCACTCAACCACAACTCAACCACAACTCAACCACCACTCAACCACAACTCAACCATCACTCAACCACAATTCAACCATCACTCAACCATCACTCAACCATCACTCAACCATCACTCAACCACAACTCAACCACAATTCAACCATCACTCAACCACAACTCAGCCATCACTCAACCATCACTCAACCATCACTCAACCATCACTCAACCACAACTCAACCATCACTCAACCACAACTCAACCATCACTCAACCATCACTCAACCACAACTCAACCACAACTCAACCATCACTCAACCACCACTCAACCATCACTCAACCACAACTCAACCACAACTCAACCATCACTCAACCACCACTCAACCATCACTTAACCATCACTCAACCACAACTCAACCATCACTCAACCACAACTCAACCATCACTCAACCATCACTCAACCACAACTCAACCATCACTCAACCATCACTCAACCACAACTCAACCACAACTCAACCACAACTCAACCATCACTCAACCACAACTCAACCACAACTCAACCATCACTCAACCACCACTCAACCATCACTCAACCACAACTCAACCACAACTCAACCATCACTCAACCACAACTCAACCACAACTCAACCATCACTCAACCACAACTCAACCATCACTCAACCACAACTCAACCATCACTCAACCACAACTCAACCACAACTCAACCATCACTCAACCACCACTCAACCACAACTCAACCACAACTCAACCACAACTCAACCATCACTCAACCATCACTCAACCACAACTCAACCACAACTCAACCATCACTCAACCACCACTCAACCATCACTCAACCACAACTCAACCACAACTCAACCATCACTCAACCACCACTCAACCATCACTTAACCATCACTCAACCACAACTCAACCATCACTCAACCACAACTCAACCATCACTCAACCATCACTCAACCACAACTCAACCATCACTCAACCATCACTCAACCACAACTCAACCACAACTCAACCACAACTCAACCATCACTCAACCACAACTCAACCACAACTCAACCATCACTCAACCACCACTCAACCATCACTCAACCACAACTCAACCACAACTCAACCATCACTCAACCACCACTCAACCATCACTCAACCACAACTCAACCACAACTCAACCATCACTCAACCACAACTCAACCATCACTCAACCATCACTCAACCACAACTCAACCACCACTGCTGATGATGCTGCTGCTGATGATGCTGATGATACTGCTGCTGATGCTGGTGATGCTGCTGCTGATGATGATGCTACTGATGATGCTGCTGATGATGCTGCTGCTGCTGATGATGCTGCTGATGCTACTGATGATGCTGCTGCTGATGATTATGCTGCTGATGATACTGCTGCTGATGCTGCTCCTGATGCTGCTGCTGATGATGCTGCTGCTGATGATGATGCTACTGATGATGATGCTACTGATGATGATGATGCTGCTGATGATGCTGGTGATGCTGCTACTGATGATGATGCTACTGATGATGATGATGATGCTGCTGATGCTGCTGCTGATGCTGCTGCTAATGATGCTGCTGCCCCTGATGATGCTACTGATGATGATGCTACTGATGATGCTGGTGATGCCGCTGATGCTGATGATGCTGCTGCTACTGATGATGATGCTGCTGCTGATGATGATGCTACTGATGCTGATGATGATTATGATGCTGCTGACGATGCTGCTGATGATGCTACTGATGATGCTGCTGATGATGCTGCTGATTATGCTGCTGATGATACTGCTGCTGATGCTGCTCTTGATGCTGCTAGTGATGCTGCTGCTGATGATGATGATGCTGCTGATGCTGCTGATGATGATGCTGCTAATGCTGCTGCTGATGATGCTACTGATGCTGCTGCTGATGATGCTGCTGATGCTGATGATGATGCTACTGATGATGGTGATGCTACTGATGCTGCTGCTGATGATGCTGCTGATGCTGATGATGATTATGCTGCTGATGATATTGCTGCTGATGCTGCTCTTGATGCTGCTAGTGATGCTGCTAGTGATGCTGCTGCTGCTGATGATGATGATGCTGCTGATGCTGCTGCTGATGATGATGCTGCTAATGCTGCTGCTGCTGATGATGCTACTGATGCTGCTGCTGATGATGCTGCTGATGCTGATGATGATGCTACTGACGATGATGATGATGCTACTGATGCTGCTGCTGATGATGATGCTGCTACTGCTGCTGCTGATGATGCTGCTGCTGCTGATGATGATGCTGCTGCTGATGATGCTGCTGCTGATGATGCTGATGATGATGCTGCTGATGATGATGCTGCTGATGATGATACTGATGCTACTGATGATGCTACTGATGATGCTGCTACTGATGCTGCTGCTGCTGATGATGATGATGCTGATGCTACTGATGCTACTGCTGCTACTGATGATGATGCTGCTGCTGATGCTACTGCTGCTACTGATGATGATGCTGCTGCTGCCGCTGATGATGATGCTACTGATGATGATGATGCTACTGATGATGATGATGCTGCTGCTGCTGATGCTACTACTACTGCTGCTACTGCTGCTGCTGCTGCCGCTGCCTCCAGGCCGTGCAGGAGTTCATGAACGCCACGTGGCTGTCTCGCCACGGCGAGGCGGTGAGCCCAGCCGGGCTGCTTCTGCTCTGGTCTCTCGTCGTGGCCGCCTACACGGCTGGGGGCCTTCTGGGGGCCTTGCTGGCGGGGCCCCTCGCAGTCAGGGTGGGAAGGTGAGGGGGGGGGTGAGGGGGTGAGGGGGGTGAGGGGTGAGGGGGTGAGTGGATGAATGAGTGAGAGAGTGAATGAGGGGAGTGAGTGATAGAGTGGATAAGTGAGTGAGAGAGTGGGTGAGTGAGAGAGTGAGTGAGTGAGAGAGTGAGAGAGTGGGTGAGTGAGAGAGTGAGTGAGTGAGTGGATGAGTGAGAGGGTGAGTGAGAGAGTGGATAAGTGAGTGAGTGAGTGGGTGAGTGAGAGAGTGGATGAGTGAGTGGGTGAGTGAGTGTGTGAGTGTGTGAGTGAGTGAGAGAGTGGATGAGTGAGTGGATGAATGAGTGAGTGGGTGAGTGAGTGTGTGTGTGAGTGAGTGGGTGAGTGTGTGAGTGAGTGAGAGAGTGAGTGAGAGAGTGAGTGAGAGAGTGGATGAGTGAGTGGATGAATGAGTGAGTGGGTGAGTGAGTGTGTGAGTGAGTGGGTGAGTGTGTGAGTGAGTGAGAGAGTGAGTGAGAGAGTGAGAGAGTGAGTGAGAGAGTGAGTGAGAGAGTGAGTGAGAGAGTGGATGAGTGAGTGAGTGAGAGAGTGAGTGAGAGAGTGGGTGAGTGAGAGAGTGAGTGAGAGAGTGAGTGAGAGAGTGAGAGAGTGAGTGAGAGAGTGAGTGAGAGAGTGGATGAGTGAGTGAGTGAGTGGGTGAGTGAATGTGTGAGTGAGTGAGTGGGTGAGTGTGTGAGTGAGTGAGAGAGTGAGTGAGAGAGTGAGTGAGAGAGTGAGTGAGAGAGTGAGTGAGAGAGTGAGTGAGAGAGTGGATGAGTGAGTGAGAGAGTGAGTGAGAGAGTGGGTGAGTGAGAGAGTGAGTGAGAGGGTGAGTGAGTGGGTGAGTGTGTGAGGGGGTGAGTGAGTGGGTGAGTGAGTGTGTGAGTGTGTGAGTCGGTGAGTGGGTGAGTGGGTGAGTGGAGTGAGTGAGTGGGTGGGTGAGTGACTGAGTGAGTAGGTGAGTGAGTGAGAGAGTGAGTGAGTGAGAGAGTGGGTGAGTGAGTGAGTGAGTGGATGAATGAGTGAGTGGGTGAGTGAGTGGGTGAGTGGTTGAGTGAGTGGGTGAGTGAGTGTGTGTGAGTGAGAGAGTGAGTGGGTGAGTGAGTGTGTGTGTGAGTGAGTGGGTGAGTGTGTGAGTGAGTGAGTGTGTGAGTGAGAGAATGTGTGAGTGTGTGAGTGAGTGAGTGGATGAGTGTGTGAGTGAGTGAGTGTGTGAGTGAGTGAGTGTGTAAGTGTGTGAGTGAGTGAGTGGGTGAGTGGGTGAGTGAGTGGGTGAGTGAGTGGGTGAGTGAGGGGGTGAGTGAGTGGGTGAGTGAGGGAGTGAGTGAGTGGGTGGGTGAGTGGATGAGTGAGTGAGTGGGTGGGTGAGTGAGTGGATGAATGAGTGAGGCGTGTTTTTTTTTTGGGGGGGGGGCGCAGAGCTTTGTGACGTCATATGTGTAGGCCTTTACTTTAACATCTATTTCTGTGACCAGTCACAAGCTAATCCCTTAGCTATTTCAATGCTAAATTACTCGTTGCCTCTGTGGATGTGTAGGTTTTGACTTTAACATTGCCATTTCCGTGACCAGTCACAAGCTAATCCCTCAGCTATTTGATATGTAAACCCCCTTTGTCAAGGTGCCTCACTTCTCCCAACCAGCTTAAAAGTCGCTACGAATCTTAACAGCGTTCCTTGAAGCTCTGTGGATGTGTAGGCCTTGACTTTAACATAGCCATTTCCGTGACCAGTCACAAGCTAATCACTCAGCTATTTGCACAAGCTAATCCCTTAGCTATTTCAATGCTAAATTACTAGTTGCCTCTGTGTATGTGTAGGTTTTGACTTTAACATAGCCATTTCTGTGACCAGTCACAAGCTAATCACTCAGCTATTTGCACAAGCTAATGCCTCAGCTATTTCAATGCTTAATTACTATTTGCCTCTGTGGATGTGTAGGCCTTTACTTTACCATCTATTTCTGTGACCAGTCACAAGCTAATCCCTCAGGTATTCCAATGCTAAATCACTAGTTGCCTCTGTGGATGTGTAGGTTTTGACTTTAACATAGCCATTTCCGTGACCAGTCACAAGCTAATCCCTCAGCTATTTGATATGTAAACCCCTTTGACAAGGTGCCTCACTTCTCCCAACCAGCTTAAAGTCGCTACGAATCTTAACAGCGTTCATTGATGCTCTGTGGATGTGTAGGCCTTAACTTTAACATCTATTTCCTTGACCAGTCACAAGCTAATCCCTTAGCTATTTCAATGCCAAATCACTAGTTGCCTCTGTGGGTGTGTAGGTTTTGACTTTAACATAGCCATTTCCGTGACCAGTCACAAGCTAATCCCTCAGCTATTTGCACAAGCTAATCCCTTAGCTATTTCAATGCTAAATCACTAGTTGCCTCTGTGGATGTGTCGGTTTAGACTTTAACATAGACATTTCCGTGACCAGTCACAAGCTAATCCCTCAGCTATTTGATATGCAAACCCCCTTTGTCAAGGTGCCTCACTTCTCCCAACCAGTTTAAAGTCGCTACGAATCTCAACTGCGTTCATTGAAGCTCTGTGGATTTGTAGGCCTTTACTTTAACATAGCCATTTCTGTGACCAGTCACAAGCTAATCCCTTAGCTATTTCAAAGCTAAATTACTAGTTGCCTCGGTGGATGTGTAGGTTTTGACTTTAACATAGCCATTTCCGTGACCAGTCACAAGCTAATCCCTCAGATATTTGATATGTAAACCCCCTTTGTCAAGGTGCCTCACTTCTCCCAACCAGCTTAAAAGTCGCTACGAATCTTAACAGCATTCATTGAAGCTCTGTGGATGTGTAGGCTTTTACTTTAACATCTATTTCTGTGACCAGTCACAAGCTAATCCCTTAGCTATTTCAATGCTAAATTACTAGTTGCTTCTGTGGATGTGTAGGTTTTGACTTTAACATAGCCATTTCCGTGACCAGTCACAAGCTAATCCCTCAGCTATTTGCACAAGCTAATCCCTCAGCTATTTCAATGCTAAATTACTAGTTGCCTCTGTGGATGTGTAGGTTTTGACTTTAACATAGCCATTTCCGTGACCAGTCACAAGCTAATCCCTTAGCTATTTCAATGCTAAATCACTAGTTGCCTCTGTGGATGTGTAGGTTTTGACTTTAACATAGCCGCTTCCGTGACCAGTCACAAGCTAAACACTCAGCTATTTGCACAAGCTAATCCCTTAGCTATTTCAATGCTAAATTACTAGTTGCCTCTGTGTATGTGTAGGTTTTGACTTTAACATAGCCATTTCTGTGACCAGTCACAAGCTAATCACTCAGCTATTTGCACAAGCTAATCCCTCAGCTATTTCAATGCTTAATTACTATTTGCCTCTGTGGATGTGTAGGCCTTTACTTTACCATCTATTTCTGTGACCAGTCACAAGCTAATCCCTCAGGTATTCCAATGCTAAATCACTAGTTGCCTCTGTGGATGTGTAGGTTTTGACTTTAACATAGCCATTTCCGTGACCAGTCACAAGCTAATCCCTCAGCTATTTGATATGTAAACCCCTTTGTCAAGGTGCCTCACTTCTCCCAACCAGCTTAAAGTCGCTACGAATCTTAACAGCATTCATTGATGCTCTGTGGATGTGTAGGCCTTAACTTTAACATCTATTTCCTTGACCAGTCACAAGCTAATCCCTTAGCTATTTCAATGCCAAATCACTAGTTGCCTCTGTGGGTGTGTAGGCTTTGACTTTAACATAGCCATTTCCGTGACCAGTCACAAGCTAATCCCTCAGCTATTTGCACAAGCTAATCCCTTAGCTATTTCAATGCTAAATCACTAGTTGCCTCTGTGGATGTGTCGGTTTAGACTTTAACATAGACATTTCCGTGACCAGTCACAAGCTAATCCCTCAGCTATTTGATATGCAAACCCCCTTTGTCAAGGTGCCTCACTTCTCCCAACCAGCTTAAAGTCGCTACGAATCTCAACTGCGTTCATTGAAGCTCTGTGGATTTGTAGGCCTTTACTTTAACATAGCCATTTCTGTGACCAGTCACAAGCTAATCCCTTAGCTATTTCAAAGCTAAATTACTAGTTGCCTCGGTGGATGTGTAGGTTTTGACTTTAACATAGCCATTTCCGTGACCAGTCACAAGCAAATCACTCAGATATTTGCACAAGCTAATCCCTTAGCTATTTCAATGCTAAATTACTAGTTGCCTCTGTGGATGTGTAGGTTTTGACTTTAACATAGCCATTTCCTTGACCAGTCACAAGCTAATCCCTCAGCTATTTCAATGCTAAATTACTAGTTGCCTCTGTGTATGTGTAGGTTTTGACTTTAACATAGCCATTTCCGTGACCAGTCACAAGCTAATCCCTCAGCTATTTGATATGCAAACCCCCTTTTGTCAAGGTGCCTCACTTCTCCCAACCAGCTAAAAGTCGCTACGAATATTAACAGCGTTCATTGAAGCTCTGTGGATGTGTAGGCCTTTACTTTAACATCTATTTCTGTGACCAGTCACAAGCTAATCCCTTAGCTATTTCAATGCTAAATCACTAGTTGCCTCTGTGGATGTGTAGGTTTTGACTTTAACATAGCCATTTCCGTGACCAGTCACAAGCTAATCCCTTAGCTATTTCAATGCTAAATCACTAGTTGACTCTGTGGATGTGTAGGTTTTTTTACTTTAACATAGCCATTTCCGTGACCAGTCACAAGCTAATCCCTCCGCTATTTGATATGTAAAACCCTTTGTCAAGGTGCCTCACTTTTCACAACCAGCTTAAAAGTCGATACGAATCTTAACAGCGTTCCTTGAAGCTCTGTGGATGTGTAGGCCTTTACTTTAACATCTATTTCTGTGACCAGTCACAAGCTAATCCCTTAGCTATTTCAATGCTAAATTACTAGTTGCCTCTGTGGATGTGTAGGTTTTGACTTTAACATAGCCATTTCCGTGACCAGTCACAAGCTAATCCCTCAGCTAATTGCACAAGCTAATCCCTCAGCTATTTCAATGATAAATTACTAGTTGCCTCTGTGGATGTGTAGGTTTTGACTTTAACATAGCCATTTCCGTGACCAGTCACAAGCTAATCACTCAGCTGTTTGCACAAGCTAATCCCTTAGCTATTTCAATGCTAAATTACTAGTTGCCTTTGTGGATGTGTAGGTTTTGACTTTAACATAGCCATTTCCGTGACCAGTCACAAGCTAATCCCTCAGCTATTTGCACAAGCTAATCTCTTAGCTATTTCAATGCTAGCTTACTAGTTGCCTCTGTGGATGTGTAGGTTTTGACTTTAACATAGCCATTCCTGTGACCAGTCACAAGCTAATCCCTTAGCTATTTCAATGCTAAATTACTAGTTGCCTCTGTGGATGTGTAGGCTTTGACTTTAACATAGCCATTCCTGTGACCAGTCACAAGCTAATCCCTCAGCTATTTGATATGCAAACCCCCTTTTGTCAAGGTGCCTCACTTCTCACAACCAGCTTAAAGTCGCTACGAATCTCAACAGCGTTCATTGAAGCTCTGTGGATGTGTAGGCCTTTACTTTAACATCTATTTCTGTGACTAGTCACAAGCTAATCACTCAGCTATTTCAATGCTAAATTACTAGTTGCCTCTGTGGATGTGTAGGTTTTGACTTTAACATAGCCATTTCTGTGACCAGTCACAAGCTAATCCCTCAGCTATTTGCACAAGCTAATCCCTTAGCTATTTCAATGCTAAATTACTAGTTGCCTCTGTGGATGTGTAGGTTTTGACTTTAACATAGCCATTTCCGTGACCAGTCACAAGCTAATCACTCAGCTATTTGCACAAGCTAATCCCTTAGCTATTTCAATGCTAAATTACTAGTTGCCTCTGTGGATGTGTAGGTTTTGACTTTACCATCTATTTCTGTGACCAGTCACAAGCTAATCCCTCAGGTATTCCAATGCTAAATCACTAGTTGCCTCTGTGGATGTGTAGGTTTTGACTTTAACATAGCCATTTCCGTGACCAGTCACAAGCTAATCCCTCAGCTATTTGATATGTAAACCCCTTTGTCAAGGTGCCTCACTTCTCCCAACCAGCTTAAAGTCGCTACGAATCTTAACAGCGTTCATTGATGCTCTGTGGATGTGTAGGCCTTAACTTTAACATCTATTTCCTTGACCAGTCACAAGCTAATCCCTTAGCTATTTCAATGCCAAATCACTAGTTGCCTCTGTGGATGTATCGGTTTAGACTTTAACATAGACATTTCCGTGACCAGTCACAAGCTAATCCCTCAGCTATTTGATATGCAAACCCCCTTTGTCAAGGTGCCTCACTTCTCCCAACCAGCTTAAAGTCGCTACGAATCTCAACTGCGTTCATTGAAGCTCTGTGGATTTGTAGGCCTTTACTTTAACATAGCCATTTCTGTGACCAGTCACAAGCTAATCCCTTAGCTATTTCAAAGCTAAATTACTAGTTGCCTCGGTGGATGTGTAGGTTTTGACTTTAACATAGCCATTTCCGTGACCAGTCACAAGCTAATCACTCAGCTATTTGCACAAGCTAATCCCTTAGCTATTTCAATGCTAAATTACTAGTTGCCTCTGTGGATGTGTAGGTTTTGACTTTAACATAGCCATTTCCTTGACCAGTCACAAGCTAATCCCTCAGCTATTTCAATGCTAAATTACTAGTTGCCTCTGTGTATGTGTAGGTTTTGACTTTAACATAGCCATTTCCCTGACCAGTCACAAGCTGATCCCTCAGCTATTTGATATGCAAACCCCCTTTTGTCAAGGTGCCTCACTTCTCCCAACCAGCTAAAAGTCGCTACGAATCTTAACAGCGTTCATTGAAGCTCTGTGGATGTGTAGGCCTTTACTTTAACATCTATTTCTGTGACCAGTCACAAGCTAATCCCTTAGCTATTTCAATGCTAAATTACTAGTTGTCTCTGTGGATGTGTAGGTTTTGACTTTAACATAGCCATTTCCGTGACCAGTCACAAGCTAATCCCTCAGCTATTTGCACAAGCTAATCCCTCAGCTATTTCAATGATAAATTACTAGTTGCCTCTGTGGATGTGTAGCTTTTGACTTTAACATAGCCATTTCCGTGACCAGTCACAAGCTAATCACTCAGCTGTTTGCACAAGCTAATCCCTTAGCTATTTCAATGCTAAATTACTAGTTGCCTTTGTGGATGTGTAAGTTTTGACTTTAACATAGCCATTTCCGTGACCAGTCACAAGCTAATCCCTCAGCTATTTGCACAAGCTAATCTCTTAGCTATTTCAATGCTAGCTTACTAGTTGCCTCTGTGGATGTGTAGGTTTTGACTTTAACATAGACATTCCTGTGACCAGTCACAAGCTAATCCCTCAGCTATTTCAATGCTAAATTACTAGTTGCCTCTGTGGATGTGTAGGCTTTGACTTTAACATAGCCATTCCTGTGACCAGTCACAAGCTAATCCCTCAGCTATTTGATATGCAAACCCCCTTTTGTCAAGGTGCCTCACTTCTCACAACCAGCTTAAAGTCGCTACGAATCTCAACAGCGTTCATTGAAGCTCTGTGGATGTGTAGGCCTTTACTTTAACATCTATTTCTGTGACTAGTCACAAGCTAATCACTCAGCTATTTCAATGCTAAATTACTAGTTGCCTCTGTGGATGTGTAGGTTTTGACTTTAACTTAGCCATTTCCGTGACCAGTCACAAGCTAATCCCTCAGCTATTTGCACAAGCTAATCCCTTAGCTATTTCAATGCTAAATTACTAGTTGCCTCTGTGGATGTGTAGGTTTTGACTTTAACATAGCCATTTCCGTGACCAGTCACAAGCTAATCACTCAGCTATTTGCACAAGCTAATCCCTTAGCTATTTCAATGCTAAATTACTAGTTGCCTCTGTGGATGTGTAGGTTTTGACTTTAACATAGCCATTCCTGTGACCAGTCACAAGCTGATCCCTTAGCTATTTCAATGCTAAATTACTAGTTGCCTCTGTGGATGTGTAGGTTTGACTTTAACATAGCCATTCCTGTGACCAGTCACAAGCTAATCCCTCAGCTATTTGATATGCAAACCCCATTTTGTCAAGGTGCCTCACTTCTCCCAACCAGCTTAAAGTCGCTACGAATCTGAACAGCGTTCATTGAAGCTCTGTGGATGTGTAGGCCTTTCTTTTAACATCTATTGCTGTGACCAGTCACAAGCTAATCCCTTAGCTATTTCAATGCTAAATCACTATTTGCCTCTGCGGATGTGTAGGTTTTGACTTTAACATAGCCATTCCTGTGACCAGTCACAAGCTAATCCCTCAGCTATTTGATATGCAAACCCCCTTTTGTCAAGGTGCCTCACTTCTCCCAACCAGCTTAAAGTCGCTACGAATCTCAACAGCGTTCATTGAAGCTCTGTGGATGTGTAGGCCTTTACTTTAACATCTATTTCTGTGACTAGTCACAAGCTAATCACTCAGCTATTTCAATGCTAAATTACTAGTTGCCTCTGTGGATGTGTAGGTTTTGACTTTAACATAGCCATTTCCGTGACCAGTCACAAGCTAATCACTCAGCTATTTGCACAACCTAATCCCTTAGCTATTTCAATGCTAAATTACTAGTTGCCTCTGTGGATGTGTATGTTTTGACTTTAACATAGCCATTTCCGTGACCAGTCACAAGCTAATCACTCAGCTATTTGCACAAGCTAATCCCTTAGCTATTTCAATGCTAAATTACTAGTTGCCTCTGTGGATGTGTAGGTTTTGACTTTAACATAGCCATTTCCATGACCAGTCACAAGCTAATCCCTCAGCTATTTGCACAAGCTAATCTCTTAGCTATTTCAATGCTAGCTTACTAGTTGCCTCTGTGGATGTGTTGGTTTTGACTTTAACATAGCCATTCCTGTGACCAGTCACAAGCTGATCCCTTAGCTATTTCAATGCTAAATTACTAGTTGCCTCTGTGGATGTGTAGGTTTTGACTTTAACATAGCCATTTCCGTGACCAGTCACAAGCTAATCCCTCAGCTATTTGATATGCAAACCCCCTTTTGTCAAGGTGCCTCACTTATCCCAACCAGCTAAAAGTCGCTACGAATCTCAACAGCGTTCATTGAAGCTCTGTGGATGTGTAGGCCTATACTTTAACATCTATTTCTGTGACCAGTCAAGCTAATCCCTTAGCTATTTCAATGCTAAATCACTAGTTGCCTCTGTGGATGTGTAGGTTTTGACTTTAACATAGCCATTTCCGTGACCAGTCACAAGCTAATCCCTCAGCTATTTGCACAAGCTAATCCCTTAGCTATTTCAATGCTAAATTACTAGTTGCCTCTGTGGATGTGTAGGTTTTGACTTTAACATAGCCATTCCTGTGACCAGTCACAAGCTAATCCCTTAGCTATTTCAATGCTAAATTACTAGTTGCCTCTGTGGGTGTGTAGGTTTTGACTTTAACATAGCCATTTCCGTGACCAGTCACAAGCTAATCCCTCAGCTATTTGATATGTAAACCCCTTTGTCAAGGTGCCTCACTTCTCCCAACCGGCTTAAAAGTCGCTACGAATCTTAACATCGTTCACTGAAGCTCTGTGGATGTGTAGGCCTTTACTTTAACATCTATTTCTGTGACCAGTCACAAGCTAATCCCTTAGCTATTTCAATGCTAAATAACTAGTTGCCTCTGTGGATGTGTAGGTTTTGACTTTAACATAGCCATTTCCGTGACCAGTCACAAGCTAATCACTCAGCTATTTGCACAAGCTAATCCCTCAGCTATTTCAATGCTAAATTACTAGTTCCCTCTGTGGATGTGTAGGTTTTGACTTTAACATAGCCATTTCCGTGACCAGTCACAAGCTAATCCCTTAGCTATTTCAATGCTAAATCACTAGTTACCTCTGTGGATGTGTAGGTTTTGACTTTAACATAGCCATTTCCGTGACCAGTCACAAGCTAATCCCTCAGCTATTTGATATGCAAACCCCTTTGTCAAGGTGCCTCACTTCTCCCAACCAGCTTAAAGTCGCTACGAATCTTAACAGCGTTCATTGAAGCTCTGTGGATGTGTAGGCCTTTACTTTAACATCTATTTCTGTGACCAGTCACAAGCTAATCCCTTAGCTATTTCAATGCTAAATCACTAGTTGCCTCTGTGGATGTGTAGGTTTTGACTTTAACATAGCCATTTCTGTGACCAGTCACAAGCTAATCCCTTAGCTATTTCAATGCTAAATCACTAGTTGCCTCTGTGGATGTGTAGGTTTTGACTTTAACATAGCCATTTCCGTGACCAGTCACAAGCTAATCCCTTAGCTATTTCAATGCTAAATCACTAGTTGCCTCTGTGGATGTGTAGGTTTTGACTTTAACATAGCCATTTCCGTGACCAGTCACAAGCTAATCCCTCAGCTATTGATATGTAAACCCCCTTTTGTCAAGGTGCCTCACTTCTCCCAACCAGCTTAAAAGTCGCTACGAATCTTAACAGCGTTCCTTGAAGCTCTGTCGTCCCGACGGGTTCTGTACCTTTCATCTGAAGACGGCCGCTTGTGTTGTGGCCGAAACGTCGTGAGAATTGAATTGGGTTATTTTATTATTTTATAATTCTATTCTCATTCTACCCGGTGACTTTACCGAAAGGACCAAAGAAGATTTATTATTACTACGAGGATAAGCCGGCACTGAGGGCCCCGCCCCCTCGCCCCGCCCCTTCCCCCTTGCCCCTCCCCCCGCCCCCATCGCCCCGCCCACGCCCCCCACGCCCCGCCCACGCTCCTCATCGCCCCGCCCCCGTCCCCCTCGCCCCGCCCACGCCCCCCACGCCCCGCCCCCCCTCGCCCCGCCCACGTGCACAGGCGGAACGGCCTCCTGGCCAGCAACTCGTTCGTCATCGCGGCCACCGTCGCCGTGGCTCTGAGCCAGCCCACGGGGCTCTTCGAGCTGCTCATGGTGGGACGCTTCCTGCTGGGCATCGACACCGGTGAGCCGGGGGGGGGGGGGGTGGTGGGTGGGTGGTGGGGGGGTGGTGGGTGGGTGGTGGGGGGGTGGGTGGGTGGTGGGTGGGTGAAGCGAGCGTCGCCGACGTCATCATCGCCGTCATCGAAGTCATCATCGTCGTCATCGACGTCCTCGCCGTCGACGTCATCGTCGTCGACGTCATCATCATCGTCGTCGACGTCATCATCGTCGACGTCATCAGCGCCGTCATCGACGTCGTCATCATCGTCATCATCAATGCAGACGTCAAACGATAGCGGCTCAACCGAACGTCGTCGATGTCATCATCGTCGACGTCATCATCGGCGTCGTCGACGTCGTCATCGTCGTCGTCGACGTCGTCATCATCGTCATCGACGTCATCATCATCGTCGACGTCATCATCATCATCGTCGACATCATCATCGTCATCGACGTCATCATCGTCGACGTCATCATCGTCTGATGACGTGGCTCAACCGAGCGTCGTCGTCATCGTCGTCATCGTCATCGTCGTCGTCATCGTCATCGCCGTTGACGTCATCATCGTCGTCGTCATGGACACCATTGGGTTCGATCAACGCTCGGTAGAGGTCGCTGTCACGTGACGCTGTGCGCCCTGAGTCTCCGGATCATCTGTGGGAGTCTCTGGGTATGCACGGGTCTCTAAGAGTCTGGGTCTCTGTGTGTGGTGTGTCTGTGGTGTGTGTGGTGTGTGTGTGTGGTGTGTGTGTGGTGTGGTGTGTGTGTGTGGTGTGTGTGTGGTGTGTGTGGTGTGTGTGTGGTGTGGTGTGTGTGTGTGTGTGGTGTGTGTGGTGTGTGTGTGGTGTGTGTGGTGTGTGTGTGGTGTGGTGTGTGTGTGTGTAGTGTGGTGTGTGTGTGGTGTGTGTGTGTGGTGTCTGTGGTGTGTGTGTGGAGTGTGTGGTGTGTGTGGTGTGTGTGTGGTGTGGTGTGTGTGTGTGTGGTGTGTGTGGTGTGTGTGTGGTATGTGGTGTGTGTGTGGTGTGTAGTGTGGTGTGTGTGTGTGTGTGGTGTGTGGTGTGTGGTGTGGTGTGTGTGGTGTGTGTGGTGTGTGTGGTGTGTGTGGTGTGGTGTGTGTGTGGTGTGTGTGTGTGTGGTGTGGTGTGTGTGTGGTGTGTGTAGTGTGTGGTGTGTGTGTGGTCTCTGTGTGGTGTCTGTGGTGTGTGTGGTGTGTGTGTGTGATGTGTGTGATGTGTGTGGTGTGTGTCTGTGTGTATGTAATGTGTAATGTATGTAATGTGTGTAATGTGTGTGTGTGTAATGTGTGTAACGTGTGTGTGTAGTGTGTGTGTGATGTGTAATGTATGTGATGTATGGTGATGTGTAATGTGTAATGTAATGTGTGTGTGTAATGTGTGTATGTGATGTGTGTGTAATGTGTGTAATGTGTGTGTGATGTGTGTATGTAACGTGTAATGTGTCTGTGTGATGTGTAATGTATGTAATCTTCTTTGGTTCTTTCGGTAAAGTCACGTAGAATGATAATAAAATAATAAATTGATAAATTTTTATTATTTGATAATTTTTTTTATTATTTTATTCTCATTCTACGTGACTTTACCGAAAGAACCAAAGAAGATGAATCATTGCAGTCACGAAAGCTTTAAATCGAAATGTATGTAATGTGTAATGTGTGTGATGTGTAATGTGTGTGTGTGTAATGTGTGTGTGTGTGATGTGTGTGATGTGTATGTGTGATGTGTGTGGTATGTGTGTATGTGTGTGTCTGTGTGTGATGTGTGATGTAACGTGTCTGTGTGTGTAATGTGTGTAATGTGTCTGTGTGTGATGTGTGTATGCAATGTGTGTGTGTAATGTGTCTGTGTGTGTAATGTGTGTGTGATGTGTCTGTGTGTGTGATGTGTGTATGTAATGTGTAATGTGTGTAATGTGTGTGTGATGTGTGTATGTAATGTGTAATGTGTGTAATGTATGTGTGTGTGATGTGTGTATGTAATGTGTAATGTGTGTAATGTGTGTGTGTGTGATGTGTGTATGTAATGTGTAATGTGTGTAATGTGTGTGTGTGTGATGTGTGTATGTAATGTGTAATGTGTGTAATGTGTGTGTGTGTGATGTGTGTAATGTGTGTGTGTGTGATGTGTGTAATGTGTAATGTAATGTGTGTGTGATGTGTGTGTATGTGTGTAATGTGTGTAATGTGTCTGTGTGTAATGTGTGGTGTATGTAATGTGTGATGTGTGTAATGTGTCTGTGTGTGATGTGTGGTGTATGCAATGTGTGTGTGTAATGTGTGTCTGTGTGTGTGTAATGTGTCTGTGTGTGTCTGTGTGTAATGTGTGTATGTGTGTGTGTGATGTGTCTGTGTGTGTGATGTGTGTGATGTGTGTGTGTGATGTGTGTATGTAATGTGTAATGTGTGGTGTATGTAATGTGTGTGATGTGTGTGTGTGATGTGTGTAATGTGTGTAATGTGTGTGTGTGTATGTAATGTGTAATGTGTCTGTAATGTGTATAATGTGTCTGTGTGTGTGATGTGTGTGATGTGTCTGTGTGTGATGTGTGTGATGTGTGTATGTAATGTGTAATGTGTGGTGTATGTAATGTGTGTAATGCGTGTGTGTGTGGTGTGTGTGTGTGATGTGTGTAATGTGTGATGTGTAGTGTGTCTGTGTGTGTGATGTGTGTGATGTATGTAATGTGTGTAATGTGTCTGTGTGTGATGCGTGTGTGTGTGGTGTGTGTGTGTGATGTGTGTGTATGTGTGTAATGTGTGTGTGATGTGTAATGTCTGTGTGTGATGTGTGTAATGTGTAATGTAATGTCTGTGTGTAATGTGTGTAATGTGTAATGTAATGTGTGTGTGTAATGTGTGTAATGTGTCTGTGTGTCTGTGTGTGTCTGTGTGTGATGCGTGTGTGTGTGTCTGTGTGTGTGATGTGTGTGTATGTGTGTAATGTGTGTGTGATGTGTAATGTGTGTGATGTGTAATGTGTGTGTGATGTGTGTGTATGTGTGTAATGTGTCTGTGTGTGTAATGTGTGTGTATGTGTGTAATGTGTCTGTGTGTGTAATGTGTGTGTCTGTGTGTAATGTGTGTAATGTGTAATGTGTCTGTGTGATGTGTGTGTATGTATGTAATGTGTATATGTGATGTGTAATGTGTGTGTGTGATGTGTGTGTGTGTAATGTGTGTGTGTAATGTGTGTGTGTGTAATGTGTATGTAATGTGTGTGTAATGTGTGTGATGTGTGATGTGTAATGTGTGTGTGATGTGTGTGTATGTGTGTAATGTGTCTGTGTGTGTAATGTGTGTGTATGTGTGTAATGTGTCTGTGTGTGTAATGTGTGTGTCTGTGTGTAATGTGTGTAATGTGTAATGTGTCTGTGTGATGTGTGTGTATGTATGTAATGTGTATATGTGATGTGTAATGTGTGTGTGTGATGTGTGTGTGTGTAATGTGTGTGTGTAATGTGTGTGTGTGTAATGTGTATGTAATGTGTGTGTAATGTGTGTGTGTGATGTGTCTGTGTGTGTGTGTGATGTGTGTGTATGTGTGTAATGTGTGTATGTGTGTGTGTAATGTGTCTGTGTGTGTGTGATGTGTCTGTGTGTGTATGTAATGTGTCTGTGTGTGTCTGTGTGTAATGTGTGTGTATGTAATGTGTCTGTGTGTGTCTGTGTGTAATGTGTGTGTATGTAATGTGTGTGATGTGTGTCTGTGTGTAATGTGTCTGTGTGTCTGTGTGTAATGTGTCTGTGTGTAATGTGTCTGTGTGTGTGTGTGTGTAATGTATGGTGTATGTAATGTGTGTAATGTCTAACGTGTGTGTGATGTGTAATGTGTGTGTGTGATGTGTAATGTGATGTCTGTGTGTGATGTGCGCGTGGTGCCTCTGGGCAGGCGTGGGACTGAGTCTGCAGCCAATGTACGTGGGCGAGTGCGCCCTGCAGCGCCAGCGGGGAACCCTGGCCATGAGCACGGTAGTGGCACTCACCCTGGGCCTGCTCAGCGCTCAGATCCTGGGGCTCAGGTGGGGACACAGTCCACCCTGGTGGTGGGGACACAGTCCACCCTGGTGGTGGGGACACAGTCCACCCTGGTGGTGGTGGTGGGGACACAGTCCACCCTGGTGGTGGTGGGGACACAGTCCACCCTGGTGGTGGTGGGGACACAGTCCACCCTGGTGGAGACACAGTCCACCCTGGTGGTGGTGGGGACACAGTCCACCCTGGTGGAGACACAGTCCACCCTGGTGGTGGGGACACAGTCCACCCTGGTGGTGGTGGTGGGGACACAGTCCACCCTGGTGGAGACACAGTCCACCCTGGTGGTGGGGACACAGTCCACCCTGGTGGTGGGGACACAGTCCACCCTGGTGGTGGGGACACAGTCCACCCTAGTGGTGGTGGAGACACAGTCCACCCTGGTGGTGGTGGTGGGGACACAGTCCACCCTGGTGGAGACACAGTCCACCCTGGTGGTGGGGACACAGTCCACCCTGGTGGTGGTGGTGGGGACACAGTCCACCCTGGTGGGGACACAGTCCACCCTGGTGGTGGGGACACAGTCCACCCTGGTGGGGACACAGTCCACCCTGGTGGGGACACAGTCCACCCTGGTGGGGACAGTCCACCCTGGTGGGGACACAGTCCACCCTGGTGGTGGTGGGGACACAGTCCACCCTGGTGGTGGAGACACAGTCCACCTTGGTGGTGGAGACACAGTCCACCCTGGTGGTGGTGGGGACACAGTCCACCTTGGTGGAGACACAGTCCACCCTGGTGGAGACACAGTCCACCCTGGTGGTGGTGACACAGTCCACCTTGGTGGAGACACAGTCCACCCTGGTGGTGGTGACAGTCCACCCTGGTGGGGACACAGTCCACCCTGGTGGTGGTGGTGGGGACACAGTCCACCCTGGTGGTGGAGACACAGTCCACCCTGGTGGTGGTGACAGTCCACCCTGGTGGTGGGGACACAGTCCACCCTGGTGGTGGGGACAGTCCACCCTGGTGGTGGTGACAGTCCACCCTGGTGGTGGTGGTGGGGACACAGTCCACCCTGGTGGTGGGGACACAGTCCACCCTGGTGGTGGTGACAGTCCACCCTGGTGGTGGGGACACAGTCCACCCTGGTGGTGGAGACACAGTCCACCCTGGTGGAGACACAGTCCACCCTGGTGGTGGTGACAGTCCACCCTGGTGGGGACACAGTCCACCCTGGTGGTGGTGGGGACACAGTCCACCCTGGTGGGGACACAGTCCACCCTGGTGGTGGTGACAGTCCACCCTGGTGGAGACACAGTCCACCCTGGTGGTGGTGACAGTCCACCCTGGTGGGGACACAGTCCACCCTGGTGGTGGTGGTGGGGACACAGTCCACCCTGGTGGGGACACAGTCCACCCTGGTGGTGGAGACACAGTCCACCCTGGTGGGGACACAGTCCACCCCTGGTGGTGGTGACAGTCCACCCTGGTGGGGACACAGTCCACCCTGGTGGGGACACAGTCCACCCTGGTGGAGACACAGTCCACCCTGGTGGAGACACAGTCCACCCTGGTGGTGGGGGGACAGTCCACCCTGGTGGTGGGGACACAGTCCACCCTGGGTGTGGGGGGACACAGTCCACCCTGGTGGTGGGGACACAGTCCACCCTGGTGGTGGGGACAGTCCACCCTGGTGGAGACACAGTCCACCCTGGTGGTGGTGGGGACAGTCCACCCTGGTGGTGGGGACACAGTCCACCCTGGTGGTGGGGACAGTCCACCCTGGTGGGGACACAGTCCACCCTGGTGGTGTTGGTGGGGACACAGTCCACCCTGGTGGTGGGGACACAGTCCACCCTGGTGGAGACACAGTCCACCCTGGTGGTGACAGTCCACCCTGGTGGTGGTGGTGGGGACACAGTCCACCCTGGTGGTGGTGACAGTCCACCCTGGTGGAGACACAGTCCAGCCTGTGGTGGGGACACAGTCCACCCTGGTGGAGACACAGTCCACCCTGTGGTGGGGACACAGTCCACCCTGGTGGTGGTGGTGGGGACACAGTCCACCCTGGTGGAGACACAGTCCACCCTGGTGGGGACACAGTCACCCTGGTGGTGGGGACACAGTCCACCTGGTGGGTGGGGACACAGTCCACCCTGGTGGTGGTGACAGTCCACCCTGGTGAGACACAGTCCAGCCTGGTGGTGGGGACACAGTCCACCCTGGTGGTGGTGGTGGGGACACAGTCCACCCTGGTGGAGACACAGTCCACCCTGGTGGGGACACAGTCACCCTGGTGGTGGGGACACAGTCCACCCTGGTGGTGGGGACACAGTCCACCCTGGTGGTGGGGACACAGTCCACCCTGGTGGTGGGGACACAGTCCACCCTGGTGGTGGTGACAGTCCACCCTGGTGGAGACACAGTCCAGCCTGGTGGTGGTGACACAGTCCACCCTGGTGGTGGTGGTGGGGACACAGTCCACCCTGGTGGAGACACAGTCCACCCTGGTGGGGGACACAGTCCACCCTGGTGGTGGGGACACAGTCCACCCTGGTGGTGGTGGTGGAGACACAGTCCACCTTGGTGGAGACACAGTCCACCCTGGTGGTGGTGGGGACACAGTCCACCCTGGTGGTGGTGACACAGTCCACCTTGGTGGTGGTGGTGGGGACACAGTCCACCCTGGTGGTGGTGGGGACACAGTCCACCCTAGTGGTGGTGGTGACAGTCCACCCTGGTGGTGGTGGTGGGGACACAGTCCACCCTGGTGGTGGTGGTGACGGGCGAGGTGGGGCGAGTTTCCACTTATCTCGACCTGCAACCTCCTCCCCACCCCCCAACCCCCTCCCCCCAACCCCACCCCCAACCCCAACCCCCTCCCCCCCAACCCCCCTCCCCCAACCCCCTCCCCCCAACCCGCACCTTGACCCCCACCCCCTTCCCCACCCACTCCTTCCCCCTCCCCCCAACCCCTCCTCCCTCACCCCACCCCTCCCCCCTCCTTCCCCCCACCCCCCACCCCCTCCTCTTCTACTCCCTCCCCTCATCCCCTCCCCCACTCCCCTCTCTCCCCATCCCCCCTCCCCTTCACTCTCCCCCTCCCCACCCCTCCCCCCACCCCTCCCATACCCCCCTCCCCCACCCCTTCAACTCCCTCCCCCCAACCCCTCCCCCAACCTCCCATACCCCCCCTCCCTCCTCCCCCAACCCCTTCAACTCCCTCCCCCATCTCCCTCCCCCCACCCCCTCCCCCCAACCCACCTTCACCCCACACCCCGTGCCCCCGCCCTCTCCCTCCCCCCACCCCCACAACCCCCAACCCCCTCATTCCCCCCACCCCCTCCCCCCTCCTTCCCCCACCTCCTCCCCTTCTACTCCCTCCCCCATCCCCCTCCCCCCACCCCCTCCCCCAACCCCCACCTTCACCCCCCACCCCCTGCCCCCGCCCCCTCCTTCCCCCTCCCCCAACCCCTCCTCCCTCACCCCACCCCTCCCCCCTCCTTCCCCCCACCCTCTCCTCTTTTACTCCCTCCCCCCTTCTCCCCTCTCCCTCCCCCACCCCCTCCCCCCAACCCCCACATTCCCCCCCACCCCTCCTTCCCCCACCCCCTCCTTCCTCCATCCCCCTCCCCCCTCCCCTTCTACTCCCTCCCCCCACCCCCCCATCCCCCTCCCCCCACCCCCTCCCCCCGACCCCCACCTTCACCCACCACCCCGTGCCCCGCCCTCTCCCTCCCCCCACCCCACAACCCCCACCCCCTCATTCCCCCCCACCCCCCTCCCCCCTCCTTCCCCCACCTCCTCCCCTTCTACTCCCCCCCCACCCCCCCCTCCCCACCCCTCCCCCCAGGCAGGTGATGGGCGAGCCCCATCTGTGGCCCCTGGCTCTGTCCCTGCCCGCCCTCCCTGCCGCCCTGCAGCTGCTGCTGCTGCCCTGGCTGCCCGAGAGTCCACGGCACCTGCTGCTAGACCGCCACGAGCCGCGCCGCGCCGCTCGCAGGTGGCCGGGCTCTCTCCACTGCTCGATAGCCACTCACTCACTCACACACTTACTCACTTACACACTCACTTACACACTCCTTACACACTCCTTACACACTCACTCACACACTCACTCACACACTCACTCACTTACACACTCACTTACACACTCACTCACACACTTACACACTCACACACTCACTTACACACTCACTCACACAGTCACTCATTCACTCAACACACACTTACACACTCACTTACACACTTACACACTCACTCACACACTCACTCACACACTCACTCACACACTCACACACTCACTATCACTCTTACACACTCACAAACTCACTTACACACTCACTTACCCACTCACTCACACACTCACTTACACACTTACACACTCACTCATACACTCACTTACACACTCACACACTCACACACTCACTTACACACTCACTCACACACTCACTCACACACTCACTTACACACTCACTCACACACTCACTCACACACTCACTTACACACTCACTCACACACTCACTGACTCACTCACACACTCACTTACACACTCACTTACACACTCACACACTCACTCACACACTCACTCACACACTTACACACTCACTTACACACTCACTCACTTACACACTCACTCACTTACACACTCACTCACACACTCACTTACACACTCACTCACACACTCACTTACACACTCACTTACACACTCACTCACACACTCACTCACACACTCACTTACACACTTACACACTCCTTACACACTCACTTACACACTCACTTACACACTTACACACTCACTCACACACTCACTCACACACTCACTTACACACTCACTCACTTACACACTCACTCACTTACACACTCACTCACACACTCACTCACTTACACACTCACTCACTTACACACTCACTCACACACTCACTCACACACACACACTCACTTACTCTCACTTACACACTCACTTACACACTTACTTACACACTCACTTACACACTTACACACTCACTCACTCACACACTCACTTACACACTCACTCACACACTCACTGACTCACTTACACACTCACTTACCACACTCACTTACACACTTACACACTCATACACTCACTGACTCACACACTCACTTACACACTCACTTACACACTTACACACTCACTTACACACTCACTTACACACTTACACACTCACTCACACACTCACTTACACACTCACTTACACACACACTCACACACTCACTTACACACTTACTTACACACTTACACACTCACTCACACACTCACTTACACACTCACTTACACACTCACACACTCACTTACACACTTACACACTTCACTTACACACTCACTTACACACTCACTTACACACTTACACACTCACTTACACACTCACTGACTCACACAATCACTTACACACTCACTCACACACTCACTTACACACTCACTTACACACTCACTCACACACTTACACACCACTTACACACTCACTCACTTACACACTCACTCACACACTCACTTACACACTTACACACTCACTCACACACTCACTTACACACTTACACACTCACTCACACACTCACTTACTCACTTACACACTCACTTACACACTCACTTACACACTCACTTACACACTCACTTACACACTTACACACTCACAAACACACTCACTTACACACTCACTCACTCACTTACACACTCACTTACACACTCACACACTCACTTACACACTCACTTACACACTCACTCACTCACACACTTACACACTTACTCACACACTTACACACTCACACACTCACTTACACACTTACACACTCACTTACACACTCACTCACACACTCACTTACACACTCACTCACACACTCACTCACACACTCACTTACACACTCCACTTACACACTTACTCATCTCACTTACACACTCTTACACACTCACTCACTCACTTACACACTCACTTACACACTCACTTACACACTTACACACTCACGTACTTACTTACACACTCACTTACACACTCACTTACACACTCACACACTCACTTACACACTTACTCACTCACTTACACACTTACACACTCACTTACACACTCACTTACACACTTACACACTCACACACTCACTTACACACTTACACACTCACTTACACACTCACTTACACACTTACACACTCACTTACACACTCACTCACACACTTACACACACACTTACACACTTACACACTCACTTACACACTCACTCACACACTTACACACACACTTACACACTCACACACTCACTTACACACTTACACACTCACACACTTACTTACACACTCACTTACACACTCACTTACACACTCACTTACACACTTACACACTCACTCACACACTCACTTACACACTCACTTACACACTCACTTACACACTTACACACTCACTCACACACTCACTCACTTACACACTTACACACTCACTTACACACTCACACACTTACACACTCACTTACACACTTACACACTCACACACTTACACACTCACTTACACACTTACACACTCACTTACACACTTACACACTCACTCTTACACACTCACACACTCACTTACACACTCACTTACACACTTACACTTACACACTCACTTACACACTCACTCACTTACACACTCACACACTCACTTACACACTCACTTACACACTCACTTACACACTCACTCACACACTCACTCAGTCACACACTCACTTACACACTCACTTACACACTCACTTACACACTCACACACTCACTTACACACTCACTCACACACTTACACACTCACACACTCACTCACTCACACACTCACTTACACACTCACTTACACACTCACTCACACACTCACTTACACACTCACTCACTTACACACTCACTTACACACTTACACACTCACTCACACACTCACTTACACACTTACACACTCACTCACACACTCACTTACACACTTACACACTCACTCACTCATTTACACACACACTCATTCATACACTCACTTACACACTTACACACTCACTTACACACTTACACACTCACTTACACACTCACTGACTCACTCACTCACTCACACACTCACTCACACACTCACTTACACACTCACTTACACACTCACACACTTACACACTCACTTACACACTTATACACTCACACACTTACACACTCACTTACACACTTACACACTCACTTACACACTTACACACTCACTTACACACTCACACACTCACTTACACACTCACTTACACACTTACACACTCACTTACACACTCACTCACTTACACACTCACACACTCACTTACACACTTACACACTCACTTACACACTCACTTACACACTCACTCACACACTCACTCAGTCACACACTCACTTACACACTCACTTACACACTCACTTACACACTCACACACTCACTTACACACTCACTCACACACTTACACACTCATACACTCACTCACTCACACACTCACTTACACACTCACTTACACACTCACTCACACACTCACTTACACACTCACTCACTTACACACTCACTTACACACTTACACACTCACTCACACACTCACTTACACACTTACACACTCACTCACACACTCACTTACACACTTACACACTCACTCACTCATTTACACACACACTCATTCATACACTTACTTACACACTTACACACTCACTTACACACTTACACACTCACTTACACACTCACTGACTCACTCACTCACTCACACACTCACTTACACACTCACTTACACACTCACTCACTTACACAACAACAACAACAACCGCCATTCGCCACTAAGTGGCGGTGACGTCACCACGACGCTTGTGCCAGACTATGTGCACCCTGAGGCCACGTGAAGTGTCAAACGCCCGCTGGCAGGTGGTCACGGGGCAGACCCAGGTGCCACGGGTCGACTGACTGAGATGACTGGCTGATGCACCACCTGTGCCCCCTACTGTGCCAACCTGCTGTGCTTTAGCCAACCGGCGCTCCGCTCGCTGTTGTGAGCGTCGCTCCTCCGCCCTCCGTTGTTGTTGGAGGGCGACTGCCTCCAACTGCCCAGTAGCATCCTTCACGAGCCTCCTCCACAGAGGCCGATCTTGACACCGCTGGTACCAGTCATCGGCAAGTCCACTCAGCTCCACGTCCTCCTGTACCACATCACTCCATCTCTTCTCCAGCCCGTGCCGCGCCCGCTTAGCCCCCTCAATCCGGCCAAACAAAAGCTGTTTCGGCATGCGTTTGCTGGGCATGCGGGCTACATGACCCAGCCATCGCAGCCTTGCCTGCCGGAGGAGCTCACCGATGGGACCCTGCCCAGATCTTTCAAGGATTTGTGAGCTCCTCACACAATCCAGTCTGGTTAAACCCAGGATGGATCGTAGGCAGGCCAGCCTAAATGTTTCTAACCGGCGAAGATGTTCCATTAGGGGGGTCCACGTTTCGCAAGCGTAGAGAAGGGAGGGAATGACCGTGGCCGAGAAGACCTGAAGCTTAGTGCGGAGCGACAGACCAGGTAGCTTCCACACAGTGTTATGCAACCGATGAAAAGATATTGCCGCTCGACTGATTCGGAGTGAGACCTCTGCTGTTAAACTGGAGCCAGTCATAAGCACACTGCCCAGGTATGGGAAACTCTCCACTCTCTCCACAACTGCCCCATCACCGATTGGGAGTTGTGGGGGTGGAGTGTCCGATGGTACAAAATACCCAGGCAGGTGCTTAGTTTTGGTGGGGCTGATGGTAAGGCCCCACCTCTTAGTGGCACGCTCCAGTCTCAGCAGCAGCGTCTCCAACTCCTCCTCTGACTGAGCAGCTATTACCAAGTCATCAGCATACATAACGTGGTTGAGCAATAGGGAGCCATCCCTTGACCGCACCCGGGCATCGATTAGCCTCCCATTATATCTGTACCATATGGAGATTCCCCCGGTACAGCTATTGAAGGCTTCACGAACTACATGGTCAAAATAGATGTTAAATAATGTGGGAGCCAGAGGACATCCCTGTCGCACCCCAAGGTGTACAGGGAATGGCTCTGACTCCCGGCCACGTAGTTTTACCCGGGCCCGCTCACCATCATGAAGGTCCTTAATGATCGTGAGCAGAGGGTCAGGTACTCCAAAAGCACGAAGAACGACCCAGAGCCCAGGCCTACTGATGGTATCATAGGCCTTGACCAGGTCAATAAAGCAGAGATGTAGGTCTTGTTGGAATTCCCTACACCTCTGCTGTAGCAGACGGACAGAAAATATCGCATCTGTGCAGGACCGCCCTTTCCTGAAACCGCATTGGGGCTCCGCAAGCCTCTCCTCAGCGTGCCTGGCAAGGCGATGCTGAATAATCCTTGCCAGGACCTTTCCCGGCACACTGAGGAGTGAGATGCCCCTGTAGTTGTTACAGTCTGTGCGGTCCCCCTTCTTAAAAAGGGGGACCACCAGGGCATCCTTCCAATCCTGCGGAACCCGTCCAGTGGTCCAGACTGTTGTTATGATGTCATATAGGGCAGTCTGTGCACAAACGCCACCCTCCCTCAGCATTTCGCTTGGGAGATCATCTCTGCCCGCTGCCTTTCCTGGTCTCAGACTCCGGATCGCCTTCAATACTTCCTCAGCAGATGGCACCTCAGCCAGCCACTCACAGGGGGTGACTTCATCCAATATTTGAGGCACCGCAGCCTCAGCAGGGTCATCCTCACTTTGTGCCACGGTGTTTTCCTGGCTGAGGGATTTTCCCTCCCCCAGGACCTCACAGAAATGCTCAGCAAATCTGCGAACCTGTTCCTGGGGGTCGGAAATTGGATCACCGTTTTTCCCCCTAATGATGGTAATAGGTGTGGCGCTGCAGGTTACTTTTTTGATGGAGTTAAATAGAGATTTGTGATCACGGGCCACTGAGGCAGACTCCATCTCCTCAGCAACCCGCGACCACCACCCATCCTTGCAGCGCCTCACGGCTCTCCGAACCTCCGAGCGAAGGCTGCGGTAAGCCTCCTCATTCTCTGACGTGGGATTCTGTAGCCGATGACAGTGGGCCTGTCGCTTTTTCTCAACCATCCTGAACAACTCCTCTGTCATCCAGGGTGTCTGGGGAGGTCTGGACCGCGTACCCAAAGCAGCCATTGCAGCTGCATGAGTCACAGTCCTAAACCTCGCCCATTTACCCTCGACATCAGGAGGAGTCGGGGACGATGCCAATCCCAGCCGCAAGCGATGATGAAATTCTCGCTTGCAACTTTCATCAGATAACTGAGACCAGGCCACTTTAGGTTGGAATGGGGTCCTGGGTGTACACCCACCACCGGAGTGGAAGAATGGCAGGCGCATCTTACAGATGACTAGTCGATGGTCAGAGGGCAGATCAGCTCCACGGTAGGTCCTGGTGTCAAGGACATGGGCTCGCATTCGCTGGTCCATCACTATGTAGTCCAGCAGATGTTCTTGCTTGGACCCAGCATGCATCCATGATGTTGTGTGGATGCGCCGATGCCGGAACAGCGTGTTGGTAATTACAAGCCCATGGGCTGCACAAAAATCTAGCAGCCTCCTACCGTTGTTATTGAGCTGATCTGGCCCATGCTCTCCAATCACTCCAGACCAGGTGCCAGTATCATGACCAACTCGGGCATTGAAGTCACCCAACATGATGACTCTATCCCGAGGGGCCACTTTAGCCAGCACCTGTGACTGGAGGTCATAGAAGGCATCTGACTCATCGGCTTTGCCTGCATCCCTCCACGGATGTTCATCTTCGGTGGGGGCATAAGTAACCACGACCACCATTCCTCGCCTCCGGTTGATGGGAAGGCGAGCCCAAAGTAGCCTGGGGCTTACAGCTTCCCACACCTCACCGCCACGCTCCCACGCCCCCTTCATTCTTTTGTTCAAAAGAAGACCCACACCCTGTTGTTTGGCAGTCTGCTGCCCCGAGTAGAGGACTGTCCACCCCTCATGGTGGCAGGAGCCAGAGCCGGTCCACCGGACCTCCTGAATGCCGCATAGATCCAGGCGGTACCGGTCCAGCTCCCGACAGAGGAGTGGCAGCCTCTCCTCTGCAGTGAGCGTTCGAACATTCCACGTGGCCACCCGTAGTGGCTTTTCGTTGTTTCTGGAGTAGCCCCGAGGGTAGGTATTCAATCTCACTTACACACTCACTTACACACACATTCATACACTCACTCACTTACACACTCACTCACTGACTCACTCACTTACACACTCACTTACACACTCACTCACACACTCACTTACACACTCACTTACACACTCATTCATACACTCACTTACACACTCACTTACACACTCACTTACACACTCACTCACACACTCACACACACACTCACTCACACACTCACACAGTCACTTACACACTTACACACTCACTCACACACTCACTTACACACTTACACACTCACTTACACACAGTCACTTACACACTCACTCACACACTCACTCACACACTTACACACTCACTTACACACTCACTTACACACTCACTTACACACTTACACACTCACTCACTTACACACTTACACACTCACTCACACACTCACTTACACACTCACACACTCACTTACACACTCACTTACACACTCATACAGTCACTTACACACTTACACACTCACTTACACACTCACTTACACACTCACTTACACACTTACTTACACACTCACTTACACACTCACTTACACACTTACACACTCACTTACACACTCACTCACACACTCACTTACACACTCACTCACACACTCACACACTCACTTACACACTCACTTACACACTTACACACTCACTCACACACTCACTCACACACTCACTCACACACTCACTTACACACTCACACACTCACACACTCACTTACACACTCACTTACACACTCACACACTCACACACTCACTTACACACTCACACACTCACACACTCACTCACTCACACACTCACTCACACACTTACACACTCACTTACACACTCACTCACACACTCACACACTCACTTACACACTTACACACTCACACACTCACTCACAAACTTACACACACACTTACACACTCACACACTCACTTACACACTCACTCACACACTCACTTACACACTCACTGTCTCACACAATCACTTACACACTCACACACTCACTCACACACTCACTTACACACTCACTCAGTCACTTACACACTCACTTACACACTCACTTACACACTCACTTACACACTCACTCAGTCACTTACACACTCACTTACACACTCACTTACACACTTACACACTCACTCACACACTCACTCACACACTCACTTACACACTCACTCACACACTCACTCACTCACACACTCACTTACACACTCACTTACACACTCACTCACTCACACACTCACTCACACACTCACTTACACACTCACTCACTCACACAATCACTTACACACTTACACACTCACTCACTCACACAATCACTTACACACTCACTTACACACTCACTTACACACTTACACACTCACTTACACACTTACACACTCACTTACACACTCACTTACTCACTCACCCACTCACACACTCACTTACACACTCACTTACACACTCACTGACTCACACACTCATACACTCACTCACTCACCCACTCACACACTCACTTACACACTCACTTACACACTCACACACACACTCACTTACACACTCACACACTCACTCACACACTCACTGACTCACTTACACACTCACTCACACACTCACTGACTCACTTACACACTCACTCACACACTCACTCACACACTCACTCACCCACTCACTTACACACTCATTCATACACTCACTGACTCACTTACACACTCACTTACACACACACTCACTCATACACTCACACAGTCACACACTCACTCACAGTCTCACACACTCACACACTCAGTCACTCAGTCACACACTCAGTCACTCACTTACACACTCACTCAATCACCCACACACTCACACACTCATACACTCACTAAGTCACACACTCATACACTCACTCAGTCACACACTTACTGACTCACTCAGTCACTCACTCACTCACCCACTCACTCATTCACTCACTCATTCACTCACTCACTTACACACTCACACACTCACTCACACACTCACTCACACATTCACTTACTCAGTCACTCACTCAGTCACACAGTCACTAACTTACACACTCAGTGACTCACCCACCCACCCACTCACACACTCCACTCCCCTCCTTCACAACTCATTCACTCGCCTCTCTCATTCACCTCGCTCCATCCACTCCCTATCCTTCAATCCCTCCTTCACCTCCCTTCACTCCACTCCGTCCTTCACAACTCCTTCACTCGCATCTCTCCTTCACCTCCCTTCACTCCACTCCCTCCACCAACTCCTTCACTCGCCTCTTTCATTCACCTCGCTCCCTTCAATCCCTGTCCTTCAATCCCTGTCCTTCAATCCCTCCTTCACCTCCCTTCACTCCACTCCGTCCTTCAACTCCTTCACTCGGTCCTTCAACTCCTTCACTCGGTCCTTCAACTCCTTCACTCGCCTCTTTCATTCACCTCGCTCCATCCACTCCATCCACTCCGTGTCCTTCAATCCCTCCTTCACCTCCCTTCACTCCACTCCGTCCTTCACAACTCCTTCACTCGCTTCTCTCCTTCACCTCGCTCCATCCACTCCCTCCTTCACAACTCCTTCACTCGCCTCTTTCATTCACCTCGCTCCATCCGCTCCATCCACTCCCTGTCCTTCAATCCCTCCTTCACCTCCCTTCACTCCACTCCGTCCTTCACAACTCCTTCACTCGCCTCTCTCCTTCACCTCGCTCCATCCACTCCCTCCTCCAACTCCTTCACTCGCCTCTTTCATTCACCTCGCTCCCTTCAATCCCTGTCCTTCAATCCCTCCTTCACCTCCCTTCACTCCACTCCCGGTCCTTCACAACTCCTTCACTCGGTCCTTCAACTCCTTCACTCGGTCCTTCAACTCCTTCACTCGCCTCTTTCATTCACATCGCTCCATCCACTCCATCCACTCCGTGTCCTTCAATCCCTCCTTCACCTCCCTTCACTCCACTCCGTTCTTCACAACTCCTTCACTCGCTTCTCTCCTTCACCTCGCTCCATCCACTCCCTCCTTCACAACTCCTTCACTCGCCTCTTTCATTCACCTCGCTCCATCCGCTCCATCCACTCCCTGTCCTTCAATCCCTCCTTCACCTCCCTTCACTCCACTCCCGGTCCTTCACAACTCCTTCACTCGCCTCTCTCCTTCACCTCGCTCCATCCACTCCCTCCTCCAACTCCTTCACTCGCCTCTTTCATTCACCTCGCTCCCTTCAATCCCTGTCCTTCAATCACTGTCCTTCAATCCCTCCCTTCACTCCACTCCGTCCTTCAACTCCTTCACTCGGTCCTTCAACTCCTTCACTCGCCTCTTTCATTCACCTCGCTCCATCCACTCCATCCACTCCGTGTCCTTCAATCCCTGTCCTTCAATCCCTCCTTCACCTCCCTTCACTCCACTCCGTCCTTCAACTCCTTCACTCGGTCCTTCAACTCCTTCACTCGGTCCTTCAACTCCTTCACTCGCCTCTTTCATTCACCTCGCTCCATCCACTCCATCCACTCCGTGTCCTTCAATCCCTCCTTCACCTCCCTTCACTCCACTCCGTCCTTCACAACTCCTTCACTCGCTTCTCTCCTTCACCTCGCTCTATCCACTCCCTCCTTCACAACTCCTTCACTCGCCTCTTTCATTCACATCGCTCCATCCACTCCATCCACTCCCTGTCCTTCAATCCCTCCTTCACCTCCCTTCACTCCACTCCCGGTCCTTCACAACTCCTTTACTCGCCTCTCTCCTTCACCTCCCTTCACTCCACTCCCTCCTCCAACTCCTTCACTCGCCTCTCTCATTCACCTCGCTCCATCCACTCCCTCCTTCACAACTCCTTCACTCGCCTCTCTCCTTCACCTCCCTTCACTCCACTCCCGGTCCTTCACAACTCCTTCACTCGCCTCTCTCCTTCACCTCGCTCCATCCACTCCCTCCTTCACAACTCCTTCACTCGCCTCTCTCCTTCACCTCGCTCCATCCACTCCGTGTCCTTCAATCCCTCCTTCACCTCCCTACACTCCACTCCTTCACAACTCCTTCACTCGCCTCTCTCCTTCACCTCGCTCCATCTACTCCCTCCTTCACAACTCCTTCACTCGCCTCTCTCATTCACCTCGCTCCCTTCAATCCCTGTCCTTCAATCCCTGTCCTTCAATCCCTCCTTCACCTCCCTTCACTCCACTCCTTCACAACTCCTTCACTCGGTCCTTCAACTCCTTCACTCGGTCCTTCAACTCCTTCACTCGCCTCTTTCATTCACCTCGCTCCATCCACTCCATCCACTCCGTGTCCTTCAATCCCTGTCCTTCAATCCCTCCTTCACCTCCCTTCACTCCACTCCCGGTCCTTCACAACTCCTTCACTCGCCTCTCTCCTTCACCTCGCTCCATCCACTCCCTCCTTCACAACTCCTTCACTCGCCTCTCTCCTTCACCTCGCTCCATCCACTCCATCCACTCCGTGTCCTTCAATCCCTGTCCTTCAATCCCTCCTTCACCTCCCTTCACTCCACTCCCGGTCCTTCACAACTCCTTCACTCGCCTCTCTCCTTCAACTCGCTCCATCCACTCCCTCCTTCACAACTCCTTCACTCGCCTCTTTCATTCACCTCGCTCCCTTAAATCCCTGTCCTTCAATCCCTCCTTCACCTCCCTTCACTCCACTCCGTCCTTCAACTCCTTCACTCGGTCCTTCAACTCCTTCACTCGCCTCTTTCATTCACCTCGCTCCATCCACTCCATCCACTCCGTGTCCTTCAATCCCTGTCCTTCAATCCCTCCTTCACCTCCCTTCACTCCACTCCTGGTCCTTCACAACTCCTTCACTCGCCTCTCTCCTTCACCTCGCTCCATCCACTCCCTCCTTCACAACTCCTTCACTCGCCTCTTTCATTCACCTCGCTCCCTTCAATCCCTGTCCTTCAATCCCTCCTTCACCTCCCTTCACTCCATTCCGTCCTTCAACTCCTTCACTCGGTCCTTCAACTCCTTCACTCACCTCTCTCATTCACCTCGCTCCATCCACTCCATCCACTCCGTGTCCTTCAATCCCTGTCCTTCAATCCCTCCTTCACCTCCCTTCACTCCACTCCCGGTCCTTCACTCGCCTCTCGAGCTCCGCTGGGGGGTTCCAGACGGCCTTCCGGTGCTGTCCTCCGTGACCCTCCTGTGCCCCAGTGCCTCCGGGCGTTGTGCGCTCTCTGTCCACCAGGTGGCGGTGTTAAGCTGCACCTGCGTTGAATCGCGGCGAGTGAGTTCAAACAGACCTTTGGTTCTATTCGGTTAAAGTCACCACGTAGTAGGTAAAAAATAAAATAACAAAAAATCACGACGTTCCGGCCACAACACAAGGGGCCTTCATCAGGTGAAGGGACCGGACTGTCCAGAGGACAGCGTTGGAGTGAAGGCAGCCAAGGCCAGGTCGCGTCCTTTAGGCTGTGTGGGAGGAAACCAAAAACGGCTTGGTATAATGTAATGTAGTGTATAATGTAGTGTAGTGTATTATGTAGTTTAGTGTATAATATAATGTGTATAATGTAGTGTATAATTTAGTGCAGGGTATAATATAGTGTAGTGTATAATGTAGTCTATAATGTAGTGCAGGGTATAATGTAGTGTAGTGTATTATGTAGTGTATAATGTAGTGCAGGGTATAATATAGTGTAGTGTATAATGTAGTGTAGTGTATTATGTAGTTTAGTGTATAATATAATGTAGTGTATAATGTAGTGTAGTGTATTATGTAGTTTAGTGTATAATATAATGTAGTGTATAATGTAGTGTAGTGTATTATGTAGTTTAGTGTATAATATAATGTAGTGTATAATGTAGTGTATAATGTAGTGCAGGGTATAATATAGTGTATAATGTAGTATAGTGTAGTGTATAGTGTAGTGTATAGTAGTGTAGTGTATAATGTAGTGTATAATGTAGCGTATAATGTAGTGTATGATGTAGTGTATAATGTAGTGTATAATGTACTGTATAATATAGTGTAGTGTATAATGTGGTGTATAATTTAGTGTATGATGTAGTGTATAATGTAGTGTATAATGTAGTGTATGATGTTGTGTAGTGTATGATGTAGTGTATAATGTAGTGTATGATGTAGTGTAGTGTATAATGTAGTGTATGATGTAATGTAGTGTATAATGTAGTGTATGATCTCTCTCTTTCCATCCCTCCACTCCCTCCATCCATCCCTCTCTGGAGGTGATGGTGATGGTGGCTGTGGAGGTGATGGTGATGGCGGTGTTGATGGTGAAGGAGGTGATGGTGATGATGGTGATGGCGGTGGTGATGGTAGCGGTGGTGTTGATGGTGATGATGGTGGCTGTGGTGGTGATGGCGGTGGTGATGGTAGCAGTGGTGTTGATGGTGAAGGAGGTGATGATGGTAGCGGTGGTGTTGATGGCGGTGATGGTGGCTGTGGTGGTGGTGTTGATGGTGAAGGAGGTGATGATGGTAGCGGTGGTGTTGATGGTGATGATGGTGATGATGGTGGCTGTGGTGGTGGTGATGGTGATGGCGGTGGTGTTGATGAAGGAGGATGGTGATGATGGTGGTTGTGGTGGTGGTGTTGATGAAGGAGGTGATGGTGATGATGGTGGTTGTGGTGATGGTGGTGATGATGAAGGAGGTGATGGTGATGATGGTGGCTGTAATCACCCTTGCCTCTACCTCCACCCCCGACTATCCAGCCCTTCGATGGCTCCGTGGAGGCGATGGCGGTGACGATGGCGGAGAGAGTGTGGAGCGAGAGATGGAGCAGATGGAGGAGGAGCGGAGCGTGCAGGTGCAGGCGAGGTCTGTGCTGGATCTGCTCCGTGACCCGCGGATGCGGAGGCAGATCGTCATCATCGTGGGCGTTAACGTGATGCAGCAGTTCAGTGGCATCAACGCGGTGAGTCTAGCGTAGTGTATAGTGTATAGTAGTGTAGTGTAGTAGTGTATAGTGTAGTGTAGTAGTGTATAGTGTAGTAGTATATAGTGTAGTGTATAGTGTAGTGTATAGTGTAGTGTAGTAGTGTATAGTGTAGTAGTATATAATGTAGTGTATAGTGTAGTGTATAGTGTAGTGTAGTAGTGTATAGTGTAGTAGTGTATAGCGTAGTGTATAGTGTAGTAGTGTGCAGTGTAGTACTGTACAGTGTAGTAGTGTATAGTGTACAGTGTAGTAGTGTATAGTGTAGTAGTGTATAGTGTAGTGTATAGTGTAGTAGTGTATAGTGTAGTGTATAGTAGTGTATAGTGTAGTAGTGTATAGTGTAGTATATAGTGTAGTAGTGTATAGTGTAGTGTATAGTGTAGTAGTGTTAGTGTATAGTAGTGTATAGTAGTGTATAGTGTAGTGTATAGTGTAGTGTATAGTGTATAGTAGTGTATAGTGTAGTGTATAGTGTAGTAGTGTACAGTGTAGTGTATAGTGTAGTGTATAGTGTAGTAGTGTCTAGCATAGTGTAGTAGTGTATAGTGTAGTGTATAGTAGTGTAAAGTGTAGTAGTGTATAGTGTAGTGTATAGTGTAGTGTAGTAGTGTACAGTGTAGTGTATAGTGTAGTGTATAGTAGTGTATAGTGTAGTGTATAGTAGTGTATAGTGTAGTAGTGTAGTAGTGTATAGTGTATAGTAGTGTATAGTGTACAGTGTAGTGTATAGTGTAGTGTAGTGTATAGTGTAGTAGTGTGTCGCGTAGTGTATAGTGTATAGTGTAGTGTATAGTGTAGTGTACAGTGTAGTGTATAGTGTAGTGTATAGTGTAGTGTAAAGTGTAGTAGTGTGTCGCGTAGTGTATAGTGTAGTGTAGTAGTGTACAGCGTAGTGTACAGTGTAGTAGTGTATAGTGTAGCAGTGTATAGTAGTAGTGTATAGTGTAGTGTAGTAGTGTACAGCGTAGTGTACAGTGTAGTAGTGTATAGTGTAGCAGTGTATAGTAGTAGTGTAGTGTATAGTGTAGTGTAGCAGTGTGCCGCGCAGTGCAGCTCCCTCGCATCGTGCCATCAATGCCGAGAGGCGATCCTCCACGCCGCACGTTGCCCCAGGCTCCCGGGTCGCCCTTCGAGCGACACCGCAGCTGCGCCTTGCTGGCGAAGCAGGCGGTGAGGGCACCAACACCGCGTCCGGGGGGTTGATGCTGGGGGCGTCGCGCGGGACCCACGTGCTGACCGGCAGCCCCAGCTTTCGCCCGGAGTCGAGGGCGCGGGGAAGGGGGCCCTGGCGACGACCGATCGCAGGCGGTCAAACCGCGGTGGGCGAACGATCCAATTCCCCGAGGGCGGACCCAGGAGCAGCGGAGGGAAAACCGCTCTGCACGGACCCCAGCCTCGGTCGGTCGGCCGGCGTCACGGAAGCTCTCCGACCGCGTTGAGCCCCCCCCCCCCCCCCCCTCCAGCGCTCTTTTAGCGTCCTTCCGCAGGCAACACGCAAGGCACCATCCGGAATTGACGGGTTTACTTCATGCCCTTTTGCGGCAAAAAAAAAAAGAATGGGAAAAAAAAATCAAAAAATCTGTGGCGGTGTTTTAAGGGTGCTGTGCGTGGGTGCTGGACAAAGTCCAAACGGGTGAGCTCCTCCTGCCGGCGGGCAAGGCTGCGTTGGCCGGGCCATTGTCGCCCCGCGTGCCCAGCCACCCGCATGCCGAAACAGCTTTTGCTCGGGCCGGATCGAGGGGGCTAAACGGGCGCGGCACTGGCTAGAGAAGAGATGGAGTGATGTGGTACAGGAGGCACGGGCTAGAGAAGAGATGGAGTGATGTGGTACAGGAGGCACGGGCTAGAGAAGAGATGGAGTGATGTGGTACAGGTAGGACGTGGAGCTGGGTGGTCCTGCCGATGACCAGGTACCAGCGGTGTCAAGATCGGCCTCTGTGGAGGAGGCTCGTGAAGGACGCTGCTACTGGGCAAGTTGGAGGCAGTCGCCCTCCAAGCAACAGCACAGTATTCCTTTCCATCACTTGCGACGTCAACCGAGGGAGTCTACCCGCGCACAGGAAACTCTTCAGCAGCACCGATGGACCCTCGTGGACCCGTTCACCCGAGCAGTACCAGGACCTCGGTCAGCCTGAACATCAGCCTGAAGATAAACCAACGCGATGGGACAGGGGCTCCGAACAAATCCCTCCCGACCGCCCGCCCGCCCGACATCACCATCGGCGACCACACGCCTGGCAGCTGTAAGCAACCCTCGCTTGACCTTGGCGCCACCAACACCAACGGAACTGTCCACTCAATTCTAGATTTGAAGCTTTCGTGACTGCAAGCATCCATGCTCTTCGGTTCTATTCGGTAAAAGTCACGTAGTAGGTAAAAGAATAAAACGAAAAAAAAAATTGAAAAAAAACCACGACGTTTCGGCCACAACACAAGTGGCCTTCATCAGGTGAAGGGACCGGACTGTCCAGAGGACAGCGTTGGAGTGAAAACAGCCAAGCCCAGGTCGCGTAACCTTTAAGCTGTGTGGGAGGAAACAAAGGCGCCTTGACAAAGGAATTAGCATAACAATGAGCATGATGTACGTAGGAGGTACATGATGGACCATGATGGACCAGGCGTGGGGGGACAATGATGGACCAGGCTTGGGGGGGGGGGGAGTTTACATAATGTTGGTGTGAAGGGAAAATAAGAAGCTGTGAAAGTTTGGGATACCACTACTTGAAAAAATATACTGTAGCATTGAAAATTAGTTCAATGTTTGGTTTGACTGAGAACATCTTTCCAACGATTGTTTAATTTGAAACCATCCTCTCGGTTGAAATTCTGTCCGCGTTTGTAAATCTGAATTGCCTCGTGGACAAATCTCTGGCGAAAGCACCCAGCAGCCGTGGAGGAACGACGCTCACAACAACGAGCGGAGCAATGGGTGGCTAAAGCTCAGCAAGGTGGCACAGTAGGGGGCACAGGTGGTGCATCGGTCAGCACCGCTAAGCTACGAACCCACTGACGGCCAGTGGCGATTATTTGAACCGTGCGTGCGTGCATGTATGTGTGCGTGTGCGGAGACACACACGGAGACACACACGGAGACACACACGGAGACACACAGACACACATACAGAGATACACACAGACACACACAGAGACACACACAGAGACACACACAGAGATACACAGAGACACACACAGATAAACAGACACACAGAGACACACACAGAGACACAGACACACAGTGACACACACAGAGACACAGAAACACACACAGACACACACACACATACAGACACACACACAGACACACACACACAGACACACACGGACACACACACAGACACACACAGAGATACACAGAGACACACACACAGACACAGACACACAGAGACACACACAGAGACACAGACAGAGACACACACACAGACACACACAGAGATACACAGAGACACAGACACACAGAGACACACACAGAGATACACAGACACACACACAGACACACACACAGACACACACACACACAGACAACAACAACAACCGCCATTCGCCACTAAGTGGCGGTGACGTCACCACGACGCTTGTGCCAGGCCATGTGCACCTTGAGGCCACGTGAAGTGTCGAACGCCCGCTGGCAGGAGGTCACGGGGCAGACCCAGGTGCCACGGGTCGACTGACTCAGATGACTGGCTGATGCACCACCTGTGGCCCCTACCGTGTCAACCTGCTGTGCTTTAGCCACCCGGCGCTCCGCTCGTTGTTGTGAGCGTCGCTCCTTCGCCCTCCGTTGTTGTTGGAGGGCGACTGCCTCCAACTGCCCAGTAGCAGCGTCCTTCACGAGCCTCCTCCACAGAGGCCGATCTTGACACCGCTAGTACCAGTCATCGGCAAGTCCACTCAGCTCCACGTCCTCCTGTACCACATCACTCCATCTCTTCTCCAGCCCGTGCTGCGCCCGTTTAGCCCCCTCGATCCGGCCGAACAAAAGCTGTTTCGGCATGCAGTGGCTGGGCATGCGGGCTACATGACCCAGCCAACGCAGCTTTGCCTGCCGGAGGAGCTCACCGATGGGACATTGCCCAGATCTTTCAAAGATTTGTGAGCTCCTCACACAATCCAGCCTGGTTAAACCCAGGATGGATCGTAGGCAGGCTAGCCTAAATGTTTCTAACCGGCGAAGATGTTCCATTAGGGGGGTCCACGTTTCGCAAGCGTAGAGAAGGGAGGGAATGACCGTGGCCGAGAAGACCTGAAGCTTAGTGCGGAGCGACAGACCAGGTAGCTTCCACACAGCGTTACGCAACCGATGAAAAGATATTGCCGCTCGACTGATTCGGAGTGAGACCTCTGCTGTTAAACTGGAGCCAGTCATAAGCACACTGCCCAGGTATGGGAAACTCTCCACTCACTCCACAACTGCCCCATCACCGATTGGGAGTTGTGGGGGTGGAGTGTCCAATGGTACAAAATACCCAGGCAGGTGCTTAGTTTTGGTGGGGCTGGTGGTAAGGCCCCATCACTTAGTGGCACGCTCCAGTCTCAGCAGCAGTGTCTCCAACTCCTCCTCTGAATGAGCAGCTATTACCAAATAATCGGCATACATAACTTGGTTGAGCAATAGCCATCGCTTGACCGCACCCGGGCATCAATCAGCTTCCCATTATATCTGTACCATATGGAGATTCCCCCGGTACATCTATTGAAGGCTTCACGAACTACGTGGTCAAAATAGATGTTAAATAATGTGGGAGCCAGAGGACATCCCTGTCGCACCCCAAGGTGTACAGGGAATGGATCTGACTCCCGGCCACGTAGTTTTACCTGGGCCCGCTCACCATCATGAAGGTCCTAAATGATCGTGAGCAGAGGGTCAGGGACTCCAAAATCACTAAGAACAACCCAGAGCCCAGGCGACCTGATGGTATCATAGGCCTTGACTAGGTCAATAAAGCAGAGATGTAGGTCTTGTTGGAATTCCCTACACCTCTGCTGTAGCAGACGGACAGAAAATGTGGCATCTGTGCAGGACCGCCCTTTCCTGAAACCGCATTGGGGCTCCGCTAGCCTCTCCTCAGTGTGCCTGGCAAGGCGATGTTGAATAATCCTTGCCAGGACCTCTCCCGGCACACTGAGGAGTGAGATGCCCCTGTAGTTGTTACAGTCTGTGCGGTCCCCCTTCTTAAAGAGGGGGACCACCAGGGCATCCTTCCAATCCTGCGGAACCCATCCAGTGGTCCAGACTGTTGTTATGATGTCATATAGGGCAGTCTGTGCACAAACACCACCCTCCCTCAGCATTTCGCTTGGGAGATCATCTCTGCCCGCTGCCTTTCCTGGTCTCAGACTCTGGATCGCCTTCAGTACTTCCTCAACAGATGGCACCTCAGCCAGCCACTCACAGGGGGTGACTTCTTTCAATATTTGAGGCACCGCAGCCTCAGCAGGGTCATCCCCACTTTGTTCCAGGATGTTTTCCTGGCTGAGGGATTTCCCCTCCCCCAGGACCTCAAAGAAATGCTCAGCAAATCTGTAAACCTGTTCCTGGGGGTCGGAGATTGGATCACCGTTTTTTCCCGTAATGATGGTAATAGGTGTGGCGCTGCAGGTTACTTTTTTGATGGAGTTAAATAGAGATTTGTGATCGCGGGCCACTGAGGCAGACTCCATCTCCTCAGCAACCCGCGACCACCACCCATCCTTGCAGTGCCTCACGGCTCTCCAAACCTCCGAGAGAAGGCTGCGGTAAGCCTCCTCATTCTCTGACGTCGGATTCTGTAGCCGATGACAGTGGGCCTGTCGCTTTTTCTCAACCATCCTGAACACCTCCTCTGTCAGCCAGGGTCTCTGGGGAGGTCTGGACCATGTACCCAAAGCAGCCATTGCAGCTGCATAAGTGACAGTCCTAAACCTCGCCCATTTACCCTCGACATCAGGAGGAGTGGGGGACGATGGCAACCCCAGCCGCAAGCGATGATGAAATTCTCGCTTGCAACTTTCATCAGATAACTGAGACCAGGCCACTTTAGGTTGGAATTGGGTCCTGGGTGTACACCCACCACTGGAGTGGAAGAATGGCAGGCGCATCTTACAGATGACAAGTCGATGGTCAGTGGGAAGATCAGCTCCACGATAGGTCCTGATGTCAAGGACATGGGCTCGCATCCGCTTGTCCGTCACTACGTAGTCCAGCAGATGTTCTTGCTTGGACCCAGCATGCATCCATGATGTTGTGTGGATGCGCCGATGCCGGAACAGCGTGTTGGTAATTACAAGCCCATGGGCTGCACAAAAATCTAGCAGCCTCTTACCATTGTTATTGAGCTGATCTGGCCCATATCCTCCAATCACTCCAAACCAGGTGCCAGCATCATGACCAACTCGGGCATTGAAGTCACCCAACAAGATGACTATCCCGAGGGGCCACTTTAGCCAGCACCTGTGACAGGACGTCATAGAAGGCATGTGACTCATCGGCTTTGCCTGCATCCCTCCACGGATGTTCGTCTTCGGTGGGGGCATAAGTAACCACGACCACCACTCCTCGCCTCCGGTTAATGGGAAGGCGCGCCCAAAGTAGCCTGGGGCTTACAGCTTCCCACACCTCACCGCCACGCTCCCACGCCCCCTCCATTCTTTTGTTCAAAAGAAGAACCACACCCTGTTGTTTGTCAGTCTGCTGCCCTGAGTAGAGGACTGTCCACCCCTCATGGTGGCAGGAGCCAGAACAGGTCCACCGGACCTCCTGAATGCCACAGAGATCCAGGCGGTTCCGGTCCAGCTCCCGACAGAGGAGTGGCAGCCTCTCCTCCGCAGTGAGCATTCGAACATTCCACGTGGCCATCCGTAATGGCTTTTCGTTGTTTCTGGAGGAGCCCCGAGGGTAGAGATTCAATCTCCTGGCTCCGCCAATTGGGGTTTGGCCAGGAGACGTCATAGACGCCTGTCCCCCTGGGGCCTCTGGCACAAGCTTATTAGTTACATAATTTAGTCGTAGTTTAGTGGAGGGGTTACCAGCCCCTCGCACCCATCCAGAGCCCCCGTTTAGCCCCAGTGGTGGTCACAGACGTCATGAGGGGAGGAGCCAATCAGAATTGGCCCTCCCCCCCACAAAACTGACCAAGGCAGCGTTGCCCGTCCGGCACCGCGAGGAGGTAGGGGGTTGTTTTGCCGGACACAGAGACACACACACACAGACACACACACAGAGACACACACACAGACACACACAGAGATACACACAGAGATACACACAGAGACACACAGAGAGACACACAGAGACACACACAGAGACACAGATATACACAGAGACACAGACACAGAGATACACAGAGACGCAGACACAGAGATACACAGAGACACAGACACACACAGAGATACACAGAGATACACAGAGACACAGACACACAGAGACACGCACAGACACACACGCACAGAGACACACGCACAGACACACGCACAGACACACACAGAGACACACACAGAGACACACACACAGAGACACACACACAGACACACACACACAGACAGTCACACACACACACACAGACACACACACACACAGACACACACAATACACACACAATACACACACACAGAGACACACACACACAACAACAGACACACACAGACACACACACACACAGACACACACACACACAGGCACACACACACACACAGGCACACACACACACACAGACACACACACACACAGACACACACACACAGACACACACACACAGACACACACACACAGACACACACACACACAGACACACACACACCAGACACACACACACACAGACACACACACACACAGACACACACACACACAGACACACACACACACAGACACACACACACACAGACACACACACACACAGACACACACACACACAGACACACAGACACACACACACACAGACACACACACACACAGACACACACACACACAGACACACAGACACACAGACACACACAGACACACACACACACAGACACACACAGACACACAAAGATCCCCCATATAGCCTTAACAGACTGTAGGGGGCAAGTGAGACACACACACGCAGACACACACACAGACACACACACAGACACACACACATAGACACACACAGACACACACACAGACACACACACACACGGGTCGTGCTCTTGAACTTATTCCGCAACACCGCGGCGTCTCCTCCCCCTCCACGCCAGATTTACTTCTACGCCTCGTACCTGTTCAAGGAGGCGGGCATCCCACCTGACGAGATTCGCTACGTGACGGTGGGAACGGGCATGGCCGAACTGACCTCCTCCATTGTCTGCGTGAGTCCACGGGAGATTAATAAGGAGGGTGGCGAGGTCAGGGGAGGGAGCCAGGAGGGGCAGGGGGAGGTCACGGGAAAGGTCATCACCGGCGAAGGATGGAATGATTTGGTGATGGTCGCTTCCGAGTGGGTGGGTGGGTTGGGTGAGTGGGTGGGTGGGTTGGTGGGTGAGTGGGTGGGTGGGTGAGTGGGTGGGTGGGTGAGTGGGTGGGCGGGTGAGTGGGCGCGTGAGTGGGTGAGTGGGTGAGCGGGTGGGCGATCGGGTGGGTGAGTGGGTGGGTGGGTGCGTGAGTGGGTGGGTGAGTGGGTGGGTGGGTGAGCGAGTGGGTGGGTGGGTGAGCGAGTGGGTAAGTGAGTGGGTGGGTGGGTGAGTGAGTGGGTGAGTAGGTGGGTGGGTGGGTGAGTGAGTGGGTGGGTGAGCAGGTGGGTGAGTGGGTGGGTGAGTGGGTGAGTGGGTGAGTAGGTGGGTGGGTGGGTGAGTGAGTGGGTGGGTGGGTGAGCGAGTGGGTGAGTGGTGGGTAAGTGAGTGGGTGAGTGAGTGGGTGAGTAGGTGGGTGGGTGGGTGAGCGAGTGGGTGGGTGGATGGGTGAGCGAGTGAGCGAGTGGGTGAGTGGGTGAGTGAGTGGGTGGGTGGGCGGGTGAGCGAGTGGGTGGGTGGGTGAGTGAGTGGGTGAGCGGGTGGGTGAGTGTCCCTCTCCTCCCTCCCTCCCCTCGCTCCGTCCGCAGGGGATTCTGATCGAGTCGGTGGGTCGACGCCCCCTGCTGATGTTCGGCTTCGCGTCCATGGGCGGCTGCTGCCTTCTGATCGCCGTGTCCATGGCCCTGCAGGTCAGAGGCGTTCAGGACCTGGACACTGGAGGAGGGAGGGGAGGGAGGGAGGGAGGAGAGGGAGGAGGAGGGGGTGGAGGGGGTGGAGGAGGTGGAGGAGGGATGGGAGGAGGGGGTGGAGGAGGAGGTGGAGGAGGGGGTGGAGGAGGAGGGGGAGGAGGAGGGGAGGAGGAGGTGGAGGAGGGGGTGGAGGAGGAGGTGGAGGAGGGGGTGGAGGAGGGGGTGGAGGAGGTGGAGGAGGGAGGTGGAGGAGGGAGGTGGAGGAGGAGGTGGAGGAGGAGGTGGAGGAGGGGGTGGAGGAGGTGGAGGAGGAGGTGGAGGAGGGAGGTGGAGGAGGAGGTGGAGGAGGAGGTGGAGGAGGGAGAGGAGGAGGGGGTGGAGGAGGGAGGGGGAGGAGGAGGAGGAGGGGGTGGAGGAGGTGGAGGAGGGGGTGGAGGAGGGAGGTGGAGGAGGGGGTGGAGGAGGGGGTGGAGGAGGAGGTGGAGGAGGGAGGTGGAGGAGAAGGTGGAGGAGGAGGTGGAGGAGGGGGTGGAGGAGTTGGAGGTGGAGGAGGTGGAGGAGGGAGGGGGAGGAGGAGGAGGAGGGGGTGGAGGAGGTGGAGGAGGGAGGGGGAGGAGGGGGTGGAGGGGGTGGAGGAGGTGGAGGAGGGGGGAGGAGGGGGTGGAGGAGGAGGGGGTGGAGGAGGAGGTGGAGGAGGAGGTGGAGGTGGAGGAGGGGGTGGGAGGAGGAGGGGGAGGAGGAGGTGGAGGAGGGGTGGAGGAGGAGGTGGAGGAGGGGGTGGAGGAGGGGGTTGGAGGAGGTGGAGGAGGGAGGTGGAGGAGGAGGTGGAGGAGGAGGTGGAGGAGGGGGTGGAGGAGTTGGATGTGGAGGAGGTGGAGGAGGGAGGGGGAGGAGGAGGGGTGGAGGAGGTGGAGGAGGGAGGGGGAGGAGGGGGTGGAGGGGGTGGAGGAGGAGGAGGAGGGGGTGGAGGAGGAGGAGGTGGAGGAGGAGGTGGAGGAGGGGTGGAGGAGGAGGTGGAGGAGGGGGTGGAGGAGGGGGTGGAGGAGGAGGTGGAGGAGGTGGGATGGAGGAGGAGGTGGAGGAGGAAGGTGGAGGAGGGGGTGGAGGAGTTGGAGGTGGAGGAGGTGGAGGAGGGAGGGGGAGGGAGGAGGAGGAGGGGTGTGGTGGTGGTGGAGGAGGGAGGGGGGAGGAGGGGTGGAGGGGGGGTGGAGGAGGTGGAGGAGGGGGAGGAGGGGGAGGAGGGGGTGGAGGAGGAGGGGGTGGAGGAGGAGGTGGAGGAGGAGGTGGAGGTGGAGGAGGGGGTGGAGGAGAGAGGTGGAGGAGGGGTGGAGGGAGGAGGTGGGGAGGAGGTGGAGGAGGTGGGGTGGAGGAGGGGGTGGAGGAAGGAGGTGGAGGGGTGGAGGAGGAGGTGGGGAGGGTGGAGGAGGAGGTGGAGGAGGGAGAGGAGGTGGAGGAGGAGGCGGTGGAGGAGGAGGGAGGGGGTGGAGGAGGAGGTGGTGGAGGAGGAGGGAGGGGGTGGAGGAGGAGGTGGTGGAGGAGGGAGTTGGAGCGTGGAGTGGGGGGGGGTGGGGTGGCACATGAGAGGAGCAGGAATCCAAAGAGCTAGAAAGCTCTTTGCGTCACCCAGGTGCCTAGTCAGGCCCCACGTGGCTAAGCCTGCAACACCTTTGGGAGTGCAACGTCCTAGGAAGGTTTAGACACTCAAGCGGGACTGGCACGCACAAACATGCCACTATACTACAATCAATAAAGTCCTAAAGCATTCGTGACTGCATAAAATCACTCATTCGGGTTTTTTTTTTCCGGTAAAGTCACGCACGTAGAAATACAATAAAAATTATATCAAAACAACAACAAAAAACTATCACGACGTTTCGATCACAGCGCAAGCGATCTTCATCAGGTGTCGTCAAGGACGAATCGCGGAGGTTAATAACAACACGAAAAGATGGAGAGACGAGAATTCAACAAACCTGAATGAAACATTACGTGAAGCCACAACCAGTCAGGCCAACAACACAGTTTAGACACTTCCTGGCGGACCACGAATTTCATAAGGGTGTTACATTTTCGTGTTCAAACTTTTGGATTGCACGTACCGGCGTAGATAGAATGAAAAATACGAGGTTACACGGTCAGTGGAAATACATATACAGCTCAAAAAATGGCACATCTTACATTCTATCTACGCCGGTACGTGCAATCCAAAGGATTGAACACGAAATGTGATAGTTTTTTGTTGTTGTTTTAATATAATTTTTATTGTATTTCTACGTGCGTGACTTTACCGAAAAAAAAAACCCGAATGAGTAATTTTATGCGGTCACGGAAGCTTTAAGACTTTATTATCACACTTCTACGGGGAAATTACCGTTGTAAATTGTGTGTTAAGATGTGCCCTTTTTTGAGCTGCCGTTTTGTATTTACAAGAGGTGGTCATTTTTTGAGCTGCCGTTTTGTATTTACAAGAGGTGGTCATTTTTTGAGCTGCCGTTTTGTATTTACAAGAGGTGGTCATTTTTTGAGCTGCTGTTTTGTATTTACAAGAGGTGGTGGTCATTTTTTGAGCTGCCCCCTCTCTCTCTCTCTGCCTCCCTGTCTGTCTTTCCTCCTCCCTCCTTACCTCTTGGTGGACTTGTATATATGTATTTCTACCGACCGTGGACCTCGTATTTTTCATTCTATCTACGCCGGTACGTGCAATCCAAAGGTTTGAACACGAAAATGTAACACTCGTCTGAAATTCGTGGTCCCTCTAGGAAGTGTCTAAACTGTGTTGTTGGCCTGACTGGTTGTGGCTTCACGTAATGTTTCATTCAGGTTTGTTGAATTCTCGTCTCTCCATCTTTTCGCTGTTTTTTAACTCCGCGATTCGTCCTTGACGACACCTGATGAAGATCGCTTGCGTTGTGATCAAAACGTCGTGATAGTTTTTTTTTGTTGTTTTAATATAATTTTTATCGTATTTCTACGTGCGTGACTTTACCGAAAAAAAACACCGAATGAGTATGCTTCAATTCTCCCAACATTTCAAGGTACAGAAGCAGCCCTGCCCGACACGAATGAACAGCAGATCAGCCAAGTGGCGGGTCCGCTCCGTTATTTGGACATTTTTTTATTCTTTGTAGCAGAAGCAGAAGCAGCCTCCCATCCCAAAAACAGAAAGAGGATGAATCCAGGGTTCGATCCCGGAGCCTGACGGAGCATGTTGCTGTCTATGTCGAGTCTCTCTCTCTCTCTATCTCTCTCTCTCTCTCCACGTGAAGATGTTCACATCACCATCATCACCATGATCACCATGATCACCACCATCACCATCATCACCACCACCACAATCACCATAATCACCACCACGATCATCACCACCGCCACCATCATCACCACCGCCACCATCATCACCCCCATCACCACCGCTACCACCATCAACACCACCACAATCACCATCACCACCATCAACACCACCACCATCATCACCACCACCACCACCATCATCACCCCCATCACCATCACCATCATCACCCCCATCACCATCACCACCACCATCACCACCACAATCACCATCATCACCACCACCACTACCACAATCACCATCACCACCATCACCATCATCACCACCACCATCACCACCATCACCACCCCATCACCACCAACATCACCACGAACATCACCACCACCATCACCACCATCACCACCACCACCACCACCATCACCCCACCATCACCACCACCACCATCACCACCACCATCACCACCACCATCACCACCATCACCACCACCATCACCACCACCACCGTGTGTTCTCCATGTCGGTCTCCTCCAGGCGACAATCAGCTGGATGTCCTACCTGAGTGTCGCTATGACCTTCACTTTCATCGTGAGCTTGGGCATGGGACCCGGTGAGGAACGCCTCACCACTCACTCACTCACCCACTCACTCACTCACCCACTCACACACTCACTCACCCACCCACTCACTCACCTACTCACTCACCTACTCCCTCACTCACTGGCCAACTCACCCACTCACTCACCCACTCACTCACCCACTCACTCACTCACCTACTCACTCACTCACCCACTCACTCACTCACCTACTCACTCACTCACCCACTCACTCACTCACCCACTCACTCACTCACCTACTCACTCACTCACTCACCCACTCACTCACTCACTCGCCTACTCACCCACTCACTCACCCACTCACTCACTCACCTACTCACTCACTCACTCACCCACTCACTCACTCACTCACCCACTCACTCACTCACTCACCCACTCACCCACTCACTCACCCACTCACTCACTCACTCACCCACTCACTCACCCACCCACCCACCCACTCACTTACCCACTCACCCACTCACCCACTCACTCACCCACTCACCCACTCACTCACTCACCCACTCACTCACCCACTCACTCACTCAGTCACCCACTCACTCACTCAGTCACCCACTCACTCACTCACTCACCCACTCACCCACTCACTCACCCACTCACTCACCCACTCACTCACTCAGTCACCCACTCACTCACTCAGTCACCCACTCACTCACTCACCCACTCACTCACCCACTCACTCACTCAGTCACCCACTCACTCACTCAGTCACCCACTCACTCACTCACCTACTCACTCACTCAGTCACCCACTCACTCACTCAGTCACCCACTCACTCACTCACCTACTCACTCACTCACCCACTCACTCACTCAGTCCCCCACTCACTCAGTCATCCACCCACTCACTCACTCACTAAGTCACCCACCTACTCACTCACCCACTCACTCACCCACTCACTCACTCACCTACTCACTCACTCACACACCCACTCACTCACTCACCCACTCACTCACTCAGTCACCCACTCACTCACTCACCCACTCACCTAATCTTCATTGTCCGAAGCTTCCTACGACTGTTGCTGCTGGTACTACTACTGGTACTACTACTACTGGTACTACTACTACTGGTACTACTACTACTACTGGTACTACTACTGGTACTACTACTACTACCAATACTACTGGTACTACTACTGGTACTACTACTACTACTACTGGTACTACTACTGGTACTACTACTACTACCAATACTACTGGTACTACTACTGGTACTACTACTACTGGTACTACTACTACTACTACTGGTACTACTACTGGTACTACTACTACCAATACTACTGGTACTACTACTGGTACTACTACTACTGGTACTACTACTGTTACTACTACTACTACTGCTGCTACTACTACTGCTACTGGTACTACTACTACTGCTACTACTACTGCTACTACTACTGGTACTACTACTACTGGTACTACTACTGGTACTGCTACTACTACTGCTACTACTACTACTGGTACTACTACTGGTACTACTACTACTGGTACTACTACTGGTACTACTACTGGTACTACTGCTGCTACTACTACTACTGGTACTACTACTGCTGGTACTACTACTGGTACTACTACTACTGCTACTGCTGCTACTACTACTACTACTGGTACTACTACTGCTACTACTACTGCTACTACTACTGCTACTACTACTACTGGTACTACTACTGGTACTACTACTACTGGTACTACTACTACTACTGGTACTACTACTACTGGTACTACAACTGGTACTACTACTGCTGCTACTACTACTGGTACTACTACTGCTGGTACTACTGCTACTACTGCTGGTACTACTACTGGTACTACTACTACTGCTACTACTACTGCTACTACTACTACTGGTACTACTACTACTACTGGTACTACTACTGCTACTACTACTGCTACTACTACTACTGGTACTACTACTGGTACTACTACTACTGGTACTACTACTACTACTGGTACTACTACTACTGGTACTACTACTGCTACTACTACTGGTACTACTACTACTACTGGTACTACTACTACTACTGGTACTACTACTACTACTGGTACTACTACTGGTACTACTACTACTGGTACTACTGGTACTACTACTGGTACTACTACTACTACTGGTACTACTACTGGTACTACTACTGCTACTACTACTACTGGTACTACTACTACTGGTACTGCTGCTACTGGTACTACTGCTACTGGTACTACTACTGGTACTACTACTGGTACTACTACTGGTACTACTGCTACTGCTGCTACTACTACTACTGGTACTACTACTGGTACTACTACTACTGGTACTACTACTGGTACTACTACTACTGCTACTACTACTACTGGTACTACTAGTACTGGTACTACTGGTACTGCTGGTGGTTCTCTCTCCGCCAGCCGGGATCGTCGGACTGCTCCCCACGGAGCTTTTCACGCAGGACGCTCGTCCAGCAGCCTACACAATCAGCGGCTCCACCTACTGGGTCAGCTTCTTCGTCATTGGCCTACTCTTCCCGTTCCTCATGGTGCGTTACTCACTCACCCACGCACCCACGCACCCACAAACCATCCCCACGTGTCCCTCCCTCCCCCATTCCTCATCCTCCTCATCATCCTCCTGTGTGTGTGCTGGGTGTGGACCACACCACCTGTGTGTGTGCTGGGTGTGGACCACACCTGTCTGTGTGTGTGTTTGCGCTGAGTGTGGACCACACCTCTTGTCTGTGTGTGTGTGCTGGGTGTGGACCACGCCACCTGTCTGTGTGTGGACCACGCCACCTGTCTGTGTGTGTGTGCTGGGTGTGGACCACGCCACCTGTCTGTGTGTGTGTGCTGGGTGTGGACCACGCCACCTGTCTGTGTGTGGACCACGCCACCTGTCTGTGGGTGTGCTGGGTGTGGACCACGCCACCTGTCTGTGTGTGTGCTGGGCGTGGACCACGCCACCTGTCTGAGTGTGGACCACGCCTCCTGTCTGTGTGTGTGTGCTGGGCGTGGACCACGCCACCTGTTTGTGTGTGGACCACACCACCTGTCTTGTGTGTGCTGGGTGTGGACCACGCCACCTGTCTGTGTGTGTGTGCTGGGTGTGGACCACGCCACCTGTCTGTGTGTTTGCTGAGTGTGGACCACACCTCTTGTCTGTGTGTGTGCTGGGTGTGGACCACGCCACCTGTCTGTGTGTGTGCTGGGTGTGGACCACGCCTCCTGTCTGTGTGTGTGCTGGGTGTGGACCACGCCACCTGTCTGTGAGTGTGCTGGGTGTGGACCACGCCTCCTGTCTGTGTGTGTGCTGGGTGTGGACCACACCTCTTGTCTGTGTGTGCTGGGCGTGGACCACGCCACCTGTCTGTGTGTGTGTGCTGGGTGTGGACCACGCCACCTGTCTGTGTGTGTGTGCTGGGTGTGGACCACGCCACCTGTCTGTGGGTGTGCTGGGTGTGGACCACGCCACCTGTCTGTGTGTGGACCACGCCACCTGTCTGTGTGTGTGCTGGGTGTGGACCACGCCACCTGTCTGTTGTGTGTGCTGGGTGTGGACCACGCCACCTGTCTGTGTGTGTGCTGGGTGTGGACCACGCCACCTGTCTGTGTGTGTGCTGGGTGTGGACCACGCCACCTGTCTGTGGGTGTGCTGGGTGTGGACCACGCCACCTGTCTGTGTGTGTGTGCTGGGTGTGGACCACGCCACCTGTCTGTGGGTGTGCTGGGTGTGGACCACGCCACCTGTCTGTGTGTGGACCACGCCACCTGTCTGTGTGTGGACCACGCCTCCTGTCTGTGTGTGGACCACGCCACCTGTCTGTGTGTGGACCACGCCTCCTGTCTGTGTGTGGACCACGCCACCTGTCTGTGTGTGGACCACGCCACCTGTCTGTGTGTGGACCACGCCACCTGTCTGTGTGTGGACCACGCCACCTGTCTGTGTGTGGACCACGCCACCTGTCTGTGGGTGTGCTGGGTGTGGACCACGCCTCCTGTCTGTGTGTGTGCTGGGTGTGGACCACGCCACCTGTTTGTGTGTGGACCATGCCACCTGGCTGTGTGTGTGCTGGGTGTCAACCACGCCTCCTGTCTGTGTGTGTGCTGGGTGTGGACCACGCCTCCTGTCTGTGTGTGTGCTGGGTGTGGACCACACCACCTGTCTGTGTGTGTGTGTGCTGGGTGTGGACCACGCCTCCTGTCTGTGTGTGTGCTGGATGTGGACCACACCACCTGTCTGTGTGTGTGTGTGTGTGCTGGGTGTAGACCACGCCTCCTGTCTGTGTGTGTGTGTGCTGGGTGTGGACCACGCCACCTGTCTGTGTGTGTGTGTGCTGGGTGTGGACCACACCTCTTGTCTGTGTGTGTGCTGGGTGTGGACCACACCACCTGTCTGTGTGTGTGCTGGGTGTGGACCACGCCACCTGTCTGTGTGTGTGCTGGGTGTGGACCACGCCTCCTGTCTGTGTGTGTGCTGGGTGTGGACCACGCCTCCTGTCTGTGTTGTGTGCTGGGCGTGGACCACGCCACCTGTTTGTGTGTGGACCACACCACCTGTCTGTGTGTGTGATGGGTGTGGACCACGCCACCTGTCTGTGTGTGTGTGCTGGGTGTAGACCACGCCACCTGTCTGTGTGTGTGCTGGGCGTGGAACACGCCACCTGTCTGAGTGTGGACCACGCCACCTGTCTGTGTGTGTGTGCTGGGTGTGGACCACGCCACCTGTCTGTGTGTGTGCTGGGTGTGGACCACGCCACCTGTCTGTGTGTGTGCTGGGTGTGGACCACGCCTCCTGTCTGTTTGTGTGTGCTGGGTGTGGACCACGCCTCCTGTCTGTGTGTGTGTGTGCTGGGTGTGGACCACGCCTCCTGTCTGTCTGTGTGTGTGTGTGCTGGGTGTGGACCACACCTCCTGTCTGTCTGTGTGTGTGTGCTGGGTGTGGACCACACCTCCTGTCTGTGTGTGTGCTCGATGCCGGACCACGCTTTCCGCGAGCAATGTCATCCGTGATTCTGGGGGGGTGGGCCACCACCCGACACGGACAATTAGTTAGGGGGCCGTCCATGAATGACGTCACGCACCTAGGGGGGAGGGGGGCGGGGCGGATAGAGAAATGTGACGTCACGCCAAAACGCGCAACTTTGAATCAATATGGACAACGCGTTCTGCTCGATCGAATGACAATAGTTTAAAGCGATTTGAAGCACGCTTTGACGTAACAAAAAAATAATTGGGGGGTGGAGGGCGGGTGGAGGGTGGGGGGCAGAGCTTTGTGACGTCATATTTGAGGGGGGTGGGGGGGGCGTCTCACTTTTTGTGGCGTCGTGTGACGAGTGGGTTAGGGTGGGGGTCAAAAACCATCCAAAATCGCGTGACGTCATTTATGGACAACTATACTATACACTATTACACTACACTATACACTACTACACTATACACTACTACACTACACTATACACTACTACACTATACACTACCACACTATACACTATTACAATACACTATACACTACTACACTATACACTACTACACTACACTATACACTACTATACTATACACTACACTATACACTACTAAACTATACACTATTATACTATACACTACTACACTATTATACTATACACTACTACACTACACTATACATTACTACACTATACACTACACTATACACTACTACACTATACACTACTACACAATACACTATTACACTATACACTACTACACTACACTATACACTGCTACACTATACACTACTAGACTATACACTACTACACTATACACTACTACACTCCACTATACACTACTACACTATATACTACTATACTATACACAACTACACTACACTATACACTACTACACTATAACACTACTACACTACACTATACACTACTACACTTTACACTACTACACTACACTATACACTACTACACTATACACTACTACACTATACACTGCTACACTACACTATACACTACTACACTACACACTACTACACTACACTATACACTACTACACACTACTACACTACACGATATACTACTACACTATACACTACTACACTAGACTTTACACTACTACACTACACACTACTACACTACACTATACACTACTACACTACACACTACTACACTAAACGATATACTACTATACACTACTACACTACACTTTACACCACTATACTATACACTACTACACTATACACTACACTATACACTACTACACTACACTATACACTACTACACTATACACTACTACACATACACTACTACTCTACACTACACACTACTACACTACACAATACACTACTACACTACACTACACACTACACTCTACACTACTACACTACACTACTACACTACACACTACACTATACACTTCTATACACTACACTACACACTACTATACACGACACTATTCACTACTATACACTACACTACACTATTCACTACTACACTACACTACACACTACTATAAACTACACTATATACTACACTAGACAACACTACACTATACACTACTACACTATACACAACACTATACACTACTACACTATACACTACTACACTATACACTACTACACTATACACTACTTCACTATACACTACTACACTATACACTACTACACTATATGACTACTACACTATACACTACTACACTATACACTACTACACTATACACTACTACACTACACTATACACTACTACACTATACACTACTACACTATACACAACACTATACACTACTACACTATACACTACTACACTACACTATACACTACTACACTATACACTACTTCACTATACACTACTACACTATATGACTACTACACTATACACTACACTATACACTACACTATACACTACACTATACACTACTACACTATACACTACTACACTATACACTACTACACTATACACTACTTCACTATACACTACTACACTATACACTACTACACTATACACTACTACACTATATGACTACTACACTATACACTACTACACTATACACAACACACTTCGTCTGTGTCACCCCGACACAGAAGTTCATGGGCCCCTACTGCTACCTCATCTTCTTCGCCGACTGCGTCACCGCCTCCTTGCTCGTGTTCTGCCTCCTGCCCGAGACCAAGGACCGCTCCTTCCTCGACATCTCCCGCCAGCTGCAGCAGATGAGCCTCGGGGTGAACGGGGGCCCCGCTGGGGGGCCCACCGGGGGCCCCACCGGGGGGCCGGCTGGGGGGCCACCCGCCGCCACCGCCGGCACCGCCGCCACGCGAGCGATCGGCGCGGAGGAGGACGCTGGGACGGTGTCAATGTTGACGCGGCTGTGAGGATCTCTCCCCCCTCCCCCCCCCCCCCCCCAGTTTCCCGCGGTTGCGTTGAGATGCCCTAACCGCCGGACGGATTAAACCTTCGGCAAGGAACGAAGTCTTGCCGCGTCAAAGTGCACCCACCGCATGCGGGTACTTGTGAACAACCTGTTTCTAGCTTGGTTGCGTTTTTATTTTTTTTGTTAACGTCGGACACGCTTTTGTAGTGGCGACTCGAAGCACGTCTCCTGAGATGGCACTTCATTGGAGGCACGTTTCGCTTGACGTCCCGGCGGAGACTCCGACTCGAAACTGCCTTGAGTCTCCCGCGCATCTCCCATTATATCTCAATTGCGAGGTCACGTGCCCACCTAACCCCCCCCCCCGCCCCCCCCCCCCCCGTTCTCGATCATTCTCCTACTCGAACATTCCCGAGGCCACCAGTCCCTTCGCACTCACAGCTGACTCCCCCGTCATTACCTCCCGTGGCCACTAGTGCATTCACACCGTAGGATGACTCCCCTGTCATTACCTCCCGTGGCCGCTAGTGCATTCGCACCGTAGGCTGACTCCCCTGTCATTACCTACCGTGGCCACTAGTCCATTCACACCACAAACTGACTCCCCTGTCATTACCTCCCGTGGCCACTGGTGGATTCACACCACAAGCTGACTCCCCTGTCATTACCTCCCGTGGCCACTAGTGCATTCACACTGTAGGCTGACTCCCCTGTCATTAACTCCCGTGGCCACCAGTGCATTCACACCACAAGCTGACTCCCCTGTCATTACTTCCCCTGGCCACCAGTGCATTCACACCACAAGCTGACTCTCCTGTCATTACCTCCCCTGGCCACCAGTGCATTCACACCGTAGGCTGACTCCCCTGTCATTACCTACCGTGGCCACTAGTCCATTCACACCACAAGCTGACTTCCCTGTCATTACCTCCCATGGCCACTAGTGCATTCACACCGTAGGCTGACTTCCCTGTCATTACCTCCCGTGGCCACCAGTGCATTCGCACCACAAGCTGACTCCCCTGTCATTACCTCCCGTGGCCGCTAGTGCATTCACACCAGAAGCTGACTCCCCTGTCATTACCTACCGTGGCCACTAGTCCATTTACACCAGAAGCTGACTCCCCTGTCATTACCTCCCGTGGCCACTAGTGCATTCACACCGTAGGCTGACTCCCCTGTCATTACCTCCCGTGGCCACCAGTGCATTCACACCACAAGCTGACTCCCCTGTCATTACCTCCCGTGGCCACTAGTCCATTCACACCACAAGCTGACTTCCCTGTCATTACCTCCCGTGGCCACTAGTGCATTCACACTGTAGGCAGACTCCCCTGTCATTGCCTCCCATGGCCACTAGTCCACTCACACTGTAGGCTGACTCCCCTGTCATTACCTCCCGTGGCCACTAGTGCATTCCCACCGTAGGTTGACTCCCCTGTCATTACCTACCGTGGCCACTAGTCCATTCACACCACAAGCTTACTCCCCTGTCATTACCTCCCGTGGCCACTAGTGCATTCACACCGTAGGCTGACTCCCCTGTCATTGCCTCCCATGGCCACTAGTCCACTCACACTGTAGGCTGACTCCCCTGTCATTACCTCCCGTGGCCACTAGTGCATTCCCACCGTAGGTTGACTCCCCTGTCATTACCTCCCGGGGCCACTAGTCCATTCACACCACAAGCTGACTCCCCTGTCATTACCTCCCGTGGCCACTAGTGCATTCACACCGTAGGCTGACTCCCCTGTCATTACCTCCCGTGGCCACTAGTCTCCTCACACCGAATGCAGGCTCTATTTTAATTACACAAGGAATCAAATTGACCACAACCGCGCGGTACTTGTGGTGAACACGTGGTATTTATTTTTCTTTCACACTTTGATTCTGCCAAAGAAAGGTCCCATTTTGTGAGGGTCTTCGTTTGGTGTCTTATAACTTTCGTTCTATCCACTTCTGGTGTGTGTCTGTTAAACTTTCCTCTGGGTTACTTTCATTCTTTCCACACTGGTGGTGTGTGTGTAGCCTCGCCATCTGCGTGTGTTCATAGGAGGTGCAGGGGTGGTGAAGGACAACAAACTAAACACAGCAACAACAACAACAAGCTGTTCTAAAGGCATGAGTTTTCAATTTAGTATTGTGGTGTAGTGTATAGTAGTGTAGTGTATAGTAGTGTCACCACGGCGCTTGTGCCAGGCCAGGTGCACGTTGAGGCCACGTGAAGTGTTGAACGCCCGCTGGCAGGAGGTCACGGGGCAGACCCAGGTGCCACGGGTCGACTGACTGAGATGACTGGCTGATGCACCACCTGTGCCCCCTTCTGTGCAAACTTTGCTGCGATTTAGCCACCCGGCATTCCACTCGTTGTGAGCGTCGCTCCTCCGCCCTCCGTTGTTGTTGGAGGGCAACTGCCTCCAACTGCGCAGTAGCGTCCTCCACGAGCCCAAAGTAGCCTGGGGCTTACAGCTTCCCACACCTCACCGCCACGCTCCCACGCCCCCTTCATTCTTTTGTGCAAAAGAAGAGCCACACCCTGTTGTTTGGCAGTCTGCTGCCCCGAGTAGAGGACTGTCCACCCCTCGTGGTGGCAGGAGCCAGAACCGCTCCACCAGACCTCCTGAATGCCACAGAGATCCAGGCGGTACCGGTCCAGCTCCCGACAGAGGAGTGGCAGCCTCTCCTCCGCAGTAAGTGTTCGAACATTCCACGTGGCCATCCGTAGTGGCTTTTCGTTGTTTCTGGAGGAGCCCCGAGGGTAGAGATTCAATCTCCTGGCTCCGCCAATTGGGGTTTGGCTAGGAGACGTCATAGACGCCTGTCCCCCCGGGGCCTCCAGCACAAGCTTATTAGTTACATATTTCAGTTTAACTCGTGGTTTAGTGGTAATTAATTGGAGGTGGAGGGGTTACCAGCACCTCGCACCCATCCAGAGCCCCCGTTTAGCCACTGTGGTGGACACAGACGCCATGAGGGGAGGAGCCAATCGGAATTGGCCCTCCCCCCACAGCACTGTCCACGACAGAGTTGCCCGTCCGGCACCACACACACACAGACACACAGACAGACACACACAGACAGACACACACAGACAGACACACACACAGACACACACACAGACACACACACACAGACACACACACAGACACACACAGACACACACACAGACGTTCTTCGATGGGGAGCGGTGGCACTCCTCATTATAATATAAACAAAGGCAAAGGCACCACTCACTCCCACTCCCTTAATAAACAAGACAGAGATCCCCCGTGTAGCCTCCAACAAGCCTGTTGGGGCAAGTGCTGAAGGTATCGAGTAGAAGCACCTATGAAGGCTACCGCCACTGGCACACGAGGGGGTGGGTAGCCAGCACCACGCCCGGCCGGCTTTGTCTCCCCGGTGGCGATGTTGACCACTACACACCACCACTGCACCAGGTACTCATTTTAGGCTGAGTCCACCTAGGGGAGGAGATGCAAGACCGGTTCAGAGTTTCGTGACTGCAGGGATTCATATTCCTGGTTCTTTCGGTAAAGTCACCACCACGTAGAAGGGAAACAATAAAATAATAAAAATATAAAACAATCAAATTCTCACGACGTGTCGACTGCAACACCAAGCAGCAATCATCATCAGGGTGTGAAAACCACGGCAAGAAAATTTGAAAAAAGTTGTTTTTTTTAAACGTTAGCACCATGGAGAGCGATTTGGCATATTGTTCAGGTGGACGAGTTCATCTATGTTCGGAAAAGCGGAGGGAGAAGACGAAAATAATCGATGCTGTCTGAAAGCCACCGTAAGTGTGAACGATCAATTAAGACCCGAGATGGTTGATCAAATCCTTCCAATGATTGCTAAGCCAGAATCCATCTTCTCGGTTGAAATTGTCTCTGTGTCTGTATATGTGGATAGCCTCATGAACAAATCTCTCATGGTAGCCAGATGGCTTGCAAAGAACCTCTGTCTTGGAGAAGTCAATGTCATGTGAACCTACTGAATTATGACAGTGATCTGCCACGGCCGAGGTGTTCATCCTACCGTGTTTCAAGTCTGCTTTGTGTTCACGAATGCGGTGCGAGACATGTCGTTTGGTTTCTCCAATGTAACTACTACCACAGAGGCAACTTAGTTTGTAGACGCCAGGGTACTGTATGTCCAGAATCACATATTTTACCGACGGAACCAGATCACGGATTTTATGTAATGTGTTGAATCGGACCTGGATCTTGTGTTTATTCAAGATTTTGGAGATCTTTTTTGTGATCCCCGCAATGTAGGGTAAAGTGATGGTTTTGAAAGGCTCCTCAAGAGGGTCCTTCTTCATGGTTGGAGTGATAGCTTTGCGGATTGTGTAGTCGGAGTAACCATTAGCCTTAAGAGCTTGGTGTACGTGCTTGAGTTCACTGGCTATGTGTTCCTGGTCGGATATGCATTGGGCTCTATGGTGAAGAGTCTTGATGAGGGAATTCTTCAGGGATGGATGGTGGTGGGAATCCGGTTTTAGGTAAGCATCCGTATGGGTAGCTTTCCTGTAGACAGAGTGGCTCATTGTACCATCAGGTCTCTTATTTATTAGGACATCCAAAAAAGGTAGCTTGCCATCTTTTTCGACTTCAATGGTAAATCTGATGGCTGGGTGTATGGAATTGATGTGGTCGAAGAATTGGTCTAGAGCAGGGCGGCCATGTGGCCAGATGACAAAAGTGTCATCCACGTACCTCTTCCATAAGGTTGGGCGCAGAGTGGCAGTCTGGATGGCGTCAGTCTCAAATTTATCCATGAAAATGTTGGCTACAACTGGAGATAGGGGGGAAATACGTACCAATAATACTTCACTTGGAATGGAACTTTCTACAAACAAACTGAGGGCACCCCAATGGGCCAAATCGCTCTCCGTGGTGCTAACGTGAAAAAAATAAACGCCACTTTTTTCAAATTTTCTTGCTGTGGTTTTCACACCTGATGATGATTGCTTGTGTTGCAGTCGAAACGTCGTGAGAATTGTATTGTTTCATATTTTTATTATTTTATTGTTTCCCTTCTACGTGGTGGTGACTTTACCATAAGAACCAAGAATATGCTATCATTGGTGTAGGTGGGCCTTGAGCGGGAATCGAACTTGGGTGGCCAGGTTCATAGCGCAGCGTAGCGCTAACCACTGCACCACCGCTCCCCACAACTCCCTTAATAAACACACGGACACACACTCACCCACCCACATGTCCCCCCCCCCCGCCCCTCTTTCACGTGTGATTATTAAAAATTATCGGCATATCACATCAGCGTCACGATCACCTCCGGTTAGCGCGGTTGGGTGCGTACCGTGGTGCGAAAGAAGTTCCACGTACATACACCAGCATCACAATCATCGGCATCACAATCGTCGGCATCACAATCGTCGGCATCACAATCATCACAAGTATCAGCATCACAATCATCAGCATCAAAATCATCACAAGTATCAGCGTCACAATCATCAGCATCAAAATCATCACAAGCATCAGCATCACATTCATCAGCACCACAATCATCAACGTCACAATCACAATCATCACAAGTATCAGCATCACAATCATCAGCATCACAATAATCAACATCACAATCACAGCGTCACAATCACAGCATCACAATCATCACAAGTATCAGCATCACAATCATCAACATCATATCATCAACATCACAATCACAGCATCACAATCATTATCATCACAATCATTGTCACAATGATCATAGGATCACAATAATCACGGCATCACAATCGTCAGCATCACAATCACAGCATCAGTATAATTAGCATCACAATCATCAGCATCGCAATCACGAGCACCAAATCATCGTCACAGCCGCATCACACATGAGCATCGCAATCATCACATCAGCATCACAACCATCAGCATCGGCATCATCACAAGCATCATCACAATAACCACAGCATCTCAATCATTAACATCACATCAGCATCACAATCATCAGCATCGCAAGCACGAGCACCAAATCAGCCTCACATCCGCATCACAATCATCAGCATCGCAATCATCACATCAGCATCACAACCATCAGCATCGGCATCATCACAAGCATCATCAAAATAACCACAGCATCTCAATCATTAACATCACATCAGCACCACAATCATCAGCATCGCAATCACGAGCACCAAATCAGCCTCACATCCGCATCACACATGAGCATCCCAATCATCACATCAGCATCACAACCATCAGCATCGGCATCATCACAAGCATCATCACAATAACCACAGCATCTCAATCATTAACATCACATCAGCATCACAATCATCAGCATCGCAATCACGAGCACCAAGTCAGCGTCACATCCGCATCACACATCAGCATCGCAATCATCGCATCAGCATCGCAATCATCAGGAAGAGGACAAGGACTCGAACAATGAAGGTCCTCTTCTGGGGTCTCGTGTTCGCGTGCTTGGCCAGGATGAGTGCAGGTATTGACCATACTTCACCGCGGCGGTCAATGTGGTGATGTCTACGTTGGTCGATGGGTCTCTGTGTGGTGAGTCTATGGGTCTCTGTGTGGTGAGTCGATGTGTCTCTGTGTGGTGAGTCTATGGGTCTATGTGTGGTGAGTCGATAGGTCTCTGTGTGGTGAGTCGATGTGTCTCTGTGTGGTGAGTCTATGGGTCTATGTGTGGTGAGTCGATAGGTCTCTGTGTGGTGAGTCGATGAGTCTCTGTGTGGTGAGTCTATGGGTCTCTGTGTGGTGAGTCTATGGGTCTAAGTGTGGTGAGTCTATGGGTCTCTGTGTGAGTCTATGGATATCTGCGTGAGTCTATGGGTATTCGTGTCAGTCTACGGGTCTCTGTGTGAGTCTCTGTGTGAGTCTATGGGTCTCTGTGTGAGTCGATGGGTCTCTGTGTGGTGAGTCTATGGGTCTCTGTGTGAGTCTTTGGGTCGCTATGTGAGTCTATGGGTCTCTGTGTGAGTCTGTGGCTCTCTGTGTGAGTCTCTGTGGGATTCAATGGGTCGCTGTGTGGTGAGTCTATGGGTCTCTGTGTGAGTCTATGGGTCTCTGTGTGAGTCTGTGGCTCTCTGTGTGAGTCTCTGTGTGATTCAAAGGGTCGCTGTGTGGTGAGTCTATGGGTCGCTGTGTGAGTCTGTGGGTCTCTGTGTGAGTCGATGGGTCTCTGTGTGGTGAGTCGATGGGTCTCTGTGTGGTGAGTCAATGGGTCTCTGTGTGAGTCTATGGATATCTGCGTGAGTCTATGGGTATTCGTGTCAGTCTACGGGTCTCTGTGTGAGGCTCTGGGTCTTTGTGTGAGTCTCTGTGTGAGTCTATGGGTCTCTGTGTGAGCCGAGGGGTCTCTGTGTGGTGAGTCTATGGGTCTCTGTGTGAGTATATGGGTCTCTGTGCGAGTCTATGGGTCTCTGTGTGAGTCGATGGGTCTCTGTGTGGTGAGTCTATGGGTCTCTGTGTGAGTCTTTGGGTCGCTGTGTGAGTCTATGGGTCTCTGTGTGGTGAGTCTATGAGTCTCTGTGTGAGTCGATGGGTCTCTGTGCGAGTCTATGGGTCTCTGTGTGAGTCGATGGGTCTCTGTGTGGTGAGTCTATGGGTCTCTGTGTGAGTCTTTGGGTCGCTGTGTGAGTCTATGGGTCTCTGTGTGAGTCTGTGGCTCTCTGTGTGAGTCTCTGTGTGATTCAATGGGTCTCTGTGTGAGTCTATGGGTCTCTGTGTGATTCAATGGGTCGCTGTGTGGTGAGTCTTTGGGTCTCTGTGTGAGTCTATGGGACTCTGTGTGAGTCTATGGGTCTCTGTGTGAGTCTGTGGGTCTCTGTGTGAGTCTCTGTGTGAGGCTATGCGTCTCTGTGTGAGTCTATGGGTCTCTGTGTGAGTCGATGGGTCTCTGTGTGGTGAGTCTATGGGTCTCTGTGTAAGTATATGGGTCTCTGTGCGAGTCTATGGGTCTCTGTCTGAGTCGATGGGTCTCTGTGTGGTGAGTCTATGGGTCTCTTTGTGAGTCTATGGGTCGCTGTGTGAGTCTATGGGTCTCTGTGTGAGTCTGTGGCTCTCTGTGTGGTGAGTCTATGGGTCTCTGTGTGAGTCTTTGGGTCGCTGTGTGAGTCTATGGGTCTCTGTGTGAGTCTGTGGCTCTCTGTGTGAGTCTCCGTGTGTTTCAATGGGTCTTTGTGTGAGTCTATGGGTCTCTGTGTGATTCCATGGGTCGCTGTGTGGTGAGTCTATGGGTCTCTGTGTGAGTCTTTGGGTCGCTGTGTGAGTCTATGGGTCTCTGTGTGGTGAGTCTATGAGTCTCTGTGTGAGTCGATGGGTCTCTGTGCGAGTCTATGGGTCTCTGTGTGAGTCGATGGGTCTCTGTGTGGTGAGTCTATGGGTCTCTGTGTGAGTCTTTGGGTCGCTGTGTGAGTCTATGGGTCTCTGTGTGAGTCTGTGGCTCTCTGTGTGAGTCTCTGTGTGATTCAATGGGTCTCTGTGTGAGTCTATGGGTCTCTGTGTGATTCAATGGGTCGCTGTGTGGTGAGTCTTTGGGTCTCTGTGTGAGTCTATGGGTCTCTGTGTGAGTCTATGGGTCTCTGTGTGAGTCTGTGGGTCTCTGTGTGAGTCTCTGTGTGAGGCTATGCGTCTCTGTGTGAGTCTATGGGTCTCTGTGTGAGTCGATGGGTCTCTGTGTGGTGAGTCTATGGGTCTCTGTGTAAGTATATGGGTCTCTGTGCGAGTCTATGGGTCTCTGTCTGAGTCGATGGGTCTCTGTGTGGTGAGTCTATGGGTCTCTTTGTGAGTCTATGGGTCGCTGTGTGAGTCTATGGGTCTCTGTGTGAGTCTGTGGCTCTCTGTGTGGTGAGTCTATGGGTCTCTGTGTGAGTCTTTGGGTCGCTGTGTGAGTCTATGGGTCTCTGTGTGAGTCTGTGGCTCTCTGTGTGAGTCTCCGTGTGTTTCAATGGGTCTTTGTGTGAGTCTATGGGTCTCTGTGTGATTCCATGGGTCGCTGTGTGGTGAGTCTATGGGTCTCTGTGTGGTGAGTCGATGTGTCTCTGTGTGGTGAGTCTATTGGTCTATGTGTGGTGAGTCGATAGGTCTCTGTGTGGTGAGTCGATGAGTCTCTGTGTGGTGAGTGTGTGGGTCTCTGTGTGGTGAGTCTACGGGTCTCTGTGTGAGTCTATGGGTCTCTGTGTGGTGAGTCTATGGGTCTCTGTGTGGTGAGTCTATGGGTCTAAGTGTGGTGAGTCTATGGGTCTCTGTGTGAGTCTATGGATATCTGCGTGAGTCTATGGGTATTCGTGTCAGTCTACGGGTCTCTGTGTGAGTCTCTGTGTGAGTCTATGGGTCTCTGTGTGAGTCGATGGGTCTCTGTGTGGTGAGTCTATGGGTCTCTGTGTGAGTCTTTGGGTCGCTATGTGAGTCTATGGGTCTCTGTGTGAGTCTGTGGCTCTCTGTGTGAGTCTCTGTGGGATTCAATGGGTCGCTGTGTGGTGAGTCTATGGGTCTCTGTGTGAGTCTATGGGTCTCTGTGTGAGTCTGTGGCTCTCTGTGTGAGTCTCTGTGTGATTCAAAGGGTGGCTGTGTGGTGAGTCTATGGGTCGCTGTGTGAGTCTGTGGGTCTCTGTGTGAGTCGATGGGTCTCTGTGTGGTGAGTCGATGGGTCTCTGTGTGGTGAGTCAATGGGTCTCTGTGTGAGTCTATGGATATCTGCGTGAGTCTATGGGTATTCGTGTCAGTCTACGGGTCTCTGTGTGAGGCTCTGGGTCTCTGTGTGAGTCTCTGTGTGAGTCTATGGGTCTCTGTGTGAGCCGAGGGGTCTCTGTGTGGTGAGTCTATGGGTCTCTGTGTGAGTATATGGGTCTCTGTGCGAGTCTATGGGTCTCTGTGTGAGTCGATGGGTCTCTGTGTGGTGAGTCTATGGGTCTCTGTGTGAGTCTTTGGGTCGCTGTGTGAGTCTATGGGTCTCTGTGTGGTGAGTCTATGGGTCTCTGTGTGAGTCGATGGGTCTCTGTGCGAGTCTATGGGTCTCTGTGTGAGTCGGTGGGTCTCTGTGTGGTGAGTCTATGGGTCTCTGTGTGAGTCTTTGGGTCGCTGTGTGAGTCTATGGGTCTCTGTGTGAGTCTGTGGCTCTCTGTGTGAGTCTCTGTGTGATTCAATGGGTCTCTGTGTGAGTCTATGGGTCTCTGTGTGATTCAATGGGTCGCTGCGTGGTGAGTCTTTGGGTCTCTGTGTGAGTCTATGGGTCTCTGTATGAGTCTATGGGTCTCTGTGTGAGTCTGTGGGTCTCTGTGTGAGTCTCTGTGTAAGGCTATGCGTCTCTGTGTGAGTCTATGGGTCTCTGTGTGAGTCGATGGGTCTCTGTGTGGTGAGTCTATGGGTCTCTGTGTAAGTATACGGGTCTCTGTGTGAGTCTATGGGTCTCTGTCTGAGTCGATGGGTCTCTGTGTGGTGAGTCTATGGGTCTCTTTGTGAGTCTATGGGTCGCTGTGTGAGTCTATGGGTCTCTGTGTGAGTCTGTGGCTCTCTGTGTGAGTCTCCGTGTGTTTCAATGGGTCTTTGTGTGAGTCTATGGGTCTCTGTGTGATTCCATGGGTCGCTGTGTGGTGAGTCTATGGGTCTCTGTGTGAGTCTATGGGTCTCTGTGTGAGTCTATGGGTCTCTGTGTGACTCTATTGGTTTCTGTGTGATTCTGTGGGTCTCTGTCTGAGTCCATGAGTCTCTGTGTGAGTCTCTGGGTTTCTGTGTGAGTCTATGTGTCTCTGGGTGAGTCGATGGGTCTCTGTATGAGTAGATGAGTCTCTGTGTTAGTGTTTGGGTCTCAGTGTGGCACGCCTATGGGTTTCTGTGTGAGTAGATGGGTCTCTATGTGAGTCTATTGGTCTTTATGTTATGAGTCTATGGGTTTCTGTGTAAGTCTACGGGTCTCAATGTCAGTCTACGGGCCTCAATGTCAGTCTATGGGTCTTTGTGTGAGTCTATGGATATTTATTTGAGTCTATGTGTATCTGTGTGGTGAGTTTATGGGTCTGTCTGTGAGTCATTGGTCTTAGGGCAAGTCTATGGGTCTCTGTCTAAGTGTATGGGTCTCTGTATGAGTCTATGGGTCTCCGTGTGATGATTCTATGCATCTCGGTGTGGGTCTATGGGTCACTGTGTGAGTCTATGGGTCTCTGTGTGCATATATGTGTCTCTGTGTGAATCTTTGTGTCTCTGTGTGGTGAGTTTATGGGTCTCTGTATGAGTCAGTGAGTCACTGTGTGAGTCTATGGGTCGCTGTGTGAGTCTATTGGTCTCTATGTTATAAGTCAATGGGTCTGTTCGTGAGTCTCTGGGTTTTTAAGTGAGTCTACGGGTCTCAGTGAATCTACGGGTCTCAATGTGAGTCTATGGGTCTCTGTGTGAGTATATGGGTCTTTGTGCGAGTGTATGGGTATTTGTGTTGTGTGAGTCTATGGGTCTCTGTGTGAGTAGATGGGCCTCTGTGTGAGTCCATGAGTCTCTGGGTTTCTGTGTGAGTCTATGTTTCTCTAGGTGAGTCTATGGGTCTCTGTGTGAGTCTTTGGGTCTTTGTGTGGTGAGTCTATGAGTCTCTGTGTGAGTCTTTGGGTCTCTGTGTGGTGCGTCCATGGGTCTCTGTGTGAGTCTATTGGTTTCTATGTTATGAGTCTATGGGTCTCTGTGTGAGTCTATGAGTATCTGTGGGAGTCTATGGGTCTCTATGTTACGAGTGTATCGGTTTCTTTGTGAGTCTATAGGTTTATATGTGAGTCTATGGGTCCCTGTGTTATGAGTCTATGGGTTTCGTTGTGAGTCTACGGGTCATAGTGGGTCTACAGGTCTCAATGTGAGTCTATGGTTCTCTGTGTGAGTCTATGGGTCTATGTGTGAATCTATTGGTCTCTATGTTGTGAGTCTATGGGTCTGTTTGAGAGTCTATAGGTTTTTAAGTGAGTCTATGGGTCTCTATGTGTGTCTACGGGTCTCAGTGACGCTACGGGTCTCAATGTGAGTCTATGGGTCTCTGTGTGAGTCTATGGGTCTTTGTGCGAGTCTATGGGTCTGTGTGTTGTGTGAGTCTATGGGTCTCTGTGTGATGAGTCTGTAGGTCTTGGTGTGAGTCAATGAGTCGCTGTGCGAGTCTACAGGGCACTGTGTGAGTCTATGGGTCTCCGTGTGATGAGTCTGTTGGTCTCTGTGTGAGTCTGTGGATCTTTCTGTCAGTCCAATGGTCTCTCTGTGAGTCTGTGGGTCGCTGTGCGAATCTACAGCACGGATCTCTGTGCGAATCTGCGGATCTCCTTGTCAGTCCGTGGGTCTCTGCGTCAATTAACTCATAGGCACCTTCGAAGGCGCTGCTACTTGCTACTAACAACGCTCTGTCCCAGGAGTCTGTCAAGGGTCTTACGGTGGCTGGTGGGGAATCTTTGTCTTTGCCTTTCCCCGCGTTGTAAATTTGCCTGATCCGGCCCAAACAGGAAACCTTCCGATTGTTTGCACCATGCCCGTGTTGTGAGATTCCCCTCGGCATTGAGAATGTGAACCGCACAACAAAAACAAACGGGCGTCTTCCGCCGATGGTGAGCAAACCACTTTGGCGATGTCTTTTTACAGCAATGTAGTTTAATTTCGATTTAAAGCTTTCGTGACTGCAATGATTCATCTTCTTTGGTTCTTTCGGTAAAGTCACGTAGAATGAGAATAAAATAATAAATTGATAAAATAAATTGTGTTATTTTATTTTATCAATTTATTATTTTATTCTCATTCTACGTGACTTTACCGAAAGAACCAAAGAAGGGCAATGTAGTTACTTGGGGTGGGGCGAGGCCCGTCGAGTCGTCACACCGGGACCACCCACCGACTCACCCAGAGACCCATAGACTTGTCACACAGAGAGCCATCGACTCATCGCACAGAGACACATAGACCCACATCGAGACCCATGGACTCACACAGAGACCCATAGACTCACCACACAGAGACACATAGACCCACATCGAGACCCATGGACTAACATAGAGACGCATAGACCCACATCGAGACCCATAGACTCACCACACAGAAACCCATAGACTCACCACACAGAGACACATAGACCCACATCGAGACCCATAGACTCACCACAGAGACCCATAGACTCACCACACAGAGACACATAGACCCACCACACAGAAACCCATAGACTCACCACACAGAGACACATAGACCCACATCGAGACCCATGGACTCACACAGAGACCCATAGACTCATCGCACAGAGACACATAGACCCACATCGAGACCCATGGACTAACATAGAGACGCATAGATTCACACAGAGAGCCATAGACTCATCGCACAGAGACAAATAGACCCACACAGAGGCCCATGGACTAACACAGAGACGCATAGACTCACACAAAGACCAATAGACTTATCGCATAGAAACCCATAGACTCACCACACAGAGACACATAGACCCACATCGAGACCCATGGACTAACACAGAGACACATAGACTCACACAGAGGGCCATAGACTCACCACACAGAGACCCATAGACTCACCACACAGAGACACATAGGCCCACATCGAGACCCATGGACTAACATAGAGACGCATAGATTCACACAGAGAGCCATCGACTCATCGCACAGAGACACATAGACCCACCACACAGACCCATAGACTCACCACACAGAGACACATAGACCCACATCGAGACCCATCGACTCATCGCACAGAGACCCATAGATTTGTCACACAGAAAGCCATGGACTCATCGCACAGAGACACATAGACCCACCACACAGACCCATAGACTCACCACACAGAGACACATAGACCCACATCGAGACCCATAGACTCACCACACAGAGACCCATAGACTCACCACACAGAGACACATAGACCCACATCGAGACCCATGGACTAACATAGAGACGCATAGATTCACACAGAGAGCCATAGACTCATCGCACAGAGACAAAGAGACCCACACAGAGGCCCATGGACTAACACAGAGACGCATAGACTCACACAAAGACCCATAGACTTATCGCACAGAAACCCATAGACTCACCACACAGAGACTCATAGACCCACATCGAGACCCATGGACTAACACAGAGACACATAGACTCACACAGAGAGCCATAGACTCACCACACAGACCCATAGACTCACCACAAAGAGACACATAGGCCCACATCGAGACCCATGGACTAATACAGAGACCCACAGACTCACCACACAGACCCATAGACTCACCACACAGAGACACATAGACACACATCGAGACCCATGGACTAACATAGAGACGCATAGATTCACACAGAGAGCCATAGACTCATCGCACAGAGACAAATAGACCCACACAGAGGCCCATGGACTAACACAGAGACGCATAGACTCACACAAAGACCCATAGACTTATCGAACAGAAACCCATAGACTCACCACACAGAGACACATAGACCCACATCGAGACCCATGGACTAACACAGAGACACATAGACTCACACAGAGAGCCATAGACTCACCACACAGACCCATAGACTCACCACACAGAGATACATAGACCCACATCGAGACCCATGGACTAACACAGAGACGCATCGACTCACACAGAGAGCCATAGACTCATCGCACAGAGACAAATAGACCCACACAGAGGCCCATGGACTAACACAGAGACGCATAGACTCACACAAAGACCCATAGACTTATCGCACAGAAACCCATAGACTCACCACACAGAGACACATAGACCCACATCGAGACCCATGGACTAACACAGAGACACATAGACTCACACAGAGAGCCATAGACTCACCACACAGACCCATAGACTCACCACACAGAGACACATAGGCCCACATCGAGACCCATGGACTAACACAGAGACGCATAGACTCACACAGAGAGCCATAGACTCATCGCACAGAGACACATAGACCCACACAGAGGCCCATGGACTAGCGCAAAGACGCATAAACTCATACAAAAACCCATAGACTTATCGCACAGAAACCCATAGACTCACCACACAGAGACACATAGACCCACATCGAGACCCATGGACTAACACAGAGACCAATAGACTCACACAGAGAGCCATCGACTCATCGCACGGAAACACATAGACTCACATAGAGACCCATTGACTTATCACACAGAGAGCCATAGACTCATCGCACAGAGATCCATAGACTCATATCGAGACCCATAGACTCACACAGAGACCCACAGACTCACCACACAGACCCATAGACTCACCACACAGAGACACATAGACCCACATCGAGATCCATGGACTAACACAGAGACGCATCGACTCACACAGAGAGCCATAGACTCATCGCACAGAGACACATAGACCCATACAGAGACCCATGGACTAACATAGAGACGCATACACTCACACAGAGACCCATAGACTTATCGCACAGAGACCCATAGACTCATCGCACAGAGACACATAGACCCACACAGAGACCCATAGACTCACCCAGAGACCCATAGACTCACATCGAGAGCCATCGACTCATCACAAAGAGACCCATAAACTTATCACACAGAAACCCATAGACTCATCACACAGAGACCCATAGACTCATCAAGCCAAGACCCATAGACTCACCACAGAGAGATCCATAAACTTATCACACAGAGACTCATAGACTCACACAGAGACCCACAGGCTCACACTTACGCCTGTAGACTCACACAGAGAGCCATATATTCACAGAGAAAGTCATAGACACACACAGAGAGCCATAGACGCACCACACAGAGATCCATAGGCCTACCAAGACCTGTAGACTCACACAGAGAGCCATAGACTCACACAGAGAGCCATAAACTCACCCAGAGCCATGGACTCATAGTGAGAGCTATAAACTCACACAGAGAGCCATAGACTCAGACAGAGAGCCATAGACTCACCCAGAGCCATGGACTCACAGTGAGAGCCACAGACTCACACAGAGAGCCATAGACTCACATAGAGACCCATAGACGTACCCAGACCCATAGACTCACACAGAGATCCATAGACTCAGACAGAGAGCCATAGACTTACCAAGAGCCATAGACTTACCCAGACCCGTAGACTCACACAGTGAGCCATAGACTCGCACAGAGAGCCATAGACTTACCCAGACCCGTAGACTCACACATAGATCCATAGACTCAGACAGAGAACCATAGACTCACGCAGAGCCATAGACTTACCTAGACCCGTAGACTCACACAGTGAGCCATAGACTCACCCAGAGCCATGGACTCATAGAGAGAGCTATAGACTCACACAGAGAGCCATAGACTCACATAGAGAGCCATAGACCTACCCAGACCCGTAGACTCACACAGAGATCCATAGACTCAGACAGAGAGCAATAGACTTACCCAGAGCCATAGACTCACACGGAGACCCGCAGACTCACACAGAGATCCATAGACTCAGACAGAGAGCCATAGACTTACCCAGAGCCATAGACTCACACGGAGACCCGCAGACTCACACAGAGATCCATAGACTCAGACAGAGAGCCATAGGCTTACCCAGAGCCATAGACTTACCCAGACCCGTAGACTCACACAGTGAGCCATAGACTCACCCAGAGCCATGGACTCATAGTGAGAGCCACAGACTCACACAGAGAGCCATAGACTCACATAGAGACCCATAGACGTACCCAGACCCGTAGACTCACACAGAGATCCATAGACTCAAACAGAGAGCCACAGACTTACCCAGAGCCATAGACTCACACGGAGACCCGCAGACTCACACAGAGATCCATAGACTTACCCAGAGAGCCACAGACTAACCCAGAGCCATAGACTCACATAGAGAGCCATAGACGTACCCAGACCCGTAGACTCACACAGAGATCCATAGACTCAGACAGAGAGCCATAGACTTACCCAGAGCCATAGACTCACACGGAGAGCCATAGACTGACCCAGAGCCATAGACTCAGACAGAGAGCCACAGACTTACCCAGAGCCATAGACTCACACGGAGACCCGTAAACTCACACAGAGAGCCATAGACTCAGACAGAGAGCCATAGACTTACCCAGAGCCATAGACTCACACAGAGAGCCATCGACTGACCCAGAGCCATAGACTCAGACAGAGAGCCACAGACTTACCCAGAGCCATAGACTCACATGGAGACCCGTAGACTCACACAGAGAGCCATAGACTCAGACAGAGAGCCATAGACTGACCCAGAGCCATAGACTCAGACAGAGAGCCACAGACTTACCCAGAGCCATAGACTCAGACAGAGAGCCATAGACTTACCCAGAGCCATAGACTCACACGGAGACCCGTAGACTTACACAGAGAGCCATAGACTCAGACAGAGAGCCATAGACTTACCCAGAGCCATAGACTCACACGGAGACCCGTAGACTCACACAGAGAGCCATAAACTCAGACAGAGAGCCATAGACTTACCCAGAGCCATAGACTCACACAGAGAGCCATAGACTGACCCAGAGCCATAGACTCAGACAGAGAGCCACAGACTTACCCAGAGCCATAGACTCACACGGAGACCCGTAGACTCAGACAGAGAACCATAGACTCACGCAGAGCCATAGACTTACCCAGACCCGTAGACTCACACAGAGAGCCATAGACTGACCCAGAGCCATAGACTCACACAGAGAGCCATAGACTGACCCAGAGCCATAGACTCACACGGAGACCCGTAGACTCACACACATATCGAGATTTGAAGTTTTCGTGACTGTAGGAATCCATACTCTTTGGTGCTTTTCCAGCCCCGCCCACATCCCCCCCCCCCACTACATTTTGTCGTTGCTCGTCATTGAATCCCTTCTAGCTGCTCTTCACTCGGCAGCGCTCCACTCCCCCTACCCCCACACCCCCCTCTCTATCTCTCTCCCCCTGGCTCCTCCCCCCCTCTCTCTTGCCTACATAGCCTCTTGTTACAGCAGCCCCTTTTGCCCACTTCACCATTTTGTTTCTTGCTGTGGTTGTCCCACCTGATGACGGACGCTTGTGTTGCGCCCGAAACGTCACGTGATCTATTTTTTTTTTAATCTTGTACGTACGTGACTTTACCGAAAGAACCAAAGAGGAGGACCCACACACATACCCGTAGGCTCACAGTGAGGCCTGTAGCCTCATGCGTTACCAACAGACTCACACGCAGAGAGCCATAGACTCACCCAGAGCCATAGACTCACACAGAGCCATAGACTCGCCCAGAGCCATAGACTCACACAGAGCCATAGACTTACCCAGAGCCATAGACTCACACAGAGCCATAGACTTACCCAGAGCCATAGACTCACACAGAGCCATAGACTCACACAGAGCCATAGACTTACCCAGAGCCATAGACTCGCCCAGAGCCATAGACTCACACAGAGCCATAGACTTACCCAGAGCCATAGACTCACACAGAGCCATAGACTTACCCAGAGCCATAGACTTACCCAGAGCCATAGACTCACACAGAGCCATAGACTTACACAGAGCCATAGACTTACCCAGAGCCATAGACTCACACAGAGCCATAGACTTACCCAGAGCCATAGACTCACACAGAGCCATAGACTTACCCAGAGCCATAGACTCACACAGAGCCATAGACTTACACAGAGCCATAGACTCACCCAGAGCCATAGACTCACACAGAGCCATAGACTCACACAGAGCCATAGACTTACCCAGAGCCATAGACTGACAAAGAGCCATAGACTCGCCCAGAGCCATAGACTCACACAGAGCCATAGACTTACCCAGAGCCATAGACTCACACAGAGCCATAGACTTACCCAGAGCCATAGACTCACACAGAGCCATAGACTCACCCAGAGCCATAGACTCACACAGAGCCATAGACTTACCCAGAGCCATAGACTCACACAGAGCCATAGACTTACCCAGAGCCATAGACTCACACAGAGCCATAGACTCACCCAGAGCCATAGACTCACACAGAGCCATAGACTCGCCCAGAGCCATAGACTCACACAGAGCCATAGACTTACCCAGAGCCATAGACTCACACAGAGCCATAGACTTACCCAGAGCCATAGACTCACCCAGAGCCATAGACTCGCCCAGAGCCATAGACTCACACAGAGAGCAGCAACAAAACATCGAAATGCCTATCAGAGAATCGGAAGATTGATAACGTACACACATACCTTTCACACTGGTGCTGCTGATGGTGAGTACACGTACGCACGTACGTCATCGGAACGGCAGAAGGGTTCTGCTGCTAATTGTGAGTACACGTACACACGTACGTCATCGCAACGGTAAAAGTGTTCTACTGATGCTACTTGCTGATGTTGGGTACACGTACATAGGTACGTCACCAAAACAGGAAAAGGGTTCTGCTGATGTTGCTGGTGTTGAGTACGTCTAAACACTGACGCCATCAGAACGTAAAAAAAAAAGGTTCTACTGATGCTATTGCTGATGGTGAGTACAATGTACACATCTACGTCATCGGAACGGGAAAAAGGCTTCTGCAGATGCTGAGTACACGCACACACCTATATCATCGGAAACGGTAAAAGGTTTCTATTGATGCTTCTAGCGACTGTGAGCACGCGTACCCACGGACGTCATCGGAACGGTAAAAGGTTTCTACTGACGCCTCTGTGGACTGTGAGCACGCGAACGCGCCGACGTCATCGGAAACGGTAAAAGGTTTCTACTGATGCTTCTAGCGACTGTGAGCACGCGAACGCGCGGACGTCATCGGAACGGGAAAAGGTTTCTACTGACGCCTCTGCCGACTGTGAGCACGCGAACGCACGGACGTCATCGGAACGGGAAAAGGTTTCTACTGACGCCTCTGCGGACTGTGAGCACGCGAACGCGCGGACGTCATCGGAGAACGGTAAAAGGCTTCTTTGCCTGCTGCTGACGACGACGGTGGTAGTGATGCTGCCCTTTGTTTTCACCTCCTGTTGGCAGGCAAAATACAAACGTGCTTCACGTGCCACGCCGTGGGAAGCAACGCGGAATGCAACCGCTACGGACTGTCGCTGTGCCCGCAGGGTCTCAACACGTGCCAGACCACGGTGGCCAAGTCGCCCACGGGTGAGTATCGTGGTGATTGATGTGGGTTCGAAATCCCCGGATCCCCTGGGCCTGGGCGTAGCACCTTTTTTGTACTGTTCGCCTTTTGGCGTTGCCCTCTGGTGTGACACTGGTGGTGGTGAGACACTGGTGGTGAGACACTGGGTGGTGAGACACTGGGTGGTGAGACACTGGGTAGTGAGACACTGGTGGTGAGACACTGGTGGTAAGACACTAGTGGTGAGACACTGGGTAGTGGGATACTGGTAGTGAGACACTGGTGGTGAGACATTGCTGGTGAGACACTGGTGGTGAGACACTGGTGGTGAGACACTGGGTAGTGAGACACTGGGTGGTGTGACACTGGTGGTGAGACACTGGTGGTGAGACACTGGTGGTGAGACACTGGTGGTGAGACACTGGGTAGTAAGACACTGCTAGTGAGACACTGGGTAGTGAGACACTGGGTAGTGAAACACTGGTAGTGAGACACTGGGTAGTGAGACACTGGGTAGTGAGACACTGGTGGTGAGACCCTGGGTAGTGAGACACTGGTGGTGAGACACTGGTGGTGAGACATTGGTAGTGAGACACTGGTGGTGAGACACTGGTGGTGAGACACTGGTGGTAAGACACTGGTAGTGAGACACTGGTGGTGAGACTGGTGGTGAGACACTGGTGGTGAGACATTGGTAGTGAGACACTGGTGGTGAGACACTGGGTAGTGGGACACTGGGTAGTGAGACACTGGGTAGTGAGACACTGGGTAGTGAGACACTGGTGGTAAGACACTGCTAATGAGACACTTCTGGTGAGATACTGGTAGCGACACTGCAAATTAGACTGCTTGTGAGACACTGGGTAGTGAGACCCTGGGTAGTGAGACACTGGTGGTGAGACACTGGTAGTGAGACACTGCTCGTAAGACACTGGTAGTAAGACACTGGGTAGTGAGACACTGGTGGTGAGACACTGGTGGTAAGACACTGGTGGTGAGACACTGGTAGTGAGACACTGCTCGTAAGACACTGGTGGTGAGCCCTGATAATGATACACTGGGTAGTGAGACACTGGGTAGTGAGACACTGGTAGTGAGACACTGGGAAGTAAGACACTGCTAGTGAGACACTCGGTAGTAAGACACTCGGTAGTAAGACACTGGTAGTGAGACACTGGGTAGTGAGACACTGCTAGTGAGACACTGGTAGTGAGACACTGGGTAGGAAGACACTGCTAGTAAGACACTGGTAGTAAGACACTGCTAGTGAGACACTGGGTTGTGAGACACTGGGTAGTGAGACACTGGGTAGTGAGACACTGGGTAGTAAGACACTGCTAGTGAGACACTGGGTAGTGAGACACTGGGTAGTGAGACACTGGAAATGAGACACTGCTAGTGAGACACTGCTAGTGAGACACTGGGTAGTGAGACACTGGGTAGTGAGACACTGGTAGTGAGACACTGCTAGTGAGACACTGGTAGTGAGACACTGCTAGTGAGACACTGGGTAGTAAGACACTGCTAGTGAGACACTGCTAGTGAGACACTGGTAGTGAGACACTGCTAGTGAGACACTGGGTAGGAAGACACTGCTAGTAAGACACTGGTAGTGAGACATGGCCGGTGAGACACTGGGTAGTGAGACACTGGGTAGTGAGACACTGGGTAGTAAGACACTGGTGATGAGACACTGGTGATGAAACACTGGTAGTGAGACACTGGGTAGTGAGACACTGGTGATGAGACACTGGTAGTGAGACACTGGTAGTGAGACACTGGTAGTGAGACATGGCCGGTGAGACACTGGGTAGTGAGACACTGGGTTGTGAGACACTGGGTAGTAAGACACTGCTAGTGAGACACTCGGTAGTGAGACACTGGTAGTGAGACACTGGGTAGTGAGACACTCGGTAGTGAGACACTGGTAGTGAGACACTGCTAGTGAGACACTGCTAGTGAGACACTGGTAGTGAGACACTGGGTAGTAAGACACTGCTAGTGAGATACTGCTAGTGAGACACGGCCGGTGAGACACTGGTAGTGAGACACTGGGTAGTGAGACACTGGTAGTGAGACACTGGGTAGTGAGACACTGGGTAGTGAGACACTGCTAGTGAGACACTGGTAGTGAGACACTAGTAGTGAGACACTGCTAGTGAGACACTGGTAGGGAGACACTGGGTAGTGAGACACTGGTAGTGAGACACTGGGTAGTGAGACACTGCTAGTGAGACACTGGGTAGTGAGACACTGGGTAGTGAGACACTGGTAGTGAGACACTGGTGGTGAGACACTGGGTAGTGAGACACTGGGTAGTAAGACACTGCTAGTGAGACACTGGCTAGTGAGACACTGGGTAGTGAGACACTGGTGGTGAGACACTGGGTAGTGAGACACGGCCGGTGAGACACTGCTAGTGAGACACTGGTGGTGAGACACTGGTAGTGAGACACTGGGTAGTGAGACACTGGGTAGTGAGACACTGCTAGTGAGACACTGGTAGTGAGACACTAGTAGTGAGACACTGCTAGTGAGACACTGGTAGGGAGACACTGGGTAGTGAGACACTGGTAGTGAGACACTGGTGGTGAGACACTGGGTAGTGAGACACTGGGTAGTAAGACACTGCTAGTGAGACACTGGCTAGTGAGACACTGGGTAGTGAGACACTGGGTAGTGAGACACTGGTGGTGAGACACTGGGTAGTGAGACACTGGGTAGTAAGACACTGCTAGTGAGACACTGATAGTGAGACACTGGGTAGTAAGACACTGCTAGTGAGACACTGGTAGTGAGACACGGCCGGTGAGACTAGGCCCTTAATAAGGCTGTCTCTGGTGTAGGCCAATCGGTGTTGAAAGACAATGCCAGTAGATTACCAGTGCCATGTTTGTTTGCATGCTCACCACAAGTACATGTAGTCCCCGACTTACGATATTTCGATCTGACGATGGCGATAGCGATACGACAAAATTGTTAAATGTTTTAAATTTCGCGCGGCAGTCAAACGCAGCAGGGTACGAGGTACAATGGCGTGCGTTGGGACGCTACCGGGATGTACGCATCTCCCGCCTTTCTATTAAATTGCAGTTCATATAGGTGTAGGCTCAGAATTTACCCTGGGTTCTTTTTTTTACTTAAAATTTTACCGTGCAATGCAGTATTGCCATTAATAAATACATACAGTATATAGTTTATACAGCACGGTACTGTCAATTGCTCTGTTTTTTGCTAAATGATCACCATTCTTTAAGACTCCCGTTTAGGCTAAGGCCATCTTCGACTTACGATGTTTTTTTGACTCACGATGGGGGTCGTAGTAACGCATCTCCATCGTACGCGGAGGACTGCCCCTGTACTGTGCGTGGTTAAAGCGGTAACTTGAATTCCTTGCCAAAGGTTTTCTAGTTGGTGTTTGAACATCATTACACCTCCTCTTTTATTGCCATAAAGGTTAAAAACCTATTCGTCCATAAAGGCTTAAACCCAGGGGCGGAGCCAGGGGGTGGCAGGGGTGACGTTCTGCGTATAAGTGTACGACACTCGGTCTGGCGGACTCCATGCAACTGCATTTGTCAGAGTGTGTCGCCAACCGATGGCGTCTAGTTCAAAAGCCTGACTCTCTTAATCATTCTTGCAATTAACATTTGTTGAATGTCACCCCGACCTGAAATCCTGGCTCCGCCCCTGCTGAAACCTATTTTTGGTTCTTTCGGTAAAGTCACGTAGAATTGAAATAAAATAATAAAAATTAAACGTAATCATTTTATTATTTTTTTTATAATTTTATTGTTTTCCTTCTACGTGACTTTACCGAAAGAACCAAGAAGATGAATCCCTGCAGTCACGAAAGCTTTAAATCGAGGCTTAAACCTATTCTTTCCATTTAAAAAAAAAAACCTATTCTTATTGTTTCATACCATGCTTCTGGCAAAAAAAAAGCGTCCCATTCTGTTTTCATTCGATTTTACATTTCACCTTGCCCGGTCATAGCAACTTGGTTCAAAAAGTGTCGAGTGTTAAACGCGAAAGATAGCTTTTTATTTGACCATTGTGTAAGGAACCCCCGCCACTTAGCTGCCATGTGGCAGCTTCTTTTCATAAAGCGGACCTGGCCATCACGCGTAATGATAGCAGCTCAAGCAACAAGTGGCTGACATCACCATCATCGTCATCGTCGTTGTCGCCGTCACGTGATCATTTCCAGCAGCCAGCCACGGGCCCGGTACAAACGCGCGGCAACGTTGACGCTGAATTCGGTTGGGAAAGACCGGATGGACCCGCAGAGGAGGAACAGACAAACAAAAACAAACCCACTTTATTCCATGCAGTGACCACCGCGGGGGGAGAGAACAACGAGAGGGACGCAGGCGTCAGGCGATTTGGGATTGAACCCCACGGCCTCCTGTATAGCCGGGGCGAGGAAGTTAACACGGCCAGCCACCGCCTCGACGCTAACCCACGGGGCTCAACACAAAGGGAAGTAGATTCAGCGGCGCGTTTCTCTTTTGAACCTTTCAACGCCACTGCAAGGCGAGGAAGGGACGGTTCTTGAAACCAGAACAGGGACGGACATTCCCCCGGCGAAGGCTCTAAACAGACTGTCGGGGAAAGTGCTGTTAGTGAGCAGCTATGAAGGCCGGAATGGTACACGAGGGGGGGGGTTGGTCAGCACCACGCCTGACCGCTCTTTCTCCCCAGTTGGCGATGTTGACGACACACCGCACCGGGTGCTCAGATGAGGCTGAGTCGACGTAGGGGAGGCCCAGGTTACGGGTTCAGACAATCCCCAGCGGTGTTGGGCCGTGAGCGCAGCGTAAGCGCCAACCGCTACACTGCCCGCTACCCAAACAAGACGAGGGCAAACGCAGGCAAACAGCACCCGCACACGAGCAAGCTAACAACAACAACAACAGTAAAGCAACAGCAAAAATAATAATAATGCATTTCTGGACCGTAATTGTCTCTCCCTTCAAACCCCACCCCACCCCTCCCCACCCCTCCCCACCCCACCCCACCCCTCCCCACCCCATCCCTCCCCACCCCACCCCACCCCTCCCCACCCCACCCCACCCCACCTCACCCCTCCCCACCCCTCCCCACCCCACCCCACCCCACCCCTCCCCACCCCACCCCGCCCCACCCCACCCCTCCCCACCCCACCCCACCCCTCCCCACCCCACCCCACCCCCTCCCCACCCCACCCCTCCCCACCCCACCCCACCCCACCCCTCCCCACCCCACCCCACCCCACCCAACCCCACCCCACCCCACCCCACCCCTCCCCACCCCACCCCACCCCTCCCCACCCCACCCCACCCCGCCCCACCCCACCCCTCCCCACCCCACCCCACCCCACCCCTCCCCACCCCGCCCCACCCCACCCCTCCCCACCCCACCCCACCCCTCCCCACCCCACCCCACCCCACCCCACCCCTCCCCACCCCACCCCTCCCCACCCCACCCCACCCTCCTGTACCCTACCCCCTCACCCGCGGGGCAAAGTCAAATCCTACACCAAGGCTTGCGTGACGAAGGCCGAGTGCCTGCGCATGAAGTACGCCATCCGGAAGGTGGGCGACGTCACCATCAAGACCACGTGCTGCACTATGACGTCGTGCAACTACTCGTCAGCGCCGCCGGTGGTGCGACCGGCCCACGTGATGAGCCTCCTCCTCCTGCTGCTGCTGCTGATGCTGCTGCTGCCGCTCGCCACCGTCGCCGTTGATGTCCGGTCGCTGTAGAGATGTTCATCTGGGGTGGCTGGGTTACGGTTTCTTTTAACAGATTCATGTTGATGATGATGATAATAAAATCTTACGAATATTAAATGTTTTTTTTTTTTATTTACGATTGACGCGTGTTTGTGCTGGCTCGGAGAGGACACCCGGCGGAGATACGCAGAGCCCTGGGACTCTTAGAGACCCAGAATCTTAGAGACCCGTAGAGACCCACAGAGACCCAGACTCTTAAAGACCCACAGAGACCCAGAATCTTAGAGACCCGTAGAGACCCACAGAGACCCAGACTCTTAAAGACCCACAGAGACCCAGAATCTTAGAGACCCGTAGAGACCCACAGAGACCCAGACTCTTAAAGAACCATAGAGATCCACAGAGACCCAGACTCTTAAAGACCCACAGATACCCAGAATCTTAAAGACCTGTAGAGACCCAGAATCTTAGAGACCCGTAGAGACCCACAGAGACCCAGACTCTTAAAGACCCACAGAGACCCAGACTCTTAAAGACCCGTAGAGACCCACAGAGACCCAGAATCTTAGAGACCCGTAGAGACCCACAGAGACCCAGAATCTTAGAGACCCGTAGAGACCCACAGAGACCCAGAATCTTAGAGACCCGTAGAGACCCACAGAGACCCAGAATCTTAGAGACCCATAGAGACCCACAGAGACCCAGACTCTTAAAGACCCACAGAGACCCGCAGAGACCCAGACTCTTAAAGACCCACAGAGACCCGCAGAGACCCAGACTCTTAAAGACCCACAGAGACCCACAGAGACCCAGACTCTTAAAGACCCACAGAGACCCAGGATCTTAGAGACCCGTAGAGACCCGCAGAGACCCAGACTCTTAAAGACCCATAGAGACCCGCAGAGACCCAGACTCTTAAAGACCCACAGAGACCCAGAGAGACCCAGACTATTAAAGACCCACAGAGACCCAGAATCTTAGAGACCCGTAGAGACACACAGAGACCCAGACTCTTAAAGACCCACAGAGACTCGCAGAGACCCAGACTCTTAAAGCCCCACAGAGACCCAGAATCTTAGAGACCCGTAGAGACCCACAGAGACCCAGAATCTTAGAGACCCACAGAGACCCGGAGAGACCCGCAGAGAGCCAGACTCTTAAAGACCCACAGAGACCCATAATCTTAGAGACCTGCAGAGACCCACAGAGACCCAGACTCTTAAAGACCCACAGAGACCCACAGAGACCCAGACTCTTAAAGACCCACAGAGACCCGCAGAGACCCAGACTCTTAAAGACCCACAGAGACCCACAGAGACCCAGACTCTTAAAGACCCACAGAGACCCAGAATCTTAGAGACCCGTAGAGACCCACAGAGACCCAGACTCTTAAAGACCCACAGAGACCCGCAGAGACCCAGACTCTTAAAGACCCACAGAGACCCAGAATCTTAGAGACCCGTAGAGACCCACAGAGACCCAGAATCTTAGAGACCCACAGAGACCCGCAGAAACCCAGACTCTTAAAGACCCACAGAGACCCAGAATCTTAGATACCCATGGAGATCCACAGAGACCCAGACTCTTAGAGACCCATAGAGGCCCATAGAGACCCATTATTTTAGAGATTCACAGAGACCCAGACTCGTAAAGACCCATAGAGACCCGCAAAGACCCAGACTCTTAGAGACCCATAGAGACCCACAGAGATCCAGACTCTTAGAGACCCATAGAGACCCACAGAGACCCAGACTCTTAAAGACCCACAGAGACCCGCAGAGACCCAGAATCTTAGAGACACGTAGGTATGCACAGAGACCCAGACTCTTAGAGACCCATAGAGGCCCATAGAGATTCAGACTCTTAGAGACCCATAGAGACCCATGGAGATACAGACTCTTAGAAACCCATAGAGGCCCATAGAGACCCATTATTTTAGACATTCACAGAGACCCAGACTTTTAAAGACCCACAGAGACCCGCAGAGACCCAGAATCTTAGAGACCTGTAGAGATGCACAGAGACCCAGACTCTTCGAGACCCATAGAGGCCCATAGAGACCCATTATTTTAGAGATTCACATAGACCCAGACTCTTAAAGACCCACAGAGACCCGCAGAGACCCAGACTCTTAGAGACGCATAGAGACCCACAGAGATCCAGAATCTTAGAGACCCGTAGAGATGCGCAGAGACCCAGACTCTTAGAGACCCATAGAGACCCACAGAGACCCAGACTCTTAGAGACCCATAGAGGCCCATAGAGACCCATTATTTTAGAGACCCACAAAGACCCAGACTCTTAAAGACCCACAGAGACCCGCAGAGACCCAGAATCTTAGAGACCCGTAGAGATGCACAGAGACCCAGACTCTTAGAGACCCATAGAGACCCACAGAGATCCAGACTCTTAAGAGACCCATAGAGGCCCATAGAGACCCAGACTCTTAAAGACCCACAAAGACCCAGACTCTTAGAGACTTGTAGAGACCCACAGAGACCCGGACTCTTAGAGACTTGTAGAGACCCACATAGACCCAGACTCATAGATACCCATAGACACCAACAGAGACCCATATACTCATAGAGACCCATTCTCAAAGAGACCCCTGGAGACCCACAGATATATACGGAGACACGTAATCATAGACACCCACATAGGCCAAGAGATCCAGACTCATAGAGAGCCATAGATGCCCACTGAGATGCAGCGACTCATGTAGACACATAGAGACTCACATACACCCGCAGAGCCCCATAGAGACCCACAAAAAGTAATACTCATAGATACCCACGAAGACTCACAGGGACCCATACTCATAGAAATCCACAGAGATCACATAGACCCATATAGACTCATAGAGACCCACAAACACCCATAGAGACCTATAGTAACCCCCATACAGATGCATAAACTCGTGCAAAACCCATACAGATTCACACAGACCCACAGAAACTCACAGAGGTCCATATAGACCCAGATTCACAGAAAATTCTGGAGACCCATAGAGATCCAGAGACCCATAGAGATCCAGAGACTCATATAGACCCATAGAGACCCACAGAGATCTATTGAGAGCTAGACTCATAGACCCGTAGAGACTCACAGATATTCAGATACTCATATAGACTCTAGACCCATATAGTGACTCATATAGACCTACAAACATCTACAGAGACCCAGAGACACACTCAGACTCTTAACGATATGTAGAGACCCACATAGACCCATAGAGATCCACAGACTCATATACACCCATAGCAACCCAATAAAAACCCATAAAGACCCACAGGCACCCATAGAGACCGAGACTCCTAGAGGGCCACATAGACCCACAGAGACCCAGAATCTTAGAGACCCATAGAGGCCCACAGAGACCCATTATTTTAGAGATTCACAGAGACCCAGACTGTTAAAGACCCACAGAGACCCAGAATCTTAGATACCCACAGAGACCCATAGAGACCCACAGAGACTTTGTGTGTAGCGTATAGTGTAGTGTAAAGTAGTGTATATTCGTGTTGTGTATAGTAGTGTAGTGTATAGTAGTGTAATATATAGTAGTGTAGTGTACTAGTGTAGTGTATAGTAGTGTAGTGTATAGTAGTGTAGTGTATAGTAGTGTAGTGTACTAGTGTAGTGTATAGTAGTAAAGTGTGTGGTATACAGTACCATACTCCTGCGCATCTCCCATTATATACCAACTGAGGCCACGTCCCCCTTCCCGTAACGTCTCGCTGACTCTGGACGCTCACTCCACCGGCAGACTCTAGCGGCCTCTTCCGTCACCTGACCACGCTCCCCTTCTCGATTATTCCCGAAGCCACCAGTCCCTTCGCACTCACAGCTGATACCCCTGTCATTACCTCCCGTGGCCACTAGTGCATTCATACCGTAGGCTGACTCCCCTGTCATTACCTCCCGTGGCCACTAGTCCATTCACACCACAAGCTGACTCCCCAGTCATTACCTCCCGTGGTCACTAGTCCATTCACACCACAAGCTGACTCCCCTGTCATTACCGCCCGTGGCCACTAGTCCCTTCGCACTCACAGCTGATACCCCTGTCATTACCTCCCGTGGCCACTGGTGCATTCACACCACAAGCTGACTCCCCTGTTATTACCTCCCGTGGCCACTAGTGCATTCACACTGTAGGCTGACTCCCCTGTCATTACCTCCCGTGGCCACTAGTCCATTCACACCACAAGCTGACTCCCCTGTCATTACCTCCCGTGGCCACTAGTGCATTCACACCACAAGCTGACTTCCCTGTCATTACCGCCCGTGGCCACTAGTCCATTCACACCACAAGCTGACTCCCCTGTCATTACCGCCCATGGCCACTAGTGCATTCACACCACAAGCTGACTCCCCTGTCATTACCGCCCATGGCCACTAGTGCATTCACACCACAAGCTGACTCTCCTGTCATTACTGCCTGTGGCCACTAGTGCATTCACACTGCAGGCTGACTCCCCTGTCATTACCTCCCGTGACCACTAGTGCATTCACACCACAAGCTGACTCTCCTGTCATTACTGCCCGTGGCCACTAGTGCATTCACACTGCAGGCTGACTCCCCTATCATTATCTACTGTGGCCACTAGTGCATTCGCCCTGTAGGCTGACTCCCCTGTTATTACTGCCCGTGGCCACCATTTCATTCACACCGCATGTAGGCTCTATTGTCATTACATTAGTGTAGTATAGAGTAATGTAGTGTATAGTAGTGTAGTGGGTTCACGGAACATGGAGACGGTGAATTAGAGGCAGCACTGTTTATTCAAGCTTAACAGGGGTTACACTGGAAGGGGTAACGGCCCCTTCACCCGTACACACGCTGGGACACCCCCTAGGCTATCAGCCTAACTCCTGTGCTCCCAGTTCCTCCAGCTACAGGCGCTAGAGGAGGCTATCTGACCTGGCCCTGGTCATGGCACAGATCACAGCACCCCACCAACCAGACCAACCCTTAAAAGGGCTCCGATCTCTGAGGCTCTGGGGCCGCACCACCAGCTTGCCCTGCTGGCCCTCACGAGGACAGCGGTCAGGGAAGTCCCAGGGTCTAGCTAGCCGGCCTTCCTTCTTCACTGGTTCTTCATTCTTGGCCCCAACGCACTGCCCCGAGCTCTCTGGCTCCCCGCCCTTTATACCCATACACCACTGAGGGCGGGGCTATAGCGGACGTGGTTGTAGCCACCATGGTGTGACTGTGTGTTACATTCCCGCAACACCCCTACAGTAGTATAGTGTATAGTAGTGTAGTGTGGATGGCAGTGTCGTGTCTATCGGAGTATAGTGTGTAGTGTATAGTAGTGTAGTATCACTCACCCACGCACTCACACAATCACTCATCTACCTTACTCTTTGGTTCTATTCGGTAAAGTCACGTAGATAAAAAATAAATAACAAAAATCACGACGTTTCGGCCACAACACAAGTGGCCTTCATCAGGTGAAGGGACCGTGCTGTCATGAGGACAGCGTTGGAGTGAAAACAGCCAAGCCCAGATCGCGTCCTTTAAGCTGTGTGGGAGGAAGCAAAACGCTTTGAAAAAGGAATTAGCATAAAAATGAGCATGATGTACGTAGGAGGTGCATGGGCCATAATGGACCAGGAGTGGGTGGAGACCATGACGGACCAGCAGCGGGGGGGGGGGGCGTCCACGTTTTGCAAGAAATGGAGAAGGAAGGGCATAACCGTGGCCAAGGAGACCCGTAGCTTCTTGTGGAGCGACAGACCCAGGTAGTTTCCACACAGCGTTACGCAGTCAATGAAAAGATATTGCCGCTCGACTGATTCGGAATGGAGACCTCTGCTGTCAAGCCGGAGCTGGTCATGTGCACACTGCCCAGGTATGGGAAACTCTCCACTCTCTGCACAGCTGCTCCATCACCAATGGGGACCTGAGGGGGTGGAGTGTTTAATGGCACAAAATACCCAAAATGGTCCTTCGTTTTGGTGGGGCTGATGGTAAGGCCCCCACCTCTTAGTGGCACGTTCCAGGTTATATATTGTAGTGTATACCCAGTTACTGTGAATAGCTCAGATGTGTAGGCCTTGACTTCAACATAGCCATTTCTGTGACCAATCACAAGCTAATCACTCAGTTATTTCAATGCTAAATTCGCCTAGTTATTTCAATGCTAAATTCTCCTGTTTGATTTGTATTAGGTGCCTCTGTGAATGTATATGCTCTGACTTTAACATAGCTATTTCTGTGACCAGTTACAAGCTAATCACTCAGCTATTTCAATGCTAAATTCTATGCTAATTCCTTTGTCAAGGGGTGCCTCTGCGGATGTGTATGCTTTAACTTTAACGTAGCCATTTCTGTGACCAGTCACAAGCTAATCACTCAGCCATTGCAATGCTAAATTCTATGCTAATTCCTTTGTCAAGGCGCTTTGTTTCTTCTCACACAGCTGAAAGGTCGCGATCTGAGCGTGGCTTTTTGACTCCAGCGCTGTCGTCCAGACAGTCTCGTCCCTTCACCTGATGAAGGCCGCTTGTGTTGTGGCCGAAACGTCGTGAGAATATTATTGTGTTATTTTATTTTATCAATTTATTATTTTATTCTCATTCTACGTGACTTTACCGAAAGAACCAAAGAAGATGAATCCTTGCAGTCACGAAAGCTTTAAATCGAAACGTTCCAGGTTCATCAGCAGCACCTAAAATAAACCGGAGGAAGGGCCTTTGCTATTGATGCCCCCAGGATCTGGAATGCTATTGCCAATAAACTGCAACTTGAATCGCTACCAATGAGATCTTCTCTCAAAACCGCTCTAGAGGAGTTGTACACCCCTAGCTGCCACTGCTATTCATTGGCGTAAAATAAAATAAAATGCTTCGCTCCGGATGACGCTGCAAGGTATTATCTGTATTTGGATTTAGCGTGCTGATCTTAAAGGTGCATTGAAAAATGTGATACTCCGACTGATGCTTCTGTTGTTGTGGAGTAACTCATGCAGCCAGCTATGGCTCTATGATTTGGTGTTACATGTTATTTATGTAGTTTATTGTAAAAATTCGGTCACAGTCCCTATGATCACTGTTACGTTGCAATTATGGCTTTACTTTTTAGTGATTTCGAAAACGTTTTTTTTTGTTTGGACATGTTTGTTTTGTTGTAGTACGGCGTTAGACTGATGGCCTTAATCTAAGTTTTCTTGTGGTCGTTGTTGTTGTTGTTTGACTTGCATCCCACTGGGATTTTTTGCACACAGCGTTGGTGTACGGTGCTTATTTCAGGAATATTTTGCTGTTTTGTTTAATGGATTTTCTGTTTTCACAGTCACAAAGTCACTTTAAGATGTTTTTATCTTGTTCGTGTTTTTGTTTTGTTTGTTTGTTGCGGTTGCACCCGATTCAAGAGCCGAATGGCTCACAGGGCTATACCAAAATAAATAAACTGAAACTGAAAACTGAAAACCTCCAACTCCTCCTCTGAGGGAGCAGCAATCACCAGATCATCAGCATATTTAACATGGCTGACCAATAGGGCGTCATCCCTTAACCATACCAGGTATCGATCAGCCTCCCATTGTATCTTTACCAGATGGAGATTCCTCTGGTACAGCTATAGAAGGCTTCATGAACTACGTGGTGGGAAAAGATGTTAAATTATGTCGGAGCCAGAGGACATCCCTGTCACCCCCCAAGATGAAACATGCTCCGAATCCCATCCACGTAGTTTTACCCGGGCCTGCCCACCATTATGAAGGTCCTTGATCATTGTGAGCAGAGTCAGGGACTCTGAAAGCATGAAGAACAACTGAGCACCCATGCCTATTGATATCATAGGCCTTGACCAGATCAATAAAACAAAGATGTAGGTCCTGTTGGAATTCCCTACACCTCTGATGTACCAGACAGACACAAAATACGGCATCTGTGCAGGACTGCCCTGGCCTGTAACCACATTGCGGCTCCGCAAGCCTCTCCTAAGCATGCCTGGAAAGGCAATGTTAAATAATCCTTGTTAGGATTTTTCCCGGCACACTGAAAGATGCCCCCCTTAGTTGTTACAGTCTATGCGGCCCCCCTTAAAGAGGGGGGACCACCAGGGCATTCTTTCAATCCTGCGGATCCCGTCCTGTGGACAGTTTGATGATGTAATGTAGGGAAATCAGCACACAGATGCCACCCTCCCTCAGCATTTCACTTGGAAGATCGTCTCTTCCCGGTGCTTTTCCTGGTCTCAGGCTCAGGAACACCTTCTGTACTTGCTCAACTGACTGGCGGACTGACTGATGGCCAAACTGATGGACTGGTGAAGTCTGATGAACAGACTGATGAACAGACTGATGAACTGACTGATGGACTGACTAATGAACTGACTGATGGACTGACTGATGAACTGACTGATGGACTGACTGATGGACAGACCGATGAACAGCCTGATGAACTGACTGATGGACTGACTGATGAACTGACTGATGAACTAACTGATGGACTGACTGATGAACTGACTGATGGACTGACTGATGGACAGACCGATGAACAGACTGATGAACTGACTGATGGACTGACTGATGAACTGACTGATGGACAGACCGATGAACAAACCGATGAACTGACTGATGGACTGACTGATGGATTAACTGATGGACTGACTGATGAACAGACTGCTGAACAGAATAGTGAACTGACTGATGGACAGACCGATGAACAGACTGATGAACTGACTGATGGACAGACCGATGAACAGACTGATGAACTGACTGATGGACTGACTGCTGAACAGACTAGTGAACTGACTGATGAACAGATCGATGAACAGACTGATGAACTGACTGATGGACTGACTGATGAACTGACTGATGGAACGACTGATGAACAGACTGCTGAACAGACTAGTGAACTGGCTGATGGGCAGACCGATAAACAGACTGATGAACTAACTCATGGACTGACTGACAGATGCACGGACAAACTGATGCACAGACTGATTAACGGTCTCATGAAAATTTCGATTTAAAGCTTTCGTGACTGCAATGATTCATCTTCTTTGGTTCTTTCGGTAAAGTCACGTAGAATGAGAATAAAATAATAAATTGATAAAATAAAATAACACAATAATATTCTCACGACGTTTCGGCCACAACACAAGCGGCCTTCATCAGGTGAAGGGAGCGAGACTGTCTGGTAGGACAGCGCTGTCCTTCATCAGGTGAAGGGAGCGAGACTGTCTGGTAGGACAGCGCTGTCCTACCAGACAGTCTCGCTCCCTTCACCTGATGAAGGCCGCTTGTGTTGTGGCCGAAACGTCGTGAGAATATTATTGTGTTATGTTATTTTATCAATTTATTATTTTATTCTCATTCTACGTGACTTTACCGAAAGAACCAAAGAAGAGGTCTCATGAAAAGTTTAACACGTAGGCTAATGGGATAATGGCCGGACTCACCGGTTGTCGGACTTGTAGACTGACTGATGAACAGATGTACTCATGGACAGACTTGCGCACTGACTGATGGATTAACCAGTGGATGGATGAAATCATTTTGCCTGTAAGACCGGGAATGGAATTCGGGTCGCCACGTTCATAGCGCAGCACACTAACCGCTACATTAACGCTCCCTCCCCCCCGCAAAGACGACGATCCTGCCTTACAGCCTTGATAGACTGTTGCGGCAAGTGCTGTTAGTGAGTGGCAGCGCCTATAAAGGCCGGCACTGTAGCACACGAGGGGGTTTGGTGGCCAACACCACGCCCAGCCGCCTTTGTGTCAACCAGTGGCGATGTTTACACACACACACACGTGCTCATTTGAGGCTGAGTCGACCTAGGGGAGGCTCAGGACCGGTTAAGATAATCCTCAATGACGGTGGCCGCGAGCAGGAATTGAACAGCATGGCGCTTGCGCCAGGCGAGGTGCACTTTGAGGCCATGTGAGGTGTCGAAGGCTCACTGCAGGCAGGAGGTCAAGGGACAGACCCAGGTGCCATGGGTTGAGTGACTGAGATTCAACTATTTTTTTAATTTGGAGGTAAGAGCTACGTAGCTCTTTTTTTTCCAGAAGCGACCTGGCCTTCACAAATAATAGCAGCTCAACAAAGTGGACGACCATGTCAACATTTAAAGCAGCCAAATAATTTAAACGCGCTTCTATTCTGAAAGTGGAGGGATATATGATAATTGTTTTTTTTACCCTTTTATCTGGCAACAAAAAAATAACAATTATCATATTCTGTTACTGGCAAATGAGGTTTCCAATGGTGGAGGGATATAACCGGACGACCTGGACAAAAAATATCAACACGACCACAACAGCAGGCATCGTTAGGGCCGGAGTTGAACCTACGACCTCCTGTATACCCAGCAAGGTAGTTCATTTATCCTAGCCCCCGTGACGCCCCATACTCTAAGCGCACGTTGATTCTAAACGCGGAGATGGTTTCACGAGCCATGCCTCCTCTACTGCGCCAACTTTCTGCGTTTCATCCGCCCGGCGCTCCCCTTATTGTCAGCGTCACTCCTCTGCTCCCTCCATTTGTTGCTAGAGGGTCGACTGCCTCCAACTGCGCAGTAGGAACATTCCTCAACGAGCCTCCTCGTTTCACCGAGACCGATCTTGACAACCTCTGATACCGCTCTTCGGCAACTCCACTGATCTCCATATCCTCTCGCACCACAGAGGACAAGGATCACCCGTGTAGCCTAAGCAGAATGGAGGGGCAATCGCTGTCAGCGAGTAGCAGCACCTATGAAGGCCGGCACTGTGACACACGAGGGGGGTTGGTGGCCAGCACCATGCTCGGCCACCTTTGTCTCCTCACTGGCGATGTTAACGACACATATAGCACCATGCATTTATTCGAGGCTGAATCGACCCAGGGGTGGCCTAGCACTGGCTCAAGGTAATCCCTAACGCTGGTGTTGGTGGCCGTGCGCGGGGAATAGAACTTGGGTGTCTATGCCGGGCTCGTAGCGCAGCCGTGCGCTAACCGCTGCAACCACCGCTCCCTCATATGTAAACACACAGAAACACAGCCTCGCTCAAACACACGCTAGTGTAAATAATTGTAGAGTTACGAAATTATAACATACACACACACACACACTGCCAATGTACGTGTGTGCATGTGTGTGGAGAGCGGTGGCGCAGCGGTTAGCGCGCTGCGCTCCGAACCCGGCAGTGTCCCGAGTTCGATTCACTGCTCATGGCCACCAACACCAGTGAACGATTATTTGAACCGGTGCCTGGACCTCCCCCCCAACCCCCCCCCCCCCCCCCCGTTAGGTTGAGTCAGCCTCAAATGAATACCTGGTGTGTAGCTGTACGTAGTAAACATCGCCACTGGGGGAGACAAAGGCGGCCGGGCGGCAGCGGTGCTGGCCACCCATCCCCCTCGTGCGCTATGCTGGCCTTTATAGGCGCTGCTATACATTTCCCATGTTGTGTGAAGCCAATTTCGTTGAGCTATCATTTGTGATGGCCTTGTCGTTTCTCAAAAGAAAGCTTATAGCTCAGTGGGCCTTACCTGTTAAAACAAAAAAGCCCAGTTTAGTTTTATCTGTTTTTTTAAGTTATTTGTTTAACTTTCCTATACTATTTCTTATTAGTATAAAGACCTATACTCGTAAAAACCCGTACTCAGAGACCCACAGAGACCCATACTCATAGAGACCCACAGAAACCCATATAGACCCAGACTTATAGAGATCCGCAGAGATCCAGAGACTCGTATAGATCCATAGAGACCCATACTAAAACGACACTATGTTTATTTTAACAGGTACGGCCCAACTGAGCTATGTAGCTATTTTTCAGATGTGCAAGCTGGCTATCACAAACGATAGCAGCTCAACAAAGTGGCCAATAGGAATAGGGTTTACCCTTTTAACTGGAACAAAAACTGACACCTTTATTCAAGGCATCATGTTTGCAATAACCACAACACAAGCAGTCAAAATGCAAACACAAAAAATATAACTCTGATAATAATATGCACTGTCCTTGAATTTGATTGGTCCACACCCGAGACAGCTTTTCTTAGAGCCCTTAGTCTCACACTGGTGTTGGACCAGAAGACGCCAAAAGGCATTTTGACTGCTTGTGTTGTGGTTATTGCAAACATGATGCCTTGAATAAAGGTGTCAGTTTTTGTGCCAGTTAAAAGGGTAAAACCTATTCCTATATCTTCTTACTGGCAAAGGAGGTCTCATAAAGTGGCCAATATCACCATCATCGCATGGTAATTCATAGCAGCGGCCAAATACTCCCAATGCATGTTTCTGCATACTCATAGAGACTCACAGAACCCCGCAGAGATCCATACACTCAAATAGAACCACAAAGACCCACAGAAATCCACACTACACCGGCAGTGTAGCGGTCAGCGCACTTTGCTACGAACCCGGTGCCCCGAGTTCGATTCCCGCTCACGGCCACCAACTCCCGCGATAGCGATTAATCGAACCGGTCATGCACCTCCCCCAAGGTCGACTCAGCCTCCAATGGGTGTCTGGTGTTGCTGTGCAATAAATATCGCCACTGGGGAGACAAAGGCGGCCGGGCGTGGTGCTGGCCACCCACACGCTCAAGTTCTACAGCGCCGGCCATCATAGGCGATGCTGCTACTCGCTACGAACAGCGCTTGCCCCTAACAGTCTGCTACAGGCTACACGCGGAATCTTTGCCTTCGTGTCTGTGTGGCCTTGTCTAAACAACAGTGTCGCAAGTTCGTTTAAAGGGTCGGGGCTCCTAGAGCCTGTTGTATATGTAGGACAAGCCCCGAGTCTCAAACACTCATTCTCGTGTTGACATAAAAAAGGGGTGTAGTATGTAGTTTTTTTTTTAAAGGGTCGGGGCTCCACGTATATAGAGCCCCGAGTCTCAAACACTCATTCTCGTGTTGACATAAAAAAAGGGGTGTAGTATGTAGTTTTTTTTTTAAAGGGTCGGGGCTCCACGTATATAGAGCCCCGAGTCTCAAACACTCATTCTCGTGTTGACATAAAAAAGGGGTGTAGAATGTAGTTTTTTGTGATACTGTATATTATTTTTTTGTTTTACTTTTCTACCTACATGACTTTATCGAAAGAACCAAAGAGTATAGTATGTCATTTGTTGAACTTCCTTCGTGCTACACCCGTACGAAGCCGACCGTTGCTAATCGTAGGTGAGCAGAAAGGACAGCAAACTAAAACACAACCACAATCGCAAGCAGTTATATTATATTCTTGGTTCTTTCGGTAAAGTCACGTAGAAGGGAAACAATACAAATAATAAAAATATAAAACAATACAATTCTCACGACGTTTACGACTGTAACACAAAGCAGCAATCATCATCAGGTGTGAAAACCACCACGTAGAAGGGAAACAATAAAATAATAAAAATTATAAAACAATAAAATTATCACGACGTTTCTACTGTAACACAAAGCAGCAATCATCATCAGGTGTGAAAACCACCACGTAGAAGGGAAACAATAAAATATAAAAAATATAAAACAATAAAATTCTCACGACGTTTCGACTGTAACACAAACAGTCATCATCAGGTGTGAAAACCACCACGTAGAAGGGAAACAATAAAATAATAAAAATTATAAAACAATAAAATTCTCACGACTTTTCGACTGCAACACAAAGCAGCAATCATCATCAGGTGTGAAAACCATTTTTTTTGCTGTGGTTTTCGCACCTGATGATGATTGCTTGTGTTGCAGTCGAAACGTCGTGATAATTTTATTGCTTTATATATTTTTATTATTTTATTGTTTCCCTTCTACGTGGTGGTGACTTTACCGAAAGAACCAAGAATATGAATCCCTGCAGTCACGAAAGCTTTAAATCAAAATAAAAGCAAGCAGTTAGTTTAGTCGTGCATGCACATGGTGGTGAGATGTTAACTAGCTCGTCTGGTATGCAAGAGGTCTTGGATTCGAGTGCTGACCTTGACGTCTGCTGCATATTTGGAGTTTGTGTATGTCTCTCTCTCTCTCCCCGTGGTGGTCGTGTGGATTTTTCTCCAGGTTCTCCGATTTTTCCCTACAGATTTAGAATCAATGTCACGCGTTTAGAGTATTTGGCTGCTATGCATTTCCAGGTGATAAGCCACTTCGTCGGGAAATAATTTGTGATAGCCAGGTTGCTTCTGAAAAAGAGATACGTAGCTCAGTGTGCCTTACCTGGTAAAATAAAAAGTTTCGTTTTAATGTGTCTTGATGAGTATGGGACTCTGTGGGTCGCTATGGTTCTCTGTGGGTCTCTATGAGTCTGTAAAACACGCGTATTGAGTATTTGGTTGCTATGAATTTCCACGTGATGATGATATCAGGCAATACATTTCCACGTGATGATAAGCCACATCGATGGGAAATCATTTGTAAAAGCCAGGTTGCGTCTGACAAAAGAGCGCCGCTGAATTGGTAAAAAAAAATATTGTTTAGTTGTAATATGGGTCTTGCTGAGTATGGGTCTCTATGCGTCTTTGTGGGTCTCTGTGGGTCTCTATGATTCTATAAAAGTCTCTGGATCTCTGTGGGTTTCTTTGGATCTCCATGAGTATGGGTCTCTGTGGGTCTCTATGAGTCTGTAGAAACGTATTTAGAGTGTATGGCTGCTATAAATGCCCACGTGATGATATCAGCCAATACATTTCCACACGATGATAAGCCACTTTGTTGAGCTATCATTTGTGATGGCCAGGTTTGCTTCTGACAAATGAGCTACAAAGCTCAGTGGGCCTCACCTGGTAACATAATAACAGTTTTAAAATGGTTTCATCTTAGTCTCAGTCAACCCCTTTGCATCTGGGTCTGTCCCGTGACCTTGCCAGCAGCGATAGTTTTCGACACTTCACGTGCTGGCCTCGATTGTGCACCTGGCCTTACCTGGTAAAAACGAATAAAATAAGAATGATAAACACATAAGAGCTATGAAAGTATAAATATATAATTTTTAAATATATAAAACTAGCTTTGCCCCGGGACTTGGATTCACCACGCCCGGCCACTGTTGTCTCCTCAGTGGCGATGTTCACACACCACACCAGTTACTCGTTTGAGGCTGAGTTCACCTATGGGAGGCCCAGGACCAGTGTCAAATAATCGTCACCGGTGGTGGCCGTGAGCGGGAATCGAACTCGGGTCGCCGGGTTCGTAGCGCGGTGCGCTAACCACTACACTACACTGCGTTACGCTTCCACATGCGTGGGTCACATGACAGATTTGACATCACAGCTCACTTGCCGTGCAAAAAATAAATGCATTATTGAGCTCCACCCCCCCCCCCCCAAAAAAAAGCAGAAGTGTATTTTGATCATTTTTGCATGGTGTACAGTCTGGAAAGTACCCTCATGGAAGATTTCAAGTTTGTTGCATGTCGGGAAGTACGCTAAACATTTTGAACAGACACACATTCACAAATTAGCCTTTTATATATATGGAGATTAGAACAAAACATACTAAAATAACAATAATTAATAAAAAAATAATGGAGACTAATAATTATAAAGCAAAACAAATTTCATAGTGAATAAAAACGAAATTATATATATAATACAACTATAATAGTGAAAAATAAATGTTTTATTTATAAATATTCCAATTCCCTGTTTCTCTGGGCAGCTTTACGTAGCGCGCTCCAGGGATGGTGCGAGCAGGAACCTTTTCATACTTGGCCCCCAAGTATGAAAATGGCCCAGTCCATTGTAGCTAGTTACGGTGCAAAATTAGTGTAGTTAACCTGGTGGTTACCACCATAGGTTGTTACTTTGTTAAGGGTCAGTTACCCCCGTGTGTGTTGGTGTTAATAAATGTGTTGCCTCCAAAGAGAATGTCTGCGACTCAGTTGAACTCACTTTCATATGCATAAAAAAGTTACGATTTTTACCAGAACAAACTTACCCTGCGATAGCACAGCGGTCTTCCCCTGGTGCACAGGCCTTGTCCACTTCGGGAACTCCCAACCCGCTGCTTCCGAAGCGACAGGTACGACCTGGGGGGGGGGGTGAGCTCATGGGAACTTGCGACATTCAACAGCATCGATACAGATCAGACCCAGAGAATAATAATAATGATTATGATAATGAATACTTTCATCTTATATACTGTAGCGTCATTCGTAGTGGTTGGCTGCGCACGGTGCGAAAGAAGCCCAACACATGCAGAATTAAATTTGTTGTCCTTCCCCTGCACTTCCGATTAGTGCGGTCGCCGATGCACAGTGGTGTGAAAAAAGTTCAACATTCATACCATAGATAACACTACCCATCGACTCAACACTACTCTACCCATAGACTAACACTTCCCATAGACTCAACAATACCCATAGACTATATTATTTGGTTCTTTCGTTAAAGTCACGTAGGTAGAAATAAAATAAAACAAATCACGACGTTTCGAATGCAACACAAGCATCAGTAGTCATCAGGCAAAAAAAAAACACTACCCATAGGCTCAACACTACCCATATACTCACTGCCAATAGACTCAACAATGCACCATAGCCTCAAAACTGCACCTCCGATTAGCATGGTTGGCTATGTACAGTGTGAAAAAAGTTAAACCTACACACATATCAGTATGGGTCTCGGTGGGTTTCTGTGGGTCTCTTCTAATATTAGGATGCCACTGGGCGATATGCACTTTTAAATAATCTCGACTGACAAACTCACTTCTTTAGAACTGCTTTTTGTGTTTAGTTTGTTGTCCTTCCCCCGCATCTCCAATTAGCACGGTTGTCTACGTACGGTGCTAAAAAAAATGTACATTCTACACTTCTGTACACTACACTGATGGTGGGAAGACAGTGAAGGAGATCCAACATCTTGCCAACATCTATAATATGCATGGCTTTTTCAGTCCCACCAGAACCGCAAATGGTCCAAGCACTCAGGGACCAACCCCCCACTGAGGCTTAAGAATGGAGGAGATCTGATCAAGGAGAGGGAACTCAACACCCGCTGAAAGGAGAATTTTTAAAATAAGCTCAATCGAGACTCATTTGTCGATGATAGTGTTTTCCGCTCCGTTCCACAACACCCAATCAGAAATGAGCTTGGAACCTCCTCAACCCTTGGTAACGTGAGGAAAGCCATCAAGCAGATGAAGAGCAATCGGGCACCTGGGAGCTGATGGAATTCCTGCTGAAATATTCAAAAAAGAAGGAGAGGAGCTCGATTGCACGGTTCCAAGCGCTCACGTTGAAAATTTGGAAATACGAGGACATCCCGAACGACCTCAGAGATGCCATGATTGTGACAATCTTCATGAAAGAACATACATCCGATTGTGGAAATTACAGGGTGGTCGCCTTGCTGTCTACTGCAATATAGATCATTGCAAGATCTTTCCTGAACCATTTTCTGCCACCTACTGATCAACTCCAAAAATCCCAATGTGAGTTCAGGCCATGGCGAAGCACAACTGGCATGATCTTCGATGCCCATAAACTGCAGGAAAAATGTCAGGAACAACACAAACCTCTCTACATGGACTTCTTTGACCTCACGAAAGCCTTTGATTCTGTCAACCGAGGAAACACTGTGGAGATCCTTGAAAAGTAAGGATGTCCACCGAAATTTGTCCCTATTCTTCGCCTACTGCATGATGGTATGCGAGCAGTGATTCTTAGTAATGGATCCATCTCACACCACTTTGAAGTTAAGATTGGAGTCAAACAAGGCTGCGTCATCGCCGCAACACTCTTCTCAATATTCCTCACTACGATGCTACTGCTAACTACTGGTAAGCTTCGAGCAGTAGTGGGGACAAACTAACAAATTTATGGTAAGCTGTTCAACATCAACCGACTTCGATCTAAAACTAAGACCATCCCGACAGCAGTAGTTGTTGAGCTCCAGTATGCTGACGATGCTGTCGTGTGTGCCCACATGGAGGTAGATCTTCAGACAATGAAAACTTAACTAAGGCACATGATAAAATGGGACTGACGCTTAATATTTTAAGGATGAAGGTCCTTCATCAACCAGTTATCAATGAGCAGTCCCCACTTCCGACAATTTACATCCATGGTGAGACTGGAAAATGAGCATTTCCCATACCTTTTTTAATGGAATGCTGATGTTGTTAATCAATCAAAAATCCTCTGAAATGTGTATGTGCAGCTTTCGGTCGGATGAGGAAAAGGGTGTTTGAGAAATTTGACATTAGGTCCAAAATCAAGATCATGGTTTACCAAGCAATCGTAATCTCTACCTTTCTGTACAGAACCGAGACATGGATAAAATATAGGAGACGTCTTAAAGCACTGGAGAAGTCCTATCAAGGCTGCCTGCAGAAGATCCTTCAATTCAGGTGAGAAGACAGACTCACAAACGTTAGCGTCTTCTTGCAAACAAACACCACGAGAATTGAGGCCACGATCAATTGACGTCTTGCCCAACTCCAGCTTTTTTCGGAGTGTGCATTCAAGAGGATGGCAGATAAAGCGCTTCAAGGATGTTCTGAAGGCCAACATGAAGAAGTGCACTATCGACAACAACTCTTAGGAGACTCTTGCCCAGTATCACCTCAGCTGGAGACAGTCTATTTCAAGGTTCCAAACATACTGAAACTCAACGGTGGAAACACGAAGATGAAAAGCGGGAATGGCGGAAACAGCATACTGTAGCCGAAATTACTTATCCAGTTCCACCCACCACCCTTCAGGTATTTTAAGACCCAAAGATAATTAAACTTTTCTTTGGAAGACACTCATCCTCGATTGCGAGGGATCGCCTATGATGATGACACTACACATTACCCCACTATACTATTTCAAAACACATTTATTTTCTAATTGCTTGTTTTCAGTTCATCGTCCTTTCCCACACACCTCCGATTAGCACGGTGCGACATGAAGTTCAACGTACACACACAAGCATACACCACATTACAGAAATAAGACGGAGGTGGGAAAAACAATCTGTCCGTCAATTGAAATCCACTACCGCCGTTGCAGAGATCGGTCTGGCAGCAGGTGTAATTGTTGACGGTGCCGTCGAACGACGAGGCGATGCCGGTGATGAATTGCTTTATCAGCGTCTTGTAATCAGACGTCTCACACTGCGCCTTGATGCCGCATCCCCTGGCTTGGAATGTTTTGCCACCTGCAAAACAAGGAGGCGATCGCAAACTGTTTAGATCAACGTTGTAGTGACCGGGACCGAGTTTTATTGTCCCCCCCGCGTAACCACCCCTGCCCAGAGCATGTCAAAGTCACTTAATCTGGAGAATTGGTCCCACTAAACTAGAAACATTTTTATTTTATTTACTAGGTGTTAAGGCCCCACTGAGCTATGTAGCTATTATTCAGACAAGCCACCTAGCCATCACAAATTATAGCAGCTAATGAAGTACCCGATAATCACGTGGAAATGTATAGCAGCCAAATACTAAACTCAACGATCTTTAATTGAGCAGGTAAGGCTCATAGCTACGTAGCTTTTTTTTTACATAAGCGACCTGGCCATTACAAATGACAGCTGAACAAAGTGGATTATCACGTCACAAATTATTTAAAAAGTTTCGTTTAGTTCTCTCTCCACATTGACTCCCCCTTTTATCAGAATATATATTTACACTCCAGGAGGAATCCAATGAGATATAAAGTTCTTCTTCATAGATGTCCAGTACAGACACGGGATAAGAGTGTTACAAAAACGAACAATAAAAAAACACAATAATCGCGCAAAGTACAATAAAAGTAAACAAATCACCCGGACATATAGAAATGAAACTAAGCAATGCCCATGCTGCCAGGTAAAGCCCATTGAGGTATTAAGTAATTTTTCAGACGTAACCTGGCTTTCACAAATGATAGCTCAATAAAGTGGCCCATCATTCGGACATTTGTAGCAGTGAAATTATTTAAATTATCTCAATGCATGTTTCTAAATGTGGAGGAAAAAACCGGAGGACCTGGAGAAAAAAATCCAAGTGACTGCGAGGAGAACATGCAAACTTCAAATATACAGCAGGCGTCAGGATCAAACAAACGACATCCTGCATACCAGGTGAGGAATGTAACATCTCACCACCGTAGCACCTTTTAAATAAACAAATTTAGTATATAAGTTCAAATTGCATAATAAATTCTTAAGCTTCGGAAATGGGGCAGTTAACAGCAAAATCTGCCTCAGACCACACCAAGACACAGTCCTTAAATATTTTTTTACGTTAAAATGGAACTCAATACATTAAGGAATTAAATCTACAAATCACATGGGAAAATGTGACTGTATCCATGACTAATCTTCAACATCCCCTCACCAGCTGCAGTGCCTCCTACCCCCTCCCTTATGTTGTCATTGTTTAGAAACCCGCAGTACTTGTCTGAAGGGGGCACTGGTGAAGCATAGGGGTTAGGGACCGGAGCTGGCAAGGGGTTAGGAAGCAAGATTGGTATGCAAAGCATACATGCCAACCCCTTATCAGTGCCTACCTTAATACAGACCAATTCAGACCTTATTGGTCACCCCATGTCCTTATAAATATTATCCTACAGTCCCATCACAAGGCAGAAACACAGACAAAAACTATGTTTTGCCCACTTTGAAATAGCTGTAGGGCATATGGTCCTGAAAACTAAATTTCCCTGTACAAGAATACGTGTAAACCGTATGGGTTGACACGTATGGCAATGGTCGTCCAAATCATCTTCCCAGGCTAAACCGTTACCCTGCGTTAGGGTGGTGGTTAAGCAGGAGTCTTCGCCTGTCGCACAGAACTTATATTCTTCGGTGATTCCCAGTCCGGCACTCCCGTAGTAGCAGATCTTTGCAGTGACTGCAACAACAAAACAAACCACGCTCGCATCAGCAAGTGAGAGAGACAGAGAGGGTACTGTAGCAAAAGAAGACACGTGGTGAAGGGATAATGAATGAGAGGGTGGTGTAGCTAGAGAAGACACGTGGTGAAGGGATAATTGATTAGAGGGTGTGTGCGCTCCGCTGATGCGTTACTCGTCACGAGTTGTGAAAACTCCATGTAACTTAATAAAAGGTCGTACCTTTCTCTTCTTTCACAACTCGTCGGAGCTTCTTTACACAAGTACAGCACACCGGTTGTGTGTTGGAGAGTAAACCCACTACAACATTTAAAAATCGAGTGCCGTGATTTTTCGCCAGTAAGTACAACTAGCAGCATCATCAGGCAACAGCCAGAGTTGTGGAGAAATCCTCCTCCTGTCTCGGTCTTAAACAAAGCGTGACGATTTAGTTTAATAATTCAGCACTAACCGGTTGTTGTCTGTTGGAGAGTTCAACCCACAAACACACATTTACACAATTGTGTAGCTGGTGATGTTTCGCTTGGGGTGTGATTACAACAACAACCAGCGGCCAATTTTGCCTGTCGCTTGATGAGGATTAGTTTAGTTTTCCTTTTGTCAGTAAGGTTTTGACAGTACGTAACCACGAAATAAGAGAGAGATGAGTCCTAGTTTAACATTTGTCGATAAGGTTTGACAGCAGGTAACCCACGAAATAAAGGAGGGGGGGGGGTGAGAGTGGAAATCCATAATTCGAAATCCCAACTTACCGTCATTGCAGTTTTTTGACTGGCAGCAGCTGTAGTACTTGACGATGCCCGTGAACGAGGGCTTCATGCCCACGATGGTTTGTCTGATCTGCGTCTTAAAGTCGGGAGCGTTACATTGTGCCTGGTTGGCGCAAATTTTGCCCTTGAACATTCGATCGCCTGCAAAACAAACGCATGCGAATTGAGAGGGGAAACGGTAATGTGCTTTGGTTTAGCCAGGGTGTATGTGTGTGAGCTTAACTGTGATTGATCGCACATATAATCGTGCACTCTGCTAAAAGCTAGGCCACAGCCAGGTGCGTTTTTATTATTATTATTTAAGAGAGGGAAATGGTGAACAGGGATCGGTCCCCGAGGCCCTGTGTGCACAGTATAGTACGGGGCACACACCCCCCAATTTCGATTTTGGCAGATTTTCATGCTGTTAAGCTGCATAGCTCCGATAATATATCGAACTGTTAAAATTATATTGCTTGAATGTTCATCGACTGACAGGAGGATCTCGGTAATGTTAATTGACCGGTCAGTTATTGGTGGTAATCAAGATGTTGCACGATTAAGACGTTGATATTAAAGTTTATTTTAATAAGTAAATACTTGTAATAATTGCGTCTGGAATATGAACACCGGCGCTCGATTCCATTTACACCCGGAGGAATTGAGCTGCGGCGTTGTGCGACATGGAGGGGTGACGAGGGAAGTGTCAGGTCGCTCTTGCAGATACGCAATTGCCCGTTAGAGATTAAACCTTTTGAAATGAAATTTTTGCCGTCCCACAAACGCACCCTTTGGGGCTCAGCTGTTTTGGAATCGCCCACTTTCTCTTCGGGAGAGACAGAACACAACACAGAGTATATCAATTTATTCATCGTCAATTTAACACGTAGGCTTTCGCGACCAATATTATTCATAATAAAGGTGTTTGGGTTCGATCGCGTTATTTATAAATGTGTCGTAACCCTCCACCACCCGACACAGCCAATCATCAAAAAAGTGTCATGTTGACAAAATACAAATAGTTCACTACTTTAGCCCACCGGTGTGTTGAAGAGTGAATCCACAACATTTACATCCAGCATCATTGGGCAATTCGCCAGAATTGCCCGATGATGCTGGATGAAATTACCAGCGAAACGGCGTACTCAATCTGTAAATGTTGTAGATTCACTCTTCAACACACCGGTGGGCTAAAGTAGTGAACTATTTGTCTTTTGTCAACGTGACACTTTTTTTGCTGATTGGCCGTGTCGGGTGGTGGAGGGTTACGACACATTTATAAATAACGTGATCTAACCCAAAAACCTGTATTATTAATCGCCGTCGACCTAATTAAATTATTTTGTAATCATTGTTGCGGTCGTCTATTTAGCTGATACGTCCCCCCCCCCCACCTCGTTAGAGGGACAGGGTAGACTGGCTGCATTTGCATCGCAATAAAGTTGTTAATACCTTACTGTAGACTGGCTGCATTTGCATCGCAATAAAGTTGTTAATACCTTGCTGTAAGAGACAGGAAAGACTTCTGATCATCTCTCCACGTTTTTCCGCATCATGCCCTGTGATAAATGCCACAACGTAATGCAGCCCAACTGTTGCGCTAATCGGAGGTGCGGGGTAAGGACGACAAACTAAATACACCTCAATAAGCAGTTCTAGAGAAATACGTTCGTCAATCTCAATTATTTAAAAGTGCACAGCTCCCAGTGGATTCCTAATATCAGAAGCAAGAGCGTTAAAGGCGACCGCAAAGTGCATCTGAAAGTTCGCAATGTGATGACCCCTATCACTCACCTCGATCACCACCACTATCACTACCCCTATCTCTATCCCTGTCATTACCACTACCCAATACCCCTATCACTGCATGCATGTGTGTAGCTAAATCAAGGCCTCGCTGGAATAGCTTACCCTGCATCAGCAGTGCAGTCACACATGGATCTTGTCCAGAAGGGCAGAGCTTGTCCTTTTCATCAACTCCCAAACCGACACTTCCATAATAACAGTATTGAGTAACTGCAAAACGTGGAAGGAAGCATACTAAATCATGTGAATGTAGTCACAATGGCAGATTGCACTCATACACACACAAAGCACTTGCCACGAATGATCCATAATACAGACAGTCCCCGGATTATGGAAGGGTTAGGTTCCATAGAACGATCCAAAACCAGGATTTTCCATATTTTGTAAACTAGACAATTTTCTCCCTAAATCAAGATAAAAGCCGGAAATGGTTGTAGCCTCCTCTACCGTTTTCCCTCGGTACTGTAACGCACTATCGTGTATCACGCTATCGCTACCCGTATCATATCGCTGTACATATGCTCTGCACTTCCTATGATTCTTTCAATACATCGAATATCTACCATAACACTTGCCATAATTAAACTGATGGAACAAACTGTATCCAATTATGTATAAATACCACGAAACATTTTTTTATTAATTGTTAACAAAGAGCAGTCACTTCCGAATGTTCATTTACTGTATATTAGGCTAGGCCTAGACTTACACATTTGGCTAGGCCCACCTTACGCCTCGATTTGCGGTATTCATCCGTAACCTCACCATGCTGCACTTCGGCTGAAGTGAGCAGGTAAAAAGTGAATTCGTAACTCTAAACCTAAACTATAAAACGAACACTCAAAACTTTTATTTTACCAGGTAATGCCCCACTGAGCTATGTAGCATTTTTTTCAGAAGCGACCCTGGCCATCACAAATGATGGCAGTTCAGCAATGTGGCTTATCACGTGAACATTTCTAGCAGCAGCAAAATATTGTCAACGTGTGGTGACGTTGATCTTAAGTCTGGAGGGAAAAACCTGGAGGACCCGGAGAAAAATCCACGCGAGCAAGGGGATAGAGACATGCAAACTCAAAATATACAGCAGGCACCATCAGATTCTGGAGCAAACCCACGAGCTCCTGCGTACCAGGCGAGGTAGTTAACATCGCCGAGTCATCGTGGCACCCACTAGACCTCCGCTTTGAGTATAGTCACTCTCAAGGTAACAGCCACACCCCTCCAACACCTCACACGATGTGCACCAGTTTCTGCTTAGAAAATTACAGTGCAGAGTAAGTCTGTTCTCCTATAACGTGGTGGCAGTTGTTGCATTCCTGAAGACCACCGTGTTCATGGACAATCGCATTGTAATAATACATAATATAATATAAAGTGAAATTGTGATTTAAAGCTTTCGTGACTGCAGGGATTCATATTCTTGATTCTTTCGGTAAAGTCACGTTGAAGGGAAACAATAAAATAATAAAAATGTTCATTATTTATATATTTTTATTATTTTATTGTTTCCCTTCTACGTGACTTTACCGAAAGGACAACTCAATATAATGAAAGTGGTAAAGCACAGTCCGCAATAACGCGTGAGATGATGATGCGTAACGCAGGACCTGAACGTTTAAGGTAGCAGCGACTATAATAATCCAGCAGTATCCCAATGCATTGTGCGACGACGATGATGATACTACGCCGAGGTAACAGTCGTATTACGACCACTTATTCCCACTCACGTGACGTAATTCAAGCTCGCTCAATTGTGTTATAATATATAATTATAGGTGGTAAAGCACAGTCCACTAAAACGTGCGAGATGATACGTAACGTAGGCCAAACAAAGAATGGAGGCGCGTATAGGGTAGCCTCTAGAATTATCCAGCAGCATCCAAATACCCTGTTTGTTTATGACGATCATTGAGAAAAATAAAAACTGTTGCTTTTCACAATGCCATACGAAAGAAGAAGTTTGATGCTATGCCGAGGCAGCCGTATGACCGCTTATTCCTACTCGCGCTGCGACGTAGTTACATTCGCTCGATCACGTTGCATCCAATTCTCAAAATTTTTTCCCTCTAATACATTCTTCACTTTGCATATCCAATTCGCGGTATGAAAACAACACACAGCGACTGCCTTTGCTTTCAATCACATGTGTAGTGGATTCCACAGAGGCACACACTCGAACTTGGATGCAACACAAACTCGATTTGGCGCTTTCGTGACTGCAGGAATTACTCTTTGGTTTTTTCGGTAAAGTCACATAGAAATAAGAAAAATAAATAAAATTACATAATAGCATACGACGTTTCGATTGCAACACAAGCAATCATCATCAGGTAGAGGAAAAACACAACCGCAGATATATATACAGACCCTAAGGAGAGGGAATTAACACAGATACACCAGGGGATACAGAGAGAGACAGAGGAGCACACTAAATCAAACAGGATTTAGCAAAATTTGGAAACTATATAAAGCAACACAGACGGTCGGTTAAAACAGAATTAACGCATGGTCTGGTTGATTACGCTATTTCAAAGATTGCTAAATTGTAAGTTAAGTGTGAAATTTAAGAGAGTGATAGAATACAGACCGCAAAGAGACATATGGGGGGAGACACGCACACAGTGAAGAAGGGAAGCAGCATCTCTGTGTCGAGGTCTTAAATAGACAGAGGGGCTGGGACTCAGAGACAATGGGACACAAATTAGCATGATATACGTTGTCAAGCACACAGGAAGGATGTCGCAGTGCACACTCGGAGACACCAAGGCACACACACACAGGCAGAGACAGCACAGCGACATAAACCCAATTCAAGACACAAAGGCAGGCACACCAGCAGAGACAAGAACAAAGACATATACTTCATACCTCCCCGTAGAGGTGGTTCAAACTCGATTTGGCGCTTTCGTGACTCCAGGAATTACTCTTTGGTTTTTTCGGTAAAGTCACGTAGAAATAAGAAAAATAAATAAATAAAATTGCATAATAGCATACGACGTTTCGATTGCAACACAAGCAATCAGATTTGATTTAGTGTGCTCCTCTGTCTCTCTCTCTGTATCCCCTGGTGTATCTGTGTTAATGCCCTCTCCTTGGGGTCTGTATATATATCTGCGGTTATGTGTTTCCTCTGTTGGATGCAACACGTTTATTCTTAATACAACGGGGTAACTATATTAACACTTGATAAAGGGTGGTAACCACCACGTGTAACTACGTAACCGAAGACCGAAGACGTAGCCGGTGGATTCGATTCCCAGAGACGAACAGCCAAGATCGCTCTCGGGACTCGCAAGTCGCGGCCGACGCATGGGCTAAAACAGTGCCCGCCTGTATTACAGACGTGTCCAACCCCGCGTTCGGGACCGGAATAAAAGGTTCCTGGTCATTGGACACTAATATCTGAGCCCCCACTAGTGCCAAACCCCAGGCAACTTTATTCGAGGGTCCCAATAGGATTCCTCCCGCGGTCGCTTCCCGGTCGAGCTGCTTTTGCAGCCGCAGTGGCACAAGCATCTGCGCACCGGGCGTAGAGAATGTCTCCAACTCAACTGGTCTTACCTTGCTCGTCACTCTGCGTCGCCTCTCCTCCAACCCCTGTCGTCGGCGGAAGCGCATACTGGGAGGTCCTCCTTGTCTTCCGGTGCAACAACCACCTCGGAAGGTGTGGTGCACGCCGCCACTCCAGCAACTCGTTTTAAATTAAGATGCACCTGGATGCTTCGTGCAACCAAGTTCTTGTGCCAGTGCCAGCAGCGACAAGAGAGCACTGCGCAAGGCGATGGGCATCTCGGGTCATCCCCCCCCCCCCCCCGCCTCCACGTGGTAAACCAGTGTTGAACGTTGGACGGCGGATCGTAGATGGCCGCCATTGGGGTGAATGCTGTTGGCAGCGTGAGCCTCTCAGTCGGCGGGATGGCATAGAACGCAGCCAAGGCATCATCATCACCAAGAGCGGTGGGGAGCGCCCGCAGCGCTTCCACCTCGTCCCATCCAGCCAACGCACAATTTGCGTAGAAACGGCGATGAAATGCTTCCTAATTGCCACCCGCTCCGGAGAATTCCTACACAAAGGGGAGCAGTCGCTTGAGTGATGGGACTTCAAGCGGCTTTTTTTTTTTTGGCGGGAGTTCCAATTTAGCGGGATCCTCGTACCGCCCCACCTCCAAAATGGCCGCTCCGTGCGCAGGCTGCACGTCCAAATTTTTTCCCGCGCGCGAAAAGCGGCGGCAGCAGCGGCGGCGGCGTCGTCGTCGATGCCCCGTGGCTCCTGCGCTCCGATGCTCCGCCGCCGGCTCCTCCAGGTTGAGCTCGGCGACCAGCGCTGTTGCGGTTTGCATGCAGCTCTCGGCGAGGCGAGCGCGGTGCGCCTGGCGCTCTCTCTTTGACGGCGGCGAAGGGGCGGCGTGATGGACGACCCATTGTTCCGCCTGCAGCACCGCCTCGCACCCTCTCTCCGGGGCTGCGATCCCCAGGGCTGTCTGAGGAATGATCCCCCCTCGTAGTCTTTGTTGTCTGAAGGCGTCTTGGTGAGTTGTTTCCTTCGCGTGAAAAGTACACCTACCCTGGGCTATCACTGTGTTATTCTTACCACTTCTGATACCAGTTGTAGTGGATTCCACAAAGACGCACACTCGAACTTGGAGGCAACACGTTTATTCTTAATACAACGGGGTAACTATATAACCACTTGCCTGGTAACCACCACGCATAACTACATAACCACTCAACAGGCTAACGATGTAAGGTGGTGACCACCACAGTTAGCTACGTAACCACTCAACAGGATTACTATATATACTCGGACCAGGTGAGCTAACACCCTGCCTGGTCCACGATGCCGTGCATGATGCCCGAAGACCGAAGACGTAGCCGGCGAATTCCAATCCCAGAGACGAACAGCAAAGATCGCTCTTGGGACTCGGCCTTTATGGGCTGCGGCGTAGCCAGGCTCCGCCCTTGGCCACGCCCCTTTCCAGATCCTTTTCGGATACTCTGGACCCACATCATGTGTCCCTCTCATGTCGTATTTGGCCATCTTTACTACCTCATCCGGTCACGTGCCTTCTCGGGTTCACCCAGACTACTGTGTCCTCACCCGACCTCTCTCTCACTGTCACCCGAACTATGCCCCATAGGGGCCCTTTTGGCGTCATCTGGTCGAACACCGTATGGGACTAGGCTCTAAGGAAAGCTGTCTCTGGTGTGGACCAATCAATTTCAAGGACAATGCATACATTATCAGTGTGTTCTTTGTTTGCCTTCTGACCACAGGGATTGTGTTTAATGCAAACATTATTCCTCGTAAAAAGGTTTCAGTTTTGTTGCTAGCTCGCTTGTCGGAAGGGGATTGCATCACGTGGGGTGTGGGGCCTCGTCACATTTGCGGAGGATCGCTCCGCCAAACAAAGTAGTTCCGTGGTTCATCTTACTGGGAATGTTCGTAAGCGCGGGCATTCGTAAGCATGCAGCTATTCGTGAGCACTCGGGCGTTCGTAAGCACACGGGCGTTTGTAAGCGCCGGCGGTCGTAAGCCCGGAAGTTTTGTATCCCCGGGACCGCCTGTATGGTACTGCATTTTCACTGCAATTAGGTTTTTCAGGAAAACATTCCCAGAAGCATTGAAGTACACCACTGTGAGTTTTTTTTTTTATTACCGTGGTTGCACTAACTTTCCTGGCAGCAGGAGGTGCCATCGACGGTGCCAGCGGATGTCGGCAGTTTTCCGAGGATGTATTGTTTCATCTGGTCCTTGAAGTCGGTCGCATCGCACTGTGCTTTTGTGGCGCAGGTTCTGGCCAAGGAACGAATACCATCTGCCATGCAGAAGTAATTGGAGACAAGGAAAAAAAGAAAAAAACCTGCAGTTAAGTATAAACGACATATAATTCGCATGTGTACGTAATGAAATCTAACGTTTTTGTTGTCGTTGTTGGTAAAGCACGTCCCAAAATGTGCAAAATAAGATTACGCACAAGTACAGCAAAGCCATTCCCTCTCGCGGGTTTTAGCCATCGCGGTTTTGTGACAAATGTATTAAGTTTTGATTTAAAGCTTTCGTGACTGCAGGGATTCATATTCTTGGTTCTTTCGGTAAAGTCACGTAGAAGGGAAACAATAAAATAACAGGCTTTGATATATTACAATAAACTATTACAGCACATTAGTTTGCATGTTTACCACAAGTACTGTGTGTGGTTAATGCTGTACATGATGCTGCACAATAAATATCTATTTGGTGTTTGAACATCTTAACACAACTCCTGCTTTATAGCCAGAAAGGGTATTAAGCCTATTCTTATCTTTTCATTTTTTTATACTGGCATCAAAGGTATGCCATAGATGTAAGCGCTGCTCAACACGAACTGTAAGTGCTCTGATACTTCGCATTGTCTTTGCACCATTCACCTTTTGGCGTTGTTCTCTGGTCTGACACTGGTGCAGAGACAAGGCCCTTAAGAATGTTGCCGTCTCTGGTGTAGGCCAATCGGTACTAAGCACAATGCTTTTATTACCGGAGGACCCGAAGGAAAATCTATGCAGTGACCACCACGGGGAGAGACTCCAAATATACAGCAGGTATCGTCAGGGTCTGGGATTGAACCCATGCCCTCCTGCATACCAGGTGAGGTAATTAACATATCTGCAAAGAGAGATAGACACAGACTCCAAATATACAGCAGGGGCACCGTCAGGGTCCGGGATTGAACCCACTGCCTAATGTATACCAGGCGAGGGAGATAGCATTTCCAGGGGGAGAGAGATAGACGCAGACTCCAAATATACAGCAGCCTTGACCCAGAAGCACTTACTCTGAGTCAGTTGCATCGTCACGCATGAGTCTCGCCCGATTGCACATTTAGATGATTTTTCAGGAATCCCCAAATCAGCACTTCCGCTTCTGCAGTAAACAGTCGTAGCTGCAAAATTGTACAAAGGACGCATATTAGTATTTAAACTCAACCCTTTTTTTTACTAAGTGTAAGGCCCCACTGAGCTGTTACATTGTAGCTATTTTTCAGAAGCCACCTGGCCATCACAGATGATAGCAACTCAGCGAAGTGACTGATATGCTCACGTGGAAATTTACATCAGCCTAAAACTCTAAACCCGTGTTTCTAAATGTGAAGGGAAAAACCGGGGGGGCCTGGCTTAAAAATCCATGCGACCACCACGGGGGATAGAGAGACGCAAACTTCACGAACCTCCTGCATACCAGGCGAGGTAGTTAACATCTCCGAGCCATCGTGGCACTCACTAGACCTCGCTTTGAGTATAGTCACTCTCCAGGTAACAGCCACACCCCTCCAACACCTCACACGATGTGCACCAGTTTCTGGTTAGAAAATTACAGTGCAGATTACAGTCTGTTCTCCTATAACGTATGGTAGTTGTTGCATTCCTGAAGACCACTGTGTTATATGACAATCACGTTGTAACAATAAATATAATGTATGTGGTAAAGCACAGTCCGAGATCATGTGTGAGATGATGCCTAACGCAGGACCTGAACGTTTAAGGTAGCAGTGACTAGAAGCATCCAGAAGCGTCCCAATGCATTCTGCAATGATGACGATGCTCCACCGTATTACGACTGCTTATTCCTTTATATTATTAGCTCTTTCGGTAAAGTCACGTTAAAGGGAAACAATCAAATATATAAAACAATAAAAACATTCTCACGACGTTTCGACCATAACACAAACGGTCATCATCAGGTGTGAAAAGCAACGACAAGAAACATTTGAAAGTGTCGGTTCACATTTATTTATTTATAAACGGTGTTTCATTTATTTATAAAAAAAAACCGTTAGCGCCACGGGCAGCGATTTGGCAGTTTATTTAGAAGGACGAGTCCATCTATGTTCTGAAAAGAGGAGGGGGGGAGACAAAAAATTAATGTATGCTGTCTCAAAGCCACCGTAAGCGTGAACAATCAATTAAGACCTGAAATGGTTTATCAAATCCTTCCAGCGATTGCTAAGCCAGAATCCATCTTCTCGGTTGAAATTGTCTCTGTGCTTATTCCTTCTCAAGTGACAATTCAAGTTCGCTCAATTTCGTTATAACATATAGTTATAGGAGGTAAAGCACAGTCCGCGATAACGCGCGAGATTATACGTAACGCAGGCCGAACAAAGAATGGAGGCGCGCGTAGGGTAACCTCTAGAAGTATCCAGCAGCATCCCAATACCCTGTGTGATGCTATGCCGAGGCAGCCGTATGACCGCTTATTCCGACTCGCGCTGCGACGTAGTTCCGCTTGCTCGATCACGTTGCATCCAATTCATTAAAAAAAATTCCCTGTATTACATTCTTCACTTTGCATATCCAATTCGCGCTATGGAAGCACAGGGTTACAGGATAACTAACTGTATTTACTTTCAATCACTTGTCCAATTATCAGTATCCATATGCTTGCATAAAAAAAAACATCTCAGCTGTGTCGAAATGTTTTATTTCATTTGAGCTTTGGGTCAAATCGCCCATCAGGTTATACAATTGGATATTACGTGAAAACACAGTGATATTATATGGTACGGTTTTATTTAACAGTACACGGTTCAGGTTTTCAAGAACGCGACCCAAACGTACATACGGAGAGTCCTTGACTTATGAAGGAACAGGTTTTATGTTCCCGAGAGCCGTTCGCAAGTATATGTATTATCGTATCTTATAACCCAAGAGTTAATTGTACGGTAAATACGATCAGTCCCATTTAAAAAAAAGTGATACGGTTTCAATAAAAGCACGGAAGCATAGTTAAACTCGCAAATAAGACATTGTACATTTTCACGTAACACCGCAATAAATACTGTATAGTGAATAGAATGAAACGTAAAATAATAAAATAAAGGTAGCATGGAAAAAAATTTACGGTAAATTTTTTCCGCTCACTGAGTACCTCATGCTAGCTCGCTTGTCGGAAGGGGCGTGGCAACAACGCGGGATGACGTGGCGGCACTCGTCACATCTAGCGGAGGATCGCTCCGCCGAACAAAGTAGTTCCGCGGTTCATCTTACGGGGGAATGTTCGTAAGCACAAGGCTGGTCACAAGCGTGGTCGGTCATAAGCACGCGGGCGTTCGTAAGCACTGGAAGTTTCGTATCCCCGGGACAGCCTGTATGGTAACCGCGTTTAGGTTTTTTTTTCAGGAAAAACAACCCAAACACAGAGTTTTTTTGATTTAAAGTTTCGTGACTGCAGTAATTCATATTCTTAGTTTTTTCGGTAAAGTCACGTTGAAGAGAAACAACAAAATAATGAAATATATATAAAACAATAAAAAATTCTCACGACGTTTTGCAAAACCAACACGCCTGAAGATGACCGTTTGAGTTATGGTCGAAACGTCGTGAGAATTTTTTATTTTTTTTATTTTTTTATTGTTTTATATATTTTATATTATTTTGTTGTTTCTCTTCAACGTGACTTTACCGAAAAAAACTAAGTATACAGAGTTTTTTGTTTTTTTTAATTACCGTCGTTGCAACGATCTGTCTGGCAGCAGGAGGTGCTATCGACGGTGCCAACGAACTTCGGCAGTTTTCCGAGGATGTACTCTTTCATCTGGTCCTTGGAAGTCGAACGCATGGCACTGTGCTTGTGTGGCACAGGTTCTGGCCTGGTAATGAATACCACCTGGAATGGAGGTGTAATTGGAGAGAACAAGAAAAAAAAGAACAACAAAAAAATCTGCAGTTAGGTATAAATGACATATCATTAGCGCGTGTACGTAATGAAACTTAACGTTTTTCAACGGTTTTACTTAACTTGGACTCCTGTGTCGTGGTCAAATCGTCAAATCTTGTAATTTACATTTCGTCCGCTTCCCGTTGTCCAATCAATCCCTAATTTTGCACACGTACTCAGATCCGGTGACAATGCATGCCTATATCTAATAATAATTTAATTGGCTCCTTGAAAGCGATTCACTTTTTGTATGGACGGCTTTGTTAATTATTTATTTTTTGCGGTGGTCAAAAACGCCGCGGTCCCTAAACTCTGGAATCGGCTCGCCCAAGAAGCAGGCGCCACGTGTCTCAGGCGCGCCTGCTCCCTGTCAAATGCTTACAGGCATCCTCCATACAAAAGTTGTACATTGAAGATTAATTTATAAAATAACCTATTAATTCAAGTAAGCGTTGATGTGGGAGCAGGCGCCGCATCATTGACGTACTTCTCGACGGTGAGTTAAACGAAGTTGTGAAAAAAAGTCTCATTGTATGTCGTCCTCAAATTTTGTAATCAAAATGTCCTCCAGTTACCGTTGTCCAATCGATCCCAAATTTTGCACACACTGACATCCAGACACAATGCATGCCTGATCAAAATCGCCAACAATTAATCAATTACTTGCCTAGTTTAAACCAATTAATATTTGGGTTTGAAGCCTTATTCCACGAGTGCTTTGCAAACAGGTTTTGTTCAAAATATATATTAATACCAACGTAGGAGTCGACACTTCGAAACTTGCCTGGAACATATTCAAGGTAAACAGTCACATCAAATGCTTTGAACACGAAATTTAACACTCTTCTGAAATTCGTGGTCCGCCAGGAAGTGTCTGTGTTGCTGGCCTGACTGGATGTGCTTCAAATAATGTGTTTTCAGGTTTGTTGAATTCTCATCTCTCATCTTTTTGTTGTATTTACCTCCGTGATTTGTTCTTGACACCTGATGAAGATCGCTTGCGTTGTGATCGAAACGTCGTGATTGTTTTTTGTTTTAATATAATTTTATTGTATTTCTACATACGTGACTTTACCGAAAATACCAATGAGTAAGTTTACAAAAGTTGTTTATTATGATGTAGTGCATCCAATGGGACAATGCAAAGACAGGGTCAATGACTTCATTTTTGCACTAACCCCTTTGAAAGTGACATTTTTACATTTGTATTGATGTTTTATCCATTTACTTTTAAAATTAAGCTGTTTGTGGTCGACAAATCGTTTGAGTGTTGGCCTTTCGATCTCAAGCTCAAAAGTTCAAATCTTGGGTATGAAATTTGTAAGTTTTTTTTCAATTAACATTTCGGTACTTTATAGAGATCTTTAAACTCTAGCACATTTTAGAGTGAGTTGTCTGTGCTTGATAAGTTGACTGAGGTTGGGAAATGTGACTTTTATATTAACATTTTTAACTCTCATCTCGTGAGTTCAAGCCCCGACTTATCACAAATTGCCAGCCACTCTTTGACCCAAAGTCATTTGTCCTATACAAACCAACAAATCAAACAAAAAACAAGGACCTACGGTAACGACAAATGGTAAACAAACAACGGATCATGGGAAGAGAAAGCAAAATTAAACTGCAACGCAACGAAAGTGATGGTTAGAAAAGGCTCGGCAAAGTACCAAGAAAAGCGTGCAAAATGAAGATGAAGAGGCAAAGCGCGCCAGACTTGGCAAACGACGTGATCATTTTCATGATGAAACAAGCACGTAACGTCCAATTTCAACGAGACCGTCAACATCACATAGAATCAATAAATCAAGAAACACTCGTGATGGTCGATTGCAATCTGTGCGTGAACACACGTGACAATTCAGAGTTGCAGAAAGACTTGAAGCACGTGATGCCACGTGAAAGCGAAATCGTCTATCAATCGCAACATCTTCAAGCACTCAATGCTGACATGACAACATTTGACAATGCAATCAACACATTCTGTCATTAAATCTGTGAAGTCTGCACCAAACTCTCCTATCCAAAATCATATTTACAGAGTACGACGTAACGAAAATGCATTGCACCATCTACGAACCGAATTGTCATCAAACCAAACATTGGAAATGTGTTCACGTTGCAAGACACACATCAACAGTGACAAAGAGCTGCACTGCCACAAGCTCACTGGAATTATTTGGATCCTGGTGAAATTCCAGATGTGATTCCAGTCTTAACAACGTCTATTATCAATAGTTATACCATTTGTCAAGATCATCAAATTCCGTGGAGTCTTCAGTCAATTTGGCTTCCGTGGACAGGCATTGCTCTTTACTATGGACATTTTTCAAGTTAGTGACACACTTCCATAAGCAATGCATAATACTGCAATGGTTGTCATCACAAAACATCTTGAGAATCTAAACATCACATGTGAATTCTATATATTTTGGAAATAAGTTTACAATGCACTCAACTGGCTAATTCAAAAAAGCCACTTTATCGGGATGTAACAATCAATTAAGAAGCAAACATCGCTGATATACATTCAGTGGCTTTTCCTGTGCAACAACCAGTGGAACAAAATCAGCCGCAATATTTACTTGAAACCGGATTCCCACCACCATCCATCCCAGAAGAATTCCCTCATCAAGACTCTATACCATAGAGCCCAATGCAATTCTGACCAGGAACACATTGCCAGTGAACTCAAGCACGTACACCAAGCTCTCAAGGCTATTGGTTACTCCGACTACACAATCCACAAAGCAATCACTCCAACCATGAAGAAGGATCCTCTTGAGGAGCCATTAAAACCATCACCTTATCCTACATTGCGGGGGTCACAAAAAAGATCTCCAAAATCCTGAATAAACACAAGATCCAGGTCCGATTCAACACAGTACATAAAATCCGTGATCTGGTTCCGTCTGTAAAAGATGTTGTTCCAGACATACAGTACCTGGGCGTCTACAAACTAAGTTGCCTCTGTGGTAGCAGCTACATTGGAGAAACCAAACGACATATCTCGGACCGCATCCGTGAACATAAAGCAGACTTGAAACACAGTAGGACGAACACCTCAGCCGTGGCAGATCACTGTTATAATTCAGTGGGCTCACATGACATTGACTTCTCCAAGACGGAGGTTCTCTGCAAGCCATTCGGCTACCATGAGAGATTCGTTCATGAGGCCATCCACATATTCAAACACAGAGACAATTTCAACCGAGAAGATGGATTCTGGCTTAGTAACCATTGGAAAGACATTATAAACCATTTCGTTTCTTGATTGATTGTATTTTACGGTGACTTTCAGACCGCAGCCCATTTGCTGGCACTGCCTCATAGTACCTTTCACACGACAGTCAATGGTATGGTTTATAGCACGTTGTATAATAATAAATAGTATAACAGTGTAATGTTTAACATAATTCAAAAGGCAATATATAGTATCGTAATTGTATAGTGAATATACAGCAGTGTGGTATACAGTAGGGTTGGTAGAATAATACATAGTGTAATATTACAAGTCTAATATTTTATAGTCTAAAGTATAGGGTAGTGTATAGTAACGCATTGTATAATTCAAGGGTGGGGTTTGTCTATGGCAGTGTATATTACGGTGTATAGTCGTGTAATGTAGAAAAAAGTTTAGTTGAAGGCATATCAATATAATGCATAATGTTAGAGCTTACATTGGGCTGTGTATACGATATTATACAATGTAGTTTAGATTGGAAGGTATAACATTGTAATGTATAGTAGTCTAGTTTATAGCATACTTGTAACGCAACACAGGACAGAGCAGCGCATCGTGGCTGTTTCTCCCCCCTCCTCCGTTCCGAGCATAGATGGACTCGTCCGTCTGAACAAAGCTCGTCACTTTCCGTGGTGCTAACGTTGAAAAGAAAAAAGAAACCGCCACTTTTTTTGACATAGAATTGTAATGTATAACCACTTATTGTTAGTAGCTCAGCTGATTGGAGAGTATATTGAGTTTATTGATAACATTGATGTAGTTTATTTTTTCGTTTTTTATCAGTTTATTATATGGTATTATTTAGTGTAGTGTATACCCAGTTACTTTATGTTAATAGCTCAGCTTATTGAAGAATATATTGAGTACATTTATTATATTGATGTAGTTTATACTTAGTTCTTTCACATTGGCTTATTTTATGATAGTTGGATAATTGCAGTTCTTTAGCGTCAATATACTAAATGCCTCTGTTGATATGTAAACTCTGACTTTAACATAGCTACTTCAGTGACCAGTTACATGCTAATTTATCACTCTAACATCATGCTAATCTCCCAGTTACATGCTAATATCTGACTGTAACACCCTGCTAATCCAACACATTAACACAGCTACTTCAATGCTAAATTCTTCTGTTGATATGTAAACTCCTTTGTCAAGGCGCTCTGCTCCTCCCACCCAGCTTAAACGACGCTGCCAAGCTTAGCAGTGTTCATTGAAGCGCTGTCGTCCTGACAGTTCTGTTTCTTCACCTGAGGAAGGCTACTTGTGTTTTGGCCGAAACGGCGTGATAATTTTATTTTGTTTTATTTTTATTATTTTATTTCCATTCTATGTGACTTTATCGAAAAAACCCAGAAGATGAATCCCTGCAGTCATGAAAGCTTTAAATCGAAACCTGCTAATGCTTACATGGCAATCAATTAAAGCTCTATAATTGTTCGTGCTGCACGGCATCAGGCAAATGAAGATGTGTTTACATTGGCCAATGCAGGTGTTCAATGTTGTACAATGGTGCTGGCAAATATTGTAAGAGCTGCTGTACTGCTGTTGTATATATAGTCCTTTTTCCAAAAAATATATTAAGAATAATTCTGCCTATATTTTTTTAATCAATCGCGGTGTCGCTTGGGGCAAAAGGGGGTGATGCGAACCCCCGTCCCCTCACACAGCAGCTGCCTTTCACACTCGGGGCCAGGCAGCCAGAGATAAGCCATACAATGCAATTAAAAAATCACGGTAAAAAAAGAAGGGGTTTGCTAATGAGATTCTGGGGAATCTTTACACGACTTCAAAAGGCCACCTCAAAAGAGTACAGAGAGCAGGCGCCACGAAACAGGCAACGTTTTTTTTTTAAATTGTTTTTGTTTCTCTTAACACAACGGTAAAAGTTTGAAAACTTAGCGACAAGAATAAGTGAACATCATAGACTCACACACTCACTCCGATGAAAAACCAGGCTACAATCTACATTAGTGGGTTATGATTTCTCATATATTATTTTAACACTAATGTTATTCACCTTATTTTTATTATTCCTATATCTACGTGATTTTACCGAAAGAACCAAAGAATGAATTCTGTCTAAACATAAACCAAATCATAATTATGAAGTATTAGACCAAGATAAAATGTATCCCATAGAGAGAGACTCCCAAACGCCTTTGTCTCCCAGCAGCACGGGATAGCAAGAAATTGCATACGCATGCAAAGGGCATCTCCCCTTAAAAAGACATCAAACACCATGAAGGAATTCCAAACCACGATGGAAGTACTGTAAACACTGCTACAAACATACCTTGAGTCACTTACAGAATCAGCACTACGAAAGTAGTATGGTATCAAGCTATAAGAGGTAAAATAATATTTTTTTCCAAACGGTACAAGAGAAACGACTTTAAAGGCCAGTGCCCCTCTGTGAGAGAGAAGAAGATGTAACACCCCACCGCGAGGGAAGAGGGGGGGGGAACGCGACCGGACAGGGGAAATCCCTCCATCCCTCCAGAAATAATTATTACAAAGTTGAAAAACTAGAAAAACACAAAAGGGCAATTTTGGAGCATCTGTTTTCCACGGATGAAAAGGTGGCTTAAGGAGGGGGAAAGAAATCAGGCCAGGGTGAGACTTAACAGATTGCTTAATAAATTAGGACATACACTACACACACACATACCCCGGATGAACAACTGCCCCCACAGCAAAGAGCGAAATCAAAGGGATTCCAGTTCTTTGTGAGAAGGCGAGCCGAGAGGAGAGAATTTCATATATAAACAGTGACACCATACACACAATTCAGAGTACTGCGACGGGCAGACTGGGGCATGGCCTAAAGATCAACAATGGGTGTTGTGTGTCACAGAGAAGATTGGCAAGGTGATGCTCGGTGCTGAGTTTGGCATGGACCGACAGAGTATCGCTGAACGCTTTATTCGAAATTTTTCCTGATGTTTTGAGTCGCTTGCAAAGTCAAGGATTGCGATAAGTTGTATTGTACTAAGCTATCAGAGTTGTGTAAGAGGTGTCCGGGAACCTGCCCCTGTGACTGGCACATCGTCAACGAGCTGCACCAGCAGAAGCCACGCGTCTACGAAGTCAACGCAAAGCTCCGGGGTGGGACTCTGCAATCGACCAAGGATGGCGAGGCTTGCCGAGTAGCGATGTGTCACCGAGTACGAGTTCCGCGCTGACAGAAGAAGTATCGCTCAAAGTTATTCTACACTGAGTGCCAGCTTCCAACCGGCAGCTACACGATCAAGGAGAGAGATAGAGTGACGAGCAATCAACCTGGAGAAAGGGCGGAAAGCGCTAAGCATCGACCAAGCCAACTCACAGAGAACCAGCTGCACGCGCAATCGTGCATCGCCAGCGAGCACGGAGCCGGAGAGAGTGCGCAGCAGCGCCACCAGCGCCACCGAGCAAGGGTGTCAGCTGCCAGCGGACAAGTGACAAGCGTCGTGCCAACTCAGCTCATCCAGTAGGGGAAAGGCCCTGACCAGCCGCCCGTGAGAAAGAGGAGAGCACCGGTGAGAGCGCCGTCGGTTCGACCCACATGCACCCACCAGCACTAGCTGGGAACCAAGACAAAAGTGAGGATCGGCGACCAGCGGACGAGCTGCGGGCGCTATCTGACAACGGAATCATCGCGCACCACCGACGGCGAGCGTCGTCCCGACTCTCTTCATTCAGCAGTGGACAAGTAACTGCAGCTGCTGCCGAGCGAGAGAGAGAGAGCGAGGACGCCGTGTGTATGACCCTCCCCCACACTCACGCACTCACAACACATTTCGTTAATTACATAATCTTACCAATGAATTCATTGAGGTCTACTTTTGCCTTCGGGACATGTTTCTTTATTGCCGTTCGTATGAATATCGTCACATTCATTTTTAAGGACTTTTTCCTGTCGCCGTGTATGCTCGCGTTACTCTGAGAAATTAATCGATTGTTCTGTTGGCCAGTTTAACAAACGTAATCATTGAGGGTTAAATGTACGGATCAATGAGGAGAACATCACCAGGAGTACTGTGTTGACAATTCCAAGCATACGAGTTCGCATATTAGAGTGTTATGCTTAGAAATTAAAGTTGCTTAACACAGAAGTGTCTGAGAACTGTATCCTGCAGTGAGATTTGGAGACCTGACATAAAAACACTAAGACATAATCAGTAAAAGTTAAAGCGAGAATCATTGTATTATCCCGATCGATAATACGACCTGAGACAACGAAGCCGAGCTTAATCAGCACACTTACATCACACTTGGATAACTTCATACAATGCATTGTATTATCCCGATTGATAATACGACCCTAGACAACGAAGGTGAGCCTAATTATAATTTCATGCATGGGCATAATCGCATAGACTCGCATAACGTAATACAATTACACCTCCCTAATTAGCATACATTATGTGCAAATTGCATGCATTAACATAATTTCGGATAATTCACATTTTTCCATTTTTTTCAAGACGCGAAATATACAACACTGCCACCAAGCACATGGACCACAAACACATTGAACGTGAACTTGATTGCGGATCATGAAATGTAGGAAACCATTCGATTGGCCAAACTTGACAATCTAGGATAGCCAATGGCAGAAAATGGATCTCTGCAAGTCAAACATTTCGATGTCATAAGAAACGACTTTCATTATGTTCAACAACTCATTCTCAATAGCCTATGATGGAGCAAACACTACTCGTTGGAAGTTTACAAGACTCAGTCAATGAAGGTGATTCACAAGGCATCACTTTTTAATGATTTTTTCACAAATCATCAGGCTGGCATACTAATAACAGGATCCAAATCACTAGGAATTATGCATTACGATGACAAATACAGGGTGTTTTAAACTCATGTACCCAATTTCAAAGCAGTATATTTCACGATGGCAACATGTTACAATTACACAAAAAGTTACAAACGGTTTAATGAGTTATCAAGTTCTACTAACCATTTAATAAATGATATATCTCCCCTCCACCTGCTCTATGGACAACATCAAGACGATAGTTAAATTTGTCCCAAATGCCTCTCAAAGTGTCTTCTTCCACTGAAGTCACCACTGCCGTGAATCTGTTTTTGAGGTCATCCAGATTAGTTACTAACGGTGGTACAAAAACACCACGGTCTTTGACGTATCCCCACAAGAAAAAGTCGCAGGGTGTGATGTCTGGGGATCTTGGGGGCCAAGAGTGTAGCGCCAAGTCTTGGGGTCCCGTGCGACCTATCCAACGTTGAGGCAGTGTTGTCTTGGGAATGACTGAGGCTAGGGGTTGTTAGTGTGCTGGGAGAGACATCTAGCAGTAATTATTTGAAATGCTATGCCCCGCCCTTTGAAGTGGTAAGAGTTTCATTCATGGGCGGTTCGTGGTTGCAGAGATATAGCGATTTCAAATAGGATCCATCTTTTTAAAACACCCTGTACTATTTCATCCATTCACATTCATGTGGTCAGAAAGGTGCACCGGCAGGCAATGGCAGAGCATGCATAATTGAGTGTCACACAATTAAGAACTTGAACGAATCTGCAGACGATCAACAGGCTCAAAAAATGTTCACGTCACCATCATCTTCATAGATGTTAATCAAAAATATTACATTGCCGATCCAGGAATGCGAGAAGAAGAAGATTCATCACCACATCAGTGATAGGCATTGCAAGAAAATATGGTAGCACAAGTTGAATCGATGCCTGTACAAACATCAGTCATGGCTTCGATAGATTGTCATCAGCCAAATGTGGAAGATGAATACGAAGTCTCTGATAATACTCATTAAATAAGGTATAAAACAACCAACATTCTGAACGAAGCACATTAATTTAAAGCTGAAGAGTTTGCATGGTTCTACCTCTTCCCAAAAAGAATCAATGGACTCAAAAAAGTAAGAGCTGTCAAAATCACTCCATTGGACTCATTTCAATTCAGAATTCTGCATAGTGATACACGATTTCAACGAAACTACTACATCTTCTACACATTATCAATGTTTGAGTATTATCGCATCCAATCCAACATCTTACCATGTGGAAAGAAGGTTCAAGGACAAAATGCTAGAATAGAATATTTTCACCTCTACCTTAACAACCTTCGAGGATCAGCTGCATATTGACAAACAGCGCTGAATGAATTTATCGGACAAATATGTTCAATAGGACTACCAACATACTTTGCGACATTCAGTTGCAATGATTTGATTTGCCTTGATATGCGCAAGTCACTTTTAGTAGCTGATGAAAGACCCAATGAAGATCCAAATGAACTCAACATATATGCCACACAACGATTGATCGAACAGTATCCTGTCATAGTCACTTGACACTTCATTGTTCGATTGAACGCACCGATGAAATTCTTGACAAATAATCATGAAGTGTTTGGTGGTCATTTGAATAATTTGGCGAGATCCCGGGGTCCCGCAAAAATCAGGTCAATAATTATTTTCAGCCATCCCGCCCAATCTCGTCGCTGAGTTGGACGATGACAGCAACGCACCGCCCGCCCAGACTCACGCCAACAAGCGCCAGCAGGCGGCAATCGACACGATGGGCACCACCCCACCGGCCAAACGCAAGCCCGGGCGTCCGCCGCAGTCGCGCATGGCGACAACGCCCTCCGGTCAGCCGTCGATCCTCAGCTTCTTTGCCAAGGCGAGCCCGCCCCCCAGGCAGTAAATTTAACGTGTTTATGTAATTTTTAAACTTTTTACGAAACTTAGTGCCCCGAGTAGCTGTCGATGAGGCCAATTGATTGACACTAGTATTTTTGTCGGTAAGGCGAGACTCATGTCGCTACGCGGTTTTTCCCACCTCGGGGCAGTGATGGGACCCTGGGGTCCCGCCAATTGCTTCATATATATTTATTGTTTTATTGTTTCCCTTCTACGTAACTTTTCCCGAAAGAACCAAGAATAAAAATACTATTACATTTCTAATAATATAGCGCGGCTATCTTTATTTGCTATTAACAATATCATGATGGTATTTAGTTAGTCGACATGGCTTGATGCATTAGTAACACATTTGGAATCATTTAACCGATTCGATGCTAAAATTCTAGTATTTAGGTTTTGAAGAGTTCAAACAAACTATGATAAGACATAGCTTCTAGTGTTCCTTTGTAAACTAAAGTCTCACACTATGAAGGCAGTGCTATCTGATTTCACAATAAAAAGGTAAGGTGTAAGGTCCTAGGCAATGTAGAATATGCATTATATATAATATCACCTAGCAATAATAAAAAGCCTAGTATTAAATTCTTATGGAAAGTTCACCATTCATCTGCAAATCTTGACGAGCAATCTTTACTTATCAAAAGTGAAAACTTAAAAACATGAGTAATAAGTATTTGGAGAAATTGAAACCCACATGTCAACTTGATTATGATACAGAAATTTAAAAATACACAAAAAACAAAAACATTAACAGAAAAATCCAGGAAAAACAGCAAAAATCTTCCCGAAAAAGCACCGTACACCAACGCTGTGCAAAAATTCCAATGGGATGCAAGTCAAACAACAACAACCACAAGACAACTTTGATTAAAGCCATCATTCTAACTCCGTACTACAACAAAGAAACATGGCCAAATCAAAAAACTTTTCGAAATCACCAAAATAAATCCATAAAAGCAATGCAACAGTGATCATAGGAACTGTGACCGAAATTTCACAATAAACGACATAAACAACATGTACCACCAAAACCCTGTAGCATAGCTGGCTGCATGAGTCACTCCACAACAGCAGGAGCATCAGTAGGAGTATGAACATTTTTCAATGCACCTTTGGGATCAGCACACTAAATCAAAAACACAGATCATACAGCGGTCATCCGGAGCGAAACATTTTATTTTATTTTAGGCCACTGAATAGCAGTGGCAGCTAGGGGTGTACAACTCCTCTAGATCAGTTTTGAGTGAAGATCTCATAGGTAGTGATTCAAGTTGCAGTTTATTGGCAATAGCTTTCCAGACCCGAGGGGCATCAATAGCAAAGGCCCTTACTCCAGTATTTGTACGGCAATAGGGAATGTGAAGCTGGTAAATGAGCGAAGACCTTAGGTCAAATTTGTTCTTTGAAACAGAGAGGAGATCCAGCAGGTAGTCTGCGTTTTTTTTGTAAGTACATCGTTAATAAATAAGATCTGGTGCACAAGCCGTCGAACATTGAGAAATGTTAAGTTTGACCCAATGTAGAGATCACAGTGGTGAGTCCTGTATAAGCAGTTCAATGTAAATCTTAAGGCGGAGTGATAAATTGAGTCAAGCTTCTTCAGTACAGTACTCGGGGCTCATTTATATACGTTGTCACAGGAATCAAGTAGAGGCAGTATGGTAGCTTTTATCAATTCCAATTGAAACATAGGGGGGAAGCAGTGCTTGTGTCTATACAGAAAATCAATTTTTATTTTTGTCTTTTTACAAATATAATCAATGTGATATTCAAAATTCAGTTTTGAATCCAGGATGACTCCAAGATACTTATAGATCTTGACTTGCTCTATTTGATAATTATTTAAGGAATGTAATTGGGGAAAATTTACTTCCTGCTTTAGTCCTGGTGAGAAGCATAGCACCTTGGTTTTGGAGGTATTCAGGACTAGTTTAAGAGCAACTAGCTGATGTTTGTTGAAATCACCCTGGAGCTTAGCAATCACGTCATGCGGAGAGCGGCCAGCAGTAGTCAGTATCGTGTCATCTGCAAAATATTCACTCTGGAATGATCCAGGTCAGTGCCCAAGTCATTGACATAAAGAGATAACAAGAGGGGGCCGAGGATAGAACCCTGTGGAACTCCTTTTGTTATCTTACACTGTTTGCCCTCCAACCATCTGTGAAGACAGTTTGGGTGCGAGAAAAGAGGTAATTTTGTAACCATTTTACTGCGTTTTCGGAAAAAACGAGGCAACTTAGTTTACTAAGCAGGGTCTTGTGGTCTACTGTATCAAAAGTTTTGGACACGTCAAGAAATAGACAGGCACAGTACTGCTTATTATCATGGCTACTGTCAATGTGATTCAGAGAGTCTAATGCAGCAGATGTGGTGCTGTGTTTTTTTCAGAACCCAGATTGTTTTAGATGTAATAGATTGTTGTCGGACAGGAAACTGCTCATTTGGTAGTTCAAGAATTTTTCAAAAATTTTCATCAACGGGGACAAAATTGAGATAGGTCGGTAGTTATTTGGATCATCTTCAGGGCCCCTTTGTGAAGTGGACAAACATAGGAATGTTTCCATTCTAGAGGTACTGAAGCTTCTTTGAATGACAGGTTGAAAATATGGGCTATAGGTTTGTATTAGGTGACCAACAGTTTGCAGAGCAAAAACGGGAATCCTATCTGCTCCAGTAGAGGAGGACCCTTTGAGGTAGGACAGTTGTTTCAGAACATTACTTTCGTGTATTGGCTGGAAACTACATTCGTTTAATGTTCGGACAGGGGTGTAGGAATTTGCATGAGCAGGGGTGACTCCCAATACATTTTCAAAAAGGTTACCAGCTTCAGAAAAATTAAGGTTAAAATTGTCAACAATTTTTTTGGGATCTCAAAAATATTCCCCATTTCGGTTAAGCTCAACGGGCAGAAGATCTGTTTTGGATGCCTTTTCGATAAATTTGATTGTTTTCCAGGCGAGGGAGATAACATACCCAGGTTAGAGAGAGATAGACGCAACCACCAAATATACAGCAGCCTTGGCCTGGAAGCACTTACTCTGAGTCAATTCCATCGTCACGCACGAGTCTTGCCCTGCTGCACACGTGGTAAATGTTGATTCAGGAATCCCCAAATCAAGACTTCCAATGTTGCAGCTAAGCCGTCCTGTGAAATTGTACAAAGGACGCATATTAGTATTTAAACTCAACCATTTTTTTTTACCAGGTGTAAGGCCCCACTGAGCTGTTACGTTGTAGCTCTTTTTCAGAAGCGACCTGGCCATCACAAATGATAGCAACTCAGCGAAGTGACTGATATGATCACGTGGAAATTTACATCAGCCAAATACTCTAAACCCGTGTTTCTAAATGTGAAGGGATAAACCGGAGGACCCGGCTTAAAAATCCATGCGACCACCACGGGGAATAGAGAGATGCAAACTCCACGTATAATAGCATGCATCGTCTGGGTTGAACTTCACGAACCTCCTGCATACTACGCGAGGTAGTTAACATCTCCATGGGTAGAGAGACACCTGTAGCCGGAATGGGCTTATTGTAACGAATCACGTATAATTACGGAATTAATGATGACCATGGGTTGGGCCCTTAGACTCACGTGACTGCACAGTACACCACGCCCACCAGTGGAGTAATTAATTCAGGGTACGGGGAATCTATTTAGATTAGGATGGACACTATACAGGTAACACACACACACACTTTTACAGCTCCGCTAAAACATAGCTATATATAACTGTTTAATAATTACGGTTGGACTGTAACTTAGTCCAACCGTTGCGCTAATCAGAGATGTGGCGGGTAGTGTAGTGTATAGTAGTACATTCTAGTGTATAGTAGTCTCTAGTGTAGTGTATAGTCTAGTCAATTGCGGTGTTCTTCAGGAACATTACTACCGCAACACAAGAGAAAATACTATACTAGCTAAATGAGCGCAAACGTATAGCCGGGGAGTGGAGTGAAAAACGTCACCTTCGACGCTCATAGCGAGCCAGATGACAGCCGCCAGAACATGAATCAGGGTAATGTCCATGCTGCTCCACCTGGCAAAATACAAAAACACGCACCACGGTCATGCTGGCAGCAGCGTCTTTTGGCTAACAATCGAACAAAGATTGTGGTCACCGCATCATCGCGACACTTTCAGATTGTGCTGCTTCTGCGGCCGTCTGGAACGCTCTTCCGTCCGATATTAGGAAGCCACTGGGAGCCATGCAACTTTTTTTAAATCATCACCATCTAGGTTGACAATCTTACTTCTTTAGAACTGCTGCTCGTTGTGTTTAGTTTGCTGTCCTTCCCCCGCACCGCAGATTAGCTTCATATGGTGCTAAAAAAGTTAAACATACATACACCACTATACACTACACCATTCCACACTCCACACCTATACACTATACTATTCTACACCATACACTCCACCACTATGCACTACACGACTATACACTATACGACTAGAGTACACACTACACTACTATACAGTAAACACTACACTACTTACTATAGTAATTAATTAATCCACTTGCGTTGAGTTGATTGGGAACAAGTGGCAGTAGTAGACTGTATAGGCAATTAATTAATTAATTGATACGCTTGCGTTGAGTTGATTGGGAACAAGTGGCAGTTGGGGACTGTATAGATAATTAATTAATTAGTACACTTGCGTTGAGTTGACTGGGAACAAGTGTCAGTTGGGGGACTGTATAGATAATTAATTAATACACTTGCGTTGAGATGATTGGGAACAGGTGGCCGTTGGGGGACAGTATAGATAATTAATTAATACACTTGCGTTGAGATGACTGGGAACAGGTGGCAGTTGGGGACTGTATAGATAATTAATAAATTTGCGTTGAGTTGATTGGGAACAAGTGGCAGTTGGGGACTGTATAGATAATTAATTAATACACTTGCGTTGAGTTGCTTGGGAACAGGAGGCAGTTGTGGGACTGTATAGATAATTAATTAGTACACTTGCTTTGAGTTGTTTGGGAACAAGTGGCTGTTGGGGACTATATAGAGAACTAATTAATTAGTACACTTGCGTTGAGTTGCTTGGGAACAAGTGGCAGTTGGGGACTGTATAGATAATTAATTAATGCACTTGCGTTGGGTTGCTTGGGAACAGGTGGCAGTTGGGGACGGTACTGATAATTAATGAATTAATTCACTTGCGTTGAGTTGCTTGGGAACAGGTGGCAGTTGGGGGACTGTATAGAGAATTAATTAATTAATACACTTGCGTTGAGTTGCTTGGGAACAGGTGACAGTTGGGGGACTGTATAGAGAATTAATTAATTAGTACACTTGCGTTGAGATGACTGGGAACAGGTGGCAGTTGGGGACTGTATATAGAATTAATTAATACACTTGCGTTGAGTTGCTTGGGAACACGTGACAGTTGGGGACGGTATAGAGAATTAATTAATACACTTGCGTTGAGATGATTGGAAACAGGTGGCAGTTGGGGGACTGTATAGATAATTAATTAATACACTTGCGTTGGGTTGCTTGGGAACAGGTGACAGTTGGGGGACTGTATAGATAATTAATTAGTACACTTGCGTTGAGATGACTGGGAACAGGTGGCAGTTGGGGACTGTATAGATAATTAATTAATTAATGCACTTGCGTTGAGTTGCTTGGGAACAGGTGACAGTTGGGGGACTGTATAGATAATTAATTAATACACTTGCGTTGAGATGACTGGGAACAGGTGGCAGTTGGGGACTGTATAGATAATTAATTAATTATTACACTTGCGCAGAGATGATTGGGAACAAGTGGCCGTAGGGAGGACAGTGAAATGTACAAGTTGAGATCATTAAAGACAGGTGGCATAGTCAGGGTGCAAGGCGCTGTACAATTAAGGGCAGGCCCTGAGAGGATATATAAATCGGAGCTAGGCCCGCAGTCGGAGCTGTTGCAGAAATTACGAAGGTGGAAGGCATCGGGGCTGACTGTTCGCCACGATGTATCGACATAATTATTATGAAAAAACAGGGACTTCACCTTTTTCCACTTGGATGTCTCAAAGGAGCTTCTTTACCAATGTGTCATTAAACCCACCGCCACACGACACAGCCAATCGGTAAGGGGGGGTTTGTGTCGCCTAAACACAAAACGGTATCTAGTTGACTTTCAGCACTAACTGGTTGTGGTGTGTGTTGGAGAGTTAAAACGACAACACCAATTTACATATTGGAGTTACCATGACATTTTGCTTGGTGTGATTACAACAACAATGATCAGCAACCAGCAGCCTCATCAGGTGATTAGCCAGAATGGTGGACCGGCCTTAAATACAGGAGGAATAAATGTGATGTGGTCAATTGTGAGCCTACCAGGTTCAAAGGCTAGGGGGGGGGGGGGGGCTACTAATGTTGTTTTATAAATTACAATGGACATCTATTATTAGTTGCGTTATTCATAATTAAAGATGAAGCACATTATGATTGCTGCGACACGTGCCATATGTAGGGTCCATGACAGTCATATCTGTTTTGCAAAACACATTTATCTTGATAATTTCTTGTGCAATTGAATTTTATTTCCAAATCTGACAACGAAATTATACGTGTAGTAGTAGTAAGTTACCCTCAGTTGCGCTGCTTCCGGTGCAGCTCGTATAAATTAGAGCTTTTACTGGTAGGAACCTCCTGGTTCCACCAGCCCACAGGGGATTATTGTGTCCGTCCGTTCGTCGTGCATCCAAAAATGGGAGGGGTGGGGCTGCGTGGAGAGGGGAGAGGAGGGTGGGGCTGGCTGGGGAAGGCGGCCACAGCACACACGAGGTGGTGGGTGGCCACCAACCACGTCCGGCCATCTTCACGACATTTTTCCCTTCACGACATTTTTCCCTTCACGACATTTTTCCCTTCACGTGGAGAATCAACAACATGCGTTTGGAGTATATGCGGCTGCTCTCAATCTCTACATTATAAGCCGCCTAATTCGTTGAGCCATCATTCGAGGCAAGGTCACTTCGGAATCGTATACAGCTCAGTGGGCCCTGCCCGGTCAAAATAAAACATTTAGTTGAGCACTGTACACACTTCTGCACAGGGTACTGTACACACGTGTGCTGTATCAACTACCGACCTTGGGAGCTGCTGCTATACGAGGTGCGGTTGCTATTTTGAAAAAAACCCACACCATTCCTCCTGGGTTGGTAAAATAGCTACAGCTTTGTGGGTATTTTTTTTCTCTCTCCACCATCCCCAATTCCCCACTCGGTCCTCACCCTTCACGCCGGCTTGTGCCCGGCCTCACAGTCGGGCATATTTGCGGAATGCACCACGTGCCGCCGTTGACCCTGGCCATTGGCAGAGCAACCCAACGTTCCTACCAGCTCCCTCCGCAGGAGAATGTGTTTTCCAATCAGATTTTCCACCTGTGCTGTCTCAGCCTAGTGAATCGCCTCTGCTGTTGAAGCAAATGGGGACCATGTTGTTAATTGTCATATTACTCTTGGTTTTTTTTCAGTAAAGTCACGTATAAATAAGAAATAATAAAATAACATAATAGCGTACGACGTTTCGGTTGCAACACAAGCAGCCATCATCAGGTACATGAGAGCTAAATTTACGAGAGAGAGGAAACACATAATCCCAGATGTATATACAGACACCCAAGTAGGGGGGAACTAACACAGATACAACAGGGGACAGAGAGAGAGAGCATACCAAACAAACAGGGTTTAGCAAAATTTGGAAACCATATAAAGCAACACATATTTTATAATTTCTTATTTATACGTGACTTTACCAAAAAAACCCAGTAATTCCTGCAGTCACGAAAGCTTCGAATTCTTTAACCAATCAGATTTCGAGTTTGCCATGTTGGGCGTAATCTTTGACACACCGGACCCTCCTAGCTTACCTAGCCACTTACATTAGTATTTTTCGTGTGGCGTGATCGGAGGGCCGGTTAGCTAACTGAAGCAAAACTAGCTAGCACGTAACCTAGCATCATTTAAGATGTATTTAAACCTTCTTTCATGACGTTTAGATTTTTAGATGCTGTGCTTTAGATTTATTTTTCTGCACGGAAGCCTATTGAATCCTGATTGTGTTATTCGTGTTTTACGGCATTTTGCGTGCTTGGTGGTCGTAAAAGTAAATGTGACTGGTTGTTGTGAGTTTGTTCTTGTTTCTTTGGTAATGACATTGATTTGGGCTATGCGATGCCTATCTGCCATGCAGCATCCTGTCATGCTGCGTAATTGTGGTATATCCTTGATGGTTTCAGTCACCATGTATTCACGTCTCTGCAATTAGTGTATTGTAACTTTCATAGGTCTTAAGCCTCGTGTTAAATCACTTTATTCCACTCAATAAAGGTTACTGTCTGTGAATATGTGGTGGTTATGTCGAATGATCATAGCCTATAGCCCTAGTATCATGGTGAGGTTATTCGAAGGCGGTTTCATTGGTGAAGGATATCACTAAAGGCCTAGGTGTAAAATACACAGCCCGCCACTGCTCAGCCTAAACTTCTCAGTCTGGGGCACCGCGATGGTGACATGTTTGGGAGGGGGGGAGGTGATAATTTCGAACCCAGGGACGTGAAAATATTTTTCTCACCAGTTCTGTTATTTGTGGAACGCGGTTCTGCCCCAACATGTACTGCGAGGTCTGCCCCGTATTTGTTCATTCTCGTGGTGGAGAGCGAAACGCTTTGTGCTCGCGTCACTCCTGGCTGAAGATTATCCACGAGAGAGAACAACTCGAGTCTTTGGCCTACTCGTCCTATAGGTGTGTAGTAACGTAGAAGCAGTCACTTAGCAGCATAGCTCTCGTTGCTGGCAGGCAAAGGGATCTGCAGTTACAGCAGTCCTGATTGACAGCAGGTCACTTGATAAACCAGAGAGAGGGATTTAGGGGAAAGGTTACAGAGGGTGCACGTGAGTGAAGCCCGGGAATCCGTTAGTAGGTTCCAGAAAGGGGGCGTGGCCGGGGCGGAGCGAGGCCAGGCTGGGAGGATAAAAGGGGGCCCCCGAGCAGGGGCTCGGGGCTGTCGTTTGGAGTGGGATCCCTTCGTGCTGCTGGAGTCTTCGTTGCTGTCTCCGCCTTCACCATCTCGGCGTCGTCAGCCAGGCAGTCTGCCAGCCGTCCTGACTGGGAGCTGTAGTTACTTTGTGTGAACTGTTAAGGCTGTTCATAAACAGAGTGCCTCCTACTCTTAGTGTCTCTGGCCCAGTGACCACAGGTGTACCCATACAACACCTCCCCCCCCCCCCCCCACTAATAAACACAACGTGCCAAATCAACAAACTGCAGCAATACCCGTTAATACTGCTGAGGGGATAGACGTGGTGTTATGGGCGGAGGTGTTGGAGGTGGGGGCGGTGCATTCACGAAACTTAAACCATTATTTTCAACCCTGCCTGTGCCAGCAAAATTTGATCATGCATGTATATTGAACTTTATTTGCATCGTACATAAAAAAACATAGTAATTGGAGGTGCAGGTGAAGGACAACAAACTAAACACAACAACAATCAGTTCTAAAGAAATCAGTTTTAAATTTAGCTGATTTAAAAGTGCATAGCTCCCAGTGGCTTCCAAATATCAGGAGGAGGAGCGTTCCAGACGGCAGCAGGAGTGCATGTGAAAGTGCCGCACTATGGTGCGGTGGCCATCTTTTTTTAATGAGGTCCTCGGTTCAATTAAGCATCAGCCCTTTCTGCCATACTAGCTATAAAGTGGAGGGAGAGGCCAATAAACGTATGTTAAGTGTTTTAAATGTATAATGAAATCTAGTTTCTAGATGAGTTGACTTTTACTGAAGGATGATATTCACCTACATCAAGTCGTAAATGTTGCAGGAGATATTTGAGAAAAGTGACTTGGTGCCAAAGGGTGCGTTTTAAAATGTCAAGAATGCGGAAAACGTGTTGAGGTCATACCATTGCATGCAAATTCAGGATTGTGGCCGCGAGCTTTTATGTCGTGGTTAGCACACTGACCTCTAAACCCTGGTCATTTGAGTTTCATTCCCAGCCAGGGCTAACTTACTATTAAATCTATATATATATAAATTTTGTCAGGTAAGGCCCACGGATGTATGGAGCTCTTTTTCAAAAGCGACCTGGCTATCACAAACGACAGAGTGGCTTATCACGTGGACATTTATTGGAGCCAAATTCTAAAAATGCATAATGTTGATTCCAAATGTGGAGTGGAAAACTGGAGGGTCCAGAGAAAAATCCCCGAGACCACGGGGAGAGAGAAATGCAAACTCCAAATATGCAACAGGTGTCAGGGTCGGGATCGAATCCACGACCTCCTGTATACCAGGTGAGGTAGTTAACATCTCACTAGCCACCGTGGCCACCCCGTGATGGAAAGTGTCAAGTCATATCATTTCTTGCACACACGCAAACGAGAACAAGGAAGTTCTCATGCACAAAATATATTACACTCCATGCAAATACCACATTTTATCGTTACAGACAAGACAGGCTCCTGCCTCGTCTCATGTATACAATGGTATGAACACCAATGGCAAAAAGGGCACTCTCCGTCAATGGTATTGTCCCCTTATCAAACGATCAATCATTGTCAGCCACCAGCAAGTCAACGTTGAATAATGGCCTCTCCAAATCGCACTCTAATCTACCCCTAGATTATCCGGTAATGCGACAAATGCTCACCCAGCACCTGCCACGCATGGCGTGACTTCGGTGCTCCGTGTCCTTAAATGGGGCCGTCCTCTTGGATGCATTCCTTTGGCTGCCACTCAACATTGTTGACCATGAATTATGTGTGTGTGTATGTCTTTGTATGTATGTGGCGAGCTGTGGCGCATTGGTTAGCTGTAATGTGCTACAAACCCGGCGACCAGATTAGGTAGCCATTACCACGTCCGGCTTCGTTTGTCTCTCCAGTGGCGACGTTTACTACACATTGGTTCAGGTACTGATTTGATGCTGAGTCGACCTAGGGGAGACCTAAAGCCTGTTCATTTCGCCGCTGGTGTAGGTGGCCGTGAGCGGGTATCGAACTCTGTGGGGTTCAGAGTGCAGTGTATCGCTAACCGCTCGCTACCGCTCCCCACACTTAAAATATTTCACACACACACTCATTCACTCTCGCACATTCACTAACTCTGATAAAACGGGAGAACGTACACAACTCTATACACTGAAAGGCACCCCGGTGGAGAATTGAAGTTAGACCCCTTCTTGCTGTAAGGCACAAGTAAGGAAGTTCAAGAAGTTTAATACGTAAGCTTACGCGACCAATATCCATAATAGAGGTTTTTTGGGTTAGATCGCGTAAATATATAAATGTGTCGGTTAACCAGCCACCAACCGACACAGCCAACTAGCAGGGGTTGTCACGTAAACAGAACATGCCAAGTCATTACTAGTACAGCACACCGGTGTGTTGGAGACACAAGCCACAACATGTACAATCTGAGTACGACGTTTCGCCAGTAATTCCAACTAGCTTCATCAGTCGCCTAGCTTCATCAGTTGCTCCATAGAAGACAACTTGATGATGATCCAGGCAGTGATGAGAGGGAAGCTGGGCACTATTTGGGCACCATATGAAGAAGGATGGACAAGAAGATAGTGGCAAGTGTGCTCGGAAAAATAGAAAGAACCGGAAAATGAGGGAAGACCAAACACATAATGGCTTGACGATGGCTATTTAGAGATTGGTGCCAGAAAGGTGTGCCCACTAATTGAACAATTGGTCACAAGACAAAGAAAAGTTGAAAGAAATGATGAAATCTGCACTTTAAACCTACAGGGATATCTGCCCATGGATCGTGATGATGATGATGATACTACAATGAAATAATTAAAACTAAAAAATTATAGCCATTTAAAATATATAAGTGGAGTTGTGGTTGTGAATTAGTTGTGAGAGAGGCACTGCGTTCCATTCTGGTCCGGGCGCTCATACACATCATAACCGGCCAGATGTTGACTCCCTCCAGTGGTATACAGGAGGTCGTGGGTTCGATCCCGACCTCGACGCCTGTTGTGTATTTAGATTGTGCGCGTCTCTCTCTCTCTCCCCGTGGTCGTGTAGATTTTTCTGTTATTTTCGCTCCAAATAAAAAAAAAACATCCGTTATGGGGTATTTGGCTGCTTCTATAGATGTCCACGTGATAAGCCGCTTAATTGAGCTATAATTTGTGGCCTGGTCGCTTCAGCAACAGCCAAATACTCGAACGTCATGGTTTTTAAATGTCGAGGGGAAAATAATTGGAGGACCCTGATAAAAATCCATGCGACCACCACGGGGACAGAGAGAGTCAAAAACTCCCAAAAACAGGCATCGTTAGGGTCGGGATGGAACCCACGACCTCCTGTAGAACAAGCGAGGTAGTTAACATCTCCATAGCCACCGTGGTCTTACATAGTAAACTAGTGTAGTCTGTGCTCGTGTGAATGTAGAAATAGCACAACCACACGAACTCTCGCCTGTGAACTCTCCTGTGGCTAAGCACACCTCGGCTTTGGCGACAAGCTCCTGAACATATGTTGCTGCCATGCGGAGGGATAGGCATCTTTCCCATGCAGTCGCTAAACGCCATGCAAACTTACGACAAATATTCAACAGAGGTATTTGGAAGGAAGAAAAATCCATCGAAAGTCAACTGAAGCGATTTCCTGGCTGATATGCAGGATCATAGGTATCGTACATTTTGCACAAAATAATAGTGAGCGTAATCGTGGGTGTAACTCTCCGACCCAAAACAACCAGTTAGTGCTGAACTAGTAAACTAATTGTACACGTTTTGTGTTACGTGACACAAACCCCTTACTGATATTGGCTGTCAGGTGGTGATGGTGGCTGATTTAAAGCGACATTTGTATTTTTAAGCGATCTAACCCAAAATAATCCTTTATTACAGAAAATAATACTTAGGTTTTGTGACTACCATTCCTCTCTCTCTATATATATTTTTTATTTGCGGTTATATTTCCCAACAACCAAAATATGAAATAACCAACTCCCCTACATAAGATGCCTATTATCTGTTTCAGTAACTATTCGTATTTTTTTTTTTAGCAATCGACAGAAACAATAGCATTGTGCAGAAAAAAATGAACTTGGCAGGAACCCCTCCTGGCAAAAAAGAGAGTCGGCCAGCTTAAGTCACAAAGTGCCTTGGCATCCCTTCATCTGGAGGCAGGAGCGGCAGTGCCCAATTACGATTTAGTGATACGCGACAGATATCGCCACAGCGCGGTGTTGCACTTACCGACTTTGAAAATTGTTGAGAAAAGAGCTGAAAATCTCTGACCATGCGTGATTATCGATTTTCAAACGAAGTCAGCGGACAGTCACAGGGTGTATGTGTGTGCCCACATATATATGATTGGGCGGGTGCTGCACCATGTAAAAATATATATTTTTAAATAATCAAGTATTAACCTTTATGAAGGTTGGCAGGAAGAATGTGCGGATAGGCCCAATTTGAAATGTCAAACATACGGGAATGTACACAGATGCGGATATATCCGCAGGGTTTGGCCATTTGAATTGTTATACTGATAGGAACCTCCTGGTTACACCAGCCCACAGGGGATTATTGTGTCCGTCCATCGTGCATCCAAAAATGGGAGTGGGGCTGGGTGGAGAAGGGAGGGTGGGGAGGGGAGGGTGGGGAGGGGCTGGGTGGGGAGGGTGGGGAGGGGAGGGTGGGCCTGGTGGGGAGGGTGGGGAGGGGCTGAGTGGGGAGGGTGGAGCTGGGTGGGGGGTGGGAGGGGTGGGGCTGGGTGGGGTGGGGCTGGTCACCCCATGGTGCCCTTATAAAACTCAACGTTTAACCTACTCACGCCGGCTTGTGCCCGCCCTCAGTCGGGCATATTTGCGGAATACACCACGTGCCGCCGTTGACCCTGGCCATTGTCGAGCAACCCAACGTTCCTACCAGCTCCCTCCGCAGGAATGTGTTTCAGGAATGTGGTCTGGAGGCGTTGGCGTAGTGAGTTAGCGCACCTTGCACGACACACCCTGTTAACTTCCGTACGATTCCCGGCTATGCCTAGCACACGTGGAAAGTGATATCCTGATCAAGCCCCCACGAGCAGGGGGCCCTCTTGCACCGTCTCATTCTGTTGGGCGTGGGGAAGTATGATCAAATGACCCCCCACCCCGTGAACGACATGGTTCTCCGAGGCTGTCGACCAGCAGTGGTTTGGGGTAGCCGCGGTGGCGGGATGTTAACTCCCTCACCTGATATGCAGGAGATCGTGGGTTCAATGTCAATGGCGGGACAAATCTGAACCCTGTCTGGGCCTCCTCGAGCTCGAGGTCGACTCAGCCTGAAGATGCCGACACGGGACTCTGTGTGAGGGAAATGTGAGCATGAGGAAGACGACGTTTTTGCCACCCAATGGTGTGCAAGGTGCTGCTTGTCTATGCAAAGACGCCGCCTTCGTTGGTCGTAATACCTATCTCATGATGCTGTGGCTTGCAAAGTTTGGTCGTACATATTATGTACATTGTTTATTTTTAAATTGGAATCACAGTTCCAATGATCACTGCTACATTGTTTTTGGAGCTTTATTTTGGTGATTTCGAAAAGGTTCTGGTTTAGCCATATTTGTTTGTTGTAGTACACAGAGTTAGACTGGTAACTGTAATTGAAATTGTCTTATGGTTATTGTTTGGCTTGCATCCCACTGGGATTTTTGCACACAGCGTTGATATGCGGTGCTTTTTCTGGAAGACTTTGCTGTTTTTTTCCTGGATTTTTTCTGTTGCTCGTAGTCGCTTTAAGATGTTTTTCTTGTTCATGTTTTTGTTTGTTGCAGTTGCACCCGATTCAAGAGCCGAATGGCTCACAGGGCTATACTAAAATAAATGAACTGAAATGAAATTAACTGAAGGTCTCGGGGTTCAGATCTCACCGCAGGATACAATTCGTCATTACGACAATGATGCACGAGTACTAGGAAAGAAGCACTCGGAAACCTGTTTTAATTTAAGCAACTTTAATCTCAACTTGCCCTAACATCCACCAAATCTTACCATCTGAATTCCAACAACAGTGCCCATGCAAATATAAGTACTCATCAATCTGTACTGGATGATCATTAAAGCATCAAAGGTCAAATCTAACGATGACGTGGTTAACCCAGTGCAACAGGCAACAGCTCAAGATGGAAATATTCGCACAAAAGGCGTTCCCATCAAATGAATATCAAACAGTTAGAAAAAGTCAGTGATCTGATCTCACAATCACGTGATTAAACTACAACAATAGGCTGTCTTATGCTAACGCGACCATACACGATTCCCGTGTGTGCGGCATGCAAGCTGAGATTCTGCTTGGCCCACAACCTGTACAAGGTAGAGTTAAAAGTAGTGAGTGAGTGTAAAGTTAATGTTTCTCTTTCTTCTTTCCGAACAATACCTCAAGTCCCACAACGATGTGTAGTAGAACGGCAGGCTGGGCCCACAATTGTTGTGTGCTCGCGGCCCTGCTGCTCGCTGCTCCTTCGCACCGTTGTCTGTGCATCGTGCTCGATCCACGTTGGAGGATCCTCAATGCTCCACAGTGAGCACGCTCGTGATCAGCCGCTAGCTCCTGGTCTGCACGTTGGCAGGGTATCTGCACGCCAGGCTCGATCTGCAGTTGGAGTACTCTGGCCACGCTGCTCCTCATTCCTTTTCAGTAGCTGACTGCTTCGCGCGAGCACCCTTGGTGCCCCCCCCCTCCCTCGCGAGATCTCCTTCGCCCAGCTCGCTCTCCAAAACTCATCAAAACTCTTATCATCAGAATATCAGTCACTTGGACAACGTAACTTATCCAGCCTATAGCTTGAACAACATTTCATGCACACTCGACATTTGTGTATAACTCAAATTGAGTTGCGAGAAGCTAAGAGGTGTGCAAATGCATTTTCACATAATACTGTGATGAGCTAAGAGGTGTGAGAAGTTAACTCAAATTTCCACTTCTCACGTCTTAGCTCATCACAGTACTATGTGAAAATGCATTTGCACACCTCTTAGCTTCTCACAACTCTTAGATGAGTACAGTACAACTTCTCGAAGTACTTGACTCTGCAAGTGACTCAACACATAAGGAAAACACGTAAAATAAAACACTTTCAGCGATACTCTGTCAGCGCAGAACTCAACACTTAGCGACACAGAGCCTTTGCCTCTGCAAGACTCTTGACACTTGGCTGGTTACGGGTGCCAGTCTCGGAGTTTGCCTCGGCAAGAATGACTTGTATGATCCATAATAAAGGTTTTTGGGTTAGATCGCGTTTATTTATAAATGTGTCGTAACCCTCCACCACCCGACACGGCCAATCAGCAAAAAAGGTGTCACGTTGACAAAAAGACAAATAATTCACTACTTTAGCCCACCGGTGTGTTGAAGAGTGAATCCACATTTACAGTTTGAGTACGACGTTTCGCTGGTAAATACAACCAGCATCATCGGGCAATTCGCCAGAATGGTAAAGCCCTCGCTTGCTCCCGGTTTTTATATAGAGCAGCAGGGTGACGTCATCACTTAACTCATATCAGGTGCAGTGATTAGAGGCGGAGGGGGGGTATTGTAATTATATGATCGATTAGTAATCAGTCATTGGTTATGATTAGTAATGAGTTGTAGATTAGTAATTCTTTAAATCAAAATGTAACGTGTATTATTTAATAATACGCTTCCAGGCCGCACTAAGCCTGTAGCTGTCATGTTAAACTGACTTGTATGATGTTGGGTGATGTTTATATAGGATTTCTAGCTCATGTGATGCATTACCTAAGACACATTATGGCCCAATTTTCTCCCATCTTTGCACACGTGGTGCATCCTTTGGGTCAGCCTGAATGCATCATGGCTTGGGACAGTCAAAAACAAATTTTATTAGAAATGTGTTTCTGCCTGTCCCAAGCCAGGATAAAGGAGGAGGGTTGTTGTCTGGTGACAACCGGCCACAAAACCCTAAAGACAAAACATGGAAAGTCATTGCAAACAAATGGCCCTCAGTCCCGGGCAGCCCTTAAGTGGGCAGAGAGTGTGAAGAATATTGGGACCCAATGACTCTGCCCCTAGCTGGCAGTGCAGACCCGGGCGGTGGTAGTATGTTGTCCGCAGATATCAAGATAGAGGCACAAAATGGAAAGAGCAGAAGGTTGACTACATGGAATACTGGAACAATGCCACAAGAAAGAGAGAGGACCAAGCTTTGGCAGCCACAGAGATGAGGATGTTGCGGTGGATGTTGGGTTTAACAAGGACGAACACGGTGATAAATGAAGAAAATATAATTGATGGTGCGTGCTTTTATTTTACCCAATGGTGTTTATACCTTGACTTAAATCTTTCGTGACTGCAGGTATTCATATTCTTTGGGTCTTTTGATAAAGTCACTTAGATGGGTTCAAAGAAATAACAAAAAAACAAAAAACTACGACGTTTCGATCGCAACGCTTGTGTTGTTATTTTTTTGAACCTATCTACGTGACTTTACCAAAAGACCCAAAGAATATGGTGTTTATACCGTTGTGTACATAAGGACGAGGCGGGAGCCTGTCTTGTCTGTAACAATGAAATGTGGTATTTGCATGGGGTGTAATATATTTTATTTGTGAACTTCCTAGTTCTCGCGTGTGTGCGTGTGTGCGTGCGTGCGTGTGTGCAAGAAATGACCTGACTAGACACGTTCCATCACGGGGCGGCCACGGTGGCTCGTAAAATGTTAACTACCTCGCCAGGTATACAGGAGGTTGTGGATTTTATCCCGACCCTGACGCCCGTGGCATATTTGGAGTTTGCGTGTATCTCTCACTCTATCTCTCTCCCCGTGGTCGCGTGGATTTTTCCCTGAATCCTCTGGTTTTCCCCTCCACATTTATAATCAACATCTATATGCAATAAATTCCCACATGATAAGCCACTTCGTTGAGCTATGAGTTGTGTCCAGGTCGCTTCTGAAAAATAACTACATAGCTCAATAGGCCTTACCTGGTAAGATAAAACAATATTTAGTTGTATTTTTATATTTTTTCAAGTGATGTATTTACCTTTCTTATACTTTGCACTCCTATCGTGTTTTTTTGTTATTGTTGTAACTTTCTGTAAGAAAGAGTTTCGTAGCTCATTGGATTCCTCCAGTATTAAGTATCCTGATTCTGACTTGAGCCACTTCGTTGAGCTATTATTTGTGGTAGCCTGGTCGCTTCTCTGAAAAAAAAGCTACGTAGCTCTGTGGGGCCTTACATTTGGTAAAGATGGGAGGTAGGGGAGGAGAGGGACTAACTTTGGAATACCCCTTTTTACTGCTGGGAGGACAGAGTTGGAGAAATTAAAGGAACAAATAAATTCCATTGTTTCAACCCCTGCGCGGGAAGATCGAATTTTAACTCATTTCTGCCATTTGGTGGAATGGATATTGCAGATGGCATGACACTAAAACGAGAGTCTATTGTCCATGGCGCCACGGTGGCTAAGAGATGTTAACTACCTCGCCAGGTATGTAGGAGGACATGGGTTCAATCCAGACCCTGACGATGCCTGCTATTATATATTATGAGTTTGCTTGTCTCTCTCCCTGCAGTCGCGTGGATTTTCCCCCGGGTCCTCGGGTTTTTGGCGTTCAGAGTATTTGACTGCTGCTATACATTTCCACGTGGTGATAAGCCACTTCGCTGAGCTGCTACCATCTGTGATAGCCATGTCGCTTCTGAAAAAGAGCTATATAGCTCAGTGGGCTTTACACCTCGTACAATATCAAAGATAGTATTGTTCACCTCACACCAAGAAACGAGCCTTGCCCCCAAGGTGTACGCGGAATCATCAGTCACCCGGCATGTCGGCAACGACGTTGATGGAAGCTTGACAGTTGAATGCTTTGGGCAGTTTCAGCCCCAGTCATTTCTGCCATTACGGGATCACCAACAGTGGAGGAAAAGTCAACGAATCGGCTGCATCAGCTTCCAGTTACCGAACGAATGCATGCCAATGTTGTGCTCATTACACACAAATAGCGCTTGCCACAAGTGAGCCACGATAACTTGCTGCTGATCTCGTCAAGGTGCATAAACTATCATCACACGAACTCTGCTCATCCTCGCAGCAGCAGCGGCTTTTGGCTAACCACTGAACAAAGAGGGGCACCCCTTTGTGCGGCGCTTTCAGGTGCACTTCCACAGCCGTCTGGAACGCTGTTCCTTCCGATATTAGGAAGCCACGGGAGCTATGCATTTGAAGTCTAGCTTGAAAACTAATTTGATGTTTTGGCTTAGTTCGCTGTCCTTCGCCCACACCTCCGATTATGAATACGTACGTTACGAAATAAGTTCAACATATATACAATGAATACACGCAGGTGATTGTAATGTATCATGGATTCCGGTTTCTAGATTCCAGGGTTCATTTCAAGATTAATTTCAAGTGTTAAGGGATAATGTTAAAATAAATGTTTTCATTGCAAGCTTCGATTTGGTGGAGCTATTTGAGAAAGTGACTCACTGCTTGAGGATATGTTTAAAATGTCAAGAATGCGGAAAAGTACAAAGGTGTGCTGGATATCTGTGGGGGTCTGGCCATTGCATGCAAATTCAGGATTGTGGCAGCGAGATTTTCTGCAGTGATTTAGCGCACTGCCCTCTAAACCCCGGTCACCTGAGTTCAATTCCCAGTTGGGACTAACATATTATTTAAAAAAAAAACATTCATTTTTATTTTGCCACACCATCTCCTTTTGATTCTCTTTTTAATCGGAATTTATTATATCCCTGACTTCTAATTAGGCTCGGAGTTATACGTGAGATAAGCCATGTTTCAGACAGACAGTGTTTCTAAATGAAGAGGGAAAAACCGGAGGACCCGGAGGAAAATCCACGTGACTTCGGGGAGAGAGACACTCAAACTCTAAATGTACAGCAGCAGGAATCGTCAGGGTCTAGATTGTATCAATGCTCTCCTGTACACCAGGCGAGGTAGTTAACATCTCCTAGCCACCGTTGCACCCAGGACTCTGGCAGGGCTTTGTTGTCGTCTTGGTATTATGACGCCTGCAATATCCATTCTAGCAAATGCACACATCCGTTGAAATTCGATCTTCCACCGTGACGGTTGAAGAAATGGAATGTTTAGTTTCTATAATCCCTCCTACTGTCCTCCCAACACTATAAATGGGTATTCCAGAGTTAGTCAATCAGAGGGTGAGTGCTTGCAGTTACACCAATACGTCTGGCCACCATAATAACAGAAGGGCAGTTTATATATAAAATATAAATAATGAAATATTGTACCACACTGCTATGCTCCCACAACTACCCCTTCTTGCTTGCATCAATTCGCATTGGCCAGAGTGATGGGGTGATGACAAATAACCCCCAAACATTCACTGGGAGCAGAGCCTCCCAAATCCACAAGGTGAATTGACAAAGGGACTGCACATGTACGTGCTACATACTCAACCAGGGGAAAAAATCTGGAGGCCTCTGTCCATCCACTAATGCACAAAGAGCCACCAAAAATCCATTGTAACTGCTGCCGCAGACACAACTTAGTTTGTAGACACCAGAGTATTGCATGTCAGGAATGACATCTGTCACAGATGGGATCAAATTACAGATTTTGTCTACTGTATTGAATTGGACCTGGATCTTGTGTTTGTTTAAGATTTTGGAAAACTTTTTGGTAACACCTGCTATGTTTGGCAAGGTGATGGTTTTGATTGGGTGCTCAGATGGTTGTCTCCCCATGAATGGGGATACAGCTTTGCGGATTGTGCGGTCTGAGTATCCATTCATCTTGAGGGCTTGGTGTACGTGCTCCAGTTCACTGGCTAGGTGGCGCTGGTCGGAGATGCAGCGGGCCTCGCCCTCCACTTTACGTCTTGTATGGCAGAAAGGGCTGGTGCTAAGTTGACCGAGGGCCTCATAAAAAAAAAAGACGGTCACCGCATCTTCGTGCAGCACTTTCAGATGCGCTCCTGCGCCCGTCTGGAACGCTCCTCCTACAGATATTCGGAAGCCACTGGGAGCTATACACTTTTAAATAATCTGAATTGAAAACTGATTTCTTTAGAACTGATTGTTGTTGTATTTAGTTTGTTTAGCACGTAGGCTTTTGCAATCAATATTATTAATAAAAAAAACGTTTTTGGGTTAGATCGCGTTATTTATAAATGTGTCGTAACCCTCCACCAACCGACACGGCCAATCAGCAAAAATGTGTCACGTAGACAAAAGGCAAATAGTTCACTACTTTAGCCCACCGGTGTGTTGAAGAGTAAATACACAACATTTACAATTTTTGAGTACGACGTTTTGCTGGTAATTACATCCAGCATCATCGGGCAATTTGGCAGAACAGTGAAGCCTTCCACTTGCTCCCGGTCTTAAATAGAGCGGCAGGGTGACGTGATCATTTAACCTATTCAGGTGCAGTGCTGTGAGGTGGAAGGGGGGTATTGTTATTATAATAAGTAATCAGTTAATTATTAAGATTAGTAATCAGTTGTAGATAAGTAATTAGTTGTAATGTGTATTATTTAATAACTGAACCCAATTACTATAACCACTCAGGTGCAGAAATTAGAGGTGGGGAGGTTATTGTAATGATATAATAGATTAGTAATCAGTTAATTATTATTAGTAATCAGTTGTAGATTAGAAATTAGTTGTAATGTGTATTATTCAAAAACTTAAGCCAATTATTATACCCAAGCAGATGCAGAAATCAGAGGGGGCAGGGGGGGGAAGATGTTATTGTAATTATATACTACGTTAGTAATCAGTGAATTAGTATGTGTTTCCCCTATAAAAAATTGTAATTGTAATATGTATTATTTAATAATACGCTTCCAGGCCGCACTAAGCCTTTAGCTGTCAGAGCGATTAAAGTTATTTGTATTTCTCTCTATTTCAATGGATTCTCTAATTAATCTTGGCCAGTAATAATTAGTTTTACACACCACTTCAACGTTATGAAAATCAATTGAGTGGCCTTGTTTGCAAGAATGTTCTGCCGCTGCCGACAGTTGTGTTTCAGATGATTTAATATTTCTTTGGTGTTCTTTGAGTCTTACGCTGATGTTATGTCCTATCTGTCCAATATTGCATCTGCCACATAAACAATTAATCCGATATACACCTTCTGTTAATAATTTAGGTAATTCGTCTTTAGTGCAAGATACTAGTTTTTGATTTTTTTGTAACTGTACCAAATCTTATTTTAATGTTTTGTTTTTGCACAACACGGGCTAATTTGTCAGTTACTCCTAAGATATGGTATTTTAATTGTTTTAATAATCTGATCACTTTCAGCAGTGTTGTTTTGCGATCGTAATTTGCATTCAGTGCTCTGTTAATTTGAGCATTATTGTAGCCATCCTGTCGTAATGCTTCTTTAACGTGTTTAATCTCTCTCCTTAGACTTTCACCATCTAACACTGTTTTAGCCCGATGTATGAGCGTCTTGATAAGAGAGGATTTCTGATCTGGGTAATGATGTGAATCTGCATTCAGATAGGCATCAGTGCGCGTTCCCTTTCGGTAAATGCTGTGTGTTATTTTGCCATTTAGGCCATGTCCAAGCAAATATCTAGGAATGGGAGTGTGTTATTCACCTCTATTTCCACGGTGAACTGGATGGCCTGGATTTGTGCATTGAGATTATTTAGAAAATAATTAAGTGCATCTTTACCATATGACCAGACAACCAAAGTGTCAACAACATATCTAAACGAAAAAGATGGTTTTAATGTACTCGAGGCAAGTGCTTTTGTTTCAAAGTTTTCCACGAAATCCGGCTAATCTATTATACAATTACAATACACACCCTCCTCTCTGCCTCAAATCAGTGCACCTGAATGGGTTAAATGATTACGTAACCCTGCTCCTCTATTTAAGACCCAGAGCAGGTAGAGGGCTTCACTATTCTGGCAAATTGCCCGATGATGCTGGATGTGATTACTAGCAAAACGTCGTACTCAAAAATTGTAAATGTTGTGGATTCACTATTCAACACACCGATGGGCTTAAGTAGTGAACTATTTGTCTTTAGTCAACGTGACACTTTTTTGATGATTGGCCGTGTTGGGTGGTGGAGGTTTAAGACATTTATAAATAACGGGATCGAACTCAAAAAGCTTTAGGAATAGGTTTTACCCTTTTAACTGGCACAAAAACTGACACCTTTATTCAAGGCATCATGTTTGCAATAACCACAACACAAGCAGTCAAAATGCAAACACAAAAAATATAACTCTGATAATAATATGCACTGTCCTTGAATTTGATTGGTCCACACCCGAGACAGCTTTTCTTAGAGCCTAGTCTCCATTGGTGTTGGACCAGAAGACGCCAAAAGGCGTACAACTCAAAAACGGTGCACTATCAGAGTATTGAGGGCTCGGGGTGAGCATTAACATTATGAGACTGCCTGACTGATGACGCCGAGATTGTGAAGACGTAGATGGCGAAGAAGACTCCAGCAGCACGACGGGATCCCACTCCAAACGACAGCCCCGAGCTCCTGCTCGGGGCCCCCTTTAATCCTCCCAGCCTGGCCTCGCTCCGTCCCGGCCACGCCCCCTTTCTGGAACCTACTAACGGATTCCCGGGCTTCCCTCACGTGCCCCCTCTGTAACCTTTCCCCTACATCTCTCTCTCTCTTGTCTATCACGTGACCTGCTGTCAGTCAGGGCTGCTGTAACTGCAGATCCCTTTCCCTGGCAGCAGCCAGCGCTATGCTGCTGCGTGACCGATTATATGTCACTACACACCTATAGGAGGAGTAGGCCGAAGACTCTCTCAAGTTTTCCTCTCTCGTGGATAATCTTCAGCCAGGAGTGAGGTGAGCACAAATAATTTTGCTCTCCACCGCGAGAATGAACAAATACGGGGCAGAACTCGCTGTACACGTTGTGGCAGAACCGCGTTCCACAAATAACAGAACAAAATTATCACCTCTCCCCCCCAAACACCACGGTGCCCCCAGACTGAGAAGTTAAGGCTGAGAGGTTTTTATTTTTAATGTGCAAGCAATCCTGCACATGTGCATTTGCGCGGGCACAGCATTGTTGATTCTATCTCCGTCACGGAGGGTTGTCTTGTCGTACTCTCACGGCACACCTGCCGTCACGAACCGTGAGAGATGACGTCACGTAACCACCTCTCCACTCATTTTTCCTCTTGAGAACATTTATTTAAAGCACTCATTTAACTGGTAATAGCTCTGGGCATTAAAACTGTATGCATATACGGTCTGTTCTCCTCTAACGTCACGTGTTTTCACAAAAGTGATTTGGACATAACAACGCAATGAACACATTTTGGAATGCGTTTTTTTCATAACACGGATGCGAATTTCACATAGTATTGTGATCGAGTGAAGGGAATTCTATATCACAGTGGCGAGTAGGAACCGGCGGTCATGCGGCTGCCTCGGCGTAGCACCATTATTATCACACGAGCAAGTATTGGGACACTATCCTACATGCAAATCCAGTAATTGTTCAGGCCCTGCGTAGCTCGTGAGATGATGCGTGATAAGGGACTTGCTTTATACCCTATAATTATATATTATAACGCAATCGAGCGAACAGAACTAGGTCACGTGAGTAGAAGTGACTGTCTTGGCGTAGCATCATTCAACAAGACATTGGGATGCTGCTGGATGCTGCTTCTAGACCGCTGCTACCCTACACTCACCTCCAGTCTTTGTTCAGGCCCTGCATTACGCAACATCATCTCACGTGCTATTATGGACCATTGCTTTACCCGCTATAATTATATATTATTTGTCTTAACACAATTTTTCCATAACGCAGTGTTCTTCAGGAACGTAACTTACTACTACTACCGCTGCCTTATATTAGGGCATGGACTGTATACTTTCGTTGTAAGATTTAGTAAGAAAATTCAATGACACAAGAAATTATCAAGAATTGTATTTTTCGAAACATATGACTGTTATGGACCTTACATATTGCACGTGTCACAGCAATCATAATGTGATTCATCTTTAATTACGAATAACGCAACTAATAATAGATATCCATTGGAATTTATAAAACTACATTCAGACCCCCCCCCCCTCTCGAGTCTTTGAACCTGGTAGACGACATCACATTTACCCTTCCTCTAAGACCGAAGCGGTCCACCATTGTGGCCAATCGCCTGATTAGGCTGCTGGTTGCTGCTCATTGCTGTTCACACCAAGCAGAATGTCATGGTAACTCTGTGTAAATATGTATTGTTGGTTTAACTCCCCAACACACACAGCAACCAGTTCGTGCTGAAAGTCAACCAGATCATCACGTTTTGTGTTTACGCGACACAAACCCAGGCCCTTACTGATTAGCTGTGTCAGGTGGTGGCGGGTTTAATGACACATTTGTAAAGAAGCCCCTTTGAAACATCCATTTTGAAAAAGGTGAAGTCCTTATTTTCATAATATGTAGATACATCGTAGCGTTCACAGTCAGCCCCGATGCCTTCCACCCTTCCTGGTCCCATGGCAAGAGCCCAGACTGTGGGCCTAGACATTAACTCCCTCGCCTGGTATAGAGGAGGTAGTGGATTCAATCCCGACCCTGACAATGTGTGTTTGTATATTTGTAGTTTGCATGTCTCTCTCTCTCCACGTGATGATGGTATCAGCCACTTGGTTGAGCTGCTATCATTTGTGATGGCCAGGTCACTTCTGAAAAAGAGCTACACAGCCAAAGTGGGCCTTACCTGGTAAAACTAAAGAAAACATTGTTTACAATTCGGTTCAACACGTAGGCTTTTGCAACCAGTATTATTCATGATGAAGTTGTTTTTATTAGATCACGTTATTATAAATGTGCCGCACCTGACACGGACAATCAGTTTAAAATTGTGTCTAATACCAATTGGAGATTGGTGGTGCAGCGATTAGCACGATAATGCGCTACGAACGCAGGCAGAGGCCCAAGTTCGATACCCACTCATGGCCACGGACAGCAGTGATGATTGAATATGTATGTTTAATTTTTTTTGCACTGTATGCAGCCAACCGTTTCTAATCGGAGGTAGAGGGGGAAGGACAATAAACTAAACACGAAAATAAAATGAGTTTGACAATCTAGATGATGATGGAAAAGTTGGACAGCTCCCGGTGGCTTCCTAATATCACAAGGCAGAGAGCATTCCAGACGGCCGCAGAAGCAGCACATCTGAAAGCGCCGCATGAAGAAGGTGACCATCTTTGTTTGAAGGTTAGCTGAAACCTTCTGCTACTGCTGCAAGGGCGCTGCAGTAACTAGAATATGTTCACTACCTCGCCTGGTATACGCGATGGCGTGGGCACGATCTCGGACCCTGGCTCTTGCTGTATATTTGGAGTTTCCGTGTCTCTCTCCCCGTGGTTGTGAGGATGTTTCTCCGGGTCCTCCGGTTTTTACCTCCATCAATGTCAAGTGTTTTTAGTATTTAGCTGCTGCTAAAAAAATTCCACACGACGATGATGAAGATGATACGCTACTTAGTTGAGCTATCATTTGCGATAGCCAGGTCGCTTCTGAAAAATAAGTTACATAGCTCGTTGGGGGCTTACCTGGTAAAATAATACAAAGTTTACTTTAGGGCAGTGGTTCTTAACCTTGTTGGAGGTACCGAACCCCACCAGTTTCATATGCGCATTCACCGAACCCCTCTTTAGTGAAAAATAAAATGTGATTTTTTTTCAAATTCAAGACATAGATATGTTTTTTACTGGTACACAAAATGAGCCGTGCATGAACATTACCTTGTTCAAAGAATAAAACCAACACAATGCATAAACTCACAACAAATTACATACCTGGAAATCAATGTGACTTCTGCTGTTGCCTTTGAGAGATCAGTTCAGATATGCGTGGCTTCACCTTGGCAAGTGCCACTCTCATGTCATTTTCGCAGCAAAGACTGTTCCTTTTCTTCGTTTTTATGTCCAGCATCCTCGAAAAGGATTGCTGACAAAGATATGTTGTAACAAATGGTATAAAAAAAAATCCAGGGCTTTCTTAGCAATAACTGGATACTTGTTCATTTGTCGACACCAAAACGTTGAGAGCGTTGTTGTTCTGAAGAGTTGCTGTTGAACCTGGCTCTGCTGAATTTCAATGATTTCGTCGAGGAATTCATCATTGACATCTGCTGTTTCAACAGCAAACGTGAACGGCTGTCTCACCCATGCTGGATATGACTCTCTTGTAGGGAAATATCCGTCGAGAGACTTTGCAAGCTCATCTAAGTGCGTGGCAATTGTTTGCTTCAGTTCCGTGGATACAGAAATATCTCCGATTCCAGACACATCTTCGATCTTACTTGCACAGTCGTCCAGAAGCGGGAAGTTTGCGAAGTTATTGTTCTCTGTTCGTCGTTTCCATAACGGTAGCTTTTTTTGAAAAGCCTTCAGGTGTTCTTCCGCTTCCATGATATTGACTCCACCACCCTGCATCTGCTGATTGAGATGATTGAGAGCTGCGAATATATCAGCCATGTACGCTAAAATGAGAATGAACTCAGGATTTTTGAAGCAATCTGCATGGCAGTGTTGGTGCTCTTGCAAAAACAGGGCTAATTCCACACGCATGGCAAAAACACGATTCAGCACCTGTCCCCTGGATAACCACCGAATATTAGAATGGAGCAGAAGTACCTCAAATTCAGAGCCCATTTCTTTACACAGCTCACTGAAGATGCGGTGCCTCAGAGCACTTTTTCGCACATAGTTCACACATTCCACCACAGTTTTTAATACTTCTGCCATTTTTGGAGGTAAGGTTTTTGTTGCCAACGCATGCCTGTGCAGAATACAATGCGTCACAATGATGTGTGGTGCATCGGCCTTTACTAGCGCACCAAAACCAGACTTTCTTCCCAGCATGACTGGAGCTCCGTCCGTACAAACTGCAGAAACCATATCCCATGAAAGATTGTTGTCTCTGAAGAAGTCATCCACAAGCTTCTTCACATCGGCTGCCTTCGTTGTTGTTGTAAGAGGCTTACAAAATAAAAACTCTTCTTTTATCATGTCGTCTTTCACATAGCGTACAAAAACAGCAAGCTGGCTTAGATCAGAAACGTCTGTGGTTTCGTCGAGTTGAAGGCTGAATTTTGCCGGGCTTGAAATCAGATCCGCGACTACTTGAGCCAAGATGTCTTTACTCATGTCTTCTATTCTGTCACTGACGGTGTCATTTGAAAGGGGAATTTGGGATAATTTACCTTCGGCCGCTGTTCCGAGTATCAGATTCGCCATCTTTAATGCAGCTGGTTTCACAAGTGTTTCACCAATGGTGTGTGGCTTGCCCTGCTTTGCGATCAGGTAAGCAACTTCGTACGATGCTGTCAGGATCGGTTTGTTAACAGGTACAAATCCAAGAGCAGGCAGAGTGGCCCTTTCATCGAATCTGGCTCTCTTCACCCTGAATTCAGCAAGTGTTGTGTTCTTGTATTCCCCGTCTCCATGCAGCTTCAAGAAGTGTTCCTTTAGTTTTGCCGGTGCAAGACTAGAGTTGCTCAACTTGGCGTTGCAAATCATGCAGATAGGACGCTCACTCCCATCACGTTCCGTGATACATGAGAATCCATGTTGTACATATTCGTCCGACCACTTTCTTCTTTTGCCCGACATAGTTAGTATGGATAAAATATTAAAGAAATCACACGACGTACGACAACAACAGTCACACGTTGACTACTGAGTACGCACTAAATTCCCCGCAGCGCTGATTGGCCAAGCAGTGTAGCATGATCATCTGCAGCCAGTGATGGCCAAGCGGGCCGTGTGTGTCATCACAAATTTACACAATAATTCAAGTGTGTCCGGACCTCCGTGGTGGGGGCTCTGCCGAACCCCTGAGATCGACTCACCGAACCCCTGGGGTTCGATCGAACCCAGGTTAAGAACCACTGCTTTAGGGTGACCGGAGGTCACGTGATGATGGCTTATGCTCTTTTACGAGGGACTCAGGGCATGTTCAGATATCGTGTTGTTTGCCATGACCAGGAATTGTGCTGAGGTTTGTTTTATTTTTATTTTTTTCAGGTCTAAGACAGCTCTTTTTTCATAAATGACCTGGCCACGAAAAATTATATCAGTTCAAAGAAGTGGCTGATATCATCACGTTGTTAATGTACAGCCAAGTACTCTAAGTGCCTGATGTTGATTTTGAATGTGAAGGGATAAAATGGGAGGACCTGGAGAAAAATCCATGCAGGGCCCACCATTGGGAGAGAGAGAGAGAGAGAAGCGGACTCCAAATATACAACAACAGTCATCGTGAGGGTCCGGGATCAAACCCACGACTTCCTGCATACAAGGTGAGGTACTTAACACGTCCATGGGGATAGAGAGAAAGAGACTCGAAATATAGAACAACAGGCATCTTCAGGGTCCAGGATCGAAACCACGACCTCATGTATACCGGCTACTGGAGCTATGCACTTTTAAATCTAGATTGAAAACTCATTCGATTTTTGTGTTTAGTTTATTGTCCTTCCCCCGCACTTACATGGTTGGTGACGTAGGGTGCGAAAGAAGTTCGACAAACATACAGTGAGGGAAAAAAGTATTTGATCCCCTGCTGATTTTGTACGTTTGCCCACTGACAAAGAAATGATCAGTCTATAATTTTAATGGTAGGTTTATTTGAACAGTGAGAGACAGAATAACAACAATAAAATCCAGAAAAACGCATGTCAAAAATGTTATGAATTGATTTGCATTTTAATGAGGGAAATAAGTATTTTACCCCTCTGCAAAACATGACTTAGTACTTGGTGGCAAAAAACTTGTTGGCAATCACAGAGGTCAGACGTTTCTTGTAGTTGGCCACCAGGTTTGCACACATCTCAGGAGGGATTTTGTCCCACTCATCTTTGCAGATCTTCTCCAAGTCATTAAGGTTTCGAGGCTGACGTTTGGCAACTCGAACCTTCAGCTCCCTCCACAGATTTTCTATGGGATTAAGGTCTGGAGACTGGCTAGGCCACTCCAGGACCTTAATGTGCTTCTTCTTGAGCCACTCCTTTGTTGCCTTGGCCGTTTGTTTTGGGTCATTGTCATGCTGGAATCCCCTGCCTTCGTTGGACACGTTCCGATGTCCCATGTGGGGAGTTGTCTTCCCATTCGGGTTTGCCGGGCCCTGCTCTTGTAATGGTTGCAGCCGGGTCGGCTGTTTTTTTTCACAGGGGGGGGGTGATGTAGAGTAGGAGTTAGTGACGTCATGTCACGCTCGCCCTCTGGTTTTGATAACGTCACAGATGGTGACGTTATGCACAGGGGGCGGGACGGTGACGTCATGTCCCCCTGGGGGATTTAAGCCGGAACCCGTCACGGGTTCAGGGTCATCTGGAGAATCCGGGAACGTGTATTGCACAGTCGGGACCCAGGGTATAGGGAAATTGGCACCAGGCTAGTGTAGCCTGTGGGTGCTAGGGACTTCTCCAGTACTTTTCCCCTGGGGGAGCGATGGGATCCCGGGGTAGGGGGAAATTGACACCAGGCTAGGGTAGCCTACGGGTGTGCTAGGGAATCCCCAGTACCTTTTCCCTGGGGTGTCGAGTGTAGGCAGTGAGTGTACAGTACACGGAGTCGTGTGCAAAGAGAGGTCTTTAATAAAGCAACTGGCGTAAGCCCTTAAAGAAACTGGCGCAAGCCCTAACATGAAGATTTGCCTCCGAGTCATCATTTACTCCACAACACATGTACACAGTAAACCATTTGCCCATCGTGGCTCGGGGTTACATTGTTTTTTGGGGGGAAATAGCCACGAACGGAAAAATGCGTGATCCGCAAACTCAAATGGGAAAGCCAGGATACAACACTCCCCCCACCTTTGTATTATGTTCCCCTACATCAACCTCAACACATTAAACTGGACGTATTCTGAATGTAAAATATGAAATGTTACATTGTTGAGTATAGCTTGTACAAGAAGTGCAGGGAACGAAATCAATTGATGTAGTGTGCAACACTGTATAGTACAGTATGTGTACAGTGTGGGTTACTGTGCGAGGACTGAACCTCTTCGCCTCCTCACTGGAGGCTGGGGACACCACGTGACCTGTGACCCACGAAGGGTTGCTTGGGAAAAAAGACGGTAGACAAGATGGGAAATTAGATGGGAGACAAGACAGATATGAGATGGGAAACGAGACTGGAGACAAGACGGATATCAGATGGAAGAAAAAATGGGAGACAAGACGGAGACAAGATGAGAGACGAGATCGGAGACAAGATGCTGCTCACCCAGAGCTCTGATAGTTCTGACAGTGGCATTGTCTTTGTGAGCGCCTTTTGGCGTCCTCTGATCCAACACTGTTTGAGACTAGGCTCTAAATAAAGTTCACTCTGGTGTGGACCAATCAGTTTCAAACACAATGCATCATATACTATCAGAGTATCAGAGCATGTAATGTTTATTTTTTGCATGTTCACCACAAGTATATGTGGTTAATGCAGAAATGATTCCTTGCAAAAAGTTTTAGTTTGGTCTTTTAACATCTTAACACCTTTTATATTGCAACATAGGGTAAAACGTATTCTCATATTTACGTCATTTCTTACATTTCACCTCCCGTTTCTGCTCCCAGCAATCCCTAGGATTTAGGCAAAGAAGCGTGAGAGGAGGACTGAGACGGGGAAAAAGAGATGGGGTGACGATGACATTGAGACCACAATCCTGTGAGCTGCAGCAGCGGCCCCCGCACGATTGCAGTTGTTCCCTGTGCAGCACACGATGTTTCCTGCTGTTGCGGTTAAACCCAGGAGCTTCATTTGATATTCCAGATAGGCCTTGTTCACAGCAGCATTCTGGCAGTTCTGTTGACTGCTGCACGCATAGCCGGTGCCCGTCTTAGTGCCTTCTAAAATAGAAATAAGTAATATTAATAAAAACTTTTTAAAAACACGCTTTAATGAAATGTACCGTACTAGCAATGGAAGAACTCCACGACTCCAGGAAGTGGCCCCGAAGCTTGCCATAACGTAAGGGACCGTGATGATTTTCAGCCAACGTTAGTTGACCGTGGACAATTAGACCCAAGCCGAAAACAACATAATAAAAAGTAATGTTTTAAAATATATATTTTTATGATAGAATATAGTATTGTCATCAGTTTGACATAAGTATACCAAGTTTGCAGTCGATACTACATTGGGAAGTGGGTAAAAATTGAGTTACAAGATTTGAGAATACAACAGACAGAGGAGTGAGTTAAATCAAAGCGCGTAAAAAAGAGACATTTAAGTAAATCTCTTGTCATCACACGCGGAGGTCTATTGACTGTCAGACGAACGCTTCATCAAAACACCGCCACCTCTCAAGGTCATGTTATGCAACAATCCACCCTGCACGTGAGCAGATCTCATCGCTTCGTCTGCTCTGTGTACATCCTCACAAACAAGTTCGTTCCTTGGCTGCCACTCGGTTTTTCTCGACCGCCACCCAGCTTCTCTGTTGCTGCTCAAGGCCACTTGTGTCCCCATGTCTCTAACCTGCAGTCTGTTCTCTAATCCACGCACGTGCCTCTTTCTGAGTCTCGGTGCAATTGCAAGCAATGCATCTCTCCACGCTTAAATGCGAAATTTCGAGTCGTCATTCTTTGCTTAGAAAAGCAAGTGGGCTTGGCCAGGACACGTCGTGGTTTTAAAGGAGTGATGGGCGATGGTCGAGGACAATGGAGTGGCAGTCAAGAGATGGAACGCGTTCACCAAGTGGAGCGACATGATCTGAGCATGTTCAGGCGCTCGGTGGATTATTGTAACGTAAAATCACCAGAGATAGGCAGCCGGTTTGGAGAGGCCATCATCCAGCAGCTGATTAAGATTGGTTGTTGATTAAATGTGCGGTTGTCTATGTTAAGACGTTTTCAAAATATAAACTTACCTATACTCTTTGGTTCTGTCGGTAAAGTCACGTAGTTATAAAATAAAATAAATCACGACGTTTCGGGCACTACACAAGCATCCATAATCAGGTGGAAAAGCATGGTCTGCTGCTGAGGCAGACTGTTTTAAAAGGTTTGAAATGGGTGGAGCTCAAGGGTAACAAAGTAGTGGCCGGGGCTAGTGATGTTAATGTGATACATTTGCAGGTAACTGTAAGATAGGAGAGCGGCCACTTCTTTATGACCCTTGAGCTACACCCATTTCAAACCTTTTAAAACAGTCTGCCTCAGCAGCAGACCATGCTTTCCCACCTGATTATGGACGCTTGTGTTGCGCCCGAAATGTCATGATTGATTTTATTTTATACCTACGTGACTTTACCGAAAGGACCAAAGAGTATGGATTCCTGCAGTCACGAAAGCTTCAAATCAAGAATAAACTTACCTGTGATTTTAAAAGTGACACAAGCATCCATTCCTGCTTGGCAAGTAATCGGTGTTTCTGGCAGTCCAAAATCATTGCTGCCGAAATAGCACGAGCTAGCAGCTGTAGAAATAAAACAAACACAGTGTGAGGATATATTCTTGGTTCTTTCGGTAAAGTCACGTCATGGATGACTGCTTGTGTTGCAGTCGAAACGTCGTGAGAATTTTAAAATAATATATTTTATTGTTTCCCTTTAACGTGACTTTACCGAAAGAGCCAAGAATATGAATCACTGCAGTCACGAAAGCTTTAAATCACAGTGTGAGGGATTATTGTATTTATACATGGTGTTGTATATAGGCCCATTTTCCATCTTAATATTAACAAGTAATTTTCCGATACATAGATACATATTTCTATTGTTTAAAAAAAATGAATAAAAACAACACCAACCCAGGCCCTCAGCATGGTATGTGGAGGTCATGAAAAGCCATTTACCATGACCTACTGACACGATTTTGACAGTTACAAACTCCCAGGGTCAAAGGAACAGACAGAGTGCAGAGCAGCGAATTGCAAGAGACTGACGTAAACACAAAGCCAGGGTCACTGAGAGTTTGCGCTAGCCGCAGACAGCCAAGCCAAACAGCCAACCATTTATCCTGCATTACTATTAAAGTAACGTAAAGTTCGAAATTCAACAACAGGAATAGGCTAAATTATCGACCCTCACGCTCACTCCAATTGGCAACCAGGCCACAAGCTACATCATTGAACCATCACCCATCTATTAATTCAATATGAAATGTTATTTCCATGTTTTAATAATTTCTATACAACTTGACCCGAAGCATATGACAATCAGAATTTTCCTAAGTCAAAATGAATGCTCTAACCTCCAGATATAAGCTAATAATAAGCAGAGTTAATATAAGGTTAGAGAGGAAAAAAAACAAGCGCACAGCAAAACTGCAACGTGAACTAAAGAGCCTGGCAACAACGGGCAGGTAAGGAGAGTGGGGGCAAAGGGTGGCGGACCCCCACGCGAGCAGAAATAAAGGCGGCGGGAAGAGATGCTTGGAGTGCCAGCATGTCAGCGAAAACACCAGGCAAAGTTAATAAACAAAAATTCACAATACATTATTTCATACATAACATTCATGTTGGCACTATTTATCGTAAACTATACTCCGCTGACACAACCTTGTTAAACATAAACTACATGACTTAAGCGATGTTAAACCCAGGGTCAGAGAGAGAAAGAGATCCCGGCCGTCTTTGTCTCCCCACAGCGCGGGGTAGGAGTGTGTATACGCTTGGGAAAACACCTTCCCTTGACATGAGTCAAACACCACAACGGAAAGCTGACACAGACCTTGGGTTACATACCAAATCATAACTGTGGAATGGTGGTGAATTGAAATGTTAACCTAAAACTTTTTAACCATTCCCTCGTGTGTCGGGGACATGATGCAGGGAGGGAAGCTTGCCCTCCCTCTCGCACCGGCAGACAGAGGCAGACAGAGAGACGCCTCCTTCGAGACATTTGTAATGTCTGTTTTACTTTTTGGTGTTTTATGGAAAGGGGAGGACAACAGAATATGCCGTAAATGACGCACACAAGGACACACACTGACACACGGACAGACACACACATACGGACAGATCATGACACGGCAAAAATCGGAAGAAGCTCCTCTCTTGTGGGGAGGGTCCAAGTGAAGGGATTTTTGGCATAAAAGAGAACGCTACAACATTGGAAGTCAGTTCCGGAACTCAGCTGAGTTTGGTCGGCTCACTGGAGCCGGCCCATCGGGGCTCAACTCATCGGAGCTCTATTTAAAGCTTTCGTGACTGCAAGGATTCATCTTCTTTGGTTCTTTCGGTAAAGTCACGTAGAATGAGAATAAAATAATAAAATAAAATAATACAATTCTCACGACGTTTCGGCCACAACACAAGTGGCCCTCATCAGGTGAAGGGACGAGACTGTTTCGAGGACAGCGCTGGAGCGAACACAGCCAAGCTCAGACCGTGACCTTTAAGCTGTGTGAGAAGAAGCAGAGCGCCTTGACAAAGGAATTAGCATAAAAATTAGCATTTAATTAGCGGACTTAGCATGATGAACGGTGTAGAGGGGGTGAACATGTGCAGACCGGCGAGGGGGGCAGGGGGAGTTTACATATTGATGGTGTGAAAAGGGAATTTAAGCTGCTGCGAAAGTTTGGGATACAACTACTTGAAAAAATATACTGTACCATTGAAAATTAGTTTAATGTTTGGTTCGGATAATTTAGCATTGAAATAGCTGCGTGATTAGCTTGTGACTGGTCACAGAAATGGCTATGTTAAAGTCAAAGCCTACACATCCACAGAGGCACCTAGTACAAATCAAACAGGAGAATTTAGCATTGAAATAACTGAGGGATTAGCTCGTGACTGGTCACAGAAATAGCTATGCCAAAGTCAAAGCCCACACATCCACAGAGGCACCCAGTACATGGACGCCAAAGGGGCTGCAACAACTCAACAACTCGACTATCATATACTAAACCGATGTGAAAAAACCCAAGTCTAAATTACATCAATATAATAAATGTACTCAATATATTCTTCAATAAGCTGAGCTATTAACAGAGCTCGGCTCCCCATCTCATCTGCAGGCGGGCAAGACCCACTTGACAGCTCAACTCGCCCCTGCGTGGGTCGGCCTCTGCCGACGCGGAGGTCTCTGCCGCCCGCCGGGGTGGCGAGGGTCGCTGTTTAGCGACGAGGCTACGAACGTGCATTGCCAGCGCTGATTGCGCAACCGGGTCACTCAACACCACCGTGCATGCTGCGAGCGAGCTGTGGGTGCCATCTACCGACCGAGTTCCGCAACTGCAACAGCGTGTCAACTGGTCATCCGAACCAGTTCACCACGGTGACAGATAAATCGACTGATACGTATGATGCGCACCGCCCCCTCACCACACGACAACCAGGCGTCTGTTTTGACGTAAAGAATCAACTCCGAACACTGACTATTCAAAATAACTTATATCAGGAACAAGGACAATCCCAAAACGAGAAGCATCTAAACGTGAAGGCATCGCTACAGATCGGGTGATAATAGTTTGTCGTTTTACAAGTTTAATCATTTCCTCCTTAATATTTAGTGGGCTGTACTCTTAATCGCATAAATTCCCAACAGATCCATCAATACGAAATGATTCTTGACACCTTCTTCCGCAGAGCCACGCTCACGTGGGGAATGATGTGTCCAACGAGATCCTTATCAGGCAATCTGGTCCACAATTAATTAAACTTGGTATAAGATAAAGATCTTGGGGGAAAAAGCGCACCCCATCGCCTGCCCTTACTACAAGCCATTTCTATAGTCATATAATCTTGCCGATGGATCTATTGAGATTTGTGCCTTTGAGAATAACTGTTTTTGATTATATTTTTCGTATGAATATCGCCGTATAATCTTTAAAGTACCTTTCGTTTACAATCGCTGCATGTACTCGCGTACTCTACAGAATACTCAACTGTTCCATGACCCAATGTGCTACCAACGTGATAAGGGTTGCATATGATCAATAAGGAGTGCGGTACTGCGTGAACAATTCAAGTATAATCATTTATTATAAAGTTAAGGTTTTTGTTAGAATAGCTTGCAAGCATGTTTTAATGACTCTCTCGCTAACAACAATTGCGTTATGCGGGGGGGAAATATCAAAGTGAAACCACACTGTCGTGATGATACTGTATTGATACCGTGTTGAAGTTGCGAGATTGAGAGTTCACATACTATATTAGAGTTAAGGTTTAATTAGAAAATAAATTGATTAATGCAGAAGTGGTCGTGTGATTCTTTCCTATAATTTTTGCATAAGGACTGTATCCTGCGACGAGATATGAACCTGGGGACCTAAAAGATAAACACACTAATCTACTCAATAAACTTTAAAGCGAGAATAATTGCATTACACTGATCGATAATACGAGGGGAGACAACGAAGCCGAGTTGACACTAGCATAACCGCATACGATTGATTGCATTATCGTCAACGAGGCGGGGCCTGATTATCATAAAGGTTATCATTAACATAACCACACCCACTCATACATTAATACGATTAGCTCCCGAATTAGCATAATTATACACATAATTACGCAAATTAACATAATTTCAGATAAATCATGCAGATTTCAAATTTCATTTAATTTTCATTATTTTCATCAAATTTTCACACACCACATATACAACAAAGTGGGGGCTCGTCCATGATCTCTCGCAGACAGTTTATGCTTAAATTGAGGAACGAATCACTGTTGTGTTAACCGAGGTATTGTGAACTAACATTGCCCTGTGACTGTAACGGGTGTAAAACAAACAAAAAAACGCACTCTGAAGGAAATACCAGGGTAGCAGTGTATAACAAAGACAGCTGGAGTAAGATTATTTGCTCGAGTTGAACCAACACATCCTGTGATACAAAGTTTTTATACACGCTCTGAGGTGAAATTCCAAAGTAACTCATGCTGCACATGAGATGTTAGAATTAAGATACAGTCTCTAAACTACACTACATAATAGAGAGATGGCACATGACCCGCAACATTCTGAGCAAGACACCCTAACACATAACATCGATACAGAGTGGACTTCTGAGGAGGAGATGGAATCTATGGAAAAACAACATCGTGAATATGTGTTAAAACGTACTGGACGGACTGCTAGAGAGCAGACAGAGCAGAGAGACATATGGGAGGGGAGACATATAGAAGATGTTAAGACACATAGAGGGAAACTACTTAAGGACGTGATGAAATGTAGCAAAGCCAAACGTGGCGTAAAAATTGCAGAAATAGTGAGGTTAGACTCATATCTCCTCACACAGACAGAGAAGGATTATGGAATGAGGAAAAATTTGAAAGGGAAAGAGAAGATAAACTGTCCCTAATGGAGGAGGTAGAGCAACTGCGCACTCTCATTAGAGAGAAAGAATCGGCGCTAATTGCACCAGCGGAACCCCCAGACGTTCGTTGATACACATAACACATACGGGAGCAACAGTTTACCAAACTTTGAGCCATGCGGACGTAGCCCAGGGCCAGATCCCCCAAAAAGTATCGCTACCATGCAAAGCAATTTTGACCAAGAAACCCCCTCGCAACTCGAGGGGAGGGAAGGAGAAATACGGATAAAAATAGGTAAACATGAGGCTGACCACCTCGAGGTTAGAGAGAGACCAAAACCCAAAATAAAATTGTCAGGATACTCAGTACAAATAGCACCGGCGGAGCTAGGGCAGAACGAGCGGCACATAGACAACTCACTAGAAAGACGCACGCTACGCCAGTACGACTGACATGCAGATGACAGCTCACTTGGTAGACACATTCCACGCAAGCACGACCGACGTGGAACCTACGGCAGGGATTACTCTCCAGAGAGGCGCACCTCACACAAACATGACCAATCAGATACAGATAGCTCAGACAGCTCACCAGAAAGACGCACGCTACCCAAGTACGACCGACATGATGCAGATGACAGAGACAGCTCACTTGGAAAACGCACCTCACACAAGCACGACCGACGTGGAACCTACGGCAGGGATCACTCTCCAGAGAGGCGCACATCACGCAAACATGACCAAGCAGATGCAGATAGCTCAAGACAGCTCACCAGAGGAACGCACCTCGCGAAAACATTACCAACATGGCACGGGTAAAAGGGACAACTCACCAGAGCGACGCACGACACGTAGTCACCAACGCAAAACCACCCCGCACCACAGATGACAAACACAGGAATCCCGACAACCATGAAGCACGAGACAAAACATAAACCACAGCACATCACCCAGCAGGCACCACACACACGTAGTAGACGGCGTGAAGGTCAATGGCAAAAACACTCACCACATAGACACCGTTCAAAGAGATCACGCACACCAACCCACAAGCACGAATCACAAGACCCGCATGCGAAAAACAAGGGACACAAGCCACGAGACAGATACGAATCCTCGGACAGAGGGAGATCACGACACAGACACGGGAAACATGACGGTAGTGATAGCGAAGGCAGGGACAGCTCGAGTGAGCGCTCCTCAGGAACAGACGCCACTGACGACGAACAACACACCTTTGACAGTAAAACCCTCAAACTAATGGACAAAGCGCTCGTGAGGGTTCCTTATTTCGATCCACACAATAAAAACAAGGATATGCATAACCACATAGCTACAGTAGGACAGGAGGCTAAGATCCGGGGTCTGGGTAAATCAACAGAAAAGGCATGTTTATTATCAAGGAGCCTACATGAATCCGCCAGACCATGGATAACGTCCCTGCTAAATAGGGTCAAGAGTGATTTCAAACAATTGAGCCGAGCAGTAGTTAAGAGGTTTGGGGAATACTCCACACTATCCGAAGGATTGCACGCAGCAAAATTGTTGACTCAGTGTGCAGACGAAGACCCACGAGATTATATCCTATGCCTCAAGAGAGCATATTACGCAGGTGACGTGGACAACGCCCAGGAAGAAGGGGAAATATTAAAAGTTATGTTCTTCGAATCACTAAGACATGAAATAATGAGAATAGTAGGAATGATGCTAGACCCCGAGATTGCCTCCTTATGCCAGATTGAAAGCAAGGCCCACACGGCCTGGGTGAACGGATGGAGAACCACTAGCATAGCCAAAACACACATCACCAAAGACAAAGAACGTCTCAATCTGGAGGGAAGCGAATTTCCAGGAAATAATAACAGCACCACACGGAACGGACATGAAACCCCCCAGAGAGAAGCGAGGCCAGAGAAACTTGGCACTCACAGCCGCCACAGCCCTGGAATACAGAGGAGGGCGGATCTTGGAACTATGGAGGAGGGAGAGCGAGTGACGGGCCATACCTACCCCGCGAAGGCCGACGCCCACCGAACCAATCACCATATCGTCTCCCACTGCCACCTCCGCTAGCAATAGGGCATAGACCACAATCAGCCAACAGGAGTCGATACGCTCACTACATTCTGATGGAAAGAGAACACCAAGAGAGTATGAAGACTCCCATGCAAACAGCAAAGGCAAGAATACCAACAGAACACACACAGGAAGAGGATGCACCCAACGCAAAGATAGCCCAAGTGAACAAAAGAAACTCGAGAATCCCCAAAGCAGTCACCGAAGTGGTACCAGAGGGTAAAGGGTACCATCTGGGGGAATTAATTCCCATAGGACCGGTTGGACGAGTCCACGTGGAAATAATACTGCAAGACACCCTGACCAGCCAGGGCCTTTGTGATACGGGAGCAGAAATATCCATGATATCCAGCGACCTATTTGATGAACTCCAGACTGCCCTCCAGAGGAAGAATGAAACATTACAGATGATGCCAAGTAGGCTCACCTACTCAGGATGCGAAGAGACCCACATCCGACCATTGGGCAAGGTCATGATGAAGCTCACATTCAACGAAATCAACATGAGCCATCCACTATATGTCGTACAGAACCCAGGATAAGAGCTGATCATTGGGATCGAACTACTGAATCGCCTTAAACCCATTATGAGCCTTGAATCCCGACAAATATGGGCACAGTCAATGCCGGAGCAGCATAAGGATCCAGAAGATGAAGAAGTTAGACTCTACGGGAATTCAAATGATAACACAAGAACTCAACCACCTGTCACAGACAATCAAGAACGAAACCAAGCGTCCAGCAGGAATATGGACCACTCAACTACTGACCAACAGACTGGGAAAGGACCTTGAGGAAACCGACCTACAACCAGTAGTTCCCAAGGACTGTCCCCTCATGGAGTACATACCGCCCACTAGTGGCCAAACAGGTGAACAGGGGACGGGTGAAGGAGAACCCAAGGCCGGAAGCATATTCCCCTCGGGTGAGGCAAAGGTAATTCAGCCGATTTAACACAAAGGAAACATGAAACTGAGCAACCAGGAATTACGGAAGCCTTAGACCCAGACCAAGGGAAAAGAGTCTCCACAATAGAAAAACAAATGGAACAACAAATTGAAGCGGCAGACACCCTTAAGAATGACACTCAACGAAACAAGCTCCGACAACAGCTCCAGAAATACCACTTCCTGTTCTCAGAAGACTCCTATGATTGCGGCAAAACCGACCTACATGTGGTATCTATTCCCACACTGGAGGGAGCACCAGCAGTATACGTAAAACAATACAAGATTCCACTGGCTGCTTATGAATCAATCCAAGAAACCTTGGGAAACCTACTCAAAAAGAATATCATTCGGAAATGCAACTCAACCTACAACTCACCAATTTGGCCTGTTCTAAAACCCACGGGCAAGTGGCGACTCACCATCGACTATAGGCAACTCAACAAAACGGTTCCCCTATCTCGATGGCCAATGGCAGAAATCGATCAGAATCTCAACCAAATGAAAGGCACAAAAATACTCACCACAATGGACCTATCAAATGGCTTCTGGACCATGCCCGTGAAAGAAGCGGATCAATACAAGTTGGCATTTACATTCAACGGGATATAGTATACTCAAACTCACCTGCAGACTTTAACATATTCCTACACAAGGCAATGGGCGACACAAAAGAGCGAGGTACCATCATCTATGTCGACGACATACTGGTCAAAGATTCCTCATGGGAAGAACACCTCGAGAGCCTCCAGCATACCCTCGAGCAGTTAAAAGAAGCAGGCGCAAAGATATCAATACAAAAGGAACAGTGGGCACGAAAAAGGGTGGACTACCTCGGGCTCCAGATCGGCACTGAGGGAATGTTACCCCAAACGAAAAGACTTGAAGCCCTCCTCGCACTCAAATCGCCCAGCACAGTCACGACCCTTCTGAGCTTTAGGGATTTGCAACTACCTTCGACAGTTCGTGGATGACTATGCAGGGATCGCTCGACCCTTAGTCAAACTACTACAAAAAGACGAACCATGGGAATGGGGACAGGAACAGGAAGCCACAGTGGAAGAATTAAAACGACAGATCACAGGGGCATCCTGCCTAGCATATCCAGAGAAAGGAAAAAAATAATACCTAGAAACAGCATACTCAGATCATAGTATCAGCTCGGTACTGTACCAGATACAGGAAGCAGAGAAACGAGTTATTGCCTACGCCAGCAAAGCCCTCCGGGGAGTGGAGACGAAGTTCTCCGAGTGTGAGAAGGCAATAGTTGGGAACATCTGGGCTATACAACATTTTCGAAACTTGTTGAACGGAGAGAAAATCATCCTAGAAACGAATCATGAATCCTTGGCGTACCTCAACAGTAAGAAGATTTGAGAAGGCCGTGTAACCAGCAGCCGAATAGCCAGCTGGGCACTGACACTCCAAGGCCTACCAATCACGTGAAATACGCAAAAAACAAGAAAAGTCCAATGGCCCAAGGTCTTGCCGATTTACATGATTGCACCCTAGACAGCGTAGAAGCAGGGGCCGAAAAGATACCTCCAGAGGACAACAGGCACCTGCCCTTCAGAAAGGAGACATGTGCCGACCTACCAATGGTGTACATCTATGGATGCTCCAAAACGAAGGAGAACAAACTCCACGCTGGATCAGGAGTCATTTGGAAAACTGGCCCACTCACAGGGATTCAAGGAGGGTTTCAGCTGGGATCAAAATCAAACCAGTATGCAGAGTTGGTCAGGGTACACATCGCTGTCCAAATGGCATCTGATAACCAAATACAGACCATGGTGGTGTGCACCGATTCCAACTACGTACAGCACATCTTCCTGCACCACCTACCCATATGGAAAAAAAGAACGATATGAAGAACCATAGGAATAAACCAGTTCACCATTGAGAACTGTTCGGGGCCATAGATAAGATGGTTCAGAACAAGGATATGAAGATATTTTGGAAGAAGGTCAAAGGTCACTCCAAGATACCTGGTCAAGAGAAAACTGGGAATGACCAGGCAGATGCCCGAGCAAAGGTAGGGAGCCTGGAAGGCACCCCGTGGAAGCTAGAAGACCAAACCGAAAGAGACAGACAACAAGAGTCGACGAACCAAGACCCCGTCATGACAGGACTGGTCACAAGAAGCAGGAAGAACCCTGCAGAAGCTGGAACCAGAGCCCAATTGAACAGTGCACAGCCTTCCGAAGACCTAGTTAGAATGCAACAAGAGGACGAAACACTAAAGGCACTAGCTGATCACATCCATGATCCAACAGGAAAACCAATCACTACCGACAATCTGAACGACAACAAAGAGCTCGAGACCATGCATAATCAAATCAAAAGGTTCTCAATGCGGAAAGGGCTACTGGTATATACGAACGAAAGAGACGGTAAAACTAGATGGGTAGTCCCCTCACAATATCGAGAAATAATGTTAAAACACGCCCACGACTAACCATGCAGCGGCCACCGATGCGAGATGAACACAGGACAGATGCTGCGGCAGGTGGCCTACTGGCCTAAAATGGGTGAAGACATACACAACCATGTGTCCAACTGCCTCGTGTGTTGTAAGTACCAGCCAACGGCCTCACAGCATAGGGCACCCCTACAGAGGAGGGGAACAGACTATCCTTGGTCCAACCTACAAATCGACTGGATAGGACCTGTCAACCGATCAACCAAAGGAAATGAGTACATGCTGACTGTGACCTGTGCATTCTCCAAATGGATAGAGGGTTTATCAGCACCCAACAACACCGCGGAGACGACAGCTGTTCTACTGATCAACCAAATATTCAGTAGGTGGGGCCTACCGTCAACAATTGATTCAGACAAAGGAAGCCACTTCACAGCCGAAGTCATCACGGAAGTAGGGAAGATGTTGGGAGTAAAAAGACAACTACATGATGCCATGGTATAACTGTTGGCACACTGGACTTGCAATCCAGAGGTCACCAGTTCCATTCAATCTCCCTGCACCGGTGCTCCATCGCCGCTGTAATCAAGTTTATTTTGTCTAACCAGTGAGAACTCATTGAGAGCAAGGGGGTATAATTTGCGTGAGTGATCTGGGTAACCAATAAGAAAAATCGTTACAATAAAGTACAGCAGCACCACAGCAAATATAAATCAGCTCAATAGCACGCATGTCAGTAAAAACGGGGTCCACCACAATGAGGCAAATAACAAGTCGCATGTAGCGGAGAGGTGGTGTAAGGTTTGGATCTTCGCATTTCTTCTTACAAATCAATTCGTCAGTGTGGGACAGTGAACCAAACACCCTTCACTCTCGGTGGGCTCCCAAGAGCTCCCTCGAGTGGAGTCTCGTTCCACCAGCAGTTTCGTGAGCAAGACAATGCAGAGATGCTGCACCTGTAAATGTTCCTTTAAAGTCATACATCTGGAGTTTGAAATTACAGGAACACCATGCCCAACGCGGCTCGATTGAACAACTGCTTTGGCTATATATGTACGGTTTAGCTCATGAGTTCTGCTTTCCAGTACATGCATGTGATGTTTTTGGTTCTACGCAGTTTAACACGGCTAACATTCACATCTCCGCTTCATAAAGTATTCCGAGAGAGTGCTGCCTCTGTTGGAAGGTAGGAATAAATCTACTTTGAGAACAATTGAATTACAATGTATGTTATGTTTTATTGTGATGATGTAACGCACTCACTCTTAGGCACAATGGCACATCGCAAATGTTAACACAAATTACCGCATGCATCTAGGCATCCAGTTGGCGACTCCTTAACGTTCAAGTAACTGATTTAGGGGCGAGTGTTGGGCAAGAGCGCCGCAGTTCGTGAAGAGTAATGGAGGCGGCGTTTTTTATCGAGATGATATTGACAAATAAAGAGTGTACACACACAAGAAATGGAGAAGAGACTTAGCATCCTTTAGTGCAATAACAAGGGTGGAAATTGTGAGGGTTGGGTCGGGGTTCCGCTTCAGAATTCGTGTAGAATTAGTTACACAATGAGGAAGGGGGTGATCAAATCGGCCCCAGGAATACAATCCTATTTTTTGCACAAAGTCCATTATGTTGTCGAAGGCGGATTAACGCAAAGCGACATTTTCCAGGGACGTAACCACCTCGCGTTTGGCGAGGTCTGCCCGTACGTGGAAAGTTTTGCTCACCTGACGTTTGGCGATTGCAGTTGTTCCCTGTGCAGCACACTATGTTCCCTGCTGTTGCGGTTAAACCTAGGAGCTGCATTTGACCTTCGAGATAGGCCTTGTTCACAGCGGTATTCTGGCAGTTCTGTTGACTGGTGCACGCATATCCAGTGCCCGTTGTAGCGCCAGCTAAAATAGAAAAAAAGAGAAATTTAACAATCTCTTGTCATCGCACGCAGAGGTCTATAGACTGTCAGATGAACTCTTCATCAAAACACCGCCACCTCTCAAGGTTGTGTTATGCAACAATCCACCCTGCACGTGAGCAGATCTCATCGCTCCATCTGCTCTGTGTACATCCTCACAAACAAGTTCGTTCCTTGGCTGCCACTCGGTTTTTCTCGACCGCCTCTGTTGCTGCCGAAGGCCATTTGTGTCCTAATGTCTCCAACCTGCAGTCTGTTCTCTAATCCACGCACGTGCCTCTTTCTGGGTCTCGGTGCAATTGCAAGCAATGCATCTCTCCACGCTTAAATGCGCAATTTCTAGTCGTCATTCTTTGCTTAGAAAAGCAAGTGGGCTTGGCCAGGACAAGTCGTGGTTTTAAAGGAGTGATGGGGGATGGTCGAGGACAATGGAGTGGCAGCCAAGGGATGGAAGACGTCCACGAAGTGGAGCGACATGATCTGAGCATGTTGAAGTGCTCGGTGGATATTTGTAACGCAAAATCACCAGAGATAGGCAGCCGGTTTGGAGAGGCCGTCATCCAGCAGTTAATTAAGATTGGTTGTTGATTAAATGCGCGGTTGTCTCTGTTAAGACGTTTTCAAAATTTCAACTTACCTGTGATTTAAAAGTGACACAAGCATCCATTCCTGCTGCGCAAGTCGTCGGTGTTTCTTGCTGTCCAAAATCATTGCTGCCAACATAGCACGAGCTAGCAGCTGTAGAAATAAATCAAACACAGTGTTAGGGATTATTGTATTTATGCATGGGATGATGCCATGGTGCAACGGTTGGCACACTGGACTTACAATCCAGGGGTCACCACTTCCATTCAATCTCCCTGCACCGGTGCTCCATCGCCGCTGTAATCAAGTTTATTTTGTCTAACCAGTGAGAACTCGTTGAGAGCAAGGGGATATAATTTGCGTGAGTGATCTGGGTAACCAATAAGAAAAATCGTTACAATAAAGTACAGCAGCACCCCAGCAAATATAAATCAGCTCAATAGCATGCATGCCAGTAAAAAGGGGGTCCACCACAAGTTTCATGCAGCGGGGAGGAGGATTATGGTTTCTATATGCACATTTATTCGTCCCAATCAATTATTCAATGTGGGGGAGTAAAACAAACACCCTCCAATCTCGAGGGGCTTCCAAGAGCTCCCTCAAGTGGAGTCTTGTTCCACCAGCAGTAACGAAAGCAAGGCACCAGCAAAGCTGGTTGAACTCGATAGTTTAGACAGGACTCTCCTACAATCTCATTTAATGTTTACACAAAAAATGTCCCCTTCTGATTGGAACCACGTTGACAACATGACTACTGCCTCTGCTGATGCACTGTCAGTCAAATGCAAAGCTAACCTGATCGCTAAATTCAACCTCCTATCAAAGAAGAACCCAGAACCACACATCACAAAACTGGATGTTAACAAAGTCGTTATTAATCAGAGTAACATCCAGATTTCGGACAATCTGAAAACAGTATTGGCTAAAGGACTAAATTACGCTGTCACCCCTAACATATAACAGTAGAGGATATCATCTCTCATGTCGATGTAGCCCTCAAAGGCATAGGACACATCCAAGCAGACGTTGCGAGAGCTGAAATAGCCACTATTCTTAAGAATGCTAAGAAACCCATTAGCAACATTAGCAAAAACGAACGCTCTGAACTCGCTAATTTTAAAAAGAGGGATGATATAGTCATCCTCTCGGCCGACAAAGGCAATGCCACTGTCATTATGGATAAAAACTCATACAACAACAAAATCCAGGACTTACTCAATGATGGGAGTTACTCAAAAATTAAAAGTGATCCTACTAACAGCCTAACGATAAAAACCAACAAGATAATCACTAGTTCGACTTCCCTAATCGAACCATCCAAACTTCCTCCTTAAAACCCTCGGCTGCAAGACCTCCCAGATTCTATGGTCTTCCCAAGATCCATAAAGAAGGTACCCCACTGCGACCCATCGTGTCCACTATCAACTCCCCTACCTACAAACTAGTCCGTTTTTTATCGGACACTCTGCTTCCCTTCACTGGCAAGACCACCTCAGCAGTACTTAACTCAACCCAATTGGTTTCTATGGTCAAGGACACTGTACTGTCTTCTGACGATATCCTCGTCAGCTTTGTAGTATCTCTGTTTACCAAGGTCCCAGTGCCTGACACCATAACAACAATTGAAGATTTGGTCCAACATGGACTGAACCCTAATGTACCTGTGCTGGTTAGGCATTGCCTCACCAACACTTACTTTACCTGGAATGGTACCTTCTACAAACAAAATGAGCGTACCCCTATGGGCTCCCCCTTGTCACCAGTGATAGCCAATGTTTTCATGGAGAAATTTGAATCAGACACCATCCAGACATCCACCCTTCGCCCTTCCCTATGGAAGAGATATGTGGATGACACTTTCGTCATCTGGCCACATGGCCTCCCAGCATTGAACCATTTCCTAAACCACATTAATTCCAGACACCCATCCATCAAATTCACCATTTAAGTGGAGACAGATGGCAAGCTGCCATTCTTGGATGTTCTGTTTGAGAGGAGGGCCGATGGCTCTTTGGGACATTCTGTTTACAGGAAGTCCACCCATACACGTAAACAGAACATGCCAATTCGTCACTTGTACAGCACACCAGTGTGTTGGAGAGCCAAGCCACAACATTTACAAACCGAGTATGACTTTTTGCCAGTAATTACTATTTTCATCGGGCGACAGCCAGATTTGTGGAGAAGTCTTACTGTTTCGTTCCTTATATAGAGGCCTAGATGTGTTGACCACCCTTCTGCGCCCTTGCACAATGATGTGGGGGGGGGGGGGGATTACCGAGGTAATTATGCATATGCATCATGCGAGCCCTTTAAACTTTTCCTTCCTGTCTATTGTGTTTATTAAAATAGCCCTCAGTTTAACACGTAGGCTTTCGCGACCAATGTTATTCATAATAAAGGTTTTTGGGTTAGATCGCGTTTATTTATAAATGTGTCGTAACCCTCCACCACCCGACACGGCCAATCAGCAAAAAAAGTGTCACGTTGACAAAAGACAAATAATTCACTACTTCAGCCCACCGGTGTGTTGAAGAGTTAATCCACATTTACAGTTTGAGTACGACGTTTCGCTGGTAAATACATCCAGCATCATCGGGCAATTCGCCAGAATGGTAAAGCCCTCGCTTGCTATATAAAAACCGGGAGCAAGCGAGGGCTTTACCATTCTGGCGAATTGCCCGATGATGCTGGATGTATTTACCAGCGAAACGTCGTACTCAAACTGTAAATGTGGATTAACTCTTCAACACACTGGTGGGCTGAAGTAGTGAATTATTTGTCTTTTGTCAACGTGACACTTTTTTTTGTTTTGCTGATTGGCCGTGTCGGGTGGTGGAGGGTTACGACACATTTATAAATAAACGCGATCTAACCCAAAAACCTTTATTATAAAATAGCCCTACCAACGGTAATCCCTATTGAAGTACGCTGCCCTTTGTAGGCATGCATTTAAACAATGTATTATTTGATGATTCGCTTCCACGCAGCACTAAGACGGTAGCTATCCGAACGGTTAAAGTTCTTTTGATTTCTTTCAATTTCGATAGATTCTCTAATTAGTCTTGGCCAGTAGTTGCTAGTTTTGCACAAAACTTCAACATGATAAAAATCAATTGAGTGTCCTTGTTGGCATGCGTGTTCTGTTACTTCTGCAAATGCAAGATGTACGTTGCCTCAATAATCCCCCCCTCCCCCCCCCCCATCATTGTGCAAGGGCGCAGAAGGGTAGTCAACACATCTAGGCCTCTATATAAGGAATTAAACAGTAAGACTTCTCCACAAATCTGGCTGTCGCCTGATGAAGCTACCTGTAATTACTGGCGAAACGTACTCAGTGTGTAAATGTTGTGGCTTGGCTCTCCAACACACTAGTGTGCTGTACTAGTGACGAATTAGCATGTTCTGTTCATGCGACAACCCTTACTGGTTGGCTGTGTCGGCTTTTAACGACACATTTAGATATTTATGTGATCCAACCCCAAAACCTCTATTAAACATGCTCTGATGGTATATGCTATTGTCTTTGAAACCTATTCTTATTTTCATACCTTGTTGAAACTTGGGGACAAAAAAATTCCTACGATACAAAAAGCCACTCACCTCCTCTCTCGTGCATCATGAACAGAGCGAAGACCGCCAGCAAACGACCCGCGGCACCGTCCATTTCTTTGTTACGGCACTGGGATTAGAAAAAAAATGAGGGGTCAACCGGGTTTCCACTTTCGACGCGAGTCAACATTATGAAATCATCGAGAGTCGCCGTGGGAATAAATCCATGCGAGTTTGCAGGGTTTCTCCTGCGTAAAGCTACGCATCTGTGCTGGCGTGGGTCTCTGTGTGAATCAATGGGTTTCTGAATGTCTACGGATTACTATGTAAAGTAAATTAATGTATACTCTATGCTTTGTTCTGTAAAGCCACGTAGGTAGAAACATAAAATAAGACAAAAATAATATATTACGTCGTTTCGATTGCAACACAAGCGGTCGTCCTGAGGCGGAAAAAATGATCCAGCAGTTGAACTGCTGAACAAGCAAAAGAGCTGTTACAACAAGAGGTATTCATGTGGTGATGGGCACGCAAGCGGGGTCTGAGCTGGAAAGGGATTCATCCCCAGATGCAAGCACGTCAGTTGTGTAAATGGGGGAGATTAGGGAAAGATAGATTAGCATGAAATGAGCTTCCGTCACCGCATAAGAGTATCATTCCCGCATATGCGCACAACAGCAGTGTTAATGGGAGATTAGCACTATGTTGATGGGAGATATTAGGCAGGGAGTTTAAGGGGATTAGTAAGTTAATGTCACGTCTATGTGTAACACAAGCTGCGGCGCTGCGTACTGTGCTGTGAGGCAAGCGTGTCCATGCAAGAGAACCACCGTAACGGTAGTCGCGCCAGTGAGACACACAGCCCATCACACAGCCAGAACCATCGATACATCGAGGCTAAGGGAGCAGAGGTGGCCATGTTAGTGAGACCCCAGCCCGTTAATGGAGAGGCACCTAACAGGGCAATGCAACTAAGAGAGACGGAGATAACAGCCAAACGGTAGGGAAGAATGGAAGCACCACAGCAAGATACGACTTTGCTTGGTTAATAACGTCCTTCCAATGATTGCTCAGCTCATATCCATCTTCTCGGTTGAAATTGTCTGTGTTTATATATCTGGATGGATTCATGGACAAATCTTTGATGGTAGCCCGAAGGTTTGCAGAGTACCTTTGTCTCGGAAAAAAACAATATCGTGCGAGCCCACTACGTTATAACAAGGAACAGCCATTGTAGAGGTATTGGTTCTGCCGTGTTTCAAATCTGCCTTGTGTTCGCTAACACAGTCCGAGACATGTCGTTTCGTTTGCCCAATGTAACTGCTGCTGCAGACGCAACTTAGTTTGTAGACACCAGGGTATTGCATGTCAGGAATGACATCCTTCACAGATGGGATCAAATCACGAATTCTGTGTACTTATTGAATCGGACCTGCATCTTGTGTTTGTTTTAAGATTTTGGAAATCTTTTTGGTAACACCTGCTATGTATGGCAAGGTGATGGTTTTGATTGGGTCCCCAGATGGTTGTCTCCCCATGGTTGGGGCTACAGCTTTGCGGATTGTGCTGTCTGAGTATCCATTCATCTTGAGGGCTTGGTGTACGTGCTCCAGTTCACTGGCTAGGTGGCACTGGTCGGAGATGCAGCGGGCCCTATGGTGTATTGTTTTGATGAGGGAGTTCTTCTGGGCCGAATGTTGGTGGGAGTCAGGCTTTAGATAGGAATCCGTGTGGGTGGCTTTCCTGTAGATGGAATGTCCCAACGAGCCATCAGGCCTCTTCTCGATCAAAACATCCAGGAATAGTAGCTTGCCATCATTTGACACTTCCATGGTGAATTTGATGGATGGATGTATAGAATTTATGTGGTTGAAAAAATGGTTCAGTGCTGGCTGGCCAGATGACGAAACTGTCATCTACGTATCTCTTCCACAGGGAAGGACGTAGGGTGGATGTCAGGATGGCATCTGTTTCAAATATCTCGATGAAAACATTCGCTACCACTGGTGATAAGGGAGAACCCATAGGGGTACCTTCATTTTGTTTGTAGAATGTACCATTCCAGAGTAAGTGTTGGTAAGGAAGTACCTCAAAGTTACTTCCACTTGTACCTATGACTGAATTTGTCTCAAGCTCAGTCTATGCCAATCTATGCGCCTCTGTGTGGTGAGTCTATGGGTCTCTGTGTGGTGAGTCTATGGGTGTCTGTGTTGATGAGTCTATGGGTCTCTGCGTGATGAGTCTAGGATTCTCTGTGTGATGATTCTATGGCTATGTGTGATGAGTCTATGAGTCTATTCGTGATGAGTTTGTGGGTCTCTATTTGTGTGTGTATGTGTAGGGGGACTGTATAATAGAAGGTTCTGGAAGGTCGAGTTGAGATAGTTGAAAACAGGTGGCAATAAGGCACTGTCACACGTGTGATAATTAAGTTGGGGGCTCACTGTCCGATGGGGGTGTGGTCGAGCGGGTATAAAATGGGGAGTGAGGCCCGCGGTCTCCGCGCTTGCTCACAGACTAATCGACGACCAGAGGTGGACGACATCGGGGCCAACTATTCGAGATCAACAGTGCAAACCACCGGGGCTGAAGATAGCCATAATCAGTGTAGCAGTAGTTATGATCAAACTTTAAAAACGTTTGGAGAAATAAAGCTCAACTCCCCTGAAAATGGATATCTCCATGGAGCTTCTTTACATACATGTAAAGACTTGGATGACGAAGTAGTAAGAGCCAATTTTATTTGGACACTGCCACATTAAAAGAACCCTAGGCTTTGTGCTCGTCTTCCAGCTTGTATCTTCCTACAAACGTCTCCACTCCTCGTGTTATTCCCCTTACATATTCCTCAGCCCCCTTTCTCAAACCCTATTGTCCTCGTTTTTTACCTTTAGCCAATCCCTGTTCTTCCCCTCTAACAAAGTCTGTTTTCCAATTTCTCATTCAAACCTTATACCGTCAATCCCTTTAAGAGTCTGTGTCCCGACCAATCACCGTGGAGGCCTCTTTCTTCCAATCGGAGAATGTTGTTTATTTTCAAATTGACGTTAGGCTGCATATTGGCTTGGGGTAATTTATCGGTCATTACATCTGTATGCATGATGAACTTAATTCACACTTTGCGAAGCCAACCTTCCCATCTCCGCTCTGATGTGTAACCGAAGGCTACTCTAGAGTCCAATATTGGTACACACACAATATAAAGAACGATCGTTTGATCGATTTCCATCACATCCACAGCGGACCAAACGTTGCAAGCCACCGGTGATCCGGGGACCCAACACGTTGAGAACCACTGGTCTAGCACAATAAGGAAAGAGTTTGTTTTCTTTCCCAACAGGCGGTCTAAAAAAACACAAGCACCACAGTAGCTCAAAGGTAAGAGGATTGTGTTGACAGAAGTAGAAGAACAATTAGGTAAGAAAACAAGTTTTCCAATGCACACACTTATTGGCATTCAAAAACAGAAAATAAATTCCTTTGACCCCAGAATTAATCCTATTTGATGTGCTGAATAACAGTGGGTAGTTTCATTTTCTTTATGCAAGCCACCAACTTTTAATCAGCACATCAAATCTGATTGGCTCTGGGGGTCAGGATAATTTATTTTCTACTTATGAATGCAAAAAGGGTGTGCATTGAAAAAAGTTATTCTTACCGGACTTACGTGAATGTTAATCTTGTCAAAAGAATTTGTATAGGTACATATCAAAACATCTAATATATTTTAAATAGTGAAATAAAAAAGCCAATGATGGGCGGAACCTGTACTGGTTCTTTAAATAAAATATTGAATTGTCACACGAGACGACGAGTCTGTATGAAATGTTAACTTGTTAGGCATCGTAGATTCCATTATATTAAAGCTTCGAAAATTTGAAAGAATATAAACAGACAACAGTGCAAGTTGAAGAGACGTGTGTAAAATAGAAGCGAGTGATACGATGCTGAATATACAGTAGTTATCTCATCGATGATTTAAAAGCACTTTATATGAATTCTACATGGTGCATTAGTTATTGGCTGGTGGGGAAAAGGGGTGGCATTCCACTGTTGGGGAGAATAAGGGATGTTTAGGAAGGGTGATGATAGGGAAAGAGGGGGGTGAGGTTAGGAAAGGGGAAGGATGGTACTGGAGGGTGATGATAGGGAAAGGTAGCGCTGGCATGGTTAGGAGGATGGTTAAGGTTTTAAGGACGAGGCCAGGAAGAAGTAGAGGGATACCGTATTGAAAAAGAGACGAGTCTTAAGGGAGGAACGGAAACATGGTTCGTGAAGTTGCCCTTTTGATGTGCATTGGTAGTTTATTCCAATGGAGGGGAGCCAGAAGGGAAGAGGAGCGGAGATGTGACTGAGCGTCGGGGAGGTGAAGGCGTAGTAAAGCTGAAACCGGTTTAACTCATGGGTTGAACACGGAGACACGTTTTTCAACAACAAGAAAATGCAGCGCCTTCCATTTTTTTGCTTTAGCTTGCCGTTTTAAAAAAAGATACCCCCCAAATATAAAAAACCAGCCCACAATTGCATAGTCCTTCACAAGGGGATCGCCTTTCAAAAGGATTGCTTCAAGTCACGGTGATACTTTAAGATTTACTGGATAAATTTTTTTGCTTTGTTTGTTTTAAAACAGTTAATCCACACTTGCACAGGGCAGCTGTAAGATGTAAAATATGCGGAAAAGTACACCAATGAGGATATATATTTGTGTGCGCGTGCATGTGTGTGTGTCTGTGCATGCATGTGTGTATGTGTGTGTGTGGTGGTCTCCTTCTTTAAGAAGGGTGACCGTACAGACTCTAAGAACTAGAGGGGCATCCCACTCCTCAGTGTGACGGGAAAGGTCCTGGCAAGGATTATTCAACATCGCCTTGCTAGGCACGCTGAGGCTTGCGGAGCCCCAATGCAGTTTCAGGAAAGGGCTGTCCTGCATATATGCCATATTTTATGTCCGTCTGCTACAGCAGAGGTGTAGGGAATTCTAACAAGACCTACATCTCTGCTTTATTGACCTGGTCAAGGCCTATGATACCATCAGTTGGCCTGGACTCTGGGTTGTTCTTAGTGCTTTGAGTCCCTGACCCTCTGCTCACGATCATTAAGGACCTTCATGATGGTGAGCGGCCCGGGTAAAACTACGTGGCTGGGAGTCAGAGCCATTCCATGTACACCTTGGGGTGCGACAGGGATGTCCTCTGGCTCCCACATTATTTAACATCTATTTTGACCACGTAGTTCGTGAAGTCTTCAATAGGTGTACCGGGGGAATTCCCATTTGGTACAGATATAATGGGATGCTGATCGATGCCCGGGTGCGTCAAGGAATGGCTCCCTATTGGCCAACCACGTTATGTATGCCGATGACTTAGTAATTGCTGCTCATTCAGAGGAGTTGGAGACGCTGCTGCTGAAGCATGCCACGAAAAAGGTGGGGCCTTACCATCAGCCCCACCAAAACTAAGCACCTGCCTTGGTATTTTGTACCATCGGACACGCCACCCCCACAACTCCCCAATTGGTGATGGGCAGTTGTGGAGAGAGTGGAGAGTTTCCAATACCTTAGCAGTGTGCTCATGACCGGCTCCGGTTTAACAGCAGAGGTCTTACTCCGAATCAGTCGAGTAGCAATATCTTTTCATCAGTTGCACAACGCTGTGTGGAAGCTACCTGTTCTGTCGCTCCGCACGAAGCTTCAGGTCTTCTCGGCAACGGTCATTCCCTCCTTTCTCTACGCTTGCAAAACGTGCCGGCCTTTGTAGGTGCTCGCTACCACACTTGCCCCAACAGTCTGTTCAGGCTATACGGGGGGAATGTTTGTCTTTGAATCTTGGGTGGGGATCCAGCCCATAGCATCCAAATTCAGGAGCATTCGCTGGAAGGTGGCGTCGCGAAACAGGCATCAGACAATTGCCCCATGAACCTCACCTGTGGTGGCTAGTAGATATTTACTATTGCGTCTGGTATGCAGCTCAAGCAAGTGGCTAATATCATCATCACGTGGATATTTATAGCAGCAGGAAAATTCTATGAACGCGTGATGATGTTGATTCTTAAAGTGGAGGGTAAAAATCGGAGGTCCCGGAGAAAATTCAACGTGACCACGTGGAGAGAGAGACATGCAAACTACAAATATACAACACGCATTGTCAGGGTCGGGATAAAATCCACGACCTCCTGTATACCAGGCGAGGGAGTGAACGCCTCCCAGGCCATCTAGATATCACACTTTGTTTTTTACATTATCACTGTGTAAGGAGGACGAGTGATGAAATCCGAATCTGTATTTAGACTGGACGAATTTTATGAGCTAATAAGCTCTTTTTTTTACTGACAGATGTCCAGTTTGGGCGGGTCAGCGAGTTACAAGAGCGTCTCCTTGTCGTCGAAGTTTTGGGGTTCTCGTTGAACACTCCCTTAACTTACTGAATAGAAGAAGTGGCAGATAGGCCTCCATCCACCGTTGTTCCAAATTCCCGAAATCGGGGAAATCGACGCCCGAATACGGTGCCGAATTGGTGTTGTTCACTTGTAAAAATATCAGCAATAGTCTTCTTTGTGTTAAAATAATTGAACGATTATTTCTGAAATAAATGTGAACTATTCTTGCATGCTGCTGAGGTGTATAACTGGTTCATCATAAACTAATCATAAGCTATGCATTAACTGTTCATTATAAACATTTCTTTATAAACTATTCATCATAAAATGAAACCATTAATCATAGACTAATCACAAACTATTCATCACAAATGATTCATAATAAACTGTTCTTAAAACTATTGTAGCACATTAACTGTTCCTGCAGGTGTATAACCGGTTCACCATGAACTCTCCAGGCTTCTACTTTATTATTTCTGCGAACATTTTTTAACAAAATCATTTTTTCAAAATACCACTATTTCAAATAAGATAGTTACTTATGACCCACCCTCTATAAATGTGTAGGGGACTGTATAGAGAAATTATTAAAAACACAGTGTTAAGAAGTTTGGGAAAAGGTGGCAGTTGGGGACTGTATAGATCATTAATTAATGCACTTGCGTTGAGTTGATTGGGAACAGGTGGCAGGTGGGGGACTGTATAGATAATTAATTAATACACTTGCGTTGAGATGATTGGGAACAGGTGGCAGTTGGGGGACTGTATAGATAAATAATTAATACACTTGCGTTGAGATGATTGGGAACAGGTGGCAGTTGGGGACGTTATAGCGAATTAATTAATACACTTGCGTTGAGATGATTGGGAGCAAGTGGCAGTTGGGGGACTGTATAGATAATTAATTAATTCACTTGCGTTGAGTTGATTGGGAACAAGTGGCAGTTGGAGACTGTATATATAATTATTTAATTCACTTGGGTTGAGATGATTGGGAACAAGTGGCAGTTGGAGACTGTATAGAGAATTAATTAATTAATTTGCGTTGAGATGGTTGGAAACAGGTGGTAGTAGGAGACTGTAATTATCTTGATAATTTCTTGTGACATTGAATTTTCTTACCAAATCTGACAACGAAAGTATACAGTCCCTGCCCTCCAATAAGGCAGCGGTAGTAATTTACGTACTCTTTGGTTCTTTCGGTAAAGTCATGTAGGTAGAAAACATGATAGATCATGACGTTTCAATCGCAACATAAGCAATCGTCATCAGGTGAGACAAATACAGCAGGAGACCTGCTGCTTCAGGAGTTCAACTGCTGCCTCAGCAGTTCTCCTGCTGTGCCCAGAGCGAGGTGATAATTTTTATCCCAGGAACGTGAAAATATTTTTCCCACCAGTTCTGTTATTTGTGGAACGCGGTTCTGCCCCAACATATACGGTGAGGTCTGCCCCTTATTTGTTCATTTTCGTGGTGGAGAGCGAAATTATTTCTGCTGATATCACTCCTGGCTGAAGATTATCCACGAGAGAGAAAAACTCGAGAGAGTCTTTGGCCTACTCCTCCTATAGGTGTGTAGTGACATATAATTGGTCACTTAGCAGCACAGCGCTTGTTGCTGGAAGAGAAAGGGATCTGCAGTTTCAGCAGCCCTGACAGCAGATCACGTGATAGACCAGAGAGAGGGATGTAGGGGAAAGGTTACAGAGGGGGCACGTGAGGGAAGCCCGGGAACCCGCGAGTAGGTTCCAGAAAGAAGGTGTGGCCAAGGTGGAGCGAGGCCAGGCTGGGAGGATAAAAGGGGGCCCCGAGCGGGAACTTGGGGCTGTCGTTTGGAGTGGGATCCCGTCGTGCTGCTGGAGTCTTCTTCGCCGTCTACGCCTTCACCATCCCGGCATTGCCAGTCAGGCAGTCTGCCAGCTGTCCTGACTGGGAGCTGTAGTTACTTTGTGTGAACTGTTAAGGCTGTTAATAAACAGTGCCTCCTACTCTTAGTGTATCTGACCAATTCCCTACAGGTGTACCCATACATCACCCCCCCCTCCCCCCCACTAATAAACACTACGTGCCAAATCAACAAACTGCGGTATATATGTTTATGCTATTGACGGGATAAAGGTAGTATGGTGTGGGGAGTTGGGGGGAGGCGGAGGGTGGATTAATGGAACTTAAACCAATATTTTCAACCCTGCCTGTGCCAGGAAAATTGAATCATGTATGTATGTTGAACTTATTTTGCATCGTGCATAAAAAAACACGTGATAATTGGAGGTGCATGTGAACGGACAACAAACTGAACACAACTATTCTAGATTTGAAGTTTTCGTGACTGCAGGGATCCATAACTCTTTGGTTCTTTCGGTAAAGTCACGTTGGTGAAGATTAAAATAATAAAAGAAAAATGAAAAATAACTCAAATAAATCACGACGTTTCGGGCGCAACACAAGCGTCCATCATCAGGTGGGGACAACCACAGCGACCTCAGCAACTGTGTTCGCTGTGGTTGTCCCCACCTGATTACGGACGCTTGTGTTGCGCCCGAAACATCGTGATTTAATTTAGTTTTTTTTGTCACCTACGTGACTTTACCGAAAAAACCAAAGAGTATGAACACAACAACAATCATTATTTGGTTATTTCGGTAAAGTCACGTAGATATAAAAATGAAGTGCAGTGGTTTGCACACTGACCTCTAAACCCTGGTCACCTGAGTTCGATTCCCAGCCAGGGCTAACTGACTATTAACTAAATATATATTTTGTCAGGTAAGGCTCAAGGATGTATAGAACTCTTTGTCAAAAGCGACCTGGCTATCACAAATATCTAAAGAAAGTGGCCTATCGTCACGGAGACGTTTATAGTAGCCAAATACTCAATATGCGTGATGTTGATTCCAAATGTGGAGGGGAAAACCAGAGGACCCGGATAAAAATCCCCGTGACCAAGGGGAGAGAGACATGCAAATTCCAAACATGCAACAGGCGTCAGGGTTGTGATCGAATCCACGACCTGTATACCAGGTGTGATCAGAATCAGAATCAGAAAGGGTTTTATTCGCCATGAAAGCTCACACCGACACGGAATTTGCTTTGGCAGGATGTTGCATACATTCAACATATAGGAATCTAAAATCTTAAATAAGTTTTAAACAAGTCTTACTATAATAAGGGTTAAAAGTCTAACACCAAGAGGCTGAAGTATATAAAATTGAATAAATATCGAATATAAAATAGCTTTAAGATATAATTTAAAAATACAAATAGGTTAACATAGTTCATATCGGCAAGGTGTCATTATGTAGATAAAATGTAAACATCTCACTAGCCACCGTGTCCGTGACGTGATGGAAAGTGTCGAGCCAGATGATTTCTTGCACGAACGCACGCAAGAACGAGGAAGTTCACACAAAATATATTACACTCCCTCCGGGCACATACCACATTTCATCGTTACAGACAAGACAGGCTCCTGCCTGTCCTTATGTATACAATGGTAGAAATACCAATAGAAAAAGAGCACTCTTCGTCAGTGGTATTTTCCCCTTATCAAACGATCAATCATTGTCAGCCAGCAGAAAATCAACGCTGAACAAATGCCTCTCCAAATCGCACTTTAATCTACCCCTAGATCATCCGGTGATGCGAAAAACGCTGACCCAGCACCTGACCCAGCACCTGCCACGCAAGGCATGACTTCTGTGCTCTGTTTTCTTCAGTGGGGCCGTCCTCTTGGATGCATTTCTTTGGCTGCCACTCAACATCGTTGACCATGAACTATGTATGTGTGCATGTGTATGTATGTCTTTGTATGTATGTGGCGAGCGGTGGCGCATTGGTTAGTTGTTGTGTGCAACGAACCCGGCGACCAGAGTAGGTGGCCAGCACCACGTCTGGCTTTGTTTGTCTCCCCAGTGGCGACGTTTACTACACATTGGATCAGGTACTCATTTGAGGCTGAGTTGACCTAGGGGAGGCCTAGAGTCGGTTAATTTCGCCGCTGGTGTTGGTGGCCGTGAGCGGGTATCAAACTCTGCCGGGTTGACAGTGCAGTGTATCGCTAACCGCTCCGCTACCGCTCCCCACACTTAAAATTTTTCACACACACACTCATTCACTCTCACACATTCACTCACTCTGATAAAACGGGAGAACGTACACAACTCTATACACTGAAAGGCGCCCCAGTGGAGAATTGGAGTTAGACCATTTTTTGCTGTAAGGCACAAGTAAGGAATTTCAAGAAGTTTAACACGTAGGCTTTCGCGACTAATATCCATAATAGAGATTTTTTGGGCTAGATTGCGTAAATATATAAACTTGATGATGATGATGATTTTTTTAAGTTTTAATTCTCATGATGATGATACTACAATGAGAGAATTAAAACGTAAAAATTATAGCCATTTTAAATATAAAAGCGGAGTTGTGGTTGTGAATTAGCTGTGAGAGAGGCACCGTGTTCCATTCTGCTCATACACATCAAAACAAGCCAGATGTTAACTCCCTCGCGTGGTATACAAGAGGTCGTGGGTTCGATCCCGACACCGACGCATGTTGTGTATTTAGATTGTGCGCGTCTCTCTCTCTCTCTCTCCCCATGGTCGTGTAGATTTTTCTCCGGGTCGTCTGGTAATTTTCGCTCCAAATTTAAAAACGTCCGCTATCGGGTATTTGGCTGCTGCTGCAGATTTCCACGTGATAAGCCACTTCGTTGAGTTATCATTCGTGGCCAGGTTGCTTCTGAAAATGAGCTATATATCTCAGCAACAGCCAAATACTACAAATGCATGTTTTTTTTAATGTCGAGGGGAAAATAACCGGAGGACCCTGAGAAAAATCCATGCGACCATGACGGATACAGAGAGAGACACGGAAACTCCAAAAACAGGCATCATCAGGGTCGGGGTCGAACCCACGACCTCCTGTATACCAGGGGAGATAGTTAACATCTCCATAGCCACCGTGATCTCACGTAGTAAACTAGTGTAGTCTGCGCTCATATGAATGTAGAAATAGCACAACCACACGAACTCTCTCCTGTGAGCTCTCTGTGGCCAAGCATCAGCTTCGGCTTTGTCGTTCAGCTCTTGAACATATTTTGCTGACATGCCCAGGGATATACTGTACATCTTTCCCACGCAATCGCTAAAAGCCGTGCAAACTTACGACAAATATTCAACGGAGGTATTAGGAAGGAACAAAAATCCATCAAAAGTCAACCGAAGCGATTTCCTGGCTGATATGCAGAATCAGAGGTATCGTATGTTTTGCACAAAATTATCGTGAACGTAGTCGTGGGTTTAACTCTCCGACACAAAACAACCAGTTAGTGCTGAACTAGTAAACTAATTGTACACGTTTTGTGTTCCGTGACACAAACCCCTTACTGATATTCGCTGTGTCAGGTGGTGATGGTGGCTGATTTAAAGCTACATTTATATTTTTAAGCGATTTAACCAGAAATAAAATCCTTTATTACCGAAAATACTGAGGTTTTGTGACAATAATTACTTAATATTTTAACTAACTTTTATATTCCTCAACAACCAAAATATGAAATAATAACCTTCCCTATATAAGATGGCTATTATCTGGTAAAGTAACTGTTTTTTTTCTTGGAGCAATCGACAGAAACGATGGCATTGTCCAGAAAAAAAATGTGGCAGGTACCATTCCTGGCAAAAACACGAAAAGTCTGCCTTCTTTATTCACAAAGTACCATGGAGTACCTTCCCCTGGAGGCAGGAGCGACAGTGCCCAATTACGATTTAGTGATACGCGACAGATATCGCAACAGCGCGGTGTTGCACTTACCGACTTTTAAAATTGTTGAGAAAGGAGCTGAAAATCTCAGACTAGGCGTGATTATCGATCTTCAAACAAAGTCAGCGGACACTCACATGATGTATCTGTGTGCGCATATATGTATAGGAGTTAAGGGGCCATCCATATAGCACGTACGCAAAATCTATCAAAACTTGACCCCGACTCTCCCCCCTTTACACACACGTACTTTTTACACCCCAACCCAAAACACGTACGTACGCTTGACGCACCCCCCCACCTCGAATCCTACAGAACTTCCGATATTTGATCCACGCAGAAAACAAAGCAAACAGATAGTTTGCCTGTCTCCCTGCAGTCGTGTGGATTTTCCTCTGTGTCATCGGGTTTTTCCCTCTACATTTAGAAACACGCGTTCAGAGTATTTGGCTGCTGCTATACATTTCCACGTGGTAATAAGCCACTTCGTTGAGCTGCAACCATCTGTGACAGCCATGTCGCTTCTGAAAAAGAGCGAAAAATTCTCAGTGGGCTTTACACCTGGTACAATATCAAAGTTAGTATTGTTCACCTAACTCCAAGAAGCGAGCCTTGCTCCCATGGTGTACGCGGAATCATCAGTCACTCGGCATATCGGTAACGACATTGAAGGAAGCTTGGCAGTTGAAAGCTTTGGGCAGTTTCAGTCCCAGTCATTTCTGCTATTATAGGATCACCAACAGTGGAGGAAAAGCCAACGAATTGGCTGCATCAGCTTCTAGTTACCGAACGAATGCATGCCAATATTGTGCTCATTACACACAAAGCGCTTTCCACAAGTGAGCGACGATAACTTGCTGCTGATATCCTCAAGGTGCATAAACTATCATCATGGGAACTATGCTTATCATCGCAGCAGCAGTGGCTTTTGGCTAACCACTGAACAAAGAGGGGCCACCGCTTTGTGCGGCGCTTTCAGGTGCGCTTCCGCAGCCATCTGGAACGTTCTTCCTTCCGATATTAGGAAGCTACGGGAACTATGTATTTAAATCTAGTTTGAAGACTAATTCGATTTTTTGTTTAGTTCATTGTCCTTGGCCCGCACCTCCGATTATCACGGTTGGATACGTACGGTGCGAAAGAAGTTCAACATACATAACATGAATACATGCAGGTGACCAATTATTCATGGAATCCGGTTTCTATATTCCAAGACTATTTCAAAATGAATTTCAAGTGTTAAAAAGGGTTGATGTTAAAATAAATATGTTCATTGCTAGCTTATATTTGAAGAGATATTATAGAAAAGTGACTCGGTGCCAGAGAGTGTTTAAAATGTCAAGAATGCGGAAAAGTACAAAGGTGTGCTGGATATCTGTGGGGGTCTGGCCATTGCATGCAAATTCAGGATTGTGGCTGCGAGATTTGCTGCAGTGATTTAGCGCACTGCCCTCTAAACCCCAGTCACATGAGTTCGATTCCCAGCCGGGACTAATATGTTATTAAAAAAAACTTTTATTTTGCAACAACACCTCCTCTTGATTGTATGTCTAATCGCAATTTATTATAGCCTTCAATTCCTATTAGGCTCGGAGTTATACGCGAGATCAGCCATGTTTCAGACAGACAGTTATTCTAAACGTAAAGGGAAAAACCAGAAGGACCCAGAGGAAAATCCACGCTTATTCTGGGAGAGAGACACACAAACTCTAAATGTACAGCAGCAGGAATCCTCAGGGTCTGGATTGAACTCATACCCTCCTGTATACCAGGCGAGGTAGTTAACATCTCCTAGCCACCGTGGCACCCAGGACTCTGGCAGGGCTTTGTTGTCGTCTTGGTATTATGACGCCTGCAATATCTATTCTAGCAAATTGCAAACATTCGTTGAAATTCGATCTTCCAGCGTGACGGTTGAAGCAATGGAATGTTTAGTTTCTTTAATCCCTCCATCTCTGTCCTCCCCGCACTATAAATGGGTATTCCAGAGTTCGTCGATCAGAGGGTCAGTGCTTCCAGTTCCACCAGTATGTCTGGCCACTATAATGACAGAAGGGCAGTTTATATGAAATATATATTGTACCGAGCTGCTTTGCTCCCACATCTACCCCTCCTTGCTAGCACCATTTCGCATTGGCCAGAGTGATGGGGCGATAACCCCCAAACATGCACAGGGAGCAGTGCCCCTCAAATCCAAAAAGTGAGCTGATAAAGGGGCTGTACGTGTACGTGCTTCGTTCTCAACCAGAAGAAAACCTAGAGACCTCTGTCCATCCGCTGATGCATAAAGAGCCACCAAAATCAACGTCAGTCATTTTCGTTTGTGTTTATTGTTGTTGTTACATCATTCCAAGTGATAGACAGTGAAGAATCGTGAAAAATAGGGGGGGGGGGGGGGATGGTTAATATATAACTTTCACGTAGGGGCGTCATGATGGCAAGATGTTAACTACCTTGCCTGGTATATAGGAGGTCGTGGGTTCGATTCCGATCCTGACGCCTCTATATTTGGAGTTTGCATGCGTCTCTCCCATAAGATACCCGAGTTTGATTCCCGCTCACGGCACCAACACCAGCGGCGATTATCTGAACCGGCCTTGGGCCTCCCCTAGGTCGACTCAGCCTTAAATGAGTACCTGATCCGATGTGTAGTAAACATTGCCACTTGGGAGACAAACGAAGCCAGACATGGTGCTGGCCAGCTACTCGGGTCACTGGGTTTGTAGAGCATTACAGCTAAGCAATGCGCCACTGCTCGCCACATACATATAAAGACATGCATACGTACACACATACATAGTTCATGGTCAACGATGTTGAGTGGCAATCAAAGGAGTGCAACCAAGAGGACGGCCGCACTGAAGGAAATGGAGCACGAAGTCACGCCGAGCGTGGCAGGTGCTGGGTGAGCGTTTGTCACATCGCCGGGTCATCTAGGGGTAGATCAGAGTGCGATTTGGAGAGGCCTTTGTTCAGTGGTGACTTTATCCTTATGGCGGTACCAAATAATGCAAAATGGCCGAGGCAATTGAATATTTTATTTCTGGGACACTATTTGTTCGGGGTGGAGAGTGAGGTAGTAGAGTGAATCGTTACATCCTTGAGGATAGAGATTTTGTTCGGGTCTACTGTGGGCGTTGCAAGTGTGTCGCTAAATGCCCTTTGAAAGATGGATGAGGCTCGCTGCCTGTTGGCCATAAACTGTGCGTGTGAAAAGGCAAAAAAACATATTTTGTTCTGTCCAATTTATTTCAAGGTCGTAGCACCAGATGAGACGAATAAGTAATTTAGAAGTCTCATAGTAGATTATTATTTTATGCAGGCTGTCTCACAAGCTCGTGGTCGAACTCTCCCATGCACCCTGCGATGAGTTTTTTTTTCCATGAAAGTCAAACTGATGTTTCAGCTTTCAATGCTGGAAAATAGCCAAAGTAAGTGAAAACCAAATTCAATGTGCTTTATGTATGGGTGTGTGCAGCCATAACAGATGTGCTAATCAGCCAAATGAAATTGAACATTTTACCTGCAATTTTTCATGCATATATAGTCTTTGGTGACTGGGCTTAGACCATCAAATGCACTTGAGAACCCAGTTAAATTACAAGTGACTGTAACCTAGATTCAAACCTATATCCCAGTGGTTCTGGCTTAGCTCCCTGACCGATGAAGCACCCATCATTTAACAGTTGTACAGGCGAATTTAAACTTTGAATAGTGCATCGTATACAGCTCGTCGAGATGATTCGATTGCCGTATCGTCGACCATCAGACTTAAAATGACTGCATCATGCACAATATGCGATAGCCGGGTACTATGGTACCCCCGGATACCCTCTTAAGGTTCATATTTAATTACCTCGGTTATTTTGTATTATTTGGAACCCCGGGGTACTGCCATCAGAATAAAATGTTAAAAAGGATGGTATTCACCAACATCAAGTCGTAAATGTTGCAGGAGATATTTGAGAAAAGTGACAAGGTGCCAGAGGGTACGTTTAAAATGGCAAGAATGCGGAAAAATGTTGAGGTTATACCATTGTATGCAAATTCAGGATTGTGGAAGGGAACTTGTATGCAGCGGTTATCGCATTGACCTCTAAACCCCGATCACCTGAGTTTGATTCCCAGCCGGGGCTAACTTACTATTAAATCAATATATACACATCAATAATTGTCATCCAGCAGCAAGTGAACCTTATGGCAGTACCCTATGGTACTATGCTGTCAACGTCTGAGATGCAGTCATTTTTAGTCTGTTGATGGTCGGCGATGCGGCAATCGACTCATCTCGACGAGCTATACACGATGCACTATTCAAAGTTTCAATTATCCTGTACAACTGTTAAATGATGGGTGCTTCATCGGTCAATGAGCTAAGCCAGAAGCACTGGGATATAGATTTTCATCTAGGTTACAGCCACTCGTAATTTAACTTAGTTCTGAAATGTAATTTAATGATCTAAGCCCAGACAATGACTATACAAGTATAAAAAATTGCAGATAAAATGTTCAATTTTATTTGTCTGAATAGCAGATGGCATGATAAAAAAAACTGTCTCGTGGCTGCACAAACACCCATCTACAAAACACACTGAATTTGGTTTTCACTTACTTTGGCTTTATTCCAGCATTGAAAGCTCAAACATCGGTTTGACTTTCATGGGAACGAAACTCATCGCAGGGTGCATGGGAGAGTTTGATCGAGTTTGAGAGACATCCTGCATAAAATAATAATAACAATTCTACTGTGAGACTTCTAAATGGCGTCTTCGTCTCATCATATGGCGCTACGGCCTTGAAATAAATTGGACAGAACAAAATATCCCGTTTTTTTTCCGTTTAACACGCACAGTTTATGGCCAACAGGAAGAGCCTCACTCATCTTTCAAAGGGAATTTAGTGAAAATCTTGCAGCGCAGTAGTACACCCGAACAAAATCGCTATCCTCAGGGGTGTAACGATTCACTCTACTCCCCCACCCTCCACTCCCCGGAAAATAGTGTTCCAGAAATAAAATATTTAATTGGCTTGGTCATTTTTATTATTTGGAACCCCGGGGTACCGCCATTAGGATAATTTAACAGGTAATATAGCTCTGGGCATTAGAGCTGTACGCAGCTACGGTCTGTTCTCCTCTAACGCCACGTGTTTTCACGAACGCGAATTGAACATATGCAACGCGATTAACGTATTCTGGAATGATTTTTTTTATAACGCGGATGCGAATTGGATATTGAAACGCGATTGAGTGACTAACTCTACGTATTGCACACTCTAAATGAAGGACGTGGGCAGGTGCTCCAAATCGAAGGCAAACACATTTATTGTGGTCAATCTGTAAAATGCAACAGCACGTGTCACAAACAGCAATCCCCAACCGAGTCGCCATTAACCACATGACAGGTGTACAAGTCTGGTTAATCAATAACATACTCTTTGGTTCTATTCGGTAAAGTCACGTAGGAAAAAAATAAAACAACAAAAATCACGACGTTTCGGCTACAACACAAGCGGCCTTCATCAGGTGAAGGGACCAGCCTGTCTCGAAGACTGGGCTGGAGTGAAACAGAGCCAAGCTCAGACTGCGACCTTTAAGCTGTGTGAGAGGGATTAAGGTGCCTCGACAAAGGAATTAGCGTAAAAATTAGCATTTGATTGGCGGACTTAGCATGATGAAAGGTGTAGCACGCGGCAGTGCACCTTTAAGCTGTGTGAGAGAGATTAAGGTGCCTTGACAAAGGAGTTAGCGTAAAAATTAGCATTTGATTGGCGGACTTATCATGATGAAAGGTGTAGCACAGTGATCGGCACCGGCAGTGCACCAGCCTGTGCTGCGAAAGTTTGGGGTAACACTACATGAAAAATATACTGTACCAATGAAAATTAATTTAATGTTTAGTTCGATTTAGAACATCTTTACAATGGTTGCTTAATTTGAAACCATCTTCTCGGTTGAAATTGTGTCTGTGCTTGTAGATCTAAATTGCCTCGTGAACAATCAAATGCTAATTTTTTTATGCTAATTCCTTTGTCGAGGCACCTTAATCCCTCTCACACAGCTTAAAGGTCGCAGTCTGAGCTTGGCTCTGTTTCACTCCAGCGCAGTCTTCGAGACAGGCTGGTCCCTTCACCTGATGAAGGCCGCTTGTGTTGTGGCCGAAACGTCGTGATTTTTGTTGTTTTATTTTTTTTATCTACGTGACTTTACCGAATAGAACCAAAGAGTATGGATCCTTGCAGTCACGAAAGCTTCAAATCTAGAATTGATAGCCTCTACGGGGAGGGTTTTCACCTATCTGTTAGAGCTTTTAACAGACAACGGGACAAGAAGTCACAGCTCATCGAGACGCTGACCTTCCTCAAAAGATGCCGCGATCACAAGGTAATACCCATCGCCTTCACACTCACTTCTGCTGCTGTGTCCTCACTGAACTCTAAACAGATTCTGTTTAAGGCCAGCCTCTCTTTAATCTCAGAGAAGATAAGACTACTCCGTTTTGAACTCGATACTTTAGACAGGACTCTTCTACAAGCTCATTTAACGTTAACACAAAAAATGTCACCTTCTGATTGGAACCACGTAGACAACATGACTGCTTCTTCTGCCGATTCAATTTCAATCAAAAGCAAAGCTAACCTAATTGCTAAATTCAACCACCTATCAAAGAAAAACCCGGTTCCACAGATCACAAAACTAGACGCTAACAAAATTGTCATCAATCAGAGTAACACCCCGATTTCGGACAATCTGAAAACAGTATTGGCTAAAGGACTAAATTTCGTTGTCACCCCAAAACATATACCGATAGATGATATCATTTCTCAGGTCGATGTAGCCCTCAAAGGTATAGGACACATCCAAGCAGACGTCGCGAGAGCTGAAAAAGCTACTATTCTTAAGAATGCTAAGAAACCCGTTAGCAACATCAGCAAAGATGAACGCTCTGAACTCGCGAAATTAAAAGAGAGACATGATATAGTCATCCTCTCAGCCGACAAGGGCAATGCCACTGTAATTATGGATAAAAACTCATACAACAATAAAATTCAGGACCTTCTCAATGATGGTAGTTACTCAAAAATTTAAAATGACCCTAATAATAGCCTAACTATAAAAACCAACAAGATCATCACAAGTTCGACCTCCTAATTGAACCAACTAAACGTCCCTCCCTAAAACCTGCTGCAAGACCCCCTAGATTCTATGGTCTTCCAAAGATTCGTAAAGAAGGCACTCCACTACGACCCATCGTATCCACGATCAACTCCCCTACGTATAAGCTAGCACGTTTTCTGTCGGATACCTTGCTACCTTTCACTGGCAAGACCTCCTCAGCAGTACTTAACTCAGCCCAATTGGTTTCTATGGTCAAAGATGTTGTACTGACCCCTGACGATGTCCTTGTCAGCTTCGATGTGATCTCCTTGTTCACCAAGGTCCCGGTACCTGATACCATTGATATAATTGAAAATTTGGTACAATATGGACTAAACCCCGAGGTACCTACGCTGGTCAGGCACTGCCTCACCAACACCTACTTCACTTGGAATGGTTCCTTCTACAAGCAAAATGAGGGTACTCCCATGGGTCCCCCCTTGTTACCAGTGATAGCCAATGTTTTCATGGAGAAATTTGAATCGGATGCCATCCAGACTTCCACCCTCAGACCTTCCCTGTGGAAGAGATATGTGGATGACACTTTCGTCATTTGGCCACATGACCTCCCAGCTCTGAACCTTTTCCTACACCACATCAATTCCAGACATCCCACCATCAAATTCACCATGGAAGTGGAGAAAAATGGCAAGCTACCATTCTTGGATGTTCTGTTTGAGAGGAGACCTGATAGCTCATTGGGGCATTCTGTCTACAGGAAACCCACCCACACAGATTCCTACTTGAAGCCTGATTCCCACCACCACCCAGCCCAAAAGAATTCTCTCATCAAAACTTTATACCATAGGGCTCTTTGCATTTCGGACCAACACCACCTGACCAGTGAATTAAAACATGTACACCTGGCCCTCAAAAGGAATGGATACTCTGACCGTACCATCCGCCAAGCTGTTTCTCCCTCCATACAGAAACAACCACTTGATATTCCGGTCAAAACCATCACACTACCATATATAGCAGGCATTACTAAAAAGATTTCCAAAATTCAAAAAAACACAAGATCCAGGTCCGGTTCAATACAGTACATACAATTCGTGATCTGATCCCATCCGTGAAGGATGTCATTCCTGACTTACAGTACCCCGGGGTTTACAAATTGAGTTGTACCTGCAGTGATTGCTATATCGGGAAGACGAAGCGACATGTCTCTGACTGAATTCGCGAGCACAAATCAGATTTGAAACACGGCAGAACGAATTCTTCTGCCGTAGCTGATCACTGTTACAACACTGTGGGTGTTCACGATATAATTTTCTCCGATACCAAGGTTCTTTGCAAACCCACAGGTTTTTATCAGAGATTTGTTCACGAGGCAATTCAGATCTACAAGCACAGACACAATTTCAACCGAGAAGATGGTTTCAAATTAAGCAACCATTGTAAAGATGTTCTAAATCGAACTAAACATTAAACTAATTTTCATTGGTACAGTATATTTTTTCAAGTAGTGGTACCCCAAACTTTCGCAGCACATGCTGGTGCACTGCCGGTGCCGATCACTGTGCTACACCTTTCATCATAAGTCCGCCAATCAAATGCTATTTTTTACGCTAATTCCTTTGTCAAGGCACCTTAATCCCTCTCACACAGCTTAAAGGTGCACTGCCGCGTGCTACACCTTTCATCATGCTAAGTCCGCCAATCAAATGCAAATTTTTATGCTAATTCCTTTGTCGAGGCACCTTAATCCCTCTCACACAGCTTAAAGGTCGCAGTCTGAGCTTGGCTCTGTTTCACTCCAGCGCAGTCTTCGAGACAGACTGGTCCCTTCACCTGATGAAGGCCGCTTGTGTTGTGGCCGAAACGTCGTGATTTTTGCTGTTTTATATTTTTACCTACGTGACTTTACCGAATAGAACCAAAGAGTATGGATCCTTGCAGTCACGAAAGCTTCAAATCTAGAATTAATCAATTACGGTTTTCCTTAAACCCAATTCGACTTCTGATAAACCATTTGTCTTTGACAGTAAACTTTGCACTTCACTATTCAAATATTACTTTCATCCTAAGCTGTATGTCTAGCTATACCATCCACTTAAATCAGTATCTTACACCCATTACCTGTACTGTATACGTACAATATACGTACTGTACGTGTCACCATGTGTTCTATTCCCAATAGCATTGCAAATAGTTATACTCTGGGTGCATGGGCATGGTTGAAGAATAACAGTATTTGCGTTAAATAATTACAATAATTACAGTACGTCATCCTTTAAAGTGCATATTGCTCAAACCCCTCCTATTCGTTGGTTATCGTACTTGGCGACTTTAACAAAGGTAATCTCAGCCACGAACTCCCCAAATACATACAATTCATTAAATGCCCAACCAGAGAAGGGAACACTCTGGATCACTGTTACACTACAGTCAGTAGAGCCTACCACGCCGTCCCCCGAGCAGCACTAGGACACTCTGACCATGCCATGGTCCACCTGATTCCTGCATACAGGCAGAAACTAAAACTCTGTAAACCTGCTGTGAGGACATCTAAACAGTGGACCAGTGAGGCTGTGGAAGATTTGCGGGCGTGCTTAGACTGTACTGACTGGGATATGTTCACGACTGCTACCAATAGTCTGGATGAACTCACAGAGGCTGTGACGTCCTATATCAGCTTCTGTGAGGACTGCTGTATCCCAACACGTACCAGTGTGAACTTTAACAACAATAAGCCCTGGTTCTCAGCAAAGCTCAGAAGGTTGAGGTTGGAGAAGGAGGAAGCGTTTAGGAGTGGAGATAGAGACAGATTCAAGGAGTCGAAGAACAGGTTTAGCAAAGCGGTGAGAGAGGCTAAACGACTGTACTCAGAGAGACTAAAACACCAGTTCTCTACAAACGACGCTGCTTCTGTCTGGAGAGGGCTCAGGCAGATCACCAACTACAAACCCAGAGCCCCCCACACCACTAACGACTCCCGCCTAGCCAACGACCTGAACGAGTTCTACTGTAGATTTGAAAGACAATTGGACTGTCCTGAACCACCCCTTCCAACCCAAGAGGCCCCATCCCCCACCAATACTACAGAGACGACTATCTCCTTTCAGGAGGGAGAAGTTAATAGACTTTTCAAGAGGCAGAATCCACGCAAAGCAGCCGGGCCGGACTCTGTCTCTCCAGCCACCCTCAGGCACTGCGCTGACCAGCTGTCTCCGGTGTTCACCAACATCTTTAACACCTCCCTGGAGACATGCCATGTACCAGCCTGTCTCAAGTCCTCCACCATCATCCCTGTGCCCAAAAAGCTAAGGCCAACAGGACTAAATGATTACAGACCGGTCGCCCTTACATCTGTGGTAATGAAGTCTTTTGAGCGCCTGGTCCTGGCACACCTCAAAGCCATCACAGACCCTCTCCTGGACCCCCTTCAGTTTGCCTACAGAGCCAACAGGTCTGTGGACGATGCAGTTAACATGGCCCTCCACTTCACCCTACAGCATCTGGACGCCCCAGCATCCTACGCCAGGATCCTGTTTGTGGACTTCAGCTCTGCCTTCAACACCATCATCCCTGCCCTGCTTCAGGACAAGCTCTTCCAGCTGAACGTGCCATACACCACCTGTAAATGGATCACAGACTTCCTGTCTGACAGGAAGCAGTGCGTTAAGCTGGGAACACAAGTCTCTGGCTCCAGGTCCATCAGCACCGGAACTCCTCAGGGCTGCGTCCTTTCCCCTCTGCTCTTCTCCCTGTATACCAACAGCTGCACCTCCAATCATCTGTCCGTCAAACTATTGAAGTTTGCGGATGACACCACCCTCATTGGGCTGATCTCTGGTGGGGATGAGTCTGACTATAGGTGGGAAGCTGACAATCTGGTGACCTGGTGTAGCCAGAACAACTTAGAGCTAAATGCTCTAAAGACAGTTGAGATGGTTGTGGACTTCAGGAAGAATACAGCACCACTCACCCCCATCACCCTGTTAGACTCCCCAGTAAAAATTGTAGAGTCCTTCCGCTTCCTGGGCACTATTCTCTCCCGGGACCTCAAGTGGGAATTGAACATCAGCTCCCTCACCAAGAAAGCTCAACAGAGGATGTACTTTCTACGGCAGCTGAAGAAATTCAACCTGCCAAAGACAATGATGGTGCAATTCTATACAGCGATCATTGAATCCATCCTCACCTCCTCCATAACCGTCTGGTACGCTGCTGCCACTGCCAAGGACAAGAGCAGACTGCAGCGTATCATCCACACTGCTGAGAAGGTAATTGCCTGCAATCTACCGACCCTCGAGGACCTGCACACGACAAGGTCTATGAGGCGAGCGAGGAAGATTATGGCCGATTTCTCCCACCCTGGACACTCTCTGTTTCAGCTACTCCCCTCCGGCAGAAGGCTTCGGTCCATCAGGACCAAAACCTCACGCCATAAAAACAGTTTCTTCCCATCTGCTGCTGGCCTGTTAAACAAGGCCAAGGGCTAACACTGTTTTTAACATTTGATCTACATAACGACACGTTGCTGATATTAACTATGTTTCCCTATTTGTATTTTTTAATTATATCTTAAAGCTATTTTATATTCGATATTTATTTAATTTTATATACTTCAGCCCCTTAGTGTTAGACTTTTAACCCTTATTATAGTAAGACTTGTTTAAAACTTATTTAAGATTTTAGATTCCTATATGTTGAATGTATGCACCATCCTGCCAAAGTAAATTCCGTGTCGGTGTGAACTTACATGGCGAATAAAACCCTTTCTGATTCTGATCTTCTTATATTTAAGAGTTTACGCGCGTGCGTGCTTGCGAGGGTATGTGGCTCACGGACGGTGGGCTTTGTGTAGTAAAAAATTCGCCAGGCAGCACGCCCTACGCCCCGGGGTGGGAACGGGCTATTCCGTTTTCTCATCCCTAAACTTTAAAGTAGTTTAATTAACAAAATTTGTGGCATTATTATTATTTTAAATATTTACTTATTGTGTGTCATCGACCGTACCAACTGACGACAATTGCCTGGGGTGGGGGGTTGGTGTGGACCCTGCCAAGTGATGCGCGTTCGCTCCAGCTCGCGGGGGAAATTTTATTTTACGAGCTTAACATGCAATAAATATATACATCATGCTGCGGATTTTTCTTCACAGTCTCATGTCCTCTTTGCCACCCCCCCCCCCAACACGATGCGTCCAGTTTCTACAACAGAGTCCGTAGATAATAATTTTATACTGCTTAGATACCATTATTCTTGCACGGGCGGGGACATGGCTGTGGGGGTAGTGGCCCAGCCTGCCAACGTGCCACCTCCCCCGCCTGTGCAATGTAGGCCAGGACGGGGGCTCCGCATGGGCCTAGGCCTGGCCAAGCCTATGGTAAGTACACATTTCCTTGCTTCTTACGCTAACAACTCACGTTCATTGTTTACTATTATTAAACAAATAAGTTGACAAATATTACAATAATAATATTCTTAGCTCTTTCGGTAAAGTCACGTTGAAGGAAACAATAAAATAATAAAAAATATATAAAACAATAAAAATTCTCACGACGTTTCAACCATAACGCAAACGGTCATCATCAGGTGTGAAAAACCAACGGCAAGAAACATTTGAAAGAAGTGGCGGTTTGCATTTATTTAATTTTAAACGGTGTATTTTTTTTTTAAAACGTTAGCGCCACAGGCAGCGATTTGGCAGTTTATTTAGAAGGACGAGTCCATCTATGTTCTCAAAAGAGGAGGGGGGAGACGAAAATTAATGTATGCTGTCTGAAAGCCACCGTAAGCGTGAACAATCAAGACCTGAAATGGTTTATCAAATCTTTCCAATGATTGCTAAGCCAGAATCCATCTTCTCGGTTGAAATTGTCTCTGTGCTTGTATATGTGGATAGCCTCATGAACGAATCTCTCATGGTAGCCAGATGGCTTACAAAGAACCTCTGTCTTGGAGAAGTTAATGTCATGTGAGCCTACTGAATTATAACAATGATCTGCCACGGCCGAGGTGTTGGTCCTACCGTGTTTAAGGTCTGCTTTGTGTTCACGAATGCGGTCCGAGACATGGCGTTTGGTTTCTCCAATGTAACTACTACCACAGAGGCAACTTAGTTTGTAGACACGAGGGTACTGTATGTCCGGAATCACATCTTTTACAGACAGAACCAGATCACGGATTTTTATGTAATGTGTTGAAACGGACCTGGATCTTATGTTTATTCAAGATTTTGGAGATCTTTTTTGTGATCCCCACAATGTAGGGTAAAGTGATGGTTTTGAAAGGCTCCTCAAAAGGGTCCTTCTTCATGGTTTGAGTGATAGCTTTGCGGATTGTATAGTCGGAGTAACCATTAGCCTTAAGAGCTTGGTGTATGCGCTTGAGTTCACTGCCTATGTGTTCCTGGTCGGATATGCATTGGGCTCTATGGTACAGAGTCTTGATGAGAGAATTCTTATGTGATGGATGGTGGTGGGAATCCGGTTTCAGATAAGCATCTGTATGGGTAGCTTTACTGTAGACAGAGTGGCTCATTGAACCATAAGGTCTCTTTTTTACTAGGACATCCAAAAAAGGTAGCTTGCCATCTTTTTCGACTTCCATGGTAAATCTGATGGCTGGGTGTATGGAATTGATGTGGTCGAAGAATTGGTCTAGAGCAGGCCGGCCATGTGGCCAGATGACAAAAGTGGCATCCACGTACCTCTTCCATAAGGTTGGGCGCAGAGTGGCAGTCTGGATGGCGTCAGTCTAAAATTTCTCCATGAAAATGTTAGCTATAACCGGAGATAGGGGGGAGCCCATTGGGGTGCCCTCAGTTTGTTTGTAGAAAGTTCCATTCTAAGTGAAGTATGTATTGGTTAAACAGTGTCTGACCAGGGGGGGGTGGGGGTACCTCAGTGTTTAGTCCTTGATGAACCAAGTCTTCAATGATTGCGATGGTGTCAGGTACAGGAACTTTGGTGAATAAGGAAACTACATCAAAACTGACAAGCAGGTCGTCTGGGGACAGGGAAATACCCTTGATTGTCGATACCAGGTGAGTAGAATTTTGTACCGCAGAGGTGGTTTTTCCAGTGAAAGGACGGAGGATTTCAGACAAAAAACGAGCCAGTTTGTAGGTGAGGGAGATGATAGTAGAGACGATGGGACGAAGGGGTGTATCTACTTTATGTATTTTTGGTAGCTATACAATAATGAAAAGAGATCCCACCAACAGCCTCGTCACACAAACTAACAAAATAATTTCTGATTGAACTGCGTTAATTGATCGTTTAAAATAAATAAATAAATGTGAACCGCCACTTCTTTCAAATGTTTCTTGCCGTTGGTTTTTCACACCTGATGATGACCGTTTGCGTTATGGTTGAAATGTCGTTAGAATTTTTATTGTTTTATATATATTTTATTGTTTCCCTTCAACGTGACTTTACCGAAAGAGCTAAGAATATGAATTACTGCAGTCACGAAAGCTTTAAATCAAATGACAATAATAATGTTTGTGTGGACATAACTCACGTTCATTGCTTACTCTTATGAAATCAATACGTTGCCAGATATTACAATAATAATATATGTGTGGACATAGCAACTCTGGTTCATTGCTTACTATTAATAAACTAATACGTTGCCAGATATTACAATAATTTTTTTCGTGCAGATGACAACTCACCTTCATTGTTTACTATTATTAAACAAATAAGTTTACAAATATTACAATAATAATCTTTGTGTGCACTTGGAAACTCTGGTTCATTGCTTACTATTAAGAAACTAATAAGTTGGCAGGTATTTAAAAAAAATGTTTGTGTGCAGATAACAACTCGTTCATTGTTTACTATTATGAAACTTATAAGTTGCCACATTACAAGAATGTTTGTGTGCAGATAAAAACTCAGGTTAATTGTTTACTATTATGAAACAAATACGTTTACAGATATTACAATAATAATGTTTGTGTGCACAAAACAAAGTTTTCATTATTAGCTTAATAAATATTCCCCTTTTTTGCTGTGCTTTTATCACTCTGCGAAGGTCTACTGCCAGTCTGTCATGTGGCCTGCTGATTAATTTACGTCAGTGCTCTGCCACTCTATTATCTACACTGCTAATTTTCCTTTTGACCATTCTCAGTGTATGCCAGTCTATAATCTCTTGCCTGCTTCTTTACCTCACTCGGTGTACTGTCAGCCTTTCATGTCGACTGTATTCTGCTTTTTCAGCTGCTGCCCGTATTCGCAGCTTTTTATGTTGACTGTAGCAATGCTTATGTCATTGAGTCCGCGTACTGCCAGTCTATTACCTAAACTGTAGCCTGCTTCTGAACTTACCTGTGCGTACTGCTGCTCATTAATTTACACTTCTTTCTGCTTATTTCTTCAATGCATTTCCATTGTGTCCATTGCTCATATCACGCTATTTACTCATACCGAGTACTGCGATACTGATAGCTGTGCCATCATCAGGAATTGCTGTGCACGTCCATGTGTGTGTGTGAGTCGATGTGTGTGTGTTTAAGTCCATATGTGTGTCCGTGTAGGTCCATGCGTGTGTTTAAGCCCATGTGTGTGTCTGTCTTTTTAGATTGGAAATGCCCGATGTGTGTGTGTACGTCCAAGTGTTTGTGTGTCAGTCCAAGTGTGTGTGTCAGTCCATTTGTGTGCGTATCAGTCACTGTGTGTGTGTTAGTCCATGTGTGTGTGTTAGTCCATGTGTGTGCATGGCTCCATCTGAGTGTGTAAGTCAATATGTGTGTGTGAGTCGATATGTGCGTGTTAATCCATGTGTGTGTATTTAAAGTAGATGTCTGTGTGTCACAGTCCGTATGTGTGTGTACGGCAGTGTATGTGTCAGTCTATCTATGTGTGTGTAACTCAATGTGTGTGCATCTAAAGTGGATGTCTATGCGTGTGTGAGTCCATGTGTGTGTGTGTGTAAGTCCATGTGTTTGTGTGTGTGTCAATGTCTGTGTGTGTAAGTCCATGGGCGTGTGTGTTAGTCGCTTTGTGTGCGTGGCTCCATGTGAGTCAGTGTAAGTCCATTTCTTTGCGTGTCTGTAGGTCCATGTGTGAGTGAATGTGTGTGCTTTATTGACCTGGTCAAGGCCTATGATACCATCAGTAGGCCTGGCCTCTGGCTTGTACTTCATGCTTTCGGAGTCCCTCACCCTTTGCTCACGATCCTTAAGGACCTTCTTGATGGTCAGCGGCCCCGCGTCAAACTACGTGGCCATCAGTCAGAGCCATTCCCTCTACACCTTGGGGTGTGACAGGGATGTCCTCTGGCTCCCACATTTTTTAACATATATTTTGACCACATAGTTCGTGAAGCCTTCAATGGCTGTACCGAAATAATTACCACATGGTTCAGATACAATGGGAGGCTGATCAATGCCCGGGTGCAGTCAAGGGATGGCTCCCTATTGCTCAACCATGTAATGTATGCCGATGCTCTGGTGATTGCTGCTCACTCAGGAGAAGTTGGAGGCACTGCTGCTGAACCTGGAGCTTGTCACTAACAGTGGGGCATTATCATCAGCCCCACCAAAACTAAGCACCTGCCTGGGTATTTTGCACTATCGGACAATCCACCCCCACTTCTCACAATTGGTGATGCGGCAGTTGTGCAGAGATTGCAGAGATTCCTATACCTCGCCATTGTGCTCATTACCGGCTCCGGTTTAACAGCAGAAGTCTCACTCCAAATCAGTGGAGCGCCATTGTTTTCATCGGCTGCGTTACACTGTGTGGAAGATACCTGGTCTCTCTCTCCACATGAAGCTCCACGTCTTCTCGGCCATGGTCGTTCCCTCCCTTATCTACAGTTGCGAAACGTGCACCCCCCTAATGGTACATCTTCGCCGGTTGGAAACATTTAGGCTGGCCTGCTAACAATCCATCCTGGGTTTAACCATATGTGTGTGTGTGTGCGTCTAAGTCGATGTGTTTCTACGTGTGTGGGTCGATGTCTGTGTGGAAGTCCATGCGTGTGTCTGCCTTTTTCGCCCGGGCAATGCCGGGTACTTACCGCTAGTGAAAGTATAAATATATAATTTTAAAATATATAAATTAGCTTGACTACCGGGCTTCGCCCCAGGACTTGGATTCACCACGCCCGGCCACTGTTGTCTCCTCAGTGGCGATGTTCACACACCACACCAGTTACTTGTTTGAGGCTGAGTTCACCTATGGGAGGCCCAGAACCAGTGTCAAATAATCGTCACCGGTGGTGGCCGTGAGCGGGAATAGAACTCGGGTCGCCGGGTTTGTAGCGCGGCGCGCTAACCACTACACTACACTGCGTTACGCTTCCACATGCGCGGGTCACATGACAGATTTGACTTCAAAGCTCACTTGCCGTGCAAAAAATAAATGCATTATTGAGCTCCCCCCCCCCCCCCACCAAAAAAAAAGCAGAAGTGTATTTTGATCATTTTTTGCATGGTGTACAGTCTGGAAAGTACCCTCATGGCAAATTTCAAGTTTGTTGCATGTCACGAAGTACGCTAAACATTTTGAACAGACACACATTCACAAATTAGCCTTTTATATATATGGAGATTAGAACAAAACATACTAAAATAACAATAATTAATTAAAAAAATAATGGAGACTAATAATTAGAAAGCAAAGCAAATTTCATAGTGAATAAAAATGAAATTATATATAATACAACTATAATAGTGAAAAATAAATGTTTTATTTATAAATATTCTAACTCCCTGTTTCTCTGGGCAGCTTTACGTAGCACGCTCCAGGGTTGGTGCAAGCAGGAACCTTTTCATACTTGGCCCCCAATGGAAAAAACCCACAGGCGCTGCAATACCCAATAGCATACCCAATAGCACAGAATAACACCGAATGGCCAGATAACACATTTTACAAAATCATTTCACGCAATACGTCTAAAACTGTATATATTTCCTTTCCTAAATTTTGCTCCTGCCCCTAATGTCGGCACTCACTAATTCTTCCCAGGCATAATAATAAATAAATAAATAATAAAAAGCTATACAACTTCGAAATTAAAATAATAATTATCTTGCAGGCTGCCCGGGCCCTGTCCATCACCGCCATTGTCTTCGCAGCCCTCGGCATCCTGGCAGGCGTCGCGGGCGCCAAGTGCACCATGTGCATTGGCGATGACGTCACGGGCAAGGCCCACGTCACAATGGGCTCGGGGGGGGTGACCCTCATCCTCGCCGGCGTCGTGGAGCTGGTGCCCTCGTCGTGAACGGCCGACTCCGTCGTGCGCGACTTCCACAACCCGCTGGTGCCCGAATCCATGAAGCGAGTGATCGGCGCATCCATTTCTGTCGGCTGGGCAGTGGCCGTGCTGCTCATCCTGGGGGGCTCCCTGCCGCTGCTGCCGCCACTACCCTCACTGTCACAAACGGGAGAGGTATGGGGCAGCGGTGGGGGCAGCCCGTCGCTCGGCTTTCCCCCTCCGATCCATGGTATCGTCGTGGAGTAACTACGTGTGAGCGGACTCTGTGATTGGCCCGCGGGGGGTGATGAGTCTATGTGGGTCACTCCTCTGTGTGGTCGTGAGTCTATGGGTTTCTGTGTGGTGAGTCTATAGGGTTTCTGTGTGATGAGTCTATTGGTTTCTGCGTGGTGAAACTATGGGTCTCTGTAATGAGTCTAAATGTCTCTGTGTGGTGAGCCTATGCGTCTCTGTGTTGCAAGTCTACGGGTCTCTGCGTGATGACCTTATCATCATTGAGTAACTACGTATGAATGTACTTTATGGTTGGCCGGGGCTGGGGTTGTCTATCTGTTGTGGGAGCCATGGTGGCTAGGGGATGTTAACTACCTCGCCTTGTATGCAGGAGAACATGGGTTCAATCCCGGACCTTGACGATGGACTTTTGTATATTTGGTGTCTGCGTGTCTCTTTCTCTCCCCGTGGTCGTGCGGATTTTTCTTCGGGTCCTCTGGTTTTCCCTCTCCACATTTAAAATCAACATTACCACGTCTTTGGAGTATTTGGCTGCTGCTGCTGCTACTATGAATGTCCACGTGATCATGATGATGTCAGCCACATGGTTGAGCTGTTATCATTTGTGATGGCCAGGTCAATGGAGCCTTACACCTGGTAAAATAAAAAAAATAGTTGAGTTTGATTTGAATATTAGTGATTGGCTTACCTTTCATTTACTTTGCACCCCTATCAGTGTTTGTGAGTATTTTGTATGTTGTTGTTGTAACGTTCTGACCGCCGTGTCCCCCTACTGGACATCTTTGACACAGAGCTTCATAGCTCATCAGAACCCTCCTCCTTGCAGTATAAATAAATATTATTCTGATTATTAGGTAATGGAGTCGCCTAAGAATGTTGCGTGTGAGAGCTGAGTTCTAGACAGAGAGGAGCACAGTCGGTGCATATAAATTCAAAGTAAACTATTTTTATTTTGGCAGGTGTGAGGCCCCACTGAGCTACGATGTATCTCTATTTTAGAAACCCTCACCTGGCCGTCACAAATGATAAAATCTCAAACAGTGGATTATCATCATAATCATCATCATCATCTCATTGACATTTATATCAGCCAAATATTCTCAACGCGTGGTGATGTTGATTCTACATGCGGAGTAAAAAACCAGAGAGACAAGAGTAAAATCCACGCGGCCGAGGAGATACACACGTATAGTGCAGTGTAGAATAGTGTAGAGTGTGGTGTGTAGTGTATAGGAGTGAAGTGTATAGTAGTGTATTTGTATAGTGTAGTGCATAGTGTACTGTATAGTAGTGTTGTGTATCATGTCGTATGTACATAATGACTCTCACGTATGATATAATTTCACACATTTATAAATCACCTCACGAACATCCCCTGGGACGTTGCCACGTACCGAGAACCACGTGACTATAAACTAAAACCATGTGACTATAACTAAAACCACGGCGAGTAAGAGAGAGACGCCGACTCCAAATAGAAAGCAGCACACATCGTCAGGTTCCGGGATCAAACCCATGCCATCCTGTATTTCAGGCAAGGTAGTTAACACCTCCACGTGGATAGAGAGAGACTCGAAATATATAATAACAGGCATCGTCAGTGTCTGGGATTGATTTTTCGACCTCCTGGATACCAAGCAAGGGAGATAACATTTCCATGGGGGGGGGGGGGAGAGAGAGAGACGCAGACTCCACATATACACCAGCAGGAATCGACCCGTCAGGGTGCGGGGTGGAACCCACAACCCTCCTGTATACATGGCGAGGCAGTTAACATCTCACTAGCGGCCACGGCACCCATACAGGGACTCCTCTACTCACGAACGATTTAGGTCCCAGAGGTCTTGTCATGAGTCGATTTGTTCGTAATTCCAACTTTACTCATGTCGAATCCAAACACGTTGTACGGCGTGTACACTAAACATGAAGAATGGCTTGTTTTTGCAGATGCCACCAGTTCTTCATATTCTGGAGATGTAGATGTCGTTGATTCGTCACGTTCAGCAGAAGTAGATGCCACTGGTAACTGCATGTTCTGCAGATGTAGATGCCATCAGTTCTTCACATTCTACAGATACAGATGCCACTCGTTCTTCACATTGAAGATACCACTGGTTCTTCACGTTCTGCAGATGCAGATGCCACCACCTCCATGTTTTGGGCTGCGGTTGAACTTACGACTCTCGGTTCCGAACAGCTGCAACTGGACATACGGGGAGAGCTTTGTTTGTATCTCTGAAAGTCTGTGAGTGCAATATCCGTAAGTAGAGGAGTCCCCCACGCAATTTTAACCGGGCGAAATTCTTTTTTCCTGCTTATCTTAAGGGTGCCCCTTTTCAGGAGTGCCGTCAGCCACTCTAGGCGAGGACAACTGCCGCGGTCGGCCCGATAGGCAGAGCATTAAAAAGCAGACGAGATAACGGTCGCGGCAACGAGCAAGGCCGACGTGAAGTGAGCCGCACGCAATCCGGCGCATCCATTGCCACCACCGCCACTGGTGCCGCCGCCTTTCGTGGTGCCGCTGGTGGTGCCGCTGGTGGTGCCGCCGCCTCTGGTGGTGCCGGTGGTGGTGCCACTGCCACCGCTGCCACCGCCATTGTTGCAGAGATTCTGCTGGCAGCAGGTGAACGAATCGACAGTGCCGGTGAACGAGGGGACAAGGGCGCTGATGTACTCCTTCAGCTGCACCTTGAAATCGGCGGCGGCACATTGAGCTGTAGTGGCGCAGCCTCTGCCCATGAACTGCCGCCCGCCTGGAAAAGTAAAAAGAAAAAAAAAACCTGTTAAATTAATAAATTTATATACGTAAATAAATGCTAGCATGAATAATAGGAATTATTAATAATAGTTCATATTTATAATGCACATTCCATCCGAGGATACTCCACATCCACTTCAGCGGACACATCACCAATGCCGGGGTCCGCCTTCTCACGGGATGGCCGGCATCCTGTGAGAATATCACGCCAGAGCCCTGCGTGGGACTGGAGTCGCTCCCGGGGCAGACCACGGCCTGACGTGGACACGCACGGTCGAGGCCGATCTTCGACACCGTGGCCTTGGCTTGCATTCAGCGTGGCGGCTGGTGTATTTATACTCTTATTTATATTACTGGAAAGTTCTAGAATGTTCTAGAATCGACTCTAAATTTACTCAGCACTGAATCTATCTGGAATTCTCATTGAAAATAGGTACATTTCAAAATGTCACTGTCCCGATCACAAAAGCTAAATTTTATGGGGAATAATAGCCATTTTTTATACTTTTTAGGCATGAGCAATTTAAAAATAACACTACCCAGAAACAAAAATTGTGTCACATAGTGTAATGTAATTGTCTTTGACATTGATTGGCCTACACCAGAGACAGCAGCCTTCTGTATGGCCTAGTCTCACTAGCAGTGTCTCACTACCAGTGTCTCACTACCCAGTGTCTTACTACCCAGTGTCTCACTACCCAGTGTCTCGCTACCCAGTGTTTTTCTACCCAGTGTCTCACTACCCAGTGTCTCACTACCAGTGTCTTACTACCCAGTGTCTCACTACCAGTGTCTTACTACCCAGTGTCTCGCTACCAGTGTCTCACTACCCAGTGTTTCACTACCAGTATCTTACTACCCAGTGTCTCGCTACCCAGTGTCTCACTAGCAGTGTCTCACTAGCAGTGTCTCACTACCCAGTGTCTCACTAGCAGTGTCTCACTAGCAGTGTCTCACTACCCAGTGTCTCATTACCCAGTGTCTCATTATCCAGTGTCTCGCTACCAAGTGACTGGCTACCCAGTGTCTCGCTACCCAGTGTCTCACTAGCCAGTGTCTCACTACCCAGTGTCTCGCTACCCAGTGTCTTGCTACCCAGTGTCTCACTACCCAGTGTCTCGCTACACAGTGTCTCACTATCCCAGTGTCTCACTATCCAGTGTCTCACTACACAGTGTCTCACTAGCAGTGTCTCACGACCCAGTGTCTCGCTACCCAGTGTCTCACTACCCAGTGTCTCACTACCCAGTGTCTGACGACCAGTGTCTCACTACCCAGTGTCTCACCACCAGTGTCTCACTACCCAGTGCCTCACTACCCAGTGTTTCACTACCAGTGTCTTACTACCCAGTGTCTCGCTACCCAGTGTCTCACTAGCAGTGTCTCACTAGCAGTGTCTCACTACCCAGTGTCTCACTAGCAGTGTCTCACTTGCAGTGTCTCACTACCCAGTGTCTCATTACCCAGTGTCTCATTACCCAGTGTCTCGCTACCAAGTGACTGGCTACCCAGTGTCTCGCTACCCAGTGTCTCACTAGCCATTGTCTCACTACCCAGTGTCTCGCTACCCAGTGTCTTGCTACCCAGTGTCTCACTACCCAGTGTCTCGCTACACAGTGTCTCACTATCCCAGTGTCTCACTATCCAGTGTCTCACTACACAGTGTCTCACTAGCAATGTCTCACGACCCAGTGTCTCGCTACCCAGTGTCTCACTACCCAGTGTCTCACTACCCAGTGTCTGACGACCAGTGTCTCACTACCCAGTGTCTCACCACCAGTGTCTCACTACCCAGTGCCTCACTACCCAGTGTCTCGCTACCCAGTGTCTCACTAGCAGTGTCTCACTACCAGTGTCTTACTACCTATTGTCTCACTACCCAGTGTCTCACTAGCAGTGTATCACTATACCAGTGTCTCACTACCCAGTGTCTCACTACCCAGTGTCTCACTACCCAGTGTCTCACTAGCAGTGTCTCACTGCCCAGTGTCTCACTAGCAGTGTCTCACTACCCAGTGTCTCACCACCAGTGTCTCGCTACCCAGTGTCTCACTACCAGTGTCTTACTACCCAGTGTCTCACTACCAGTGTCTCACTAGCAGTGTCTCACTATCCCAGTGTCTCACTACCCAGTGTCTCACCACCAGTGTCTCACTACCCAGTGTCTCACTACCCAGTGTCTTACTACCTATTGTCTCACTACCCAGTGTCTCACTAGCAGTGTTTCACTATACCAGTGTCTCACTACCCAGTGTCTCACTACCCAGTGTCTCACTAGCAGTGTCTCACTACCCAGTGTCTCACCACCAGTGTCTCGCTACCCAGTGTCTCACTACCAGTGTCTTACTACCCAGTGTCTCACTACCAGTGTCTCACTAGTAGTGTCTCACTAGCAGTGTCTCACTATCGCAGTGTCTCACTAACCAGTGTCTCACCACCAGTGTCTCACTACGCAGTGTCTCACTACCCAGTGTCTTACTACCCAGTGTCTCACCACCAGTGTCTCACTAACAGTGTCTCACTACCCAGTAACTCACTAGCAGTGTCTCACTACCCAGTTTCTCACCACCAGTGACTCGCTACCCAGTGTCTCACTACCAGTGTCTTACTACCCAGTGTCTCACTAGCAGTGTCTCACTAGCAGTGTCTCACTAGCAGTGTCTCACTACCCAGTGTCTCACTACCCAGTGTCTTACTACCCAGTGTCTCACTACCCAGTGTCTTGCTACCCAGTGTCTCGCTACCCAGTGTCTCGCTACCCAGTGTCTCACTATCCAGTGTCTCACTACCCAGTGTCTCACTATCCAGTGTCTCGCTACCCAGTGTCTCACTACCCAGTGTCTCACTACCCAGTGTCTCACTACCCAGTGTTTCACTACCCAGTGTCTCACCACCAGTGTCTCACTACCCAGTGTCTCGCTACCCAGTGTCTCACTAGCAGTGTCTCACTACCAGTGTCTTACTACCCATTGTCTCACTACCCAGTGTCTCACTAGCAGTGTCTCACTATACCAGTGTCTCACTACCCAGTGTTTCACTACCCAGTGTCTCGCTAGCAGTGTCTCACTACCCAGTGTCTCACCACCAGTGTCTCGCTACCCAGTGTCTCGCTACCAGTGTCTTACTACCCAGTGTCTCACTACCAGTGTCTCACTAGCAGTGTCTCACTATCCCAGTGTCTCACTACCCAGTGTCTCACCATCAGTGTCTCACTACCCAGTGTCTCACTACCCAGTGTCTTACTACCCAGTGCCTCACTACCAGTGTCTCACTACCAGTGTCTCACTACCAGTGTCTCACTACCCAGTGTCTCAATAGCAGTGTTTTACTACCCAGTGTCTCACTACCCAGTGTCTCACTACCCAGTGTCTCACTATCCAGTGTCTTACTACCCAGTGTCTCACCACCAGTGTCTCACTACCAGTATCTCACTACCCAGTGTCTCACTACCCAGTGTCCACTACCCAGTGTCTCACTACCCAGTGTCTCACTACCCAGTGTCTCACTACCAGTGTCTCACCACCCAGTGTCTCACTACCAGTGCCTCACTACCCAGTGTCTCGCTACCCAGTGTGTCACTACCAGTATCTTACTTCCTAGTGTCTCACTACCCAGTGTCTTGCTACCAAGTGTCTGGCTACCCAGTGTCTCGCTACCCAGTGTCTCACTAGCAGTGTCTCACTACACAGTGTCTCACTAGCAATGTCTCACGACCCAGTGTCTCGCTACCCAGTGTCTCACTACCCAGTGTCTCACTACCCAGTGTCTGACGACCAGTGTCTCACTACCCAGTGTCTCACCACCAGTGTCTCACTACCCAGTGCCTCACTACCCAGTGTCTCGCTACCCAGTGTCTCACTAGCAGTGTCTCACTACCAGTGTCTTACTACCTATTGTCTCACTACCCAGTGTCTCACTAGCAGTGTATCACTATACCAGTGTCTCACTACCCAGTGTCTCACTACCCAGTGTCTCACTACCCAGTGTCTCACTAGCAGTGTCTCACTGCCCAGTGTCTCACTAGCAGTGTCTCACTACCCAGTGTCTCACCACCAGTGTCTCGCTACCCAGTGTCTCACTACCAGTGTCTTACTACCCAGTGTCTCACTACCAGTGTCTCACTAGCAGTGTCTCACTATCCCAGTGTCTCACTATCCCAGTGTCTCACTACCCAGTGTCTCACCACCAGTGTCTCACTACCCAGTGTCTCACTACCCAGTGTCTTACTACCTATTGTCTCACTACCCAGTGTCTCACTAGCAGTGTTTCACTATACCAGTGTCTCACTACCCAGTGTCTCACTACCCAGTGTCTCACTAGCAGTGTCTCACTACCCAGTGTCTCACCACCAGTGTCTCGCTACCCAGTGTCTCACTACCAGTGTCTTACTACCCAGTGTCTCACTACCAGTGTCTCACTAGTAGTGTCTCACTAGCAGTGTCTCACTATCCCAGTGTCTCACTACCCAGTGTCTCACCACCAGTGTCTCACTACGCAGTGTCTCACTACCCAGTGTCTTACTGCCCAGTCTCTCACCACCAGTGTCTCACTACCAGTGTCTCACTACCCAGTAACTCACTAGCAGTGTCTCACTACCCAGTTTCTCACCACCAGTGACTCGCTACCCAATGTCTCACTACCAGTGTCTTACTACCCAGTGTCTCACTAGCAGTGTCTCACTAGCAGTGTCTCACTAGCAGTGTCTCACTACCCAGTGTCTCACTACCCAGTGTCTTACTACCCAGTGTCTCACTACCCAGTGTCTTGCTACCCAGTGTCTCGCTACCCAGTGTCTCGCTACCCAGTGTCTCACTATCCAGTGTCTCACTATCCAGTGTCTCGCTACCCAGTGTCTCACTACCCAGTGTCTCACTACCCAGTGTCTCACTACCCAGTGTTTCACTACCCAGTGTCTCACGACCAGTGTCTCACTACCCAGTGTCTCGCTACCCAGTGTCTCACTAGCAGTGTCTCACTACCAGTGTCTTACTACCCATTGTCTCACTACCCAGTGTCTCACTAGCAGTGTCTCACTATACCAGTGTCTCACTACCCAGTGTTTCACTACCCAGTGTCTCGCTAGCAGTGTCTCACTACCCAGTGTCTCACCACCAGTGTCTCGCTACCCAGTGTCTCGCTACCAGTGTCTTACTACCCAGTGTCTCACTACCAGTGTCTCACTAGCAGTGTCTCACTATCCCAGTGTCTCACTACCCAGTGTCTCACCATCAGTGTCTCACTACCCAGTGTCTCACTACCCAGTGTCTTACTACCCAGTGCCTCACTACCAGTGTCTCACTACCCAGTGTCTCACTACCAGTGTCTTACTACCCAGTGTCTCACTACCAGTGTCTCACTAGTAGTGTCTCACTAGCAGTGTCTCACTATCCCAGTGTCTCACTACCCAGTGTCTCACCACCAGTGTCTCACTACGCAGTGTCTCACTACCCAGTGTCTTACTACCCAGTCTCTCACCACCAGTGTCTCACTACCAGTGTCTCACTACCCAGTAACTCACTAGCAGTGTCTCACTACCCAGTTTCTCACCACCAGTGACTCGCTACCCAATGTCTCACTACCAGTGTCTTACTACCCAGTGTCTCACTAGCAGTGTCTCACTAGCAGTGTCTCACTAGCAGTGTCTCACTACCCAGTGTCTCACTACCCAGTGTCTTACTACCCAGTGTCTCACTACCCAGTGTCTTGCTACCCAGTGTCTCGCTACCCAGTGTCTCGCTACCCAGTGTCTCACTATCCAGTGTCTCACTATCCAGTGTCTCGCTACCCAGTGTCTCACTACCCAGTGTCTCACTACCCAGTGTCTCACTACCCAGTGTTTCACTACCCAGTGTCTCACGACCAGTGTCTCACTACCCAGTGTCTCGCTACCCAGTGTCTCACTAGCAGTGTCTCACTACCAGTGTCTTACTACCCATTGTCTCACTACCCAGTGTCTCACTAGCAGTGTCTCACTATACCAGTGTCTCACTACCCAGTGTTTCACTACCCAGTGTCTCGCTAGCAGTGTCTCACTACCCAGTGTCTCACCACCAGTGTCTCGCTACCCAGTGTCTCGCTACCAGTGTCTTACTACCCAGTGTCTCACTACCAGTGTCTCACTAGCAGTGTCTCACTATCCCAGTGTCTCACTACCCAGTGTCTCACCATCAGTGTCTCACTACCCAGTGTCTCACTACCCAGTGTCTTACTACCCAGTGCCTCACTACCAGTGTCTCACTACCAGTGTCTCACTACCAGTGTCTCACTACCCAGTGTCTCACTAGCAGTGTTTTACTACCCAGTGTCTCACTACCCAGTGTCTCACTACCCAGTGTCTCACTACCCAGTGTCTTACTACCCAGTGTCTCACCACCAGTGTCTCACTACCAGTATCTCACTACCCAGTGTCTCACTACCCAGTGTCCACTACCCAGTGTCTCACTACCCAGTGTCTCACTACCCAGTATCTCACCACTAGTGTTTCACTACCAGTGTCTCACTACCAGTGTCTCACTACCCAGTGTCTCACTACCCAGTGTCTCACTACCAGTGTCTCACCACCAGTGTCTCACTACCCAGTGTCTCACTACCAGTGTCTCACTACCCAGTGTCTCGCTACCCAGTGTGTCACTACCAGTATCTTACTTCCTAGTGTCTCACTACCCAGTGTCTTGCTACCAAGTGTCTGGCTACCCAGTGTCTCGCTACCCAGTGTCTCACTAGCAGTGTCTCATTAGCAGTCTCACTAGCAATGTCTCAACACAAGTGTCAGACCAGAGAACATTAAAAGGGGAACAGTACAAAAACAATGGACGTATCATGGCATTTTAACTCTACACTGCACCGTAGACTCAACACTGCCACCCATAGACTCAGCAATAACCCCATAGACTCAATACTGCCACCCACACTCGGCACTGCCACCCAAAGACTCAACACTGCCCCTGTACATTCAGCAGTCTTCCCCCTCCTTAAGCTCTTTCCGTTCCCTCTCTTAAAGTCTCATCACCTCTCCATCGTCACCCATTCCCCTGCCTCTCTCCCCTCCACCACGCCCCCCTCCACTCCTTCCTGACCTTTCCCTGTAACCCCTTCGCATGATTCCCAAATACCCCCTCTATCACTCCAGTTACTCGTTGCTCAATACTCTTGCGGCACGCCTCTTCTGCCAACTGCATCATTCCACTCTATGTCACCCTTTTGTATTTGCAATCGCCTTGACATAGCATACAAAACTGGCTCCATTGTTGCTAGATTATTAACCCCTCGCCTGGTATATAGTGGGGCATGAGTTCAATTCCGACCCTGGTGCCTGCTGTATATTTGGAGTCTGCTTGTCTCTATCCCCGTGGTCGTGTAGATTTTTCTCCAGGTCCTCCGTTTTTTTCCCTTCACATTTAGAATCAACATCTCCACACGTTTAGAGTATTTGAGTTGCTATAAATATTCACGTGATGATATCAGCCACTTCATTGAGCTGCTATCATATGTGAAAACCAGCTCGCTTCTGCATAGCTCAAGGGGCCTTACCTGGTAAAATAAAAATTGCTTATAGTTTGGTATGTAAGTATGTAGCCAACCGCGCTATTTGGAGTTGAGGGGGAAGGACAAACTAAACAAAACAACAAGCAGTTCTAAAGAAATGAGCTTATCGATCTAGATGACGATTTGAAAGTGTACAGCTCCCAGTGGTTTCCTAATATCAGAAGAGCTCTCCATACGGCCGCAGAAGTGCATCTCAAAGCGCCGTGCGATGAAGTGTTGACTGTCTTTGTTCGACAGCTAGGCAAAAGTTTAGTGTATAGTAGTGTGTAGTGTATCGTAGTATAATGCATCGTGTAGTGTATAGTAGTATAGTATAGTGTGCTGTATAGTGGTGTAGTGTCTATAGCATCTGAAAGCGATGCGAGATGGTGACCACCGTCCGAGTTCAATGGCCAGCAGCCAAATGTCACTGCTGCTGCAAGGATGAGCGGAGTTCGTGTGACGATGGTTTATTGTTCCTTGATGAGATCAGCAAGGTATTGTGGGTCATTTGTGGCAATTGCACACTGTGTGTGTGTGATCAGTGCGACCTTCTAATGCTGTATATTCGTTCGGCAACCGGAAGCCAATGCAGATCTATGCAGTACCCCTTCACGACACGTGCCAGATAATGTTGTACACGCTTTTACCAGACGTCTCGTAGAGTAGTGGGAGTTGTAACAAATGAGTAAAGGGTGCTCAATATAAATTAGATTATATGTGTAGTGACATCACGGGATGCCAGTGGGTAATGTGCGGTGTAATGACATCGCAGATACCACAATGGTGTGGGTGTAATACTGGCCCTAGAGGAGCTCGGTCAGCGCTGAGTGATAGCGCTGGATGGCATCACGCTTGGCGTGCAGTCCCAGCCCTGCAGGATAGGGTGGAAGTGCCGGCCATAGGAATGGGGTTACTATAGGCCATGGCACTTTGGTTGACCCGAGAGGACATGTGACCGTTTAAGTCTACAAAGGGCCCCAGGTGGGGGCTCGGGGTGGTCATGTGGGCTGGGTCGAGATCCTGCTAGAGGGTTCTGGAAGGTTGTCGTGGTCAGGGGCGGAGCCAGCCACGCCGCAGAAGATATAAGCCGGGCCCCCCCAGAGGGACCGGCGCTGTTGTTCATCTTGAAGAAAACTTCATCTATGTTCTACGTCCAACAAGTGGGGGCTAGGAGTGGTCACGTGTCAGGGTCGAGATCCTGCTCGAGGATTCTGGAAGGTGGGTCGTGGCCAAGCACGGAAACAGCCACGACCCGTGAGGATATAAGACGGGTCACTTAGAGGGACCGGCTGCTGTTGTTCATCCTGAAGAATTCTACGTTCTACAAGAGTCTCCAACACGTGGACCGGAACCCAAGCTGTGGTCCGGTCCGTTGTAGCTAGTTACGGTGTAATTAGTGTGGTTAACCTGGTGGTCACCACCATAGGTTGTTATTCTGTTAAGGGGCAGTTACCGTGTGTGTTGGTGTTAATAAATGTGTTGCCTCCAAAGAGTATGTCTGCGACTCAGTTGAACTCACTACATATGTGAAAAAAGTTATGATTTTTACCAAAACAAACTTACCCTGCGATAGCACAGCGGCCACACACGAGTCTTCCCCTGGTGCACAGGCCTTGTCCACTTCAGGAAATCCCAGCCCGCTGCTTCCGAAGTGGCAGGTACGACCATTGGTCACTGCATGGCAAGGGGGGTGGGGTGAGCTCATGGGTTTTTGCGACATTCAACAGCATCGATACAGATCAGACCCAGAGAAGAAGAATAATAATGATTATAATAAATACTTTAATCTTATATAGCGTCATTCGTAGTGGTTGGCTGCGCACAGTGCGAAAGAAGCGCAACACATGCAGAGTTTAATTTGTTGTCCTTCCCCTGCACCTTCGATTAGTGCGGTCGGCGACACACGGTGGTGTGAAATAAGTTCAACATACATACCATAGATAACACTACCCATCGACTCAACACTACCCATATCCATAGACTAACACTTCCTATAGACTCAACAATACCCATAGGCTAACACGACCCTATCCATAGACTAACACTTCCCATAGACTCAACAATACCCATAGACTATATTCTTTGGTTCTTTCGGTAAAGTCACATAGGTAGAAATAAAATAAAACAAATCACGATGTTTCGAATGCAACACAAGCGTCAGTCATGAGGCAACACTACCCATAGACTCACTGCCAATAGACTCAACAATGCACCATAGCCTCAAAACTGCACCTCCGATTAGCATGGTTGGCTATGTACAGTGTGAAAAAAGTTAAACCTACACACATATCAGTATGGGTCTCGGTGGGTTTCTGTGGGTCTCTTCTGATATTAGGATGCAACTGGGCGATATGCGCTTTTAAATCATCTAGACTGACAAACTCACTTCTTTAGAACTGCTTTTTGTGTTTAGTTTGTTGTCCTTCCCCCACATCTCCAATTAGCACGGTTGTCTACGTACGGTGCTAAAAAAAGTTAAATGTACATTCTACACTTCTGTACACTACACTGATGGTGGGAAGACAAAGTGAAGGAAATCCAACATCTTGCCGACATCTATAATATGCATGGCTTTTTCAGTGCCACCAGAACCGCCAATGGTCCAAGCACTCAGGGACCAACCCCCCACTGAGGCTTAAGAATGGAGGAGATCTGATCAAGGAGAGGGAACTCAACACCCGCTGAAAGGAGAATTTTGAAAATAAGCTCAATCGAGACTCGTTTGTTGATGATAGTGTTTTCCGGTCCGTTCCACAACACCCAATCAGAAATGAGCTTGGAACCCCCTCAACCCTTGATAAAGTGAGGAAAGCCATCAAGCAGATGAAGAGCAATAGGGCACCTGGGAGCTGAAATCTTCAAAAAAGGAGGAGAGGAGCTAGATTCACGGCTCCAAGCGCTCACGTTGAAAATTTGGAAATACGAGGACATCCCGAACGACCTCAGAGATGCCATGATTGTGAAAATCTTCATGAAAGGACATACATCCGATTGTGGAAATTACAGTGGGATCACCTTGCTGTCCACTGCAGGAAAGATAATTGCAGGAACTTTCCTCAACCGTCTTCTGCCAGTTACTGATCAACTCCGCCCAGAATCCCAACGTGGGTTCAGGCCATCGAGAGCCACAACTGGCATGATCTTCACTGCCCATAAACTGCAGGAAAAATGTCAGGAACCACACAAACCTTCATAATAAAGGTTTGTGGGTTCGATCGCGTTATTTATAAATGTGTCCACCACCCAACACAGCCAATCAGCAAAATAAAGTGTCACGTTGACAAAAGACAATTAGTTCACTACTTTAGCCCACCAGTGTGTTGAAGAGTGAATCCACAACATTTACAGTTTGAAAACGACGTTTCGCTGGTAATTACATCGAGCATCATCGGGCAATTCGCCAGAATGGTAAAGCCCTCACTTGCTCTCGGTCTTAAATAGAGCAGCAGGGTGACGTCATCATTAAACTTATTTCAGGTGCAGTGATTTGAGGAAGAAGGGGGTATTGTAATTATATCATCGATTGGTAATCAGTCAATGGTTATGATTAGTAATGAGTTTTAGATTAGTAATTTGTTGTAATGTGTGTTATTGTGATTATATGCTACATTAGTAATCCATTAATTAATGTGTTTCCCCTATAAGGAATTGTAATATGTATTATTTAATAATACGCTTCCAAGCCGCACTAAGCCTATAGCTATCAGAACGATTAAAATTATTTGTTTCTCTCAATTTCAATGGATTCTCTAATTAGTCTTTGCCAGTAATAATTAGTTTTACACAACACTTCAACGTTATCAAAATCAATTGAGTGTCCTTGTTGACAAGCATGTTCTGCCACTGCTGACAGTTGTGTTTGAGATAATTTAATATTTCTTTGGTGTTCTTTTAGTCTTATGCTGATGTTACGTCCCGTCTGTCCAATATAGCATCTGCCACATAAACAATTAATCCGATATACACCTGTTGATAATTTAGGTAATTCGTCTTTCGTGCAAGATACTAGTTTTTGAATTTTGTGTACTGTACCAAATCTTACTGTAATGTTTTGGTTTTGCAAAACATGGGCTAATTTGTCAGTTACTCCTGAGATATGGAATTTTTATTGTTTTAAGAATCTGAGCGCTTTCAGCAGTGTTGCTTTGCGATCGTGATTTGGCATTCAGTGCTCTGTTAATTTGAGTATTATTGTAGCCATTCTGTCGTAATGCTTCTTTAACGTGTTTGATCTCTCTCACTAGACTTTCACCATCTGACACTGTTTTAGCCCGATGTATGAGCGTCTTGATAAGAGAGGATTTCTGAGCTGGATGATGATGCAAATCTGCATTCAGATAGGCATCAGTGTGCGTTTGCTTTCTGTAAACGCTGTTATTTTACCGTTTATGCCATGTCCAAGAAAAAATATCTAGAAACGGGAGTGTGTTATTCACCTCCATTTCCATGGTGAACTGTATGGCCGGGTTTTGTGTATTGAGATGATTTAGAAAATCATTAAGTGTATCTTTACCATGTGGCCAGACAACCAAAGTGTCATCCACATATCTAAACCAAAAAGATGGTTTTAATGTGCTCGAGGCAAGTGCTCTTATTTCAAAGTTTTCCATGTACAGATTTGCCATAGCAGGAGATAAAGGAGAGCCCATTGCTGCTCCTTACTTTTGTTTAAAGAAATCCCCTCTCCATAAGAAGTAAGTTATTTAAACAATGGTCAGCAAGTTTCGGAATATCTTTTGGTAAACCTGTATTCTTTACTAGTGTATCAAGTAATTTAAGCGATTCCTTCACTGGAACCTTAGTGAATAGAGAAATCACATCAAAACTTACCAGAATATCATTAGGATTAAGTTTAGTATCTTTAATCACATTCACAAGATGCTCTGAATTTATTATGAATGAAGATGTCCTACCGATGTAGGGCTGTATTTGTTTAGTTACATATTTTGCTAATTTTTAAGTGGCAGAGCCAATTGTACTGACTATGGGTCGTAATGGGATGCCGATTTTACGAATCTTTGGTAGCCCATACAGTCTAGGTGGTTTTGAGGCCCTTGGCTTAATTTGGTGTTGCTCAATCTTATGGATTAATTTGCAATTATTGCAGTAGTCTTACATTCTAAAGTATTAGTTGGATCTCGTTTAATTTTAATGTAGGTACTTTCCTCTAGTAAATTTCTAATTTTATTATCATAATCGGCTCGTGACATCACGACAGTAGTGCAGCCTTTATCAGCTGCCAGGATTTGGATATCTTTATTTACACGGAGCTCTCTTAAGGCTTTTGCTTCGTTAGAGCTAATATTTACTTTTGGAACTTTGCTATTCTCAATTATTTTGGCAACCTCGTGTCTGGTCATCTCTGCCTCATTATGTGGAAGGAGTCTTACTGCTGATTCTACCTCAGCAATTATCTCATCCACTGGAATTGTGCGTGGGGTAACGGCAAAGTTAAGGACTCTAGATAGGACAGAGATCATGTCACTAGTTAAGACAGTGTTAGTCAAGTTCATTACGGTTTTGTTTTAAAATTGTTCGTTATTAGTAGGGATTTGTTTATTATGAAGTCAGAAAATGTATTCATTTGGTTAGTTTTTGTTAGATTAAACACATTATCAGCCGATTGTTGTGTTATGGTATCGATTATATTCTAATAATGCATGGATACACTATTGCTTATATCTAGGTGTAACTGCTTTAGCGATTCCTTCTTTGACCTGACAAAAACCTTTGATTCTGTCAACCGAGGAAACACTGTGGAGATCCTTAAAAAGTATGTATGTCCACCGAAATTTGTCACCATTCGCCTGCTGCATTATAGTATGCGAGCAGTGATTCTTAGTAATGGATCCATCCGAGACCACTTTGAAGTTAAGATTGGAGTCAAACTAGGCTGCGTCATTGCCCCAACACTCTTCTCAATATTCCTCACCGCGATGCTACAGCTAACTACTGGCAAGCTTCGAGCAGGAGTGGAGCTAAACTAACAAACTGATATTCTTAGTTTTTTCGGTAAAGTCACGTTGAAGAGAAACAACAAAATAACAAAATATATATAAAACAATAAAAAATTCTCACGACGTTTCGACCATAACTCAAACGGTCATCATCAGGTGTGTGTTACACACCTGTGTGTTACACACCTGATGATGACCGTTTGAGTTATGGTCGAAACGTCGTGAGAATTTTTTATTGTTTTATATATATTTTGTTATTTTGTTGTTTCTCTTCAACGTGACTTTACCGAAAAAACTAAGAATATGAATTACTGCAGTCACGAAAGCTTTAAATCAAAATTTAACAAACTGATGTTAAGCTATTCAACATCAACCGACTTCGATCTAAATCTAAGATCATCTCGACAGCAGTAGTTGTTGAGCTCCAGTATGCTGACGATGCTGTCGTGTGTGCCCACATGGAAGTGGATCTTCAAGCAATCAAAACTTTACTAAGGCACATGCGAAAATGGGACTGACGCTTAATAGTTTAAAGACGAACATCCTTCATCAACCAGATGTCAATGAGCAGTCCCCAGCTCCGACAATTTATATCCACAGTGAAATTAGAAAATGAGCATTTCCCAAACCCCGTAAGCCTTTAATAGAATGATAATGTTGACGAAGAAATACAAAACCCCTGAAATTTGTAAGTGCAGCTTTCGGTCGGCTGAGGAAAATATTGTTTGAGGAATGTGACATCAGGTCCAAAACCAAGATCATGATTTACCAAGCAGTCGTAATCTCTACCTTGCTGTACGGAACTGAGACATGGATAACATATAGGAGACATCTTAAAGCACTAGAGAAGTCCAATCGGCTGCGTGCCAAAGATCCTTGACATCGGGTGGGAAGACAGACTCACAAACGTTAGCGTCCTCTTGCAAACAAACACCACAAGAATTGAGGCCACGATCATTCGAGGTCGGCCATGTGCCCAACTCCAGCTTATTTCGGAGTGTGCATTCAAGAGGAGGGCAAATAAAGCGCTTCAAGGATGTTCTGAAGGCCAACATGAAGAAGTGCACTATCGACACCAACTCATAGGAGACTCTTGCCCAGTATCACCTCAGCTGGAGACACACGGACAGTCTATTTCAAGGTTCCAAACATACTGAAACTCAACGGTGGAAACACGAAGAGGAAAAGTGGGAATGGCGGAAAAGGCATGCTGTAGCCGAAATTACTTATCCAGTTCCACCCACCACCCTTCAGGTATTTTAAGACCCAAAGATAATTAAACTTTTCTATGGAAGACACTCATCCTCGATTGCGAGGGATTGCCTATGACGATGACACTACACATTACCCCACTATACTATTTCAAAACATTTATTTTCCAACTGCTTGTTTTCAGTTCATTGTCCTTTCCCAAGCACCTCCGATTAGCATGGTGCGAAATTAAGTTCAACGTACACACACAGGCATACACCACATTACAGAAATAAGACGGAGGTGGGTTAAACAATCTGTCCGTCAATTGCAATCCACTACCGCCATTGCAGAGATCGGTCTGGCAGCAGGTGTAATTGTTGACGGTGCCGTCGAACGATGAGACGATGCCGGTGATGAATTGCTTTATCTGCGTCTTGTAATCAGACGTCTCACACTCCGCCTTGATGCCGCATCCCCTGGCTTGGAATGTTTTGCCACCTGCAAAACAAGGAGGCAATCGCAAATTATTTAGATCAATGTTGTAGTGTAAGTCCCCACTGAGCTGTGTAGCTCTTTTTCAGACAAGCAACCTGGGCATCTAAAAATAATAACAGCTTAATTAAGTGGCCGATAATCACGTGGAAATTTATAGCAGCCAAATATTATTCTTTGGGTCTTTTGGCAAAGTCACACAGATAGGTTCAAAGAAAACAACGAAAAACTATGATGTTTCGATCGCAACACATGCGGTCGTCATCAGGAAAAGGGGGGTTAGCTTCTACAAGAAAACTGTTTATAAAGGTTTAAAGATGGGCATAGCCCAAGTGTGTCAGCAGCATGGGCGGGGCAGCTAATGTTAATGTAGGGGAAAACAACGAAACCGGCAGTGGGTCTCCACCAATAAAATGGCCGCCAGGAAAACAACGACACCGGCAGTGAGTCTCCACCAATCAAAGGGCCGCAAGGCGAACATTGCACCTCGCTCCACACACCCACATTGCTGACGGTGGAGGTTGCTGCTAGAGGTAATGGTAGTTGTGGCTAATAATGGTGCTGGTGGTGGGCTTCCACCAATAAAGGGCTACTCGAAGGGAAAAACTACTCGAGGGGAAAAAAAACCGGAGGACCCCAGTGAAAAATCCATGTGACTACCACGGGGAGAGAAAGAGATAGAGATGCGGTCTCCAAATATACAGCAGCAGGTTTTGTCAGGGTCGAGATTGGGATCGAACCCATGACCTCTTCTATACAAGGCGAGGTATTTAACATATCATAGCAACTGAGGGCTCAGTGGGCCTTAACCGGTAAAATGAAAAAGTTGTATGAAGTTCTCTCTTCACAGACTCGCCGTTTTTACAATAATCAAAATATATATTTACACTCCAGGAGGAATCCAATGATATGTAAAGCTCTTCTTCATAGATGTCCAGTACAGACATGGGGTAAGTGTTACAAAAACGAATACAAAAACACAATAATCGTGCAAAGTACAATAAAAGTAAACAAATTACCCGGACATATACAAATTAAACTAAAACCATGCCCATCCTGCCAGGTAAAGCCCATTGAGGTATTGACTAATTTTTCAGACGTAACCTGGCTTTCACAAATGATAGCTCAATAAAGTGGCCCATCATTCGGACATTTGAAGCAGCACAATTATTTAAATTATCTCAATGCATGTTTCTAAATGTGGAGGAAAAAACCGAAGGACCTAGAGAAAAAATCCACGTGACTATGAGGAGAATATGCAAACTTCAAATATACAGCAGGCATCAGGGTCAGGAACGAACAAACGATCTCCTGCATACCAGGCGAGGAAGATAATGTCTCACCATCGTAGCACCCCTTTAATAAATAAGTAAAGTATATAAGTACAAATTGCATAATAAATTCTCAATCTTTGGAAATGGGGCAGTAAAACAATAGCAAAAACAGTCTCAGACCACACCAAGGCAACACAGTCCTTAAATAGTTTTTTACATTAAAATGGAACTCAATACATTAATGAATTAAATCTACAAATCACATTGGAAAATGTGACTGTATCCATGACTAATCTTCAACATCCCCTCACCAGCTGCAGTGCCTCCTATCCCGTCCCTTATGTTGTCATTGTTTAGAAACCCGCAATACTTGTCTGAAGGGGGCACGGGTGAAGCATAGGGGTTAGGGACCAGAGCTGGCAAGGGGTTAGGAAGCAAGATTGGTATGCAAAGCATACATGCCAACCCCTTATCAGTGCCTACCTTATTATAGACCAATTCAGACCTTATTGGTCACCCCATGTCCTTATAAATATCAACGTTCATCCTACAGAGTCCCATCACAAGCAAAAACACAAAAACTATGTTTGCCCACATTGAAATAGCTGTAGGGCATATGGTCCTGAAAACTCAATTTCCCTGTACAAGAATACGTTTCAACCATATGGGTTGACACGTATGGCAATGGTCGCCCAAATGATCTTCCCGGGCCAAACCGTTACCCTGCGTTAGGGTGGTGGTTAAGCAGGAGTCTTCGCCTGTCGCGCAGAACTTATATTCTTCGGTGATTCCCAGTCCGGCACTCCCGTAGTAGCAGATCTTTCCAATGGCTGCAACAACAACAAAAACACGCTCGCATCAGCAAGTGAGAGAGACAGAGAGAGGTCGAGGAAATCGAGCGGTGGCCGTACCAACAAAAAAACGCACGAGAAACATGAAGGCAAATGCAACTTCATTCAACGCAACCAGCAAAAATGAAAGTTTAAGATTCAAGGTGCAAACCCCCACCACCACCACCCGACACAACCAATCAGTAAAGCAGTTTGTCAGTAAACAAAACGTCCCTTTATATAGGTGTTTGGATTAGATCGGGTAAATATGAATGCGTCGTTAAATCCGCTACCGCCCAATCACACAGCAAATTAGTATGGGTGTCACGTAAACAAAACATGCCAATTCGTTACTAGTGTAGAGTAGTATGGCAACGTGACGTCATGCGTGCAGTGAGGCGCGATGACATCATGTCATCGGGGCTACTTAAGGGGGACCCCGTGATGAAAGCGGGTTCGTTGTGGGAGCCCGGGATGGTGAGGGTCTGAAGAAGACTGCTCCTGCTGGGAGTCGGAGATCCGGAGAGACAGCCAGGGGTAGAGCGCAAGAAGTCTGGGGAAGCCGGCTGAGTTACAGGAGGTGCTGCACTCCTCGGTCGGGCGGTGTTGGCTACGCTCCCGTCTCGACTCGAGTGAGAGAGCCCGAGGAGATAGCCGAAGCTAGAAAGAGATAGAGCCGAGGGTCCACGTGAAGGACCGAGTGTAGGACACCTATCTCTGGTGGTTAGTTACTACCTTCTTGTTAATAAACCGGCGCAATCCCTTACCTGGAATTCTGCCTCTGAGTCTTCATTCATCACGGGAGAAGAAATGTTACACGGAGCTACTAAGTATGTATGAAATCGAAAGAACACAGGTACTGGGAGAAACTAGAAATAGAGCAGGTGGTGATGGAATAATTATTGAGAGAGTACTGCAGCGAGAGAAGACTGGTGGTGAAGGGATAATTAATTAGAGGGTACTGCAGTGAGAGAAGACTGATGGTGAAGGGATAATTAATGAGAGAGTATGTGTAGCTCCGCTGATGCGTTACTTGCCACGAGTAGTAAAAACTCCATGTAACTTAATAAAAGGTCGTACCTTCTTTCACAACTCGTCGGAGATTCTTTACACAAGTACAGCACACCGGTTGTGTATTGGAGAGTAAACCCCACTACAACATTTACAAATTGAGTGCCATGATTTTTGCCAGTAATTACAACTAGCAAGGGCGATAGCCAGAGTTGTGGAGACATTCTCCCGTCTTGGTCTTAAACAAAGCGTGACGATTTAGTTTAATATTTCAGCACTAACCGGTTGTTGTCTGTTGGAGAGTTCAACCCACAACACACATTTACACATTCGAGTAGCTGGTGACGTTTCGCTTGGGGTGTGATTAAAACAACAACCAGCGGCCACCATCAAGCAACAGCCAATTTTTTAGATTTAAAGCTTTCGTGACTGCTAGGATCCATACTCTTTGGTTCTATTGGGTAAAGTCACGTAGGTGAAAATAAAATAACAAAAAATCACGACGTTTCGACCACAACATAAGCGGCCTTCATCAGGTGAAGGGACGAGACTGTCTGGAGGACAGCGCTGGAGTCCTCCAGACAGTCTCGTCCCTTCACCTGATGAAGGCCGCTTGTGTTGTGGCCGAAATGTCGTGATTTTTTGTTATTTTATTTTCACCTACGTGACTTTACCCAATAGAACCAAAGAGAACAGCCAATTTTGCCTGTCGCCTGATGAGGCTTAGTTTAAATTGCCATCTGTCAGTAAGGTTGACAGTAAGTAACCATGAAATAAGAGAGAGATGAGGCTTAGTTTAGTTTGCCATGTCAGTAAAGTTTAACAACAGGTAACCACGAACTGAGAGAGAGAGAGATGAGGTTTAGTTTAGTTTGCCATTTGTCAGTAATGTTTGACAGCAGGTAACCACGAAATAAAGGGGGGGGGGGGTTAGAGTGGAAATCCATAATTCGAAATCCCAACTTACCGCCGTTGCAGTTATCGGTCTGGCAGCAGCTGTAGTACTTGACGATGCCCGTGAACGAGGAGTTCATGCTCACGACGGATTGTCTCATCTGTGTCTTAAAGTCGGGAGCGTTACATTGTGCCTTGGTGGTGCAATTTTTGGCCGTGAACATTTGATTGCCTGCAAAACAAACGCATGTGAATTGAGAGCAGAAACGGTAATTTGCTTTTGTTTAGCCAGAGTGTGTGTGAGCTTACCTGTAATTGATCACACATATATAATTGTGCACTCTGCTAATATTAGATTTAAAGCTTTTGTGACTGCTAGGATCCATACTCTTTGGTTCTATTGGGTAAAGTCACGTAGGTAAAAAATAAAATAACAAAAATCACGACGTTTCGGCCACAACACAAGCGGCCTTCATCAGGTGAAGGGACGAGACTGTCTGGAGGACAGCGCTGGAGTGAAAAAAAGCCACGCTCAGATCACGACCTTTAAGCTGTGTGAGAAGAAACAAAGTGCCTTGACAAAGGAATTAGCATATAATTTAGCATTGAAATGGCTCATTGAAATAGCTAAGTTAAAGTATACACATCCGCAGAGGCACCCCTTGACAAAGGAATTAGCATAGAATTTAGCATTGAAATAGCTGAGTGATTAGCTTGTAACTGGTCACAGAAATAGCTATGTTAAAGTCAGAGCATATACATTCACCGAGGCACCTAGTACAAATCAAACAGGAGAATTTAGTGAAACACAACCACGTTCAGACCGCGGACCTTTAAACTGTGTGCGAGCAAACAAGGTGTCCTGAAAAAGAAATTAGCATAAAAATTAGCATTTGATTGGCCGATTTTAGAAAAGAGGTGGTGTACGTGCCGGTGGACTTGCCGTTTGGCGCGGGGGGGGGGGGGGGAGTTTACCTATTGATGGTGTGAAAAGGGAATTTATAAGAGCTGCGAAAGTTTGGGGTACCACTACTTGAAAAATATACTGTACCATTGAAATTAGTTTAATGTTTAGTTCGATTTAGAACATCTTTCCAATGGTTGCTTAATTTGAAACCATCTTCTCGGTTGAAATTGTGTCTGTGTTTGTAGATCTGAATTGCCTCATGAACAAATCTCTGATAAAAACCCGTGGGTTTGCAAAGAACCTTGGTATCGGAGAAAATTATATCGTGATCACCCACAGCGTTGTAACAGTGATCAGCCACGGCAGAAGAATTCGTTTTGCCGTGTTTCAAATCTGATTTGTGCTCGCGAATTCGGTCAGAGACATGTCGCTTTGTCTCCCCGATATAGCAATCACCGCAGGTACAACTCAATTTGTAAACCCCGGGGTACTGTAAGTCAGGAATGACATCCTTCACGGATGGGATCAGATCACGAATTTTGTGTACTGTATTTAACCGGACCTGGATCTTGTGTTTGTTTAGAATTTTGGAAATCTTTTTAGTAACGCCTGCTATATATGGTAGTGTGATGGTTTTGACCGGAGTATCAAGTGGTTGTTTCTGTATGGAGGGAGAAGCAGCTTGGCGGATGGTACGGTCAGAGTAACCATTCCTTTTGAGGGCCAGGTGTACATGTTTTAATTCACTGGTCAGGTGGTGTTGGTCTGAAATGCAATGAGCCCTATGGTATAAAGTTTTGATGAGATAATTATTTTGGGCTGGGTGGTGGTGGGAATCAGGTTTCAAGTAGGAATCTGTGTAGGTGAGTTTCCTGTAGACAGAATGCCCCAATGAGCCATCAGGTCTCCTCTCAAAGATGTTGTGTTTGAGAGGTTCTTTGCAAACCCACGGGTTTTTATCAGAGATAATGTTCATGAGGCAATTCAGATCTACAAACACATACACAATGTCAACCGAGAAGATGGTTTCAAATTAAGCAACCATGGGAAAGATGTTCTAAATCTAACTAAACATTAAACTAATTTCAATGGTACAGTATATTTTTCAAGTAGTGGTACCCCAAACTTTCGCAGCTCTTATGAATTCCCTTTTCACACCATCAATAGGTAAACTCCCCCCCCCCCCCCGCGCCAAACGGCAAGTCCACCGGCACGTACACCACCTCTTTTCTAAAATCGGCCAATCAAATGCTAATTTTTATGCTAATTTCTTTGTCAGGACACCTTGTTTGCTCGCACACAGTTTAAAGGTCCGCGGTCTGAATGTGGTTGTGTTTCGTTAAATTCTCCTGTTTGATTTGTACTAGGTGCCTCGGTGAATGTATATGCTCTGACTTTAACATACCTATTTCTGTGACCAGTTACAAGCTAATCACTCAGCTATTTCAATGCTAAATTCTATGCTAATTCCTTTGTCAAGGGGTGCCTCTGTGGATGTGCATACTTTAACTTAGCTATTTCAATGAGCCATTTCAATGCTAAATTATATGCTAATTCCTTTGTCAAGGTGCTTTGTTTCTTCTCACACAGCTTAAAGGTCGTGATCTGAGCGTGGCTTTTTTTCACTCCAGCGCTGTCCTCCAGACAGTCTCGTCCCTTCACCTGATGAAGGCCGCTTGTGTTGTGGCCGAAAGGTCGTGATTTTTGTTATTTTATTTCTTACCTACGTGACTTTACCAAATAGAACCAAAGAGTACACTCTGCTAATAGCTAGGCTATAGCCAAGTGAGTTTTTTTATGATCAGGGATCGGTCCGAGGCCCTCTGTGCACAGCATCGTACAGGGTACACACCCCCCCAAATTTCTATTGGGGCGGACTTTCGTGCTGTTAAACTGCATCGCTCTGATAATATATATATAATTTAAAAAATTAAATTGCTTGAATGCCTATCGACTGACAGGAGGAACTCGGTAATGTTAATTGACCAGTCAGTTATTGGTGGTAATGAAGATATTGCACGATTAAGACGTTGATATAATAATTGCGTCTGGAATATGAACACCGGCGCTTGATCCAATTTACACTTGGAGGAATTGAGCTGCGGCGTTGTGCAACATGGAGGGGTGACAAGGGAAGTGTCCGGTCGGTCTTGCAGATACGCCATTGCCCCTTAGGGAGAAGACCTTTTGAAATAATTTTTTTGCCATCACACAACCCCCCCTCCCCCCAGTTGTTGCAGAAATCGCCCACTTTCTCTTCGGGAGAGACAACACAACACGGAGTATATCAATTTATTTATCGTCTATCCAATTTTATTATTTTGTAATCATTATTGCGGTCGTGTATTTAGCCGACATGCCCCCCCCCCCCACCTCGTTAGAGGGACAGGGTATACTGGCTGCATTTGCATTGGGATCAAGTTGTTAATACCTTTCTGTAAGAGACAGGAAAGACTTCTGATCATCTCTCACGTTTTTCCACATCATGCGCTGTGATAAATACCACACAATAACGCAGCCCAACTGTTGTGCTAATCGGAGGTGCGGGGGAAGGATGACCAACTAAATACACCTCAATAAACAGTTCTGAAGAAGTAAGTTCGTCAATCTCAATGATTTAAAAGTGCACAGCTCCCAGTGGATTCCTAATATCAGAAGGAAGAGCGTTAAAGGCGACCGCATTAGCTCATCTGAAAGTGCGTGATGCGACGACCATGTTTGTTCGATGGCTTGCCGAAATCACAACCCCTATCACTCACCCCGATCACTACCACTATTCCTATCTCTGTCATTACCACTACCCAAACCCCTATCACTGCATGCATGTAGCTTACCCTGCATCAGCAGTGCAGTCACACATGAATCTTGTCCAGAAAGGCAGAGCTTTTTCTTTTCATCAACTCCCAAACCGACACTTCCATAATAGCAGTCTCGGGTAAGTTCTGCAAAACATGGGAGGAAGCTTTATAAATCCTGTGAATGAAGTCACAATGGCAGGTCGTGCTCACACACACAAACACTTGCCACGAATGAACCACAATACAGACAGTCCCTGGGTTACAGAAGGGTTAGGTTGCATAGAACGACCCATAACCATAATTTTCCATATTTTGGAAACTAGACAATTTGCCCCTAAATCAAGATAAAAGCCTATATCTGGAAATACTTGTAGCCTCCCCTACCGTTTTCTCTCAGCACTGTATCGCACTGTTGTGTATCATGCTGTCTATATCTACCTGTATCATATCGCCATACATATCCTCTGCACTTCCTATGATTCTTTAAATTAATCGAATATCTACCTTAACACTACCCATAATTAAACTAATGGAACAAACTGTATCCCATTATTTATAAATACCACGAAGCATTTTTGTATTGTTAACAGAGAGCAGTCACTTCCAAATGTTCCTTTACCGTACATTAGGCTAGGCCTAGACTTACACATTTGGCAAGGCCCACCTTACGCCTCGATTTGCGGTATTCATCCATAACCTCACTGTGCTGCACTGGCTGAAGTGAGCAGATATAAAGTTAATTCTTAACTCTAAACCTAAACTATAAAACGATTTATTTTTATTTTACCAGGTAATGCCCCACTGAGCTATGTAGCATTTTTTCAGAAGCGACCCCGGCCATTACAAATGATGGCAGTTCAGCAATGTGGCTTATCACCAGAACATTTCTAGCAGCAGCCAAATATTGTAAACACGTGGTGACGTTGATTTTAAGTGTGGAGGGAAAAACTGGAGGACTCGAATAAAAATCCACGCGACCAAGGGGATACAGACATGCAAACTAAAAATATACAGCAGGCACCATCAGATTCGGGAGCAACCCACGAGCTCCTGCATACCAGGCGAGGTAGTTAACATCGCCGAGTCATCGTGGCACCCACTAGACCTCCGCTTTGAGTATAGGCACTCTCCAGGTAACAGCCACACCTCACATGATGTGCACCACAGTTTCTGCTTAGAAAATTACAGTGCAGAGTGCAGTCTGTTCTCCTATAACGTGGTAGTAGTGTTTGCATTCCTGAAGACCATTATGTTATAGGACAATCGCGTTGTAATCTAACCTATAAAAGTAATTTTTTGTCCGTCCGTCCATCCACACACGTGCGCTTGCGAGGGATTTGGCTCTCGATCTGTGGGGTTTACGTTGAAAAAAAATTGCCAGGCAGCACACTAAGCCCCGCGGTGGTCAAGCGCTATGCCGTTTTCCCATCCTTAAACTTTAAAATAGTTAAAATAGCGTTTTAGTGCGATTTCTCTTTATTTATTTCCCCGCTCTGCTCAAGCTGCATGGGGGTTGCCCCTGGCAATGCATGCGTGTCATCGGTGGAGGGTGGAGGGGATTTCTCATTCGCATTGAAAATGAAAAAAATATATATACGCAACGCTGTGGTAAATTCATCAGTGTCATGTCCTCTTCTCTCCTCCCCCCACCCCAATGTGTGCACTTACTACTATAGGGTCGGTAGATACTAATATAGCTTTTAGATAGTATTATTGTAGCTCGGGCGGGGGGAATGGTGGGGGGGGGGGGGGGCTGTGGTAGCGGCCCAGCCCCCAGCCTGGTAATGTGTCACCTGCTCCGGCTGGGCAATCTAGGCGAGGCCACAGGTCTAGGCCTCACCACGGCAATGTAAAGTACTAAGGTTCATTGGTACTATTGTTGTGGTGTAAATGATGACACGGAGAGCAGTCGTTGTGGGGGGCTGATGCCAACTGTTTATTTAGGGCTTCCCGCCTAAGGTTTGGGGAAGGGTTAACACCGGACTCGGCTAAGCCAATCTCCCCAGGGGAAGGGTACTGGGAATCCCTACGCCTCCCAGGCTAACGGGCTCTTCCCACAGCGCTGGTCGACGGTTAAGCCAACTCGGCCAGCCGGGTAAAGTAGCCCCCCTTAGCCTGGTGCTATTTCTCCCCTACCCTGGGTCCCCACTCTCATACCGCTCACAACCCCGGCTCCTGGCGAAGACCCCGAACACGTCACGGGTCCCCCCTCAAATACCCCGAGGGGACATGACGTCACTCCTCCCGAGGCGAGTGTGACAATCCGTCACCACTCTACTCCTCAACACTATGCAACAAATATTACAATAATAATGTTTGTGTGCAGAAAACAAATTTTTCATTAGGTTGCTAAATTTGATTTTTATAGGTGTTTTTATGACGCTACGATGGTGTCCAGCCAGTCTGTGCTGTGGCCTGTTGCCTGCTGATTAATTAACGTCCATGCAATGGCACTATTATCTATAGGCTAATTTTGCTTTTGGCCATTATGAGTGTATGCCAGTATATTATCTGCTGCCTGCTTCTTTACCTCACTCAGTGTACTGCCAGCCTTTCATGTCGACTGTATTCTGCTTTTTCAGCTGCTGACTGTATTGCCAGCTTTTTATGTCGACTGTAGCAATGCTTATGTCATTGAGTCGGCATACTGGCAGTCTATAATCTAGACTGTAGCCTGCTTCTCAACTTAGCTGTGCGTACTGCTGCTCTTTAATGTACACTTATTTCAGCTTGTTTATTCAATGATGACGGAAAAAATTAATGCAAGTGACATTGACACATTTGTCAGTGCTGAGCTACCTGGCCCCCATCAAGACCCTGCCCTGTTTGATGTGGTCTGCAAGCAAATGGTCCATGGCCCGTGTGGGCAGTTCAATCCAAATTCGCCATTTATGCAAGACCGCAGGTGTACCAAGAAGTATCCACGCAACTTCTTGAAAGTCACTCATTCAGGCCATGATGGCTATCCTCTATATCGTCGCATAAAAATGGAGCATGGTGGATTTGAAACAACACTCAGACCTACCACTAACTCTTAAATGAAGGTTGACAACCAGTGGATCGCCCTCTTCTGTGCAAGATCTTCGAGGCCCACATTAATGTGGAATTCTACAATTCTGTGCAAGCCATCAAATAACTTTGGAAATACATAAACAACGTCTCTGACATGCCTGTCTTTGACTTGCAAAAAGAGGGGCAAAGTGTGGGTGAGGTTTAACTTTTTGTCCAAGGAAGATACATCAGCAGAAATGAGGCCACTTGGATAATTCCTGACTCCCCCATCCATGAGCGTTCCCCCCCAGTCGTCCATTTGGAAGTTCAACTGGAAAATGGTCAACGCATCTACTTCACCAAGGGAAATGACCAACAACAGGCCCTGGCTCCACAAGATACCACCCTGATGGCGTTCTTTGTTTTGTGCCAAAGTTACCCATTTGCTGCAAACCTGCTCTAAAAGTGCAAATGTGTGTGTGTAAGTCCATATGTGTGTGCATGTAGGTCGATGTGCGTGTGTGTGTCTTTGCCCGGGCAATGCTGGGTACTTCCTGCTAGTAGTGAATAAAACTAAACAAAATAATGTAACATGAAAAATATAATCGGTTTTATTCACGCTCACCTCGAGTCCTGATGCTAGCTTGCTTGTTGGAAGGAGAGTGCATCACGCGGGATGCGGGGCCTCATCACATCTGAACAAAGTAGTTCCGCGGTTCATCTTATGGGCAATGTTCGTAAGCGCGGGCGGTCGTAAGGATGCAGCTATTCGTGAGCACTCGGCGTTCGTAAGCACATGGGCATTTGTAAGCGCCGGCGTTCGTAAGCCCGGAAGTTTCGTATCCCCGGGACCGCCTGTATGGTACTGCATTTTCACTGCATTTAGGTTTTTCAGGAAAACAAGCCGAATGCATAGAGGTTCGCCACTGCGAGTTTTATTTATTACCGTAGTTGCACAGAAGTCCCTGGCAGCAGGAGGTGCTATCGACGGTTCCAACGAACGTCGACAGTTTTCCGAGGATGTACTGTTTCATCTGGTCCTTGAAGTCGGGCGCATCGCACTGTGCTTTTGTGGTACAGGCTCTGGCCAGGTAACGAATACCATCTGCAATGGAGAATTAATTGGAGTGAAGAAAAAAAGAAAAAAAGCTGCATTTAAGTATAAACGACATACAATTTGCAAGTGCACGCAATTAAATTAAACGTTTTGTTGTTGTTGGTAAAGCGCGTCCAAAAATGTGCAAAATAAGATTACGTATAAGTACAGCAAAACCAATCCCTCTCGCGGGTTTTAGCCATCGCGATTTTGTGAGAAATTCATGAAGAAACGAACATGTTTTGTTATATTACAATCAATTATTAGAGCACATTCGTTTGCATGTTTACCACAAGTACTGTGTGTGGTTAATGCTGTACATGATGCTGTACAATAAGTATCGATTTGGTGTTTGAACATCTTAACACAACTTCTGCTTTATTTCCAGAAAGGGTATAAAGCCTATTATCTTTTCATTATTTTTATACTGGCATCAAAGGTATGCCATAGATGTAAGCGCTGCTCAATGCGAGCTGTAAGTGCTCTGATACTTGCCATTATCTTTGCACCGTTCACCTTTTGGCATTGTTCTATGGTCTGTCACTGGTGCAGAGACAAGGCCCTTAAGAATGGTGCCGTCTCTGGTGTAGGCCAATCGGTTCTAAGCACAATGCTTATATTACCGGAGGACCTGAAGAAAAATCAATGCAGTGACCACCATGGGAAGAGACTCCAAATATACAACAGGCATTGTCAGGGTCCAGGATTTATCTCACTGCCTAATATATACCAGGCGAGGGAGATAACATATCCAGGGGGAGAGAGATAGACGCAGACTCCAAATATATAGCAGCCTCGACCCGGAAGCACTTACTCTGAGTCAGTTGCATCGTCACGCATGAGTCTCGCCCCATTGCACATTTAGATGATTTTTCAGGAATCCCCAAATCAGCACTTCCGCTTTTGCAGTAAACAGCCGGAGCTGAAAAATTGTACAAAGACGCACATTAGTATTTAAACTCAACCATTTTTTACCAAGTGTAAGGCCCCATTGAGCTGTTACGTAGTAGCTCTTTTTTTGGAAGCGACCTGGCATCACAGATGATAGCAACTCAGCGAAGTGACTGATATGCTCACGTGGAAATTTAGGGCAACCAAACACTCTAAACCCGTGTTTCTAAATGTGAAGGGAAAAACCGGAGTGCCCAGCTTAAAAATCCATGCGACCACCACGGGGGATATAGAGACGCAAACTCCACATATAACAGCAGCATGCATCGTCTGGGTCGAACTTCACGAACCTCCTGCATACCAGGCGAAGTAGTTAACATCTTCGAGCCATCGTGGCGCCCACTAGACCTCACTTTGAGTATAATCACTCTCCAGGTAACAGCCACACCCCTCCAACACCTCACACCAGGGACGGAGCCAGGATTTCAGGCCGGGGTGACATTCAAAACATTTTAATTTCAAGAATGATTAGAGAGTCAGGCTGTTGAACTAGACGCCATCGGTTGGCGACACACTCTGACAATGCAGTTGCACGGAGTCCGCCAGACCGAGTGTCGTACACTTACATGCAGAATGTCATGCCTGTCACCCCCCCTGGCTCCGCCCCTGCCTCACACGATGTGCACCACAGTTTTTGGTTCAAAAATTACAGTACAGATTAGTCTGTTCTCCTATGACGTATGGTAGTTTTGATTTGAAGCTTTCGTGACTGCAGGAATCCATACTCTGGTTCTTTCAGTAAAGTCAAGTAGATAGAAAAAATAAAAGAAACACGACGTTTTGGTCGCAACACAAGCGTCCTTCATCAGGTGAGAAAGAATGATCTGCTGTTGTGGCTTTACATAGGCACGGGAAGGGGGGGGGGGAGTTTTTGTAGAGTCGTGGCTGCAGGAGTTCACGGGGGGGAGGGTTTGTGGCGTGCAAGGACGGGTGGGGGCTGGCACGGGGAGGTAGTGGGGCTGGAGAAATTAGCATGTCAATGAGTTTTAATTAGTACACTAAAACGAAAAACGGCACGGGTGGGTGAGTAAAAATAACAGCAGTTAAAACTTGACGTGGTTTATCACGTCCTTCCAATGATTGCTCAACCTGAATCCATCTTCTCGATTAAAGTTTTGTCTGTTTGTATATCTGGATGGCTTCATGAACAAATCTCTGATGATGGCACGAGGGTTTTCAGAGCATCTTGGTGTCGGAGAAAACAATGTCATGTGTGCCCACAGTGTTGAAACAATGATCCGCCACCGCCGAGGTGTTGGTTCTGCTGTGTTTCAAATCCTTTTTGTGTTCGCGAACCCCGTCTGAGACACGTCGCTTCGTTTCACCAATGTAACTGCTGCCACAGACACAACTCAGCTTATAGACACCAGGACGATAACGAGATTATAAGTAACGCAGGCCGAACAAAGAATGGAGGAGCATATAGGGTAGCCTCTAGAAGTATCCAGCAGCATCCCAATACCCTGTGTGATATGTCAAGGCAGCCGTATGACCGCTTATTCCGACTCGCGCTGCGACGTAGTTCCGCTCGCTCGATCATGTTGCATCCAATTCACAAAAAAAAATTCCCTGTAATACATTCTTCACTTTTCATATCAAAATTCGCTTTATGAAAACACAGGGTTACAGGATAACTAACTGTATTTGCTTTCAATCACATGTCTAATTATCAGAATCCATATGCATGCATGATAAAATCTCAGCTGTGTCGAAAGTTTTATTTCATTTGAGCTTTGGGTCAAATCGCCCATCAGGTTATACAATTGGATATTACGTGAAAACAGTGATAATATATGGTACGGTTTTATTTAACAGTACATGGTTCAGGTTTTCAAGAACCCGACCCAAACGTACATACGGAGAGTCCTTGACTTATGAAGGAACAGGTTTTATGTTCCAGAGAGCCGTTCGCAAGTATATTTATAATCGTATCTTATAACCCAAGAGTTAATTGTACAGTAAATACGATCAGTCCCATAAAAAAGTGATACGGTTTCAATAAAAGCAGGGAAGCATAGTTAAACTCACAAATAAGACAATGTACATTTTCACGTAATACTGCAATAAATACTCTATAGTGAATAGAATCAAACGTAAAATAAAGTAACATGAAGAAAATTATCGGTAATTTTTTCCGCTCACCTCGAGTCCTGATGCTAGCTCGCTTGTCGGAAGGGGAGTGGCAACAACGCGGGATGACGTGGGGGCCTCGTCAAATCTAGCGGAGGATCGCTCCGCCGAACAAAGTAGTTCCGCGGTTCATCTTACGGGGAATGTTCGTAAGCGCGCAAGCGTTCGTAAGCACAAGGCTGGTCACAAGCGTGGTCGGTCATAAGCATGCGGACGTTCGTAAGCACTGGAAGTTTCGTATCCCTGGGACAGCCTGTATGGTAACCGCATTTAGGTTTTTCAGGAAAAACAACACAAACACGGAGGTTTTTTTTAATTACCGTCGTTGCACAAAACTGTCTGGCAGCAGGAGGTGCTATCGACGGTGCCAACGAACGTCGGCAGTTGTCCGAGGATGTACTGTTTCATCTGGTCCTTGAAGTCGAACGCATGGCACTGTGCTTGTGTAGCACAGGTTCTGGCCTGGTAAGGAATACCATCTGGAATGGAGGTGTAATTGGAGAGAAGAAAAAAAGAACCAAAAAATCTGCAGTTAGGTATAAATGACATCATTAGCGCATGTACGTAATGAAACTTAACGTTTTTCAACGGTTTTACTTAACTTGACTCCTGTGTCGTGGTCAAATCGTCAAATCTTGTAATTTACATTTCGATCGCTTCCCGTTGTCCAATCAATCCCTAATTTTGCACAAGTACTCAGATCCGGTGACAATGCATGCCTATGTCAAATAATCATTTAATTGGCTCCTTGAAAGCGATTCACTTTTTGTATGGACGACTTGTTAGTGGTCAAAAACGCCGCGGTCCCTAAACTCTGGAATCGGCTCGCCCAAGAAGCAGGCGCCACGTGTCTCAGGCGCCACGTGTCTCAGGCGCCACGTGTCTCAGGCGCCACGTGTCTCAGGCGCCACGTGTCTCAGGCGCGCCTGCTCCGTGTCAAATGCTTACAGGCATCCTCCATACAAAAGTTGTACATTGAAGATTCATTTATAAAATAACCTATTAATTCAAGTAAGCGTTGATGTGGGAGCAGGCGCCGCATCATTGACGTACTTCTCGACGGTGAGTTAAACGAAGTTGTGAAAAAAGTCTCATTGTATGTCGTCCTCAAATTTTGTAATCAAAATGTCCTCCAGTTACCGTTATCCAATCGATCCCAAATTTTGCACACACTGACATCCAGACACAATGCATGCCTGATCAAAATCTCCAACTAATCAATTACTTGCCTCGTTTAAACCAATTAATATTTGGGTTTGAAGCCTTATTCCACGAGTGCTTTGCAAACAGGTTGTGTTCAAAATATATATTAATACCAACGTAGGAGTCGACACGTCGAAACTTGCCTGGAACATATTCAAGGTAAACAGTCACATCAAATGCTTTGAACACGAAATTTAACACTCTTCTGAAATTCGTGGTCCGCCAGGAAGTGTCTGTGTTGTTGGCCTGACTGGATGTGCTTCACATAATGTGTTTTCAGGTTTGTTGAATTCTCATCTCATCTTTTTGTTGTATTTACCTCCGTGATTTGTTCTTGACACCTAATGAAGATCGCTTGTGTTGTGATCGAAACGTCGTGATTGTCTTTTGTTTAAATATAATTTTATTGTATTTCTACATACGTGACTTTACCGAAAAAAACAATGAGTAAGTTTACAAAAGTTGTTTATTATGATGTAGTGCATCCAATGGGACAATGCATAGACAGGGTCAATGACTTCATTTTTGCACTAACCCCTTTGAAAGTGACATTTTTACATTTGTATTGATGTTTTATTCATATACTTTTTATATGGCGGTTTGTGGTCGACAAATCGTTTGAGTGTTGGCCTTTCGAACTCAAGCTCAAAAGTTCAAATCTTGGAGATGAAATTTGTATTTCTTGTTCAATTAACATTTTTGGTACTTATATAGAGCTTTAAACTATTGCACATTTTAGAGTGAGTTGTCTGTGCTTGATAAGTTGACTGAGGTTGGGAAATGTGACTTTTATATTAACATTTTTAACTCTCAGCTCGTGAGTTCAAGCCCCGACTTATCACAAATTGCCAGCTACTCTTTGACCCAAAGTCATTTGTCCTATACAAACCAACAAATCAACATCACATACAATCAAGAAATCATGATGGTCGATTGCAATCTGTGCGTGAACACACGTGACAATTCAGAGTTGCAGAAAGACTTGAAGCACGTGATGTCACATGAAAGCGAAATTGTCATTATCAATCGCAACGTCTTCAAGCACTCAATGCTGACATGACAACATTTGACAATGCAATCAACACATTCTGTCATAAAATCAGTAAAGTCTGCACTAAACTCTCCTATCCAAAATAATATTTACAGAGTGCGACATAACAAAAATGCATTGCACTATCTACCAATCGAATTGTCATCAAAGCAAACATTGGAAATGTGTTCACATTGCAAGACACACACCAACAGTAACAAAAGAGCTGCACCGCCAAAAGCTCACTGGAATTATTTGGATCCTGGTGAAATTCCAGATGTGATTCAACAGCCAGAACAACGTCTATTATCAATAGTTATACCATTTGTCAAGATCATCAAATTCTGTGGAGTCTTCAGTCAATTTGGCTTCCGTGGACAAGTGGTGCTCTTTGCTATGGACATTTTTAAAGTTAGTGACACACTTCCACGAGCAATGCATAATACTGCAATGGTTGTCATCACAAAACATCTTGAGAATCTAAACATCACACGTGAATTCTCTATAATTCGGAAATAAGTTTACAATGCACTCAACTGGCTAATTCAAAAAAGCCACTTTATCGGGATGTAACAATCAATTAAGAAGCAAACATCGCTGATGTACATTCAGTTGCTTTTCCTGTGCAACAACCAGTGGAACAAAATCAGTCGCAATAACCTGCTAATGCTTACATGGCAATCAATGAAAGACCAAGAATTGTTCACGCTGCACGGCATCAGGCAAATGAAGATGTGTTTACATGTTCCAATGCAGGCGTTCAATGTTGCACAATGGTGCTGGCAAATATTGTAAGAGCTGCTATATTGCTGTTGTATATATAGGCCTTTTTCCCAAAAATTACATTAAGAAAAATTCTGCCAATATTTTTTTAATCAATTGCGATGTCGCTTGGGGCAAAAGGAGGTGGTGCGACCCCCCTCCCTCCCATCACACAGCAGCTGCCTTTCACACTCGGGACCAGGCAGCCGGAGATAAGCCATAAAATGCAATAAAAACACCAGTAATAAAAAGAAGGGGTGGGGGGGGGGGGTTGCTAATCCGATTCTGGGGAATCTCTACACGACTTCAAAAGGCCACCTCAAAAGAGTACAGACAGCAGGCGCCACGAAACAGGCAACGTTTATTTTTGTACTGTTTTTGTTTCTCTTAACACAACGGTAAAATTTCAAAACTTAGCGACAAGAATAAGTGAACATCATAGACTCACACACTCCGATGAAAAACCAGGTGACAATCTACATTAGTGGGTTATTATTTCTCATATTATTTTTTATACTAATGTTATTCACCTTTTTTATATTATTAGATATAAGTAATATTAAAGGAGCGCCCCACGGTCTTATGTTTTAGTTACAAATGTCGAAAAATATTCTGAACTACTGGTGATGGCTGAAAAAAAATATTTTTTACTTTTTAGTGCACTTTAAAATTAAACCGTTATTTTTAAAACCTTTTTTTAAGGAGTTTATTTGTTGTTGGTAAAGCGCGTCCCAAAATGTGCAAAATAAGGGATTACGTACAAGTGTAGTGGTGTTATGGTACAAACACACATCTGTTACAGCCGTTAGGGTGTTACGGGACAAACGCACGTCGGTTACAGCTAGCATCCAGGGCTTACCCAAAGGGGGCTATGGGATTTGGATCCCCCGCGCCCCTTCCAAAGGGTGGGCTACGGGGTGTGTTTCGATCCCTCAGAACCCCGCCCCTCGGTGGGCAATTGGTATAAAAGACGGAGAGGCAGAGAGAGATAGGGGCAGTGTTCAAGAGCCGAAGTACGAAGACCCAGTTGAAGACTGAAGGCCGGCTAGATAGACCCTGGATATCCTTTGACCCGCTGTCCTTCTCAGGGCCGGGCAGAGAAAGCCAGCGGTGTGGCCCCAGAGCCTCAGAGTCGATGTCCTGATGTAGAGGTGTTAACTACGCGCTGTTGCGTAACCTGCGTTGCCACCAGGGCGGTGCAGCATTACCCCTGGGTATAACGGTTGGGGTCAGTCGAGGTGAAACGGATCGTGGCCAGGGTTTGGTGCGAACCAATCAGACGGTTCCACGTGGGAATGTATGATTGGTTCTACCTGGCCACGAAGGGGTATAAGACGGGTGACCCAACGGACCTCGGGGAGTTCTCTCCCTGCACGAAGATAGAAGACTGGGCTGAAGCCTAGCTAGGACCCTGGACCAGCCTTTCAGCCCTTCTAAGGGCTAAGGCTCGGCATACCCAGTGGTCAGGACCCACCGGGCCAGCGGTGGGTCAGATAGCCTCCCCTAGGTCCTAGCCGGAGGACTAGGATAGCGGTAGACGTGTGAGTCCCGCCAAGTCCGGAGGTTGTACCTCCTTAGGTATCAAGGAGGTTAGCGGTAGACGTGTGAGTCCCGCCAGGTCCGGAGGCTGTACCTCCCTAGGGTATTGGGTGAGGGGACCGAATATCCCTCTGTGTGTGTTAAGCGTTGTATAAGGAAATAATACAATAAACAGAGTGTGCCTCCTAAAGAAGTCTGCTCGTCCTTACAACACTACACTTCTAAGGGCCGGGTCTGTGTGGCTGGTGGTCGCGACCTGTGCCTTGGCTGGGCCAGGTCAGCCTCCCGCCGGGGAACCACGTGATTCCGCCGGAAGCGGAAGCCAGGGGCATCCTGGGAACGCGGGGGGCCAATCACAACCCGCAACGTCATCAGCACGCGACGCTGCGGATTCAAGTTCCTCAACGGACGCCGCGTCATCACTGTACCGACACGGTACAGTAGACTCTATCGGCTGGGAAATCGCCGATCTCCGGCTCGAGACGGTACAAGCTGAGGGGGAGACGACGTCCGCCCTCCAACAACGCCTGCCCATCTTCCGAGAATTCACATCTGAAGGGGGCGACTGGGCGGCGTTCCAGCGTCGCTTCCTGAGCCACCAAGAGATGGTGGGCTGGTCGGACGCACAGGCGCTCCGAGCACTACTGGCCACTTTGGATGACGGCGCTCTCGCCTCGCTCCTCACCATCCCCAGGCAACAAAGGGCGATTCTTCAATCGGCCCTCTGACGGATGTCCGACGTGTACGGGCCTCCATCCGACGTCCGCAGCCGATTTTACGACAGGCAACGCCGCCCTAAAGAGTCTCCGTTGGCATTCCGGACCGCTCTACTGGCGATGGCAAGAGCGGGTTACCTTCGCATGGACGACGAGGCCATCGATGCCATCGTTCTCCAGAAGATGCTGGAGCTGGCGCGCGAGCTGTGCATCGTCATCCAAGCGGTGGACGACGACGGTATGTGCTCGCTACGAGCCGCTCGGTGCATCCACGCACATCTGCTGCTCCACACGGAATCGACCATCGCCGCCTCGGCTTCGACGTCGGAGCCTGCCAGCAGGGACGCCGAGTTCTCCCCCGACCGGGCCTTCATGGCGACCAGGTCAACGGGCCGGCGATCGTCCGACCACGCTGGTCGCCGCAACGACCAGCAGCGGGGACGGCCTGCTCCACGCGGCGACGTGACGTGCTTCAACTGTGGCCGACGAGGCCACATCTCCTCTGACTGCCGTGCGCCTCGACGACGCCCCTCCGCATCCCGGGGCCAGGACTACAGGACGTCCACGGCATCGCGGCAAAGCCAGGCAAGTCGCGACGCCTCTCACGCTCGGCCCTCATTCACACCATACACACTGCAACGCACCATAAGAAGGGCTCGCGATTCGGCGTGTGATGGGGGGTATTCTGGCGTTTGTTCGCGGCCACTCGGACCTGGGCAGTGGTCTGAGTTGGCCCATAGGGTAGTCGCGGCGACGGCAGGTTCGTCCGTGGTTGTCGGATCAATCGAGGGTGTGGAATTTCGCGTGTTGGTCGATACTGGTGCGTCGGCTACGATCATTTCGGATCTGATTTACAATATACTGCCCGTACGATGCCGCCCCTTGGAACGGGTTTCTATCCCGTGTTTCGCCGCTAATGGCAGTTCACTTGGCATTATTGGGCAAATTCGGGCGCAAATTTCGATTGGAGACATTAAATTGGCAGGGCCTATTTTGGTCTCTTCTTCCCTCGCCGTGCCGTGTTTGTTAGGCACTGATTTTCTCGCGAAAATGCCTATTAAGATCCTTGTAGATCAAGGCTGCATCGAACTCCCGTCGGGTCGACGGATGGCGTTCTTGCCCACACCCTCACATCCGCGCATGGCTAGTGCCTCGGTGCAGGCGTTTGTTGCGAGCACAGTCCGCATTCCGCCAGGGACACAAATGCTCGTGCCCTTGCAACTTAAAAAACCGCTAGCCCCGGAGGCCTCGGCACATGGCATTTTGCTGGGGCCTTCAAACGCAGCTGCTAAGGGGTTAGATTTGGTGGCTGCACAGACCCTCGTAGCAGCCGACAGGGAGCCGTTCTTGCAGGTTTTGAATGTCGGATTGTCCACAACTGTCATTCCGCAAGGAACTGTGCTCGCTCACGCGACCCCGGTGCCGTTGGGGACCGGAGTCGCGGGACACGTGCGTGAAACGCCGCAGGTCCCACCTCCTTCCGAATCGGATGAGAGATGGTTGGACGCGCTCTGCACAGACACGGGTGATCTGTCTCATTCGCAGCGAATTAAATTGCGCGCTCTTCTGCGAGAATTTTCCGATGTCTTTAGTAAATCTAAATTTGATATTGGCTGCACCAAGCTGCTGTGTCACCACATTGATACTGGTGACGCTGCCCCGATTCGACAAAACCCGTTTCGGCTTAGCCCGGCGGAGAAACAGCATGTTAAATCGGCTGTGGATGACATGCTGAAGGCCGATATAATTTCTCCCTCCACTAGTCCCTGGGGTGCTCCAATAGTGCTGGTCAAAAAGCACGATGGCAGTCTCCGTTTTTACGTTGATTTTCGGCGCCTAAATAAAATCTCGGTAGAGGACGCCTACCCTCTCCCTCGTATGGACGAGTCATTGGATGCCCTGGCAGGGGCGCACTATTTCTCCACCTTGGACCTTCTGTCGGGGTTTTGGCAACTCCCCCTCGACGAATCGTCAATACCTAAGACTGCTTTTCGGATACCACAGGGCCTTTTCGAGTTTAATAGATTGCCCATGGGTCTCCACTCGGCCCCAGCGACGTTCCAGAGGCTCATGGAGCTGGTCCTCGCTGGGCTCCAGTGGGACTCATGTCTCATTTATCTTGACGACGTCATCGTCTTTAGCCGCACGTTCGGCGAACACATCGAACGGTTGCGTGCTGTCTTCTTGAAAATGCGGGCCGCTAACTTGAAATTCAAGCCGCAGAAGTGTCACCTTCTGCGTGAGTCTGTGCGCTATCTGGGCCACATAGTTAGCCGCTCGGGCATCTCTACCGACCCTGAAAAAAACAAATGTGTTCAACATTGGCCGACCCCTACATCTGCGGGCGATGTTCGTAGTTTTATTGGTTTTGCGTCGTACTACCGCCGGTTTGTTGTTGGCTTCGCGACGATTGCCAAGCCGCTCCACGCCCTTACGTCAAAAGGGGTGGCGTTTCATTGGGGGGACGCAGAACAGGCTGCGTTCGACTCCTTGCGGAACGCGCTCGTGACGGCACCGTCCCTTGCGTACCCCGATTTTTCCGTGCCATTCGTGTTGGACACCGACGCTAGCAATACGGGGATTGGGGGTGTTCTGTCACAAAAAGTTGATGGCATTGAAAGGGTTGTTGCCTATGGTAGCAGAGTCTTGTCTCTTGCTGAACAAAGATACTGTGTGACCAGACGTGAGCTGCTGGCCATTGTTTTTTTTATTCAGCAATACAGGCCGTACCTGTATGGTCAGCATTTTACCGTGCGATCTGATCATTCGGCTTTACAGTACGCTCTGCGGGTTGACCAACCGTCCGGGCAGCTTTCTCGGTGGCTCGAAGTCCTTCAGGACTACGATTTCAATGTCACTTACCGTAGGGGTGCACAACACACGAATGCCGATGCGTTGTCTCGCCTTCCGCCGGCTCAAAAATGTGCGTGTTTTTTGGGCTCGGGCCGTTGTAAGCCGCCACTGCCTGTGCAGGTCGCGCCTCTCACAACGGTGTCAGCCGCACTTCCCGCCGCCTCAGCGCCGATGTTGGATCATGCAGATCCAATGGCCAGTGACGATTTGCTGGGGCTAACTTTGGCCGAATGGGGTCGGCACCAGGGCGAGGACATGTCGTTATTGAGGTTGCGTCGCCATGCGAATAATGCGGTTCCAAGACAGGGCAAATTTAATTCATTTGTCATGAAGCGCGGCTTGTTGATGCATTGGGATGCTGACTCGTGTCAACATAAAATCGTCGTGCCATCCGCCTTGCGATGCAAGGCCGTATGGGCGGCGCATGAGTGTTTATTGCACCTGGGTGTTCATAAGACCATTGGGTCGTTGCGGTTGCAATTTTTCTGGCCGGGCATGCTGCGCGACGTCACTGACATTTTGCTGGGATGCACCCATTGTGCGCAACGTAAACCGCCGGCTAAACCGGCATGCCCACCCCTGCAACCCATTTCGGTCTCTCGTATAAATGAGTTGGTGGCTCTCGATATTTTGGGCCCTTTTCCTACTACGTCACGGGGTAATAAGTACCTTCTGGTTGGGGTAGAGTATTTTACACGGTGGCCTATGGCCTGGGCCCTCCCCAACCAGTCGGCGGCGGCCGTTGTGGACGCGTTTGTTCAAGGCTACGTCCTGGACAAGGGCGCACCAGAACGGTTGCTGACCGATCAGGGAAGAAATTTTTCAGGAGCCTTGCTGACTGATGTGTGCCGCCTGTTGGGCACTAAGAAAGTGCGCACTTCGCCCTACCATCCCCAGACCGACGGCATGGTGGAGCGCCTTCATAGAACTCTCACCGCTATGTTATGCCATCAGGTCGATGAATCCCACCTCGATTGGGACTTGCAGGTTCCGGGGGTCCTCGCCGCATACCGTATGGCACCTCACGCGGGGACGGGATTTTCCCCGTTCTTTCTAATGTATGGCAGGGATGCCTTTCCTCCCGCCGACGTTCGGCTGGAAATCGAACAGCCACCGCAAAAGTCAAAGCTCGTTGACCACTTGCGATTCAACCTCCGTAAGTTGGCCGAGGCACGGGAGGCCACCATTGAAAATTCGGCTTCCCGCCAACGGGCGAATTTGCGACTGCGGGACCCTCGGTCGTACACGCATCGGTGGGCACCGGGAGACAGGGCATGGCTCCACTGCCCCCAGGTGCCGGTGTCCACGTCGGCCAAACTCCTCAGACCATGGCGAGGCCTGGTTGAGGTAGTGGAAGTCCTGCGTCCCCAATGTGTTAAAATTAGCTGGGGACGGCGTCGCTGGTGCGTTCACCCCTCTCGGTTAAAACCCTTCGTCACGCCACGCGTCCCTCCACAACACACACGACATGGGGGCCGAGTGTGCGATGCGTCCGACGAGCCGGATGTTGCCCCGTTGGTGCCTAACCCACAGCGCAGGCGTGTAATTCCTCCTGCAGATGACACGGGAGTGACGGCTCCATGCAGGCCACGTTCGGCCTCAATGGACCGTGGAGCAGCAGGTGTCCCCGTGGAGATGCCTAAAGGCCCACCGGATGCTCTGGCTCATCCTCCTCCTTCCCTTGTGCCGCCGACAAAGCCTGCCATCCCCTACGATGGCCCCGCGAAACGCACGCGCGCGAAATCTCGCCGGTTGTTATAATGTTTTTTTTGGCATGTCTAGTGCCTTGTACATACGTTATGTTGTTAAGGGGGGTATTTATAGGGGTTTAATTGTTCTTGTTGTTCGTGAGGCACACTCACAATTCTTCTACCATTGGTAATTTCGGAGTTTCCCATTGTTGCAGCCGGGACGGCTGGAGCTTCCGAAGGAGGGGGTGATGTAGAGGTGTTAACTACGCGCTGTTGCGTAACCTGCGTTGCCACCAGGGCGGTGCAGCATTACCCCTGGGTACAACGGTTGGGGTCAGTCGAGGTGAAACGGATCGTGGCCAGGGTTTGGTGCGAACCAATCAGACGGTTCCACGTGGGAATGTATGATTGGTTCTACCTGGCCACGGCCACGAAGGGGTATAAGACGGGTGACCCAACGGACCTCGAGGAGTTCTCTCCCTGCACGAAGATAGAAGACTGGGCTGAAGCCTAGCTAGGACCCTGGACCAGCCTTTCAGCCCTTCTAAGGGCTAAGGCTCGGCATACCCAGTGGTCAGGACCCACCGGGCCAGCGGTGGGTCAGATAGCCTCCCCTAGGTCCTAGCCGGAGGACTAGGATAGCGGTAGACGTGTGAGTCCCGCCAAGTCCGGAGGTTGTACCTCCTTAAGTATCAAGGAGGTTAGCGGTAGACGTGTGAGTCCCGCCAGGTCCGGAGGCTGTACCTCCCTAGGGTATCGGGTGAGGGGACCGAATTTCCCTCTGTGTGTGTTAAGCGTTGTATAAGGAAATAATACAACAAACAGAGTGTGCCTCCTAAAGAAGTCTGCTCGTCCTTACAACACTACACTTCTAAGGGCCGGGTCTGTGTGGCTGGTGGTCGCGACCTGTGCCTTGGCTGGGCCAGGTCAGCCTCCCCGAGCGCCCTTAGCGGAGGACCCAGGAGCATAGATAGCTAGGCAGATAGCCTAGGGGTATATCCCAGTGTAATACGGGTGATTGAGGCCGTTACCCCTTCTCAGTGTTGTATATCTTGGCTATTCGTTGTCGAGTTATAATAAATAGTGCTGCCTCTACATCGCCGTCTCTGTCGCTTGTGAACCCACTACACAAGTACAGCAAAGCCATTCCCACTCGCGGGTTTAAGCCATCACGGTTTTGTGACAAATATATGAAGTTCACCGACTGCAAATTAACATGCTTTGATATATACTCTTGGTTATTTCGGTAAAGTCACGTAGAAGGGAAACAATAAAAATTGTTTTATATGTTTTTATTGTTTCCTTTCTACATGACTTTACCGAAAGAACCAAGAATATGAATCCCTGCAGTCACGAAAGCTTTAAAGGGGGAGCGGAGCGAACGAAGCAGGCGAGCAGCCCAAGCGGGAAAAACGCGACGGAGTTACGGGGTGTCAAACGCGAGGAGATCTGTTAAATAAAAGTGACACAGGAGAAAAAGAATAAGTTGTCCGCGTGAAATAAAAACACTACAGATATCAGCACTGCTCAACGCGAGCTGTAAGTCCTCTGACACTGGGCATTGTCTTTGCAACGTTCAACTTTTGGCATTGTTCTCTGGTCTGTCACTGATACAGAGACAAGGCCCTTAAGAATGCTGCCGTCTCCTGGTGTAGGCCAATCGGTTTTAAGCACAATGCTTATATTACCAGAGTACCCAAAGAAAAATCAATGCAGTGACCACCATGGGGAGAGACTCCAAATATACAACAGGCATCGTCAGGGTCCGGGATTGAACCCACTGCCTAATAAAAATCAGGCGAGGGAGATAGACGCAGATTCCAAATATACAGCAACCTTGACCTGGAAGCACTTACTCTGAGTCAGTTGCATCGTCACGCATGAGTCTTGCCCTGCTGCACAATAGGTAGATATTTCAGGAATCCCCAAATCAAGACTTCCGGTGTAGCAGTAAAGCAATCCTGCATAATTGCACAAAGACACATATTAGTATTTAAACTCAACCATTTTTTTTACCAGGTGTAAGTCCCCACTGAGCTGTTACGTAGTAGCTCTTTTTCACAAACGACCTGGCCATCACAAATGATAGGAACTGAACGAAGTGACTGATATGCTCACATGGAAATTTACATCAGCCAAATACTCTACACCCATGTTTCTAAATGTGAAGGAAAAAACCGGAGTACCCGGCTTAAAAATCCATGCGACCACCACGGGGGATAGAGAGATGCAAACTCTACGTATAACAGCAGCATGCATCGTCTGGGTCGAACTTCACGAACCTTCTGCATACCAGGCGAGGTAGTTAACATCTCCACGGGTAGAGAGACACGTGCCGGAATGGGCTTATTGTAATGAATCACACGTATAATTACGGAGTTACTGATGACCATGGATTGGGCCCTTAGACTGACGTGACTGCACAGTACACCACGCCCACCAGTGGAGTAATCAATTCAGGGTACGGAGAATCTATTTAGATTCGGATGCACGCTGTACAGGTAACACACACATTTACAGCTCCGCTAAAACATAGCTATATATAACTGTTTAATAATTATGGTTGGACTGTAACTTAGTCCAACCGTTGCGCTAATCGGAGGTGTGGGGGGTAGTGTAGTGTATAGTAGCGTCTAGTAGTACATTCTAGTGTATAGCAGTGTCTAGTGTAGTATATAGTCTAGTTAATTGTGGTGTTCTTCAGGAACATGACTACCGCAACACAAGAGAAAATACTATACTAGCTAAATGAACGCAAACGTATAGCCGGGGAGTGGAGTGAAAAACGTCACCTTCGACGCTCATAGTGAGCCAGATGACAGCCACCAGAACATGAATCAGGGTAATGTCCATGCTGCTCCACCTGGCAAAATACAAAAACACGCACCACGGTCATCTGGGCAGCAGCGTCTTTTGGCTAACCATGGAAAAAAGATGGTGGTCACCGCATTATCGCGGCGCTTTCAGATTTGTGCTGCTTCTGCGGCCGTCTGGAACGCTCTTCCGTCCGATATTAGGAAGCCACTGGGAGCCATGCAACTTTTTAAATCATCACCATCTAGGCTGACAATCTTACTTCTTTAGAACTGCTGCTGGTTGTGTTTAGTTTGCTGTTCTTTACCCGCACCTCTGATTAGCTACATATGGTGTTAAAGAAGTTCAAAAGACATATTCACACTACTATACACTACTCCACACTGCACACCTATACGTACTATAATCACCCAGGAATGTCCTTACCTCTCGTGACGTCACTAAAAATCTACCAGCCCCCCTCATTAATATTCATGAGCAGGTGACGTTCTCTAAATGGACACCCCCCCCCCATTATTACCTATGAGCCAAGAATGCCTGTGTGCATTGCTCGTGACGTCACTCCACGTCGACCAGCCCCCCTCATTAATAATCATGAACGGGTGACGTCACGCCGCATGGAGAACCCCCCCTTATTAATAATCATGAGCAGGTGACGTCACTCAACATCGAACAGCCCCCCTCATTAATAATCATGGCCAGGTGACATCCTCCAAATGGACACGCCCCCCATTATTATTACTTACTATAATGAGCCAAGAATGCTTTCGTGCATTGCTCGTGACGTCACTCGACGTCGACCAGCCCCCCCTCATTAATAATCATGAGCAGGTTACATCCTCCACATGGACCCGCCCCTCATTAATAACCCTAACTACAAAGGCAGAACCCCCACGTCACAGATCTCTATAATGCTATTAAGACAAAGTCAAAAGGACGTCATGATGAACAAGGGATTATAACCTTCAAATGAAATAGGTCTGTGTCACCGCGCCCGTACAAATTGCACACGCATTGATGCAATGAATATCACATCGCGGTCTGCTTTTCCCTTGCAAGTTCCAGATTTACTGCAATACACCCGTCCTTGGACAGGCAAAAGGCTAGTACACTATACTATTCTACACTATACAATCCACCACTAACCAATACACTACACTACTATAGTACTATATAGTACACACATACAGTTCACAAATATACACTACTATATACACTACACTACACCTGACACCACTATACTAAATTGAAAGCTCATGTCTGTACAACTGCTTTGTGTGTTTATTTGGTTTTCCTTCTGCAGCATCTCTTCATTCCGTGGTCTGTGCAAGACTCAACCTAATCAGACTCGCCTTCCCATAACTGAAAACTGAAACAAAAATCCATTCTCTTAACACCCATTTACATATTGGAGTTACCATGACATTTCGCTCGGTGTGATTACAACAATGATCAGCAACCAGCAGCCTCATCAGGTGATTATCCAGAATGGTGGACCGGCCTTAAATACAGCAGGGATAAATGTGATATGGTCAATTGTGAGCCTACCAGGTTCAAAGACTAGATGGGGGGGGGGGGGGGGGTCTTAATGTAGTTTTATAAATTACAATGGATATCTATTATTAGTTGCATTATTCGTAAGTAAAGATGAAGGACATTATGATTGCTGCGACACGTGCGATAAATTATCTTGATAATTTCTTGTGTCATTGAATTTTCTTGCCAAATATGACAACGAAAGTATACAGTCCCTGCCCTCCTATAAGGCAGCGGCAGTAGTAGTAAGTTACGTTCCTGAAGAACACTGCGTTATGGAATAATCGCGTTTTTTATAAATAATGTATAATTATAGTGGGTAGAGCAATGGTCCATAATAGCACGTGAGATGATGTTGCGTAATCCAGGGCCTGAACAAAGACTGGAGGTGAGTGTAGGGTAGCAGCGGTCTAGAAGCATCATCCAGCAGCATCCCAATGCCTCTGTCTAATGATGATGCTATGCCAAGGCAGTCATTACAACCTCCACTTCTACTCCCGTGACCTAGTTGCCTTCGTTCAATTGCATTATAATATATAATTATTGGGTGTAAAGCACAGTCCCTGATTTCGCATCATCTCGAGCGCTACTAAGGGCCTGAACAAAGACTGGATGCGCGTGAAGGGTAGTGTCCCAATGTGTGTGTGTGTAATTACGTTTCTGTACAGTCCCCTACAGATTTATGCAGGGTGGGTCATAAGTAACTACCTGATATGAAAGCGGTATTTTGTTTAAAATTATTTTGTAATCTTTTTTTGCAGAAATAAAGTAGAAGCCTGGTGAGTTTATGGATGCAGGTCGATCTGCCACTTCTATCATTTGTGATAGCCAAGTCGCTTCTCAAAAATAAGCTACATAGCTCGGTGGGGGCTTACCTGGTAACATAAGAAACAGTTTACTTTAGGATGACCGGAGGTCACGTGATGATGGCTTATACTTCTTTACGAGGGGCTCAGGGCATGTTCAGATATTGTATTGTTAGCCATGGCCAGGAATCGTGCTGAGGTTTGTTTTATTTTTATTTTATCAGGTGTAAGACACCACTGACCTATGCAGCTCTTTTTTATATATATAAATGACCTGACCACGACAAATTATAGCAGGTCAACAAAGTGGCTGATATCATCACATTAATGTATAGCCAAGTACTCTTAAGTGCCTGATGTTGATTTTAAATGTGAAGGGATAAAATGGGAGGACCCGGAGAAAAATCCACGCAGGGCCCACCATTGGGAGAGAGAGAGAGAAGCGGACTCCAAATATACAATAACAGTCATCGTGAGGGACCGGGATCGAACCCACGACCTCCTGCATACCAGGTGAGGCAATTGAAACCTCCATGTGGATAGAGAGAAAGAGACTCGAAATATATCACAACAGGCATCTTCAGGGTCCGGGATCTAACCCACGACCTCGTGAATACCGAACTTCTTTCACACCGTAGGTAGCCAAACACTGCTAATTGCAGGTGTGGGGGGGAAGGACAACAAAACAAATACAAGCAGTTTTAAAGAAATTAGTTTGTCAATCTATCCTTTAAAGGAAGAGCAGTGTTACAGATAGGCGCATAGAACAGCATCTGAAAGCATCGTGCCATGATGCGGAGACCACCGTCTTTGTTCAACGGTTCACTGAAAGCTGCTGCCCCTGCTGCGAGGATGAGCGGAGTTTGCATGATGATGGGTTTATAGATCAGAGAGGGTCCTGTTGCATGTAATTCTCAACCCGAAAACTGGATAACAAAAAAACAAACCTCGAGTTCAACCACTTCAAGAGAGACCTTAAAAAACGTTGAATGAAAGCAGCGTGATGAAACGTGGCAATGCAAATAAGAGATGCCATAAGCAGGATTTTGTGTTCCTTAAATGACCATTCGAATTACATTTACGTTACAATATGTAAAATATATCACACAAAACCAGAATGCTCTTACCTCGCGACGCAGGTGTGACTATCAACCTTCGACGTGAAGTGTATTGACAGTCCCCCTGCTGTGTGTATATATAGAGGAGTTTGACTTCGTGAGTCGATGGGTGTTCCTTCATAAATTTTCCAATGAACCCATTACGCAATGTGCGCGCATTTCACGTGTCTGTGTGATTCTGATAAGATAAGAACTGGCTGCATCTGGTTAAGTCTCGTCTAGGTTTTTTTTTATCACAAATAGCTAAATATGCAGTACTGTCATTTACTGCTCATCTTTTTAAATTTATTTTATCAGGTATTAAGGACCCACTGAGCTACACCATCACAAATAATAGCTCAGTGAAGTGATGGCTTACTGTTGCGTGGAAATTTATAGCAGCAGCCAAATACTCTCGACAAGTACCGTTGATTCTAAATGTGGAGGGGAAAAACTGGGCGGACCTGGAGAAAAATCCATGCAACCACGGGGGGGAAGAGACACACGAACCCCAAATATACAGCAGCAGGCATCAGGATTTGAATCGAACCCACGACCTCCATACCAGGGGAGGGAGTTAACATCTCACCACCGCTGGCCAAAAGGCCCCCACCTATTGTGACTTATTTCTCGCTGACTCAAGACATCCTCGCTCCCTATATAGTGGATATGCTGCTTGCTTTTCTCACGCTGGCCAGGTCATCTCTAAAGGAAATATATGGGCTACGCACAGTTTTACCAGCTAATAAGCAACCTGCCCATCGATTGTGGTGTACTTATTTGATAGAGGAAGGGGCAGGGAGTAGAAAACCTGCGGCTCCGGAGCGGCATGCAGCTTTAAGAACCACTTCGTGGCTCTCGACACTACTGTTAGACTCTCGATTATCCACGCAAACGACGGGGAAGATGCGCACAGATGATTCAAAATCGTGGATCCAAAAATATATATATTTCCCGCGGATCTCTATGCCAAAAAACACTAATACAGGTTGAAATCATGTTTTAGTCAAGACAGCTGAGTTTGTTAATGAACCAAACAATCAAGCTCTGCCCACTGTTGTAAATATATCGCAACAACTGTACTGTAGAGGTGATTGCGTGGATTTCAGATTAACCGAAGTAACATATTTGTTCAGTTTTAAGCATTGTGCGACTTGCAATCAACATTTCCAAAAAAGACAATGCATAACAGTTATTAATTCACGTCAAAATCCCTGGTGGGCGGTTAATCCACAAAACGGAAAAACCGCACGTGGAACTGTAATTGCAAAGCAAAAATAACAAAAAAGCAAACCGCTCCTAATCACTTTTGATGAACAGTGAACGTTCTAATAAGCCCAATGGTGATTTGCAACGCGGCATTATGAATAAATGTGGCGCACGTGCTCTTCTAGAAATAGCGATTACACTCACAAAAAAACGTACGGTTTGACGTTATCCATTTAAGTACCGCCATTTAGTCTCCAACATAATCAGTGTGTTGTACTAATAATGAATTGGCATGTTCTGTTTACGTGACAAACCTTACTTATTGGCAGTGCAGGGTGGTAGCGAGTTTAAAGACAGATTTGTATTTACACGAACTAACCCTAAAAAACCTCTGATGGATATTAATAATATAACAATTTGTATCTGCTGCTGCTGCTGTATTATGTACAGAGCTATATAATTTGACTTACTTTTTTTATTATTGCAGCTCTCAAAACATTGATTAGGTTTATTTTTTTGTTAAACTTAATTACAAGAAAATCGCTTGTCGCCTGACTTTTTGGGTTGCTCACCACCACCGCCCCTCTCCCTCGTCGCCCCCCCGCTCCCCGGAGATGGCAGGTGGATTGTTTTGAGGACACTGGGCAAGAATTTGCTTCAACTGCTGCAGGGGACTGAATCAAACCAGCAGCCTCGAGATTGCAAGTGCAGTCTACTAACCCGTTGGGCTGCTCCCATTTCAAACCTTTGAAACAGTCCACCTCAGCAGCTTTCCTCTATTTTTTTTCCTCCTGATGACGACCGCTTGCCTTGCGATCGAAACGTCGTAGTTTTTTGTTATTTTTTTTGCTATTTTTTGTTTTTTTCTTTGAACCTATCTACGTCACTTTACCAAAAGACCCAAGGAATATGAATTCCTGCAGTTATGACAGCTTTAAGTCAAGATTTGAATACACTTGCGCTGAGATGATTAGGAACAGGTGGCAGTTGGGGACTGTATAGATAATTAATTAATACACTTGCGTTGAGATGATTGGAAACAAGTGGCAATTGGGGACTGTAAAGATAATTAATCTATATAAATAAAAATGTAAATGTTCGTTTGTTCAAAATCTCAAATCTCCGAAAGTTCTTCACCGATTGCTTTGAAATTTTGACACAACGTTGCATTCGAATACACGCATGTTTATATATACCTACTATGTTTTTATATACCTACTATTATATAGATGTCACATCTGTGACAGGTAAAAATATGCTTTTTTTGAAAAACAGCGCCATCTGTTGGACGTAAAAGCAACACACGCTATACTAAATATTTTACGATTCCATTTCAATGTTTCAGGTTTACGATCCTTTTACGATTTACAAATTTCCAATTTTACGATTCCATTTCAATGTTTCCGATTGCATTGTTAAATTGAATTTTCATACATTTCGATTTTTTTTCATTTTGATTAAATTATTTCGTGTGACATTGCTTTGGATTTGAGCTGTGTCGTTTACCTTAGCGTTCATTTCGTGAGTTTAGTTTATTCTTTTTTCATTGTTTTTCATTACGTATTTTTAACTGTTTTTCTTATTTTTCAGTGCAATTGGCGGTGGAATTGAGCTGTGTCGATTGATCTGCGTTTGCATTGAAATATTTCGTTAATATTTTTTATTTTTGTTTTATCTTTGTTTTTTAGTTCGTGTTTTTTCCTTTTTTAATGTTTTGCAATTTTATGTTTTTGTTATAACTTTCTTTCTTCTTTTTCAGTGCAATCGATCTGCTTTAGTTCACCCAAATAATGCCTCGCAGAAGATCACACTTAGGTCGTCGTTCTCGCGGAGCGGAAGCAGTGCGACGAGTAATTGTATATCAAACTGAGGAAGAACGGGCATCAGCGAACGAGCGAAACAGACAAAGAATGGCTCAAATACGTGCCGAGGAAGCAGCAGAGCGACGTGCAGCCAGACTTGAGGATGCCACGGTTGCGAGCACGGCGATCGCGTTCTGCAGCTTCAGATCTGCTTCGTTCTCAACAGAATGAACGCGACAGGCTGAGAGTGGCTGAAAGACGTCAACGAGAAACAGCAGATCAGCGTCAAACACGACTACGTGCTCAGCAATCACGCGATTACAATCGCCTTGCATTCCGGTACAATCCAGCTGATGATTATAGTTTGAGCCGGCATGTTCTCATCGGCACTATGACTGAAGTGTGTCCTTATTGCAAGGCTCTGAAATTTAATGGAGAAACGAAAGGAATGTGTTGCGCCGCCGGAAAAATTTAACTGCCTCAACTTGGAGAACCGCCAGTGCCATTAAAAACTTTGCTTTCCGGATATACCGCCGAATCAAAGCATTTCCTATCTAACATCAGGAAATACAACTCATGCTTCCAAATAACGTCGTTCGGCGCAGATATCGTAACAGCTCAATTCATGCCAACTTTCAAAGTGAAAGGACAAATTTATCATGAAGCCGGCTCCCTGCTTCCGTTCCCAGATGGTCAACGTAAATTCCTACAAATGTATTTAATCGGTGATGGCAATGATGAATTGAATGCACGCTGCGGAATTTCTACCGGCATAAAAAGGTCCATCGTTTCCCAACTGCAAGAACTTCTTCACGAAAAAAATAATTTAGTGCGTTTGTTCAAAACAGCAATTGACATGATGCCATCTGATACACACAAGGTTGTTATTCATGCTGACAAAACGCCTGCTGGAGAACATGTGCGAAGATTCAATGCTCCAACTATAGACGAAGTGGCAATTGTTTTAGTCGGAGATCAATTCCAACCTAGAGATATTGTTCTTCATCGGAGAAACGATCAATTGACAAAAGTTGCAGAAACTCATCGATGCTACGATGCCCTGCAATATCCAATCATTTTTTGGGATGGTACCGATGGATATCACTTCAACGTTAAGATAAATCCAGTCAGTGGCGAAGAAACAAATAAGAAATGCACCGCAATGAAATATTATTCATACCGACTAATGATTCGAGAGAATGAAGACAATCACATTTTGAAATGCCGACAATTGTTTCACCAATACATCGTAGATATGTATGCAAAAATCAAAACAGAACGTTTGATATTCATCCGTTTGAATCAGACCAAGCTTCGCTCTGAAGAAAACGTTCATTTGCGAGATGCAATTGTAAATGACGGTAATACAACTAACGTTGGAAGACTAAAGATTTTTGCCATCTTCATATACAGGCAGTCCACGTCATATGCATGAGTACTCTCAAGATGCAATTGCGTATGTTCGTCACTACGGGCGTCCAGACCTATTCATTACATTCACATGTAATCCAGCTTGGGACGATATACAACAGCTCTTACTTCCTGGGCAATCGCCGGTGGATAGACATGACATCACAGCACGTGTTTTCAGACAGAAGCTGAAATCGCTGATGGATTTCATGGTAAAACATGAAGTGTTTGGGTGTGTGCGCTGCTGGATGTACTCAGTGGAATGGCAAAAGAGACGATTGCCACACGCACATATACTAATCTGGCTCGATAACAAAATCACTTCCAACGAAATCGACGATGAAATATGCGCTGAAATACCAGATGCCGACGTCGATAAGGATTTGCATGAAGTTGTGACGAAAAATATTATACATGAACCATGCGGTACACTGAATCCAAATTCGCCATGCATGATAGACGGAAAATACTCTAAGCGATATCCTCGAGCATTAGTATCCAACACAGTTACAGGAAACGATGGATATCCTTTATACAGAAGACGATCAGCAGAAGATGGCGGTAAATTAGCAACAATACAAATGCGAAACGGTGACATCTAAGTAGATAACCGGTGGGTTGTTCCATATTCGCCTTTGCTATCAAAAACATACAAGCGCACATAAACGTGGAATACTGTAACTCCGTTAAATCGATCAAATACATTTGTAAGTATGTGAATAAAGGCAGCAACATGGCAGTTTTTGGCGTGCAACCAGAAAGAAGTGATAGGAATGCGGTCATACATATCGATGAAATCGCACAGTATCAGGCTGGAAGATACATAAGCAGCATTGAAGCTGTATAGCGAATTCTTTCATTTCACATACATGAACGAAGTCCAGCTGTTGTTCACTTAGCAGTACATCTAGAAAATGAACAACGCGTGTATTTCACAGCTGCAAATGTGCAACAAATAGCCCTGAATCCACCGGCTGCAACGATAACTGCTTTCTTCACGTTATGTCAAAATGACACGTTTGCGAAAACACTGCTGTATTCGGAAGTGCCTACGTATTACACATGGAATGCGAGTAGAAAATCATTTGAACGACGCAAACGAGGAGAGCGAGTCGACGGACAAACCTGGCATATTCAAAGAAACTATGATAGATAGACTGTATACCGTGCATCCCAATCAAGATGAATGCTTCTTTATTCGCATGCTGTTGGTAAATGTACCCGGTCCAACGTCTTTCCAGCAATTGAGAATTGTCAACGGCGTTACACATGCCACTTTCCGCAGTGCATGTCAAGCTCTGAATTTATTGGAGAATGACCGACACTGGGATGTATGCATTAATGATGCGTGCAACACGTCACATCCAAATCAAATTCGTGCATTGTTTGCAATCATATTGACCGCCTGCTCTCCTTCATCTCCAACAGAGTTATGGGAGAAATATAAATCGCACATGGCTGAAGATATTTTCCGTCGAATACGCAAGGAAAATTCAAATATGAACATGGATTTCACAGCAGAAATCTACAACGAAGCGTTGATAATGATTGAAGATTTGTGCTTAGAAATCGCGAACAAAGTTCTCAATCAATTGGGAATGCCATCACCGAATCGATCTGCTGCTGCTTCGTTCGATGTAGAATTGGGTCGTTAACAAAATTACAACACGGGTGATTTTTTGTCGTATGTGCAATCAAATATTCCTAAGCTAACGCTTGAACAAAAAGGCATTTACGATCAAATAATGCAGACTATCAATAACGGAGTTGGGAGAAATCTTCTTCTTAGATGCGCCAGGAGGAACTGGTAAAACGTTCCTAATTAGATTTATTCTGGCAGCAATTCGACCCCAAAATGGCATAGCCTTAGCTCTTGCGTCGTCCGGAATAGCTGCGACATTGCTACCGGGTGGAAGAACTGCTCATTCCGATTTAAAATTGCCATTGAACATGCTATTCATTGAAACTCCCACGTGCAACATTTCCAAAGCATCCGGCATGGGAAAAGTATTGCAGAAATGCAAACTTATTGTTTGGGATGAATGCACAATGGCGCACAAAATCGCTCGAGGCTCTTGATCGATCATTGCAAGATTTGCGTGGAAACATCACACCATTTGGGAACGCATTAATATTGCTTGCAGGAGATTTCAGGCAAACATTACCTGTAATTCCTCGATCGACACCAGTGGACGAAATAAATGCTTGCCTGAAATACTCTACTTTGTGGCGACACGTAAAGACGTTAAAATCAATTGCTGGAAATTTAGAACGGAAAGGTGCCGGTTGATCTGACCTCAGGACGAATTTCATTGCCTCAAAACTTCTGCAATGTAGTGACGTCAAAGAAGAATTGGTTGAAAAAGTATTTCCCAATATTCCAACCAATTATAAGAATCACGATTGGCTGAGTGAACAAGCTATTCTTGCGGCCAATAACAAAGACGTCTACGAACTTAACAATATTATTCAGTCTAACATTCAAAGCGAGGCAGTCACATAAAAGTCCGGCGACACTGTTGTGGAAGCAGATGAAGCGGTTAATTATCCAACAGAATTTTTGAATTCACTCGATCTGCCAGGCATGCCACCGCACGTACTGCAATTGAAAATCGGCGTGCCAATAATCATGTTGCGAAATATAAACCAGCCAAAGCTTTGCAACGGCACGCGGCTTGCAGTAAAAAAATGAATGACCGACGTTGTTGAAGCAACAATCTTGACAGGACCTTTTAAAGGTGAAGATGTCCTCATTCCTCGCATTCCTATGATTCCAACGGATATGCTATTTCAATTTACGAGATTGCAATTCCCAATTCGATTGGCGTTTGCAATCACCATCAACACAGCTCAGGGCCAATCTTTAGAATTGTGCGGTTTAGATCTAGACACGGATTGCTTCTCACATGGACAATTATATGTTGCGTGTTCTAGAGTCGGCAAACCAGACAATCTCTATATCTACACAGACAATGGAACAACAAAAACTGTTGTATACCCACAAGCATTGTGAAATTAAATAGTTTAGAAACGTGCGCTTTCTCTTTTCTTTCTTTTCCATTTAACCAGACTGAGCCACAGCAATGCGTGGCCGGGTACAGCTAGTTAATAATACAATTGCGTTGAGTTGATTGGGAACAGGTGACAGTTGGGGACTGTATAGTAAATTAATTAATACACTTGCGTTGAGATGATTGGAAACAAGTGGCAGTTGGGGACTGTATAGATAATTAATTAATTCACTTGCGTTTAGTTGATTGGGAACAGGTGGCAGTTGGGGACTGTATAGATAATTAATAATACACTTGCATTTAGTTGATTGGGAACAGGTGGCAGTTGGGGACTGTATAGATAATTAATTAATACTCTTGCGTTGAGATGATTGGGAACAGGTGGCAGCCGGGGACTGTATATATAATTCATTAATTGCTACACTTGCGATTAGATGATTGGGAACAGGTGGCAGTTGGAGACTGTACAGATAATGAATTAAATAAGACATTTACGTTGAGATGATTTGGAACAGGTGGCAGTTGGGGACTGTATAATTAATTAATTAAACACATTTGCGTTCAGATGATTGAGAGCAGGTGCCTGTTGGGGATCTGATAGAGAATAATTAAATATACGGTTTCGATTATGTGGAACAGGCGGCTGTCGGGGACTGTATCAATAATTACACGCGAGATGATATGTAACGCAGCGCATCAACAAAGACTAGATGCGCATGCAGGGTAGCGTCCAAACGCCTCCTTGTCTGATGATGATGGTGCTACTCCCGAGGCACCCGCACGACTGCTGATTCCTATTTGCCGCGGCGATATTGACTTCCCTTCGCTCGATTGTGTTACTATATACAATTCGCATCACGTGTCCTTAATGTGTATTTACACGATCTAACCCTAGAAAACCTCTGATGGATATTGATATAATAATTTGTATCCTGAGTATCTCCTGCTGCTGTGTTATGTGCAGAGCTATATAATTCGACTTACTTTTTTATTATTGCAGCTCTCAAAACATTGATTGGGTTTAATTTTTGTTAAACTTAATTACAAGAAAATCGCTTGTCGCGTGACTTTTTGGGTTGGTCACCACCACCGCTCCTCTCCCTCGTCGCCCCCCCCCCTCCCCAGAGATGGCAGGTGGATTGTTTTAAGGACACTGGGCAAAAATTTGCATGAATTGCTGCAGGAGAAGACTGAATCTAACCAGCAGCCTCAAGATTGCAAGTGCAGTCTGCTAACCCGTTGGGCTACTCCCATTTCAAACATTTGAAACAGTCCGCCTCAGCAGCTTTCCTCTCTTTTTTTCCTCATGATGACGACTGCTTGCCTTGCGAAAAAAACGTCGTAGTTTTTTTGCTATTTTTTATTATTTTCTTTGAACCTATCTATGTCACTTTACCGAAAGGCCCAAGGAATATTAATTCCTGCAGTTACGACAGCTTTAAGTTAAGATTTGAATACACTTGCGTTGAGATGATTAGGAACAGGTGGCAGTTGGGGACTGTATAAATGATTAATCAATTAATACACTTGCGTTGAGATGATTGGGAACAGGTGGCAGTAGGAGACTATCGAGAATTAATTAATTAGTACATTTGCGTTGAGTTGATTGGGAACAGGTGACAGTTTGGGACTGTATAGAGAATTAACTAATACACTTGAGTTGAGATGATTGGGAACAGGTGGCAGTAGGAGACTGTATAGATAATTAATTGATACACTTGCGTTGACAGGATTGGGAGCAAGTGGCAGTAGGGGACTGTATAGAAAATTAATTACATTTGCGTTGAGGTGATTGGGAACAGGTGGCAGTTGGGGACTGTATAGAGAATTAATTAATTGACACAGTTGCGTTGAGTTGATTGGTAGAAAGTGCCAGTTGGGGACTGTATAGATAATTAATGAATTAATGCACTTGCGTTGAGTTGACTGGAAAAAGGTGCCAGTTGGGGACTGTGTAGATAGTTAATTAATACACTTGCATTGAGTTGATTGGGAACAGGTGGCATTTGGATACTGTATAGATAATTAATTAATACACTTGTGTTGAGCTGATTGGGAACAGGTGGAAGTTGGGGACTGTATAGATAATTAATTAATTGATGCAATTGCGTTGAGATGATTGGGAACAAGTGGCATTTGGAGACTGTATAGAAAATTAATTAATACACTGACATTTAGTTGATTAGGAACAGGTGGCAGTTGGGGACTGTATAGATAATTAATAATACACTTGCATTGAGTTGATTGCGAACAGGTGGCAGTTGGGGGACTGTATAGATAATTAATTAATTTGTTAATTTGCGTTGAGTTGATTGGGAACAGGTGACAGTTTGGGACTGTAAAGAGAATTAATTAATACACTTGAGTTGAGATGATTGGGAACAGGTGGCAGTAGGAGACTGTATAAATAATTAATTAATTTGTTCATTACTTAATACACTTGCGTTGAGGTGATTGGGAACAGGTTGCAGTTGGTGACTGTTTAGAGAATGAATTAATACACTTGCGTTCAGTTGATAGGGAACAGGTGGCAGTAGGAGACTATAAAGAATTAATTAATTTGTACACTTGCATTGAGTTGATTGGGAACAGGTGGCAGTTGGGGACTGTATAGAAAATAAAATAATTAATTCACTTGCGTTGAGATGATTGGGAACAGGTGGCAGAAGGAGACTATAGATAATTAATTGATACACTTGCGTTGACATGATTGGGTGCAAGTGGCAGTTGGGGAATGTATAGATAATTAATTAAATACATCTGCGTTGTGGTGATTAGGAACAGGTGGCAGTTGGGGACTGTATAGATAGTTAATTAAATGCATGTGCGTTGAGGTGATTGGGAACAGCTGGCAGTAGGAGACTGTATAAAGAGGTAATAAATTTGCTAATTAATTAATACAATTGCGTTGAGGTGATTGGGAACAGGTTGCAGTTGGTGACCGTATAGAGAATGAATAAATACACTTGCGTTGAGATGATTGGGAACAGGTGGCAGAAGGAGACTGTATAGATAATTAATTGATACTCTTGCGTTGACATGATTGGGAGCAAGTGGCAGTTGGGGACTGTATAGATAATTAATTAATACACTCGCGTTGAGATGAATGGGAACAGGTGGCAGTAGGAGACTGTAAAAAATTAGCTAATTAATTTTTTAGTTAATTAATACACTTGCGTTGAGTTGATTGGGAACAGGTGACAGTTGGGCACTGTATAGAAAATAAAATAATTAATTCACTTGCGTTGAGTTGATTGGGAACAAGTGGTAGTTGGGGACTGTATAGATAATTAATTAATACACTTGCGTTCTGTTGATTGGGAACAGGTGGCAGTTGGAGACTGTATAGATAATTAATCAATTCATACACTTGTGTTGAGATGATTGGGAACAGGTGGCAGTAGGAGACTTTGTAGAATTAATTAATTTGTACACTTGCGTTGAGTTGATTGGGAACAGGTGACAGTTGGGGACTGTATAGAGAATTAATTAATACACTTGCGTTGAGATGATTGGGAACAGGTGACAGAAGGAGACTGCATAGATAATTAATTGATACACTTGCGTTGACATGATTGGGAGCAAGTGGCTGTTGGAGACTGTATAGATACTTCATTAATTAATACACTTGCGTTGAGATGATTGGGAACAGGTGGCAGTAGGAGACTGGATAGATAATTAATTAATTAATTTGGACATTAATTTATACACTTGCGTTGAGGTGATTGGGAACAGGTTGCAGTTGGGGACTATAGATAATTAATGAATTTGTACACTTGCGTTCTGTTGATTGGGAACAGGTGGCAGTAGGAGACTATAGACAATTAATTAATTTGTACACTTGCGTTATGTTGATTTGGAACAGGTGGCAGTTGGGGACTGTATATATAATTAATCAATTAATACACTTGTGTTGAGATGATTGGGAACAGGTGGCAGTAGGAGACTATATAGAATTAATTAATTAGTACACTTGCGTTGAGTTGATTGGGAACAGGTGACAGTTGGGGACTGTATAGAGAATTAATTAATACACTTGCGTTGAGATGATTGGGAACAGGTGGCAGGAGACTGTATAGATAATTAATTGATACACTTGCGTTGACATGATTGGGAGCAAGTGGCTGTTGGGGACTGTATGGATAATTAATTAATTAATGCACTACGTTGAGATGAATGGGAACAGGTGGCAGAAGGAGACTGTATGGATAATTAATTGATACACTTGCGTTGACATGATTGGGAGCAAGTGGCAGTTGGGGAATGTATAGATAATTAATTAATTACATCTGCGTTGAGGTGATTGGAAACAGCTGGCAGTAGGAGATTGTATAAAGAAGTAATTAATTTGCTAATTAATTAATACAATTGCGTTGAGGTGATTGGGAACATGTTGCAGTTAGTGACTATACAGAATGAATAAATAAACTTGCGTTGAGATGATTGGGAACAGGTGGCAGAAGGAGACTGTATAGATAATTAATTGATACTCTTGCGTTGATATGATTGGGAGCAAGTGGCAGTTGGGGACTGTATAGATAATTAATCAATTAATACACAAGCGTTGAGATGATTGGGAACAGGTGGCAGTTGGGGACTGTAAAAAAATAGTTAATTTATTTTTCATTAATTAATACACTTGCGTTGAGTTGATTGGGAACAGGTGACAGTTGGGGACTGTATAGAAAATAAAATAATTAATTCACTTGCGTTGAGTTGATTGGGAACAGGTGGCAGTTGGGGACTGTATAGAGAATGAATTAAAACATTTGCGTTGAGGTGATTGGGAACAGGTGACAGTTTGGGACTGTATAGATAATTAATTAATACACTTGCGTGCTGTTGATTGGGAACAGGTGGCAGTAGGAGACTATATAGAATTAATTAGTACACTTGCGTTGAGGTGATTGGGAACAGGTGACAGTTGGGGACTGTATAGAGAATTAATTAATACACTTCCGTTGAGATGATTGGGAACAGGTGGCAGGAGACTGTATAGATAATTAATTGATACACTTGCGTTGACATGATTGGGAGCAAGTGGCTGTTGGGGACTGTATGGATAATTAATTAATACACTTGCGTTGAGATGATTGGGAACAGGTGGCAGGAGACTGTATAGAGAATTAATTAAATAATTTTTAAATTAATTGATACACTTGAGGTGATTGGGAACTGGTTGCAGTTGGGGACTGTATAGATAATTAATCAATTCATACACTTGTGTTGAGTTGATTGGGAACAGGTGACAGTTGGGGGACTGTATAGATAATTAATTAATTCACTTGCGTTGAGTTGATTGGGAACAGGTGACAGTTGGGGACTGTATATAGAATTAATTAATACACTTGCGTTGACATGATTGGGAGCAAGTGGCAATTGGGAACTGTATATATATAATTAATTAAATACATTTGCGTTGAGGTGAATGGGAACAGGTGGCAGTTGGGGACTGTATAGATAATTAATTAATACACTTGTGTTGAGATGATTGGGAACAGGTGGCAGGAGACTGTATAATTAATTAATTAATTTGCCCATTAATTTATACACTTGCGTTGAGGTGATTGGGAACAGGTTGCAGTTGGGGACTGTATAGATAATTAATTAATACACTTGCGTTGAGATGATTGGGAACAGGTGGCAGTAGGAGACTCTATAAAGAATTAATTAATTTGCTAATTAATTAATACACTTGCGTTGAGGTGATTGGGAACAGGTTGCAGTTGGTGACTATAGATAAATAATACATTCATACACTTGTGTTGAGATGATTGGGAACAGGTGGCAGTAGGAAACTATAGAGAATTAATTAATTAGTACACTTGCGTTGAGTTGATTGGGAACAGGTGACAGTTGGGGACTGTATAGAGAATTAATGCAGTTGCGTTGACATGATTGGGAGCAAGTGGAAATTGGGAATTGTATATGTAATTAATTAAATACATTTGCGTTGAGGTGATTGGGAACAGGTGGCAGTTGGGGACTGTATAGATAGTTAATTAATACACTTGCGGTGAGATGATTGGGAACAGGTGGCAGTAGGAGACTGTAGAGATAATTAATACTGGTAGGAACGAAGTTGTAAACTGAGTGTACCAGCCTGCAATAGATTAATGTGTCCGTCCGTCCGTCCCCTTTCATAACGGAGTGAAACCTCGTGCTGTTGGGTGTAAAATCAGCAATAGACAGCGCAGAGACTTGTCCTACCGGCCCACCCAGCAGGGACCTGTTAAATTAGTACACTTGCGTTGAGTTGATTGGGAACAGGTGACAGTATGGGACTGTATAGAAAATGAAATAATTAATACATTTGCGTTGAAATGATTGGGAACAGGTGGCAGTAGGAGACTGTATAGATAATTGATACACTTGGGTTGACATGATTGGGAGCAAGTGGCAATTGGGAACTGTATATATATAATTAATTCAATACATTTGCGTTGAGGTGATTGGGAACAGGTGGCAGTTGGGGACTGTATAGATAAGTAATTAATTTGTACACTTGCGTTGAGTTCATTGGGAACAGGTGACAGTTGCGGACTGTATAGATAATTAATTCATTAGTACACTTGCGTTCAGTTCATTGGGAACTGGTGACAGTTGGGGACTGTATAGATAATTAATTAATACATTTGTATTAATTTATATATATTTTATTATTTTATTGTTTCCCTTCAACGTGACTTTACCGAAAGAGCTAAGGATATAATACATTTGCGTTGAGTTGATTGGGAACAGGTGGCAGTTGGTGACTGTATAGATAATTTATTAATTCAATTGCGTTGAGATGATTGGAAACAAGTGGCAGTTGAGGACTGTACAGAGAAATAATTTATTAATACACTTGCGTTGAGGTGATTGGGTACAGGTGGCAGTAGTAGTCTGTACATATAATTTATTAAATAAAACATTTTACGTTGAGATGATTTGGAACAGGTGGCAGTAGGAGACTGTAGAGGTAATTTATTAATTAATTGGTACACTTGCGTTGAGTTGATTGGGAACAGGTGACAGTTTGGGACTGTATAGAAAATAAAATAATTAATACATTTGCGTTGAGATGATTGGGAACAGGTGGCATTAGGAGACTGTATAGAATTAATTAATGAATACACTTGCGTTGAGTTGATTGGGAACAGGTGACAGTTGGGGACTGTATAGAGAATTAATTAATACACTTGCGTTGACATGATTGGGAGCAAGTGGCAATTGGGAACTGTATATAAAATTAATTAAATACATTTGCGTTGAGGTGATTGTGAACAGGTGGCAGTTGGGGACTGTATAGATAATTAATTAATACTCTTGCGTTGAGATGATTGAGAACAGGTGGCAGTTGGGGACTGTTTAGATAATTAATTAATACACTTGCGTTGAGTTGATTGGGAACAGGTGGCAGTAGGAGACTGTATAGAGAATTAATTAATTAATACTCTTGCGTTGAGATGATTGGGAACAGGTGGCAGCCGGGGACTGTATATATAATTAATTAATTGATACACTTGCGATTAGATGATTGGGAACAGGTGGCAGTTGGAGACTGTACAGATAATGAATTAAATAAGACATTTACGTTGAGATGATTTGGAACAGGTGGCAGTTGGGGACTGTATAATTAATTAATTAAACACATTTGCGTTCAGATGATTGAGAGCAGGTGCCTGTTGGGGATCTGATAGAGAATAATTAAATATACGGTTTCGATTATGTGGAACAGGCGGCTGTCGGGGACTGTATCAATAATTACACGCGAGATGATATGTAACGCAGCGCGTCAACAAAGACTAGATGCGCATGCAGGGTAGCGTCCAAACGCCTCCTTGTCTGATGATGATGGTGCTACTCCCGAGGCACCCGCACGACTGCTGATTCCTATTTGCCGCGGCGATATTGACTTCCCTTCGCTCGATTGCGTTACTATATACAATTCGCATCACGTGTCCTTAATGTGTATTTACACGATCTAACCCTAGAAAACCTCTGATGGATATTGATATAATAATTTGTATCCTGAGTATCTCCTGCTGCTGTGTTATGTGCAGAGCTATATAATTCGACTTACTTTTTTATTATTGCAGCTCTCAAAACATTGATTGGGTTTAATTTTTGTTAAACTTAATTACAAGAAAATCGCTTGTCGCGTGACTTTTTGGGTTGGTCACCACCACCGCTCCTCTCCCTCGTCGCCCCCCCCCCTCCCCAGAGATGGCAGGTGGATTGTTTTAAGGACACTGGGCAAAAATTTGCATGAATTGCTGCAGGAGAAGACTGAATCTAACCAGCAGCCTCAAGATTGCAAGTGCAGTCTGCTAACCCGTTGGGCTACTCCCATTTCAAACATTTGAAACAGTCCGCCTCAGCAGCTTTCCTCTCTTTTTTTCCTCATGATGACGACTGCTTGCCTTGCGAAAAAAACGTCGTAGTTTTTTTGCTATTTTTTATTATTTTCTTTGAACCTATCTATGTCACTTTACCGAAAGGCCCAAGGAATATTAATTCCTGCAGTTACGACAGCTTTAAGTTAAGATTTGAATACACTTGCGTTGAGATGATTAGGAACAGGTGGCAGTTGGGGACTGTATAAATGATTAATCAATTAATACACTTGCGTTGAGATGATTGGGAACAGGTGGCAGTAGGAGACTATCGAGAATTAATTAATTAGTACATTTGCGTTGAGTTGATTGGGAACAGGTGACAGTTTGGGACTGTATAGAGAATTAACTAATACACTTGAGTTGAGATGATTGGGAACAGGTGGCAGTAGGAGACTGTATAGATAATTAATTGATACACTTGCATTGACAGGATTGGGAGCAAGTGGCAGTAGGGGACTGTATAGAAAATTAATTACATTTGCGTTGAGGTGATTGGGAACAGGTGGCAGTTGGGGACTGTATAGAGAATTAATTAATTGACACAGTTGCGTTGAGTTGATTGGTAGAAAGTGCCAGTTGGGGACTGTATAGATAATTAATGAATTAATGCACTTGCGTTGAGTTGACTGGAAAAAGGTGCCAGTTGGGGACTGTGTAGATAGTTAATTAATACACTTGCATTGAGTTGATTGGGAACAGGTGGCATTTGGATACTGTATAGATAATTAATTAATACACTTGTGTTGAGCTGATTGGGAACAGGTGGAAGTTGGGGACTGTATAGATAATTAATTAATTGATGCAATTGCGTTGAGATGATTGGGAACAAGTGGCATTTGGAGACTGTATAGAAAATTAATTAATACACTGACATTTAGTTGATTAGGAACAGGTGGCAGTTGGGGACTGTATAGATAATTAATAATACACTTGCATTGAGTTGATTGCGAACAGGTGGCAGTTGGGGGACTGTATAGATAATTAATTAATTTGTTAATTTGCGTTGAGTTGATTGGGAACAGGTGACAGTTTGGGACTGTAAAGAGAATTAATTAATACACTTGAGTTGAGATGATTGGGAACAGGTGGCAGTAGGAGACTGTATAAATAATTAATTAATTTGTTCATTACTTAATACACTTGCGTTGAGGTGATTGGGAACAGGTTGCAGTTGGTGACTGTTTAGAGAATGAATTAATACACTTGCGTTCAGTTGATTGGGAACAGGTGGCAGTAGGAGACTATAAAGAATTAATTAATTTGTACACCTGCATTGAGTTGATTGGGAACAGGTGGCAGTTGGGGACTGTATAGAAAATAAAATAATTAATTCACTTGCGTTGAGATGATTGGGAACAGGTGGCAGAAGGAGACTATAGATAATTAATTGATACACTTGCGTTGATATGATTGGGTGCAAGTGGCAGTTGGGGAATGTATAGATAATTAATTAAATACATCTGCGTTGTGGTGATTAGGAACAGGTAGCAGTTGGGGACTGTATAGATAGTTAATTAAATACATGTGCGTTGAGGTGATTGGGAACAGCTGGCAGTAGGAGACTGTATAAAGAGGTAATAAATTTGCTAATTAATTAATACAATTGCGTTGAGGTGATTGGGAACAGGTTGCAGTTGGTGACCGTATAGAGAATGAATAAATACACTTGCGTTGAGATGATTGGGAACAGGTGGCAGAAGGAGACTGTATAGATAATTAATTGATACTCTTGCGTTGACATGATTGGGAGCAAGTGGCAGTTGGGGACTGTATAGATAATTAATTAATACACTCGCGTTGAGATGAATGGGAACAGGTGGCAGTAGGAGACTGTAAAAAATTAGCTAATTAATTTTTTAGTTAATTAATACACTTGCGTTGAGTTGATTGGGAACAGGTGACAGTTGGGCACTGTATAGAAAGTAAAATAATTAATTCACTTGCGTTGAGTTGATTGGGAACAAGTGGTAGTTGGGGACTGTATAGATAATTAATTAATACACTTGCGTTCTGTTGATTGGGAACAGGTGGCAGTTGGGGACTGTATAGATAATTAATCAATTAATACACTTGTGTTGAGATGATTGGGAACAGTTGGCAGTAGGAGACTATATAGAATTAATTAATTAGTACACTTGCGTTGAGTTGATTGGGAACAGGTGACAGTTGGGGACTGTATAGAGAATTAATTAATACACTTGCGTTGAGATGATTGGGAACAGGTGGCAGGAGACTGTATAGATAATTAATTGATACACTTGCGTTGAAATGATTGGGAGCAAGTGGCTGTTGGGGAATGTATGGATAATTAATTAATTAATGCACTACGTTGAGATGAATGGGAACAGGTGGCAGAAGGAGACTGTATGGATAATTAATTGATACACTTGCGTTGACATGATTGGGAGCAAGTGGCAGTTGGGGAATGTATAGATAATTAATTAATTAATTACATCTGCGTTGAGGTGATTGGAAACAGCTGGCAGTAGGAGATTGTATAAAGAAGTAATTAATTTGCTAATTAATTAATACAATTGCGTTGAGGTGATTGGGAACATGTTGCAGTTGGTGACTATACAGAATGAATAAATAAACTTGCGTTGAGATGATTGGGAACAGGTGGCAGAAGGAGACTGTATAGATAATTAATTGATACTCTTGCGTTGATATGATTGGGAGCAAGTGGCAGTTGGGGACTGTATAGATAATTAATCAATTAATACACAAGCGTTGAGATGAATGGGAAAAGGTGGCAGTTGGGGACTGTAAAAAAATAGTTAATTTATTTTTCATTAATTAATACACTTGCGTTGAGTTGATTGGGAACAGGTGACAGTTGGGGACTGTATAGAAAATAAAATAATTAATTCACTTGCGTTGAGTTGATTGGGAACAGGTGGCAGTTGGGGACTGTATAGAGAATGAATTAAAACATTTGCGTTGAGGTGATTGGGAACAGGTGACAGTTTGGGACTGTATAGATAATTAATTAATACACTTGCGTGCTGTTGATTGGGAACAGGTGGCAGTAGGAGACTATATAGAATTAATTAGTACACTTGCGTTGAGGTGATTGGGAACAGGTGACAGTTGGGGACTGTATAGAGAATTAATTAATACACTTCCGTTGAGATGATTGGGAACAGGTGGCAGGAGACTGTATAGATAATTAATTGATACACTTGCGTTGACATGATTGGGAGCAAGTGGCTGTTGGGGACTGTATGGATAATTAATTAATACACTTGCATTGAGATGATTGGGAACAGGTGGCAGGAGACTGTATAGAGAATTAATTAAATAATGCTTTAATTAATTGATACACTTGAGGTGATTGGGAACTGGTTGCAGTTGGGGACTGTATAGATAATTAATCAATTCATACACTTGTGTTGAGTTGATTCGGAACAGGTGACAGTTGGGGGACTGTATAGATAATTAATTAATTCACTTGCATTGAGTTGATTGGGAACAGGTGACAGTTGGGGACTGTATATAGAATTAATTAATACACTTGCGTTGACATGATTGGGAGCAAGTGGCAATTGGGAACTGTATATATATATAATTAATTAAATACATTTGCGTTGAGGTGAATGGGAACAGGTGGCAGTTGGGGACTGTATAGATAATTAATTAATACACTTGTGTTGAGATGATTGGGAACAGGTGGCAGGAGACTGTATAATTAATTAATTAATTTGCCCATTAATTTATACACTTGCGTTGAGGTGATTGGGAACAGGTTGCAGTTGGGGACTGTATAGATAATTAATTAATACACTTGCGTTGAGATGATTGGGAACAGGTGGCAGTAGGAGACTATAGATAAATAATACATTCATACACTTGTGTTGAGATGATTGGGAACAGGTGGCAGTAGGAAACTATAGAGAATTAATTAATTAGTACACTTGCGTTGAGTTGATTGGGAACAGGTGACAGTTGGGGACTGTATAGAGAATTAATGCAGTTGCGTTGACATGATTGGGAGCAAGTGGAAATTGGGAACTGTATATGTAATTAATTAAATACATTTGCGTTGAGGTGATTGGGAACAGGTGGCAGTTGGGGACTGTATAGATAGTTAATTAATACACTTGCGGTGAGATGATTGGGAACAGGTGGCAGTAGGAGACTGTAGAGATAATTAATACTGGTAGGAACGAAGTTGTAAACTGAGTGTACCAGCCTGCAATAGATTAATGTGTCCGTCCGTCCGTCCCCTTTCATAACGGAGTGAAACCTCGTGCTGTTGGGTGTAAAATCAGCAATAGACAGCGCAGAGACTTGTCCTACCGGCCCACCCAGCAGGGACCTGTTAAATTAGTACACTTGCGTTGAGTTGATAGGGAACAGGTGACAGTATGGAACTGTATAGAAAATGAAATAATTAATACATTTGCGTTGAAATGATTGGGAACAGGTGGCAGTAGGAGACTGTATAGATAATTGATACACTTGGGTTGACATGATTGGGAGCAAGTGGCAATTGGGAACTGTATATATATAATTAATTCAATACATTTGCGTTGAGGTGATTGGGAACAGGTGGTAGTTGGGGACTGTATAGATAAGTAATTAATTTGTGCACTTGCGTTGAGTTCATTGGGAACAGGTGACAGTTGCGGACTGTATAGATAATTAATTCATTAGTACACTTGCGTTCAGTTCATTGGGAACTGGGGACAGTTGGGGACTGTATAGATAATTAATTAATACATTTGTATTAATTTATATATATTTTATTATTTTATTGTTTCCCTTCAACGTGACTTTACCGAAAGAGCTAAGGATATAATACATTTGCGTTGAGTTGATTGGGAACAGGTGGCAGTTGGTGACTGTATAGATAATTTATTAATTCAATTGCGTTGAGATGATTGGAAACAAGTGGCAGTTGAGGACTGTATAGAGAAATAATTTATTAATACACTTGCGTTGAGGTGATTGGGTACAGGTGGCAGTAGTAGTCTGTACATATAATTTATTAAATAAAACATTTTACGTTGAGATGATTTGGAACAGGTGGCAGTAGGAGACTGTAGAGGTAATTTATTAATTAATTGGTACACTTGCGTTGAGTTGATTGGGAACAGGTGACAGTTTGGGACTGTATAGAAAATAAAATAATTAATAAAATTGCGTTGAGATGATTGGGAACAGGTGGCATTAGGAGACTGTATAGAATTAATTAATTAATACACTTGCGTTGAGTTGATTGGGAACAGGTGACAGTTGGGGACTGTATAGAGAATTAATTAATACACTTGCGTTGACATGATTGGGAGCAAGTGGCAATTGGGAACTGTATATAAAATTAATTAAATACATTTGCGTTGAGGTGATTGTGAACAGGTGGCAGTTGGGGACTGTATAGATAATTAATTAATACACTTGCGTTCAGTTGATTGGGAACAGGTGGCAGTAGGAGACTATAGAGAATTAATTCATTTGTACACTTGCGTAGAGTTTATTGGGAACAGGTGACAGTTGTGGACTGTATAGAAAATAAAATAATTAATACACTTGCGTTGACATGATTGGGAACAGGTGGCAGAAGGAGACTGTATAGATAATTAATTGATACACTTGCGTTGAGATGATTGGGAACAGGTGGCAGTAGGAGACTGTATATATAATTAATTAATTAGTACACTTGCGTTCAGTTCATTGGGAACAGGTGACAGTTGGGGACTGTATCGATAATCAATTAATACATTTGTATTAATTTATATATATTTTATTATTTTATTGTTTCCCTTCAACGTGACTTTACCGAAAGAGCCTATGATATAATACATTTGCGTTGAGTTGATTGGGAACAGGTGGCAGTTGGTGACTGTATAGATAATTTATTAATGCAATTGCGTTGAGATGATTGGAAACAAGTGGCAGTTGAGGACTGTATAGAGAAATAATTTATTAATACACTTGCGTTGAGGTGATTGGGTACAGGTGGCAGTAGTAGTCTGTACATATAATTAATTAATAACACATTTTACGTTGAGATGATTTGGAACAGGTGGCAGTTAGGGACAGTATAAGTCATTTATTAAACACATTTGCGTTCAGATGCTTGAGAGCAGGTGGCCGTTGGGGATCTGATAGAGAATCATTAAATATACGGTTTAGATTATGTGGAACAGGCGGCTGTAGGGGACTGTATCAATATTTACACGCGAGATGATATGTAACGCAGGGCATCAACAAAGACTGGATGCGCGTGCAGGGTAGTGTCCAAACGCCTTGTCTGATGATGATGGTGCTACTCCGATGGATCCGCACGACCGCTGATTCCTACTTGCCGCGGCGATATTGACTTCCCTTCGCTCAATTGCTTTACTATATCAAATTCGCATCACGTAGCCTTAACGTGCACATAGCCTGGCACAACCGCCGTTTTGATGCCACCGCCACTTAGTGGCAAAGGGGCCGTCCATAAATGACGTCACACACCTAGGGGCGGGGGGGGGGGTCAGACATTTGTGACGATGTGTGACGAGGGGGGGTTTGAGAAATGTGACTTCACATCAAAATGCGCAACTTTAAATAAATATAGACAACACGTTCTACTTAATGAAATAGACTTTTTAATGTTTTCTTCTACAACATCAGAGTGCAGCGCCACATTAAATACGCACTACAATGACAATAGTTAAAAGCGATTTGAAGCATGTTTTATATTTTTGGGAGGGGGCAGAGCTTTGTGACGTCATATTTGAGGGGGGGTATAACTTTTTGTGACGTCGTGTGACTGGGGGGGGAGTGGGGGTCAAAAATCGTCCAAAATCGCGTGACGTCATTTATGGACGGCCCCAAATGGCGTTTGTTGTTGTAAACAAGTAACACAAACTGCCATTCGGAAAAATCTCGCGGTGTAGCGGTGATGCATCAAAATCAGTGCTCGTGATGTCCAAGCAGTCAGACGACGGAACGTTTATATGAGCGGGCTGAACACGAAGCTTCACACAATCTCTCGTCGCAGATTGGACTCATGCCCTAGACCTAAAAACCAAACTCTTTTATTATTTTACGAGGTGTAAGGCCCCACTGAGCTATGTAGTAGCTCAAAACATGATAGCAGCTCAAGGAAGTGGCTGATATCATCGTTTGGAAATCGTGTTGAATTAGTTAAACAGAGTGTGCGTGTGGGGGCGGGGGGGGGGTGATAATTTAGAACCCAGGAACGCGACCATATTTTTTCACCAGGTTTATTATTTGTGAAACGCGGTTCTGCCCCAACGCGGCATTTTCCGGGAACGTAAAAACTCCCACGCGGTACGGCGAAGTCGGCATCGTATCTGTTAATTATTGTGGTGGGAGAGCGAAACGCTTGGTGCTCATGTCACTCCCAGCACCAAACACTACGTGCCAAATTAACAAAAAGCGTTATGCCCGTTTATACTGCTGAGGGGATAGATGTGGTGGGGGTGGGGGGAGGTGCGGGGAGGTGGGGGGGGGGTTCACGAAACGTAAGCCATTGTTTCAATCCTGCCCTCGTGAGAAATATGTATTCATGTACGTACAGTATGTTGACCTTCTTTCGCACCGTACGTAACCAACCATGCTAAGATGAGGTGCGGGGTGGGGGGAAGGAACAGTAAATACAACAATCACTTTAGTTTCCCATTTAGTATCGTGGTGTAGTGTAAAGTGGATTGTATAGTTTGGTGTGTAGTGAAGTGTATAGTGTAGTATATAGTAGTGTCGTATGTATAGTAGTGTAGTGTATAGTGTGGTGTATATTTGTATGAAATGTATGTATGGTGAACTTCTTTCGCACCGTACATAACCCACCCTGCTAATCGGAGGTGCAGGCGAAGGACAACAAACTGAACACAACAACAAGCAGTTCTAACTCTGAGCCTAATTAGAATTAATCTTGAAATGAACCTTGTTAAAGATTTGTAATAAAACCTTGGCGGAAGCCCTTACCTTCGCGTCCGAGTGAGTCGTCGGGAACTCCTTTACACCTGTATAAAAGACACCTGTCCACAGAAGCAATCAACCAATCAGATTCCAAACTCTCCGCCATGGCCAAGACCAAAGAGCTCTCCAAGGATGTCAGGGACAAGATTGTAGACGTACACAAGGCTGGAATGGGCTACGAGACCATTGCCAAGCAGCTTGGTGAGAAGATGACAACAGTTGGTGCGATTTTTCGCAAATGGAAGAAACACAAAATAACTGTCAATCTCCCTCGGTCTGGGGCTCCATGCAAGATCTCACCTCGTGGAGTTGCAATGATCATGAGAACGGTGAGGAATCAGCCCAGAACTACACGGGAGGATCTTGTCAATGATCTCAAGGCAGCTGGAACCATAGTCACCTAGAAAACAATTGGTAACACTACGCCGTGAAGGACCTGAAATCCTGCAGCGCCCGCAAGGTCCCCCTGCTCAAGAAAGCACATATACATGCCCGTCTGAAGTTTGCCAATGAACATCTGAATGATTCAGAGGACAACTGGGTGAAAGTGTTGTGGTCAGATGAGACCAAAATGGAGCTCTTTGGCATCAACTCAACTCGCCGTGTTGGGAGGAGGAGGAATGCTGCCTATGACCCCAAGATCACCATCCCCACTGTCAAACATGGAGGTGGAAACATTATGCTTTGGGGGTGTTTTTCTGCTAAGGGGACAGGACAATTTCACCGCATCAAAGGGACGATGGACGGGGCCATGTACCGTCAAATCTCGGGTGAGAACCTCCTTCCCTCAGCCAGGGCATTGAAAATGGGTCGTGGATGGGTATTACAGCATGACAATGACCCAAAACACACGGCCAAGGCAACAAAGGAGTGGCTCAAGAAGACGCACATTAAAGTCCTGGAGTGGCCTAGCCAGTCTCCAGACCTTAATCCCATAGAAAATCTGTGGAGTGAGCTGAAGGTTCGAGTTGCCAAACGTCAGCCTCGAAACCTTAATTACTTGGAGAAGATCAGCAAAGTGTAGTGGTACAAAATCCTTCCTGAGATGTGTGCAAACCTGGTGGCCAACTACAAGAAACATCTGTCCTCTGATTGCCACCAAGTACTAGGTCATGTTTTGCAGAGGGGTCAAATACTTACTTCCCTCATTAAAATGCAAATCAATTTACAACATTTTTGACATGCGTTTTTCTGGATTGTTTTTGTTATTCTGTCTCTCACTGTTCAAATAAACCTACCATTAAAATTATAGACTGATAATGTCCTTGTAAGTGGGCAAAACTACTAAATCAGAAGGGGGATCAAATACTTGTTTTTCCCTCGCTGTGCTGTGCAGTACATCAATGCACGTGTGTACACCAGCATGTGATGACTGAGTTGGGCCTGTGGGTGGCTGGCAGGGTTATTGATTAACTGGACTTGTCCACCAGTCACGTGGTTAATGGCGACTCGGTTGAGGATTGCTGTGTGTAACACCACGTGCTGTTGCTTTTACAGGTAAAGGACCCAAAGGTTGTTTTTTATCTTTCGATTTAAAGATTTCGTGATTGCAGGGATTCATCTTCTTTGTTCTTTCGGTAAAGTCATGTAAAATGGAAATAAAATAATAAAAATAAAACATAATAAAAATAAAATTCTCACGACGTTTCGGCCACAACACAAGTAGCCTTCAGATGAAGGAGCAGAACTGTCGGGACGACAGCGCTTCAATGAGCGCTGCTAAGATTCGCAGCGTCTTTTAAGCTAGGTGGCAGAAGTAAAGCGCCTTGACAAAGGAGTTGACGTATCAAACAGGAGAATTTAGCATTGAAATAGCTGTGTTAAAGTGTTGGATCAGCAGGGTGTTAAAGTCAGAAATTAGCATGTAACTGGGAGATTAGCATGATGTTAATGTGAGGGATTAGCATGTGACTGGTCACGGAAATAGCTATGTTGAAGTCAAAGTTTACATATCAACAGGGGCACTAGTATATGGACGCTAAAGGACTACAGCTACCCAACTATCATACAGTAAACAAATGTGAAAAAACTAAATATAAACTACATCAATGTAATAAATGTACTCAATATATTCTTCAATAAGTTGAGCTATTAACATAAACACATTGCCAGTGAACTCAAGCACGTACACCAAGCTCTCAAGGCTAATGGTTACTCTGACTACACAATCCGCAAAGCCATCACTCCAGCCATGAAGAAGGATCCTCTTGAGGAGCCACTCAAAACCATCACCTTACCCTACATTGCGGGGGTCACATAAAGGATCTCCAAAATCCTGAATAAACACGATCCAGGTCCGATTCAACACAGTACACAAAATCCGTGATCTGGTTCCGTCTGTAAAAGATGTGGTTACAGACATACAAAACCCGGGCGTCTACAAACTAAGTTGCCTCTGTGGTAGCAGCTACATTGGAGAAACCAAACGACATCTCTCGGACCGCATCCATGAACATAAAGCAGACTTTAAACACAGTAGGACTAACACCTCAGCCGTGGCAGATCACTGTTATAATTCAGTGGGCTCACATGACATTGACTTCTCCAAGACGGAGGTTCTCTGCAAGCAATCCAGCTACCATGAGAGGGTCGTTCATGAGGCCATCCACATATACAAACAGAGACAATTTCAACCGAGAAGATGGATTCTGGCTTAGTAACCATTGGAAAGACGTTATAAACCATTTCGGTTCTAATTGATTGTATTTTACGGTGACTTTCAGACCGCAGTCCATTCGCTGGCACTGCCTCTTAATACCTTTCACACGATGGTCAATGGTATGGTTTATAGCATGTTGTATAATAATAAATAGTATAACATTTTCATGTCTAACATAATTCATAAGTAAATATATAGTATCGTAATTGTATAGTGAATATACAGCAGTGTGGTATACAGTGGGGTTGGTAGAATAAAATCTTAGTGTAATATTAGAAGTCTAATATTTATAGTCTAAAGTATAGGGTAGTGTATAGTAACGCATTGTATAATTCAAGGGTGGGGTTTGTCTATGGCAGTGTATATTACGGTGTATAGTCGTGTAATGTAGAAAAAAGTTTAGTTGGAGGCATATCAATATAATGCATAATGTTAGAGCTTACATTGGGCTGTGTATACGATATTATACAATGTAGTTTAGATTGGAAGGTATAACATTGTAATGTATAGTAGTCTAGTGTATAGCATAGTTGTAACGCAACACAGGACAGAGCAGCGCATCGTGGCTGTTTCTCCCCCCTCCTCCGTTCCGAGCATAGATGGACTCGTCCGTCTGAACAAAGCTCGTCTCTTTCCGTGGTGCTAACGTTGAAAAGAAAAAAGAAACCGCCACTTTTTTCGACGTAGAATTGTAATGTATAACGACTTATTGTTAGTAGCTCAGCTGATTGGAGAGTATATTGAGTTTATTGATAACATTGATGTAGTTTATTTTTTAGTTTTTTATCAGTTTATTATATGGTATTATTTAGTGTAGTGTATACCCAGTTACTTTATGTTAATAGCTCAACTTATTGAAGAATATATTGAGTACATTTATTATATTGATGTAGTTTATACTTAGTTCTTTCACATTGGCTTATTTTATGATAGTTGGGTAATTGCAGTTCTTTAGCGTCAATATACTAAATGCCTCTGTTGATATGTAAACTCTGACTTTAACATAGCTACTTCAGTGACCAGTTACATGCTAATTTATCACTCTAACATCATGCTAATCTCCCAGTTACATGCTAATATCTGACTGTAACACCCTGCTAATCCAACACATTAACACAGCTACTTCAATGCTAAATTCTTCTGTTGATAAGTAAACTCCTTTGTCAAGGCGCTCTGCTCCTCCCACCCAGCTTAAAAGACGCTGCCAAGCTTAGCAGTGTTCATTGAAGCACTGTCGTCCTGACAGTTCTGTTTCTTCACCTGAGGAAGGCTACTTGTGTTTTGGCCGAAACGGCGTGAGAAATTTATTTTATTATGTTTTATTTTTATTATTTTATTTCCATTCTACGTGACTTTATCGAAAAAACCAAGAAGATGAATCCCTGCAGTCATGAAAGCTTTAAATCGAAACCTGCTAATGCTTACATGGCAATCAATTGAAGCTCTAGAATTGTTCGTGCTGTACGGCATCAGGCAAATGAAGATGTGTTTACATTGGCTAATGCAGGTGTTCAATGTTGTACAATGGTGCTGGCAAATATTGTAAGAGCTATATATATCCTTAGTTCTTTCGGTAAAGTCACGTTTATTGTTTTATATATTTTATTATTTTGTTGTTTCCCTTCAACGTGACTTTACCGAAAGAACTAAGAATATGAATTACTGCAGTCACGAAAGCATAAAATCAAAATTGTAAGAGCTGCTATACTGCTGTTGTATATATAGGCCTTTTTCCAAAAAAATATATTAAGAATAATTCTGCCTATATTTTTTTAATCAATCGCGGTGTCGCTTGGGGCAAAAGGGGGTGATGCGAACCCCCCTCCCCTCACACAGCAGCTGCCTTTCACACTCGGGGCCAGGCAGCCGGAGATACGCCATACAATGCAATAAAAAATCACGGTAAAAAAAGAAGGGGGGGGTTTGCTAATGAGATTCTGGGGAATGTCTACACGACTTCAAAAGGCCACCTCAAAAGAGTACAGAGAGCAGGCGCCACGAAACAGGCAACGTTTAAAAAAAATTGTTTCTCTTAACACAACGGTAAAAGTTTGAAAACTTAGCGACAAGAATAAGTGAACATCATAGACTCACACACTCCGATGAAAAATCAGGCTACAATCTACATTAGTGGGTTATTATTTCTCATATATTATTTTAACACTAATGTTATTCACCTTATTTGTATTATTCCTATATCTACGTGATTTTACCGAAAGAACCAAAGAATGAATTATGTCTAAATATAAACCAAATCATAATTGTGAAGTATTAGACCGAGGGTCATCCAGGAGAATTAAAAATGCGAAAGAGGTCAATCACACGTGACCAAGATAAAATGTATCCCATAAAGAGAGACTCCCAAACGCCTTTGTCTCCCAGCAGCACGGGATAGCAAGAAATTGCATACGCATGCAAAGGGCATCTCCCCTTAAAAAAGACAAATCAAACACCATGAAGGAATTCCAAACCACGATGAAAGTACTGTAAACACTGCTACAAACATACCTTGAGTTTTGATTTAAAGCTTTCGTGACTGCAGTAATTCATATTCTTAGCTCTTTCGGTAATGTCACGTTGAAGGGAAACAATAAAATAATAAAATATATAAAACACTAAAAATTCTAATATATTTTATTATTTTATTGTTTCCCTTCAACGTGACTTTACCGAAAGAGCTAAGAATATACCTTGAGTCACTTACAGAATCAGCACTACAAAAGTGGTATGGTATCAAGCTATAAGAGATAAAATAATATTTTTTCCAAACAGTACAAGAGAAACGACTTCAAAGGCCAGTGCCCCTCTCTGTGAGAGAGAAGAAGATGTAACACCCCACCGCGAGGGAAGGGGAGGGGGGGAACGCGACCTGACAGGGGAAGCCCCTCCCTCCCTCCAGAAATAATTATTACAAGTTGAAAAACTAGAAAAACACAAAAGGGCAATTTTGGAGCATCTGCTTTCCACGGATGAAAAGGTGGCTTAAGGAGGGGGAAAGAAATCAGGCCAGGGTGAGACTTAACAGATTGCTTAATAAATTAGGACATACACTACACACACATGTACCCCGGATGAACAACTGCCCCCACAGCAAAGAGCGAAATCAAAGGGATTCTAGTCCTTTGTGAGAAGGCGAGCCGAGAGGAGAGAATTTCAGATATAAACAGTGACACGATACACACAATTCAGAGTACTGCGACGGGCAGACTCTGGGGCATGGCCTAGAGATCAACAATGGGTGTTGTGTGTCGCAGAGAAGATTGGCAAGGTGATGCTCGGTGCTGAGTTTGGCATGGACCTCACAGAGTATCGCTGAACGTTTTATTCGAAATTTTTCCTGATGTTTTGTGTCGCTTGCAAAGTCAAGGATTGCGATAAGTTGTATTGTACTAAGCTATCAGAGTTGTGTAAGAGGTGTCCGGGAACCTGCCCCTGCGACTGGCACATCGTCAACGAGCTGCACCAGCAGAAGCCACGCGTCTGTGAAGTCAACGCAAAGCTCCGGGGTGGGACTCTGCAATCGACCAAGGATGGCGAGGCTTGCCGAGTAGCGATGTGTCACCGAGTACGAGTTCGGCGCTGACAGAAGAAGTATCGCTCAAAGTTATTCTACACTGAGTGCCAGCTTCCAACCAGCAGCTGCACGATCAAGGAGAGAGATAGAGTGACGAGCAATCAACCTGGAGAAAGGGCAGAAAGCGCCAAGCATCGACCAAGCCAACTCACAGAGAACCAGCTGCACACGCAATCGTGCATCGCCAGCGAGCACGGAGCCGGAGAGAGTGCGCAGCAGCGCCACCAGCGCCACCGAGCAAGGGTGTCAGCTGCCAGCGGACAAGTGACAAGCGTCGTGCCGACTCAGCTCATCCAGCAGGGGAAAGGCCCTGACCAGCCGCCCGTGAGAAAGAGGAGAGCACCGGTGAGAGCGCCGTCGGTTCGACCCACATGCACCCACCAGCACTAGCTGGGAACCAAGACAAAAGTGAGGATCGGCGACCAGCGGACGAGCTGCGGGCGCTATCTGACAACGGAATCATCGCGCACCACCGACGGCGAGCGTCGTCCCGACTCTCTTCATTCAGCAGTGGACAAGTAACTGCAGCTGCTGCCGAGCGAGAGAGAGAGAGCGAGGACGCCGTGTGTATGACCCTCCCCCACACTCACGCACTCACAACACATTTCGTTAATTACATAATCTTACCAATGAATTCATTGAGGTCTACTTTTACCTTCGGGACATGTTTCTTTATTGCCGTTCGTATGAATATCGTCACATTCATTTTTAAGGACTTTTTTCCTGTCGCCGTGTATGCTCGTGTTACTCTGAGAAATTAATCGATTGTTCTGTTACCCAGTTTAACAAACATAATCATTGAGGGTTAAATGTACGGATCAATGAGAACATCACCAGGAGTACTTTGTTGACAATTCCAAGCAATAGCCTATGATGGAGCAAACACTACTCGTTGGAAGTTTACAAGACTCAGTCAATGAAGGTGATTCACAAGGCATCACTTTTTAATGATTTGTTCACAAATCATCAGGCTGGCATACTAATAACAGGATCCAAATCACTAGGAATTATGCATTACGATGACAAATACAGGGTGTTTCAAACTCATGTACCCAATTTCAAAGCAGTATATTTCACGATAGCAACATGTTACAATTACACAAAAAGTTACAAACGGTTTAATGAGTTATCAAGTTCTACTAACCATTTAATAAATTATCTATCTGCCCTCCACCTGCTGTATGGACAACATCAAGACGATAGTTGAATTTGTCCCAAATGCCTCTCAAAGTGTCTTCTTCCACTGAAGTCACCACTGCCGTGAATCTGTTTTTGAGATCATCCAGATTAGTCACTAACGGTGGTACAAAAGCACCACGGTCTTTGACGTATCCCCACAAGAAAAAGTCACAGGGTGTGATGTCTGGGGATCTTGGGGGCCAAGAGTGTAGCGCCAAGTCTTGGGGTCCCGTGCGACCTATCCAACGTTGAGGCAGTGTGTCTTGGGAATGACTGAGGCTAGGAGTTGTTAGTGCGCTGGGAGAGGCATCTAGCAGTAATTATTTGAAACACTATGCCCCACCCTTTGAAGTGGTAAGAGTTTCATTCATGGGCGGTTCGTGGTTGCAGAGATATAGCGATTTCAAATAGGATCCATCTTTTTAAAACACCCTGTACTATTTCCCCCATTCACATTCATGTGGTCAGAAAGGTGCACCGGCAGGCAATGGCAGAGCATGCATAATTGAGTGTCACACAATTAAGAACTGCAGACGATCAACAGGCTCAAAAAATGTTCATGTCACCATCATCTTCATAGATGTTAATCAAAAATATTACATTGCCGATCCAGGAATGCGAGAAGAAGAAGCTTCATCACCACATCTGCGATAGGCATTGCAAGAAAATATGGTAGCACAAGTTGAATCGATGCCTGTACAAACATCAGTCATGGCTTCGATAGATTGTCATCAGCCAAATGTGGAAGATGAATACGAAGTCTCTGATAATACTCATTAAATAAGGTGTAAAACAACCAACAACATTCTGAACGAAGCACATTCATTTAAAACTGAAGAGTTTGCATGGTTCTACCTCTTCCCAAAAAGAATCAATGGACTCAAAGAAGTAAGAGCTGTCAGAATCACTCCATTGGACTCATTTCAATTCAGAATTCTGCATAGTGATACACGATTTCAACGAAACTACTACCTCGTCTACGCATTATCAATGTTCGAGTATTATCGCATCCAATCCAACATCTTACCATGTGGAAAGAAGGTTCAAGGACAAGATGCTAGAGTAGAATATTTTGATCTCTACCTTAACAACCTTCGAGGATCAGCTGCATATTGGCAAACAGCGCTGAATGAATTTATCGGACAAATATGTTCAATAGGACCACCAACATACTTTGCGAGATTCAGTTGCAATTATTTGAATTGCCTTGATATGCGCAAGTCACTTTTAGTAGCTGATGAAAGACCCAATGAAGATCCAAATGAACTCAACATATATGCCACACAACGATTGATCGAACAGTATCCTGTCATAGTCACTCGACACTTCATTGTTCGATTGAACGCACCGATGAAATTCTTGACAAATAATCATGAAGTGTTTGGGGGTCATTTGAATCATTTGGCGAGACCCCGGGGTCCCGCAAAAATCAGGTCAATAATTATTTTCAGCCATCCCGCCCAATCTCGTCGCTGAGTTGGACGACGACAGCAACGCACCGCCGGCCCAGACTCGCGCCAACAAGCGCCAGCAGGCGGCAATCGACACGATGGGCACCACCCCACCGGCCAAACGCAAGCCCGGGCGTCCGCCGCAGTCGCGCGCGGCAACAACGTCCTCCGGTCAGCCGTCGATCCTCAGCTTCTTTGCCAAAGCGAGCCCGCCGCCCCCCAGGCAGTGAATTTAACGTGTTTATGTAATTTTTAAACTTTTTACTAAACTTAGTGCCCCGAGTAGCTCTCGACGAGGCCAATCGATTGACCACTAGTTTTGTTGTCGGTAAGGCAAGACTCGTGTCGCTACGTGGTTTTTCCCATCCCAGGGCAATGATGGGACCCCGGGGTCCCGCCAATTGCTTCATATATATTTATTGTTTTATTCTTTCCCTTCTACGTAACTTTACCGAAAGAACCAAGAATAAAAATACGATTACATTTCTAATAATATAGCGCGGCTATTTTTATTTGCTATTAACAATATCATGATGGTTTTTAGTTAGTTGACATGGCTTGATGCGTTAGTAACACGTTTGGAATCATTTAACCGATTCCATGCTAAAATTATAGTATTTAGGTTGTGAAGAGTTCCAACAAACTAATAAGAAAGAGCTTCTAGTGTTCCTTTGTAAACTAAAGTCTCACACTATGAAGGCAGTGCTATCTGATTTCACAAAAAGGTAAGGTGTAAGGTCCTAGGCAATGTAGAATATGCATTATACATAATATCACCTATCAATAATAAAAAGCCTAGTATTAAATTCTTATGGAAAGTTCAACATTCATCTGGAAATCTTGACGAGCAATCTTTACTTATCAAAAGTGAAAACATAACAACATGAGTAATAATTATTTGGAGCAATTGAAACGCACATGTCAACTTGATTATGATACAGAAATTAAAAAATGCACAAAAATCAAAAACATTAACAGAAAAATCCAGGAAAAACAGAAAAAATCTTCCCGAAAAAGCACCGTACACCAACGCTGTGTGCAAAAATCCCAATGGGATGCAAGTCAAACAACAACAAGACAACTTTGATTAAAGCCATCATTCTAACTCCGTACTACAACAAAGAAACATGGCCAAATCAAAGAACTGTGACCGAAATTTCACAATAAACGACATAAACAACATGTACCACCAAAACCCTGTAGCATAGCTGGCTGCATGAGTCACTCCACAACAGCAGGAGCATCAGTAGGAGTATCAACATTTTTCAATGCACCTTTGGGATCAGCACACTAAATCAAAAACACAGATCATAATTTACAGCGGTCATCCGGAGCGAAACATTTTATTTTATTTTAGGCCACTGAATAGCAGTGGCAGCTAGGGGTGTACAACTCCTCTAGAGCAGTTTTGAGTGAAGATCTCATAGGTAGTGATTCAAGTTGCAGTTTATTGGCAATAGCTTTCCAGACCCTAGTGGCATCAATAGCAAAGGCCCTTACTCCAGCATTTGTACGGCAATAGAGAATGTGAAGCTGGTAAATGAGCGAAGACCTTAGGTCAAATTTGTTCTTTGAAATAGAGAGGAGATCCAGCAGGTAGTCTGCGGATTTTTTTGTAAGTACATCGTTAATAAATAAGATCTGGTGCACAAGCCGTCGAACATTAAGAAATGTTAAGTTTGACCCAATGTAGAGATCACAGTGGTGAGTCCTGTATAAGCAGTTCAATGTAAATCTTAAGGCGGAGTGATAAATTGAGTCAAGCTTCTTCAGTACAGTACTCGGGGCTGATTTATATACGTTGTCACAGGAATCAAGTAGAGGCAGTATGGTAGCTTTTATCAATTCCAATTGGAACATAGGGGGGAAGCAGTGCTTGGGTCGATACAGAAAACCAATTTTTATTTTTGTCTTTTTACCAATATAATCAATGTGATATTCAAAATTCAGTTTTGAATCCAGGATGACTCCAAGATACTTATATATCTTGACTTGCTCTATTTGATCATTATTTAAGGAATGTAATTGGGGAAAAATTACTTCCTGCTTTAGTCCTGGTGAGAAGCATAGCACCTTGGTTTTGGAGGTATTCAGGACTAGTTTAAGAACAACTAGCTGATGTTGTAGTTTGTTGAAATCACCCTGGAGGTTGGCAATCACGTCATCCGGAGAGCAGCCAGCAGTAATCAGTATCGTGTCATCTGCAAAATATTTACTCTGGAATGATCCAGGTCAGTGCCCAAGTCATTGACATAAAGAGCTAACAAGAGGGAGCCGAGGATAGAACCCTGTGGAATTCCTTTTGTTATCTTAACACTGTTTGACCTCCAACCATCTGTGAAGACAGTTTGGGTGCGAGAAAAGAGGTAATTTTGTAACCATTTTACTGCGTTTTCGGAAAAAACGAGGCAACTTACTTTACTAAGCAGGGTGTTGTGGTCTACTGTATCAAGTTTTTTACAAGTCAAGAAATAGACAGGCACAGTACTGCTTATTATCAAGGCTACTGTCAATGTGATTCAGAGAGTCTAATGCAGCAGATGTGCTGTATTTTTTTCGGAACCCAGATTGTTTTAGATGTAATAGATTGTTGTCGGACAGGAAACTGCTCATTTGGTAGTTCAATAGTTTTTCAAAAATTTTCATCAACGGGGACAATTGAGATAGGTCGGTAGTTATTTAGATCATCTTTAGGGCCCCTTTGTGAAGTGGACAAACATAGGAATGTTTCCATTCTAGAGGTACTGAAGCTTCTTTGAATGACAGGTTGAAAATATGGGCTATAGGTTTGTATTAGGTGACCAACAGTTAGTAGAGCAAAGACGGGAATACTATCTGCTCCAGTAGAGGAGGACCCTTTGAGGTAGGATAGTTGTTTCAGAACATTACTTTCGTGTATTGGCTGGAAACTACATTCGTTTAATGTTCGGACAGGGGTGTAGGAATTTGCATGAGCAGGGGTGACTCCCAATACATTTTCAAAAAGGTTACCAGCTTCAGAAAAATTAAGGTTAAAATTGTCAACAATTTTTTTGGGATCTCAAAAATATTCCCCATTTCGGTTAAGCTCAACGGGCAGATGATCTGTTTTGGATGCCTTTTTGATACATTTGATTGTTTTCTAGTCGAGGGAGATAACATGCCCAGGTTAGAGAGAGATAGATGCATCCACCAAATATACAGCAGCCTTGACCTGGAAGCACTTACTCTGAGTCAATTCCATCGTCACGCACGAGTCTTGCCCTGCTGCACACGTGGTAAATGTTGATTCAGGAATCCCCAAATCAAGACTTCCAATGGTGCAGCTAAGCCGTCCTGCGAAATTGTACAAAGGGCGCATATTAGTATTTAAACTCAACCATTTTTTTTTACCAGGTGTAAGGCCCCACTGAGCTGTTACGTTGTAGCTCTTTTTCAGAAGCGACCTGGCCATCACAAATGATAGCAACTCAGCGAAGTGACTGATATGATCACGTGGAAATTTACATCAGCCAAATACTCTAAACCCGTTTTTCTAAATGTGAAGGGATAAACCGGAGGACCCGGCTTAAAAATCCATGCGACCACCACGGGGGATAGAGAGACGCAAAATCCACGTATAACCGCAGCATGCATCGTCTGGGTCGAACTTCACGAACCTCCTGCATACCACGTGAGATAGTTAACATCTCCACGGGTAGAGAGACACCTGTAGCCGGAATGGGCTTATTGTAACGAATCACACGTATAATTACGGAGTTAATGATGACCATGGATTGGGCCCTTAGACTCACGTGACTGCACAGTACACCACGCCCACGTATGGAGTAATCAATTCAGGGTACGGGGAATCTATTTAGATTCGGATGGACACTGTCAAGGTAACACACACACACTTTTACAGCTCCGCTAAAACATAGCTATATATAACTATTTAATAATTACGGTTGGACTCTATCTTAGTCCAACCGTTGCGCTAATCGGAGGTGTGGGGGGTAGTGTAGTGTATAGTAGTACATTCTAGTGTATAGTAGTCTCTAGTGTAGTGTATAGTCTTGTCAATTGCGGTGTTCTTCAGGAACATTACTACCGCAACACAAGAGAAAATACTATACTAGCTAAATGAACGCAAACGTATAGCTGGGGAGTGGAGTGAAAAACGTCACCTTCGACGCTCATAGCGAGCCAGATGACAGCCGCCAGAACATGAATCAGGGTAATGTCCATGCTGCTCCACCTGGCAAAATACAAAAACAGGCACCACGGTCATGCTGGCAGCAGCGTCTTTTGGCTAACAATCGAACAAAGATTGTGGTCACCGCATCATCGCGACACTTTCAGATTGTGCTGCTTCTGCGGCCGTCTGGAACGCTCTTCCGTCCGATATTAGGAAGCCACTGGGAGGCATGCAACTTTTTAAATCATCACCCTCTAGGTTGACAATCTTACTTCTTTAGAACTGCTGCTCGTTGTGTTTAGTTTGCTGTCCTTCCCCCGCACCTCAGATTAGCTTCATATGGTGCTAAAAAAAGTTCAACATACATACACCACTATACACTACACCATTCCACACTCCACACCTATACACTATACTATTCTACACCATACACTCCACCACTATGCACTACACGACTATACACTATACGACTAGAGTACACACTACACTACTATACAGTAAACACTACACTACTTACTATAGTAATTAATTAATTCACTTGCGTTGAGTTGATTGGGAACAAGTGGCAGTAGTAGACTGTATAGGCAATTAATTAATTAATTGATACGCTTGCGTTGAGTTGATTGGGAACAAGTGGCAGTTGGGGACTGTATAGATAATTAATTAATACACTTGCGTTGAGTTGCTTGGGAACAGGTGGCAGTTGGGGACTGTATAGATAATTAATTAATTAATTCGCCTGCGTTGAGTTGATTGGGAACAGGTGGCAGTTGGGAGACTGTATAGAGAATTAATTAATTAATTGATGCACTTGCGTTGAGTTGCTTGGGAACAGGTGGCAGTTGGGGGACTGTATAGAGAATTAATTAATTAATACACTTGCGTTGAGTTGCTTGGGAACAGGTGACAGTTGGGGGACTGTATAGATAATTAATTAATGCACTTGCGTTGAGTTGCTTGGGAACAGGTGGCAGTTGGGGACGGTATAGATAATTAATGAATTAATACACTTGCGTTGATATGACTGGGAACAAGTGGCCGTAGGGAGGACAGTGAAATGTACAAGTTGAGATCATTAAAGACAGGTGGCATAGTCAGGGTGCAAGGCGCTGTACAATTAAGGGCAGGCCCTGAGAGGATATATAAATCGGAGCTAGGCCCGCAGTCGGAGCTGTTGCAGAAATTACGAAGGTGGAAGGCATCGGGGCTGACTGTTCGCCACGATGTATCGACATAATTATTATGAAAAAACAGGGACTTCACCTTTTTCCACATGGATGTCTCAAAGGAGCTTCTTTACCAATGTGTCATTAAACCCACCGCCACACGACACAGCCAATCGGTAAGGGGGGGTTTGTGTCGCCTAAACACAAAACGGTATCTAGTTGACTTTCAGCACTAACTGGTTGTGGTGTGTGTTGGAGAGTTAAAACGACAACACCAATTTACATATTGGAGTTACCATGACATTTTGCTTGGTGTGATTACAACAACAATGATCAGCAACCAGCAGCCTCATCAGGTGATTAGCCAGAATGGTGGACCGGCCTTAAATACAGGAGGAATAAATGTGATGTGGTCAATTGTGAGCCTACCAGGTTCAAAGGCTAGGGGGGGGGGGCTACTAATGTTGTTTTATAAATTACAATGGACATCTATTATTAGTTGCGTTATTCATAATTAAAGATGAAGCACATTATGATTGCTGCGACACGTGCCATATGTAGGGTCCATGACAGTCATATCTGTTTTGCAAAACACATTTATCTTGATAATTTCTTGTGCAATTGAATTTTATTTCCAAATCTGACAACGAAATTATACGTGTAGTAGTAGTAAGTTACCCTCAGTTGCGCTGCTTCCGGTGCAGCTCGTATAAATTAGAGCTTTTACTGGTAGGAACCTCCTGGTTCCACCAGCCCACAGGGGATTATTGTGTCCGTCCGTTCGTCGTGCATCCAAAAATGGGAGGGGTGGGGCTGCGTGGAGAGGGGAGAGGAGGGTGGGGCTGGCTGGGGAAGGCGGCCACAGCACACACGAGGTGGTGGGTGGCCACCAACCACGTCCGGCCATCTTCACGACATTTTTCCCTTCACGTGGAGAATCAACAACATGCGTTTGGAGTATGCGGCTGCTCTCAATCTCTACATTATAAGCCGCCTAATTCGTTGAGCCATCATTCGAGGCAAGGTCACTTCGGAATCGTATACAGCTCAGTGGGCCCTGCCCGGTCAAAATAAAACATTTAGTTGAGCACTGTACACACTTCTGCACAGGGTACTGTACACACGTGTGCTGTATCAACTACCGACCTTGGGAGCTGCTGCTATACGAGGTGCGGTTCCTATTTTGAAAAAAAACCCACACCATTCCTCCTGGGTTGATAAAATAGCTACAGCTTTGTGGGTATTTTTTTTTCTCTCTCCACCATCCCCAATTCCCCACTCGGTCCCCACCCTTCACGCCGGCTTGTGCCCGGCCTCACAGTCGGGCATATTTGCGGAATGCACCACGTGCCGCCGTTGACCCTGGCCATTGACCCTGGCCATTGACCGAGCAACCCAACGTTCCTACCAGCTCCCTCCGCAGGAGAATGTGTTTTCCAATCAGATTTTCCACCTGTGCTGTCTCAGCCTAGTGAATCGCCTCTGCTGTTGAAGCAAATGGGGACCATGTTGTTAATTGTCATATTACTCTTTGTTTTTTTTTCTGTAAAGTCACGTATAAATAAGAAATAATAAAGTAACATAATAGCGTACGACGTTTCGGTTGCAACACAAGCAGCCATCATCAGGTACAGAAGAGCTAAATTTACGAGAGAGAGGAAACACATAACCCCAGATGTATATACAGACACCCAAGTAGGGGGGAACTAACACAGATACAACAGGGGACACAGAGAGAGAGAGCATACCAAACAAACAGGGTTTAGCAAAATTTGGAAACCATATAAAGCAACACATATTTTATTATTTCTTATTTATACGTGACTTTACCGAAAAAAAAAACAGAGTAATTCCTGCAGTCACGAAAGCTTCGAATTCTTTAACCAATCAGATTTCGAGTTTGCCATGTTGGGCGTAATCTTTGACACACCGGACCCTCCTAGCTTACCTAGCCACTTTCATTAGTATTTTTCGTGTGGCGTGATCGGAGGGCCGGTTAGCTAACTGAAGCAAAACTAGCTAGCACGTAACCTAGCACCATTTAAGATGTATTTAAACCTTCTTTCGTGACGTTTAGATTTTTAGATGCTGTGCTTTAGATTTATTTTTCTGCACGGAAGCCTATTGAATCCTGATTGTGTTATTCGTGTTTTACGGCATTTTGCGTGCTTGGTGGTCGTAAAAGTAAATGTGACTGGTTGTTGTGAGTTTGTTCTTGTTTCTTTGGTAATGACATTGATTTTGGCTATGCGATGCCTATCTGCCATGCAGCATCCTGTCATGCTGCGTAATTGTGGTACATCCTTGATGGTTTCAGTCACCATGTATTCACGTCTCTGCAATTAGTGTATTGTAACTTTCATAGGTCTTAAGCCTCGTGTTAAATCACTTTATTCCACTCAATAAAGGTTACTGTCTGTGAATATGTGGTGGTTATGTCGAATGATCATAGCCTATAGCCCTAGTATCATGGTGAGGTTATTCGAAGGCGGTTTCATTGGTGAAGGATATCACTAAAGGCCTAGGTGTAAAATACACAGCCCGCCACTGCTCAGCCTAAACTTCTCAGTCTGGGGCACCGCGATGGTGACATGTTTGGGAGGGGGGGAGGTGGTAATTTCGAACCCAGGGACGTGAAAATATTTTTCTCACCAGTTCTGTTATTTGTGGAACGCGGTTCTGCCCCAACGTGTACTGCGAGGTCTGCCCCGTATTTGTTCATTCTCGTGGTGGAGAGCGAAACGCTTTGTGCTCGCGTCACTCCTGGCTGAAGATTATCCACGAGAGAGAACAACTCGAGTCTTTGGCCTACTCGTCCTATAGGTGTGTAGTAACGTAGAAGCAGTCACTTAGCAGCATAGCGCTCGTTGCTGGCAGGGAAAGGGATCTGCAGTTACAGCAGTCCTGATTGACAGCAGGTCACTTGATAAACCAGAGAGAGGGATTTAGGGGAAAGGTTACAGAGGGTGCACGTGAGGGAAGCCCGGGAATCCGTTAGTAGGTTCCAGAAAGGGGGCGTGGCCGGGGCGGAGCGAGGCCAGGCTGGGAGGATAAAAGGGGGCCCCGAGCAGGGGCTCGGGGCTGTCGTTTGGAGTGGGATCCCTTCGTGCTGCTGGAGTCTTCGTTGCTGTCTACGCCTTCACCATCTCGGCGTCGTCAGCCAGGCAGTCTGCCATCCGTCCTGACTGGGAGCTGTAGTTACTCTGTGTGAACTGTTAAGGCTGTTCATAAACAGAGTGCCTCCTACTCTTAGTGTCTCTGGCCCAGTCACTACAGGTGTACCCATACAACACCTCCCCCCCACTAATAAACACAACGTGCCAAATCAACAAACTGCAGCAATACCCGTTAATACTGCTGAGGGGATAGACGTGGTGTTATGGGCGGAGGTGTTGGAGGTGGGGGCGGTGCATTCACGAAACTTAAACCATTATTTTCAACCCTGCCTGTGCCAGGAAAATTTGATCATGCATGTATATTGAACTTTATTTGCATCGTACATTAAAAAAAATACTAATTGGAGGTGCAGGTGAAGGACAACAAACTAAACAAAACAACAATCAGTTCTAAAGAAATCAGTTTTAAATTTAGCTGATTTAAAAGTGCATAGCTTCCAGTGGCTTCCAAATATCAGGAGGAGGAGCGTTCCAGACGGTAGCAGGAGCGCATGTGAAAGTGCCGCACTATGGTGCGGTGGCTATCTTTTTTTAATGAGGTCCTCGGTTCAATTAAGCGTCAGCCCTTTCTGCCATACTAGCTATAAAGTGGAGGGAGAGGCCAATAAACGTATGTTAAGTGTTTTAAATGTATAATGAAATCTAGTTTCTAGATGAGTTGACTTTTACTGAAGGATGATATTCACCTACATCAAGTCGTAAATGTTGCAGGAGATATTTGAGAAAAGTGACTTGGTGCCAAAGGGTGCGTTTTAAAATGTCAAGAATGCGGAAAACGTGTTGAGGTCATACCATTGCATGCAAATTCAGGATTGTGGCCGCGAGCTTTTATGTCGTGGTTAGCACACTGACCTCTAAACCCTGGTCATTTGAGTTTCATTCCCAGCCAGGGCTAACTTACTATTAAATCTATATATATATAAATTTTGTCAGGTAAGGCCCACGGATGTATGGAGCTCTTTTTCAAAAGCGACCTGGCTATCACAAACGACAGAGTGGCTTATCATCACGTGGACATTTATTGGAGCCAAATTCTAAAAATGCATAATGTTGATTCCAAATGTGGAGTGGAAAACTGGAGGGTCCAGAGAAAAATCCCCGAGACCACGGGGAGAGAGAAATGCAAACTCCAAATATGCAACAGGTGTCAGGGTCGGGATCGAATCCACGACCTCCTGTATACCAGGTGAGGTAGTTAACATCTCACTAGCCACCGTGGCCACCCCGTGATGGAAAGTGTCAAGTCATATCATTTCTTGCACACACGCAAACGAGAACAAGGAAGTTCTCATGCACAAAATATATTACACTCCATGCAAATACCACATTTTATCGTTACAGACAAGACAGGCTCCTGCCTCGTCTCATGTATGCAATGGTATGAACACCAATGGCAAAAAGGGCACTCTCCGTCAATGGTATTGTCCCCTTATCAAACGATCAATCATTGTCAGCCACCAGCAAGTCAACGTTGAATAATGGCCTCTCCAAATCGCACTCTAATCTACCCCTAGATTATCCGGTAATGCGACAAATGCTCACCCAGCACCTGCCACGCATGGCGTGACTTCGGTGCTCCGTGTCCTTAAATGGGGCCGTCCTCTTGGATGCATTCCTTTGGCTGCCACTCAACATTGTTGACCATGAATTATGTGTGTGTATGTATGTCTTTGTATGTATGTGGCGAGCTGTGGCGCATTGGTTAGCTGTAATGTGCTACAAACCCGGCGACCAGATTAGGTAGCCATTACCACGTCCGGCTTCGTTTGTCTCTCCAGTGGCGACGTTTACTACACATTGGTTCAGGTACTGATTTGATGCTGAGTCGACCTAGGGGAGACCTAAAGCCTGTTCATTTCGCCGCTGGTGTAGGTGGCCGTGAGCGGGTATCGAACTCTGTGGGGTTCAGAGTGCAGTGTATCGCTAACCGCTCGCTACCGCTCCCCACACTTAAAATATTTCACACACACACTCATTCACTCTCGCACATTCACTAACTCTGATAAAACGGGAGAACGTACACAACTCTATACACTGAAAGGCACCCCGGTGGAGAATTGAAGTTAGACCCCTTCTTGCTGTAAGGCACAAGTAAGGAAGTTCAAGAAGTTTAATACGTAAGCTTACGCGACCAATATCATCCATAATAGAGGTTTTTTGGGTTAGATCGCGTAAATATATAAATGTGTCGGTTAACCAGCCACCAACCGACACAGCCAACTAGCAGGGGTTGTCACGTAAACAGAACATGCCAAGTCATTACTAGTACAGCACACCGGTGTGTTGGAGACACAAGCCACAACATGTACAATCTGAGTACGACGTTTTGCCAGTAATTCCAACTAGCTTCATCAGTCGCCTAGCTTCATCAGTTGCTCCATAGAAGACAACTTGATGATGATCCAGGCAGTGATGAGAGGGAAGCTGGGCACTATTTGGGCACCATATGAAGAAGGATGGACAAGAAGATAGTGGCAAGTGTGCTCGGAAAAATAGAAAGAACCGGAAAATGAGGGAAGACCAAACACATAATGGCTTGACGATGGCTATTTAGAGATTGGTGCCAGAAAGGTGTGCCCACTAATTGAACAATTGGTCACAAGACAAAGAAAAGTTGAAAGAAATGATGAAATCTGCAGTTTAAACCTACAGGGATATCTGCCCATGGATCGTGATGATGATGATGATACTACAATGAAATAATTAAAACTAAAAAATTATAGCCATTTAAAATATATAAGTGGAGTTGTGGTTGTGAATTAGTTGTGAGAGAGGCACTGCGTTCCATTCTGGTCCGGGCGCTCATACACATCATAACCGGCCAGATGTTGACTCCCTCCAGTGGTATACAGGAGGTCGTGGGTTCGATCCCGACCTCGACGCCTGTTGTGTATTTAGATTGTGCGCGTCTCTCTCTCTCTCCCCGTGGTCGTGTAGATTTTTCTGTTATTTTCGCTCCAAATTAAAAAAAAAACATCCGTTATGGGGTATTTGGCTGCTTCTATAGATGTGCACGTGATAAGCCGCTTAATTGAGCTATAATTTGTGGCCTGGTCGCTTCAGCAACAGCCAAATACTCGAACGTCATGGTTTTTAAATGTCGAGGGGAAAATAATTGGAGGACCCTGATAAAAATCCATGCGACCACCACGGGGACAGAGAGAGTCAAAAACTCCCAAAAACAGGCATCGTTAGGGTCGGGATGGAACCCACGACCTCCTGTAGAACAAGCGAGGTAGTTAACATCTCCATAGCCACCGTGGTCTTACATAGTAAACTAGTGTAGTCTGTGCTCGTGTGAATGTAGAAATAGCACAACCACACGAACTCTCTCCTGTGAACTCTCCTGTGGCTAAGCACACCTCGGCTTTGGCGACAAGCTCCTGAACATATGTTGCTGCCATGCGGAGGGATAGGCATCTTTCCCATGCAGTCGCTAAACGCCATGCAAACTTACGACAAATATTCAACAGAGGTATTTGGAAGGAAGAAAAATCCATCGAAAGTCAACTGAAGCGATTTCCTGGCTGATATGCAGGATCATAGGTATCGTACATTTTGCACAAAATAATAGTGAGCGTAATCGTGGGTTTAACTCTCCGACCCAAAACAACCAGTTAGTGCTGAACTAGTAAACTAATTGTACACGTTTTGTGTTACGTGACACAAACCCCTTACTGATATTGGCTGTCAGGTGGTGATGGTGGCTGATTTAAAGCGACATTTGTATTTTTAAGCGATCTAACCCAAAATAATCCTTTATTACAGAAAATAATACTTAGGTTTTGTGACTACCATTCCTCTCTCTCTATATATATTTTTATTTGCGGTTATATTTCCCAACAACCAAAATATGAAATAACCAACTCCCCTACATAAGATGCCTATTATCTGTTTCAGTAACTATTCGTATTTTTTTTTTAGCAATCGACAGAAACAATAGCATTGTGCAGAAAAAAATGAACTTGGCAGGAACCCCTCCTGGCAAAAAAGAGAGTCGGCCAGCTTAAGTCACAAAGTGCCTTGGCATCCCTTCATCTGGAGGCAGGAGCGGCAGTGCCCAATTACGATTTAGTGATACGCGACAGATATCGCCACAGCGCGGTGTTGCACTTACCGACTTTGAAAATTGTTGAGAAAAGAGCTGAAAATCTCTGACCATGCGTGATTATCGATTTTCAAACGAAGTCAGCGGACAGTCACAGGGTGTATGTGTGTGCCCACATATATATGATTGGGCGGGTGCTGCACCATGTAAAAATATATATTTTTAAATAATCAAGTATTAACCTTTATGAAGGTTGGCAGGAAGAATGTGCGGATAGGCCCAATTTGAAATGTCAAACATACGGGAATGTACACAGGTGCGGATATATCCGCAGGGTTTGGCCATTTGAATTGTTATACTGATAGGAACCTCCTGGTTACACCAGCCCACAGGGGATTATTGTGTCCGTCCATCGTGCATCCAAAAATGGGAGTGGGGCTGGGTGGAGAAGGGAAGGTGGGGAGGGGAGGGTGGGGAGGGGCTGGGTGGGGAGGGTGGGGAGGGGAGGGTGGGCCTGGTGGGGAGGGTGGGGAGGGGCTGAGTGGGGAGGGTGGAGCTGGGTGGGGGGTGGGAGGGGTGGGGCTGGGTGGGGTGGGGCTGGTCACCCCATGGTGCCCTTATAAAACTCAACGTTTAACCTACTCACGCCGGCTTGTGCCCGCCCTCAGTCGGGCATATTTGCGGAATACACCACGCCGCCGTTGACCCTGGCCATTGTCGAGCAACCCAACGTTCCTACCAGCTCCCTCCGCAGGAATGTGTTTCAGGAATGTGGTCTGGAGGCGTTGGCGTAGTGAGTTAGCGCACCTTGCACGACACACCCTGTTAACTTCCGTACGATTCCCGGCTATGCCTAGCACACGTGGAAAGTGATATCCTGATCAAGCCCCCACGAGCGGGGGGCCCTCTTGCACCGTCTCATTCTGTTGGGCGTGGGGAAGTATGATCAAATGACCCCCCACCCCGTGAACGACATGGTTCTCCGAGGCTGTCGACCAGCAGTGGTTTGGGGTAGCCGCGGTGGCGGGATGTTAACTCCCTCACCTGATATGCAGGAGATTGTGGGTTCAATGTCAATGGCGGGACAAATCTGAACCCTGTCTGGGCCTCCTCGAGCTCGAGGTCGACTCAGCCTGAAGATGCCGACACGGGACTCTGTGTGAGGGAAATGTGAGCATGAGGAAGACGACGTTTTTGCCACCCAATGGTGTGCAAGGTGCTGCTTGTCTATGCAAAGACGCCGCCTTCGTTGGTCGTAATACCTATCTCATGATGCTGTGGCTTGCAAAGTTTGGTCGTACATATTATGTACATTGTTTATTTTTAAATTGGAATCACAGTTCCAATGATCACTGCTACATTGTTTTTGGAGCTTTATTTTGGTGATTTCGAAAAGGTTCTGGTTTAGCAATATTTGTTTGTTGTAGTACACAGAGTTAGACTGGTAACTGTAATTGAAATTGTCTTATGGTTATTGTTTGGCTTGCATCCCACTGGGATTTTTGCACACAGCGTTGATATGCGGTGCTTTTTCTGGAAGACTTTGCTGTTTTTTTCCTGGATTTTTTCTGTTGCTCGTAGTCGCTTTAAGATGTTTTTCTTGTTCATGTTTTTGTTTGTTGCAGTTGCACCCGATTCAAGAGCCGAATGGCTCACAGGGCTATACTAAAATAAATGAACTGAAATGAAATGAACTGAAGGTCTCGGGGTTCAGATCTCACCGCAGGATACAATTCGTCATTACGACAATGATGCACGAGTACTAGGAAAGAAGCACTCGGAAACCTGTTTTAATTTAAGCAACTTTAATCTCAACTTGCCCTAACATCCACCAAATCTTACCATCTGAATTCCAACAACAGTGCCCATGCAAATATAAGTACTCATCAATCTGTACTGGATGATCATTAAAGCATCAAAGGTCAAATCTAACGATGACATGCAACAGGCAACAGCTCAAAATGGAAATATTCGCACAAAAGGCGTTCCCATCAAATGAATATCAAACAGTTAGAAAAAGTCAATGATCTGATCTCACAATCACGTGATTAAACTACAATAGGCTGTCTTATGCTAACGCGACCATACACGATTCCCGTGTGTGCGGCATGCAAGCTGAGATTCTGCTTGGCCCACAACCTGTACAAGGTAGAGTTAAAAGTAGTGAGTGAGTGTAAAGTTAATGTTTCTCTTTCTTTTTTCCGAACAATACCTCAAGTCCCACAACGATGTGTAGTAGAACGGCAGGCTGGGCCCACAATTGTTGTGTGCTCGCGGCCCTGCTGCTCGCTGCTCCTTCGCACCGTTGTCTGTGCATCGTGCTCGATCCACGTTGGAGGATCCTCAATGCTCCACAGTGAGCACGCTCGTGATCAGCCGCTAGCTCCTGGTCTGCACGTTGGCAGGGTATCTGCACGCCAGGCTCGATCTGCAGTTGGAGTACTCTGGCCACGCTGCTCCTCATTCCTTTTCAGTAGCTGACTGCTTCGCGCGAGCACCCTTGGTGCCCCCCCCCTCCCTCGCGAGATCTCCTTCGCCCAGCTCGCTCTCCAAAACTCATCAAAACTCTTATCATCAGAATATCAGTCACTTGGACAACGTAACTTATCCAGCCTATAGCTTGAACAACATTTCATGCACACTCGACATTTGTGTATAACTCAAATTGAGTTGCGAGAAGCTAAGAGGTGTGCAAATGCATTTTCACATAATACTGTGATGAGCTAAGAGGTGTGAGAAGTTAACTCAAATTTCCACTTCTCACGTCTTAGCTCATCACAGTACTATGTGAAAATGCATTTGCACACCTCTTAGCTTCTCACAACTCTTAGATGAGTACAGTACAACTTCTCGAAGTACTTGACTCTGCAAGTGACTCAACACATAAGGAAAACACGTAAAATAAAACACTTTCAGCGATACTCTGTCAGCGCAGAACTCAACACTTAGCGACACAGAGCCTTTGCCTCTGCAAGACTCTTGACACTTGGCTGGTTACGGGTGCCAGTCTCGGAGTTTGCCTCGGCAAGAATGACTTGTATGATCCATAATAAAGGTTTTTGGGTTAGATCGCGTTTATTTATAAATGTGTCGTAACCCTCCACCACCCGACACGGCCAATCAGCAAAAAAGGTGTCACGTTGACAAAAAGACAAATAATTCACTACTTTAGCCCACCGGTGTGTTGAAGAGTGAATCCACATTTACAGTTTGAGTACGACGTTTCGCTGGTAAATACAACCAGCATCATCGGGCAATTCGCCAGAATGGTAAAGCCCTCGCTTGCTCCCGGTTTTTATATAGAGCAGCAGGGTGACGTCATCACTTAACTCATATCAGGTGCAGTGATTAGAGGCGGAGGGGGGGTATTGTAATTATATGATCGATTAGTAATCAGTCATTGGTTATGATTAGTAATGAGTTGTAGATTAGTAATTCTTTAAATCAAAATGTAACGTGTATTATTTAATAATACGCTTCCAGGCCGCACTAAGCCTGTAGCTGTCATGTTAAACTGACTTGTATGATGTTGGGTGATGTTTATATAGGATTTCTAGCTCATGTGATGCATTACCTAAGACACATTATGGCCCAATTTTCTCCCATCTTTGCACACGTGGTGCATCCTTTGGGTCAGCCTGAATGCATCATGGCTTGGGACAGTCAAAAACAAATTTTATTAGAAATGTGTTTCTGCCTGTCCCAAGCCAGGATAAAGGAGGAGGGTTGTTGTCTGGTGACAACCGGCCACAAAACCCTAAAGACAAAACATGGAAAGTCATTGCAAACAAATGGCCCTCAGTCCCGGGCAGCCCTTAAGTGGGCAGAGAGTGTGAAGAATATTGGGACCCAATGACTCTGCCCCTAGCTGGCAGTGCAGACCCGGGCGGTGGTAGTATGTTGTCCGCAGATATCAAGATAGAGGCACAAAATGGAAAGAGCAGAAGGTTGACTACATGGAATACTGGAACAATGCCACAAGAAAGAGAGAGGACCAAGCTTTGGCAGCCACAGAGATGAGGATGTTGCGGTGGATGTTGGGTTTAACAAGGACGAACACGGTGATAAATGAAGAAAATATAATTGATGGTGCGTGCTTTTATTTTACCCAATGGTGTTTATACCTTGACTTAAATCTTTCGTGACTGCAGGTATTCATATTCTTTGGGTCTTTTGATAAAGTCACTTAGATGGGTTCAAAGAAATAACAAAAAAACAAAAAACTACGACGTTTCGATCGCAACGCTTGTGTTGTTATTTTTTTGAACCTATCTACGTGACTTTACCAAAAGACCCAAAGAATATGGTGTTTATACCGTTGTGTACATAAGGACGAGGCGGGAGCCTGTCTTGTCTGTAACAATGAAATGTGGTATTTGCATGGGGTGTAATATATTTTATTTGTGAACTTCCTAGTTCTCGCGTGTGTGCGTGTGTGCGTGCGTGCGTGTGTGCAAGAAATGACCTGACTAGACACGTTCCATCACGGGGCGGCCACGGTGGCTCGTAAAATGTTAACTACCTCGCCTGGTATACAGGAGGTTGTGGATTTTATCCCGACCCTGACGCCCGTGGCATATTTGGAGTTTGCGTGTATCTCTCACTCTATCTCTCTCCCCGTGGTCGCGTGGATTTTTCCCTGAATCCTCTGGTTTTCCCCTCCACATTTATAATCAACATCTATATGCAATAAATTCTCACATGATAAGCCACTTCGTTGAGCTATGAGTTGTGTCCAGGTCGCTTCTGAAAAATAACTACATAGCTCAATAGGCCTTACCTGGTAAGATAAAACAATATTTAGTTGTATTTTTATATTTTTTCAAGTGATGTATTTACCTTTCTTATACTTTGCACTCCTATCGTGTTTTTTTGTTATTGTTGTAACTTTCTGTAAGAAAGAGTTTCGTAGCTCATTGGATTCCTCCAGTATTAAGTATCCTGATTCTGACTTGAGCCACTTCGTTGAGCTATTATTTGTGGTAGCCTGGTCGCTTCTCTGAAAAAAAAGCTACGTAGCTCTGTGGGGCCTTACATTTGGTAAAGATGGGAGGTAGGGGAGGAGAGGGACTAACTTTGGAATACCCCTTTTTACTGCTGGGAGGACAGAGTTGGAGAAATTAAAGGAACAAATAAATTCCATTGTTTCAACCCCTGCGCGGGAAGATCGAATTTTAACTCATTTCTGCCATTTGGTGGAATGGATATTGCAGATGGCATGACACTAAAACGAGAGTCTATTGTCCATGGCGCCACGGTGGCTAAGAGATGTTAACTACCTCGCCAGGTATGTAGGAGGACATGGGTTCAATCCAGACCCTGACGATGCCTGCTATTATATATTATGAGTTTGCTTGTCTCTCTCCCTGCAGTCGCGTGGATTTTCCCCCGGGTCCTCGGGTTTTTGGCGTTCAGAGTATTTGACTGCTGCTATACATTTCCACGTGGTGATAAGCCACTTCGCTGAGCTGCTACCATCTGTGATAGCCATGTCGCTTCTGAAAAAGAGCTATATAGCTCAGTGGGCTTTACACCTCGTACAATATCAAAGATAGTATTGTTCACCTCACACCAAGAAACGAGCCTTGCCCCCAAGGTGTACGCGGAATCATCAGTCACCCGGCATGTCGGCAACGACGTTGATGGAAGCTTGACAGTTGAATGCTTTGGGCAGTTTCAGCCCCAGTCATTTCTGCCATTACGGGATCACCAACAGTGGAGGAAAAGTCAACGAATCGGCTGCATCAGCTTCCAGTTACCGAACGAATGCATGCCAATGTTGTGCTCATTACACACAAATAGCGCTTGCCACAAGTGAGCCACGATAACTTGCTGCTGATCTCGTCAAGGTGCATAAACTATCATCACACGAACTCTGCTCATCCTCGCAGCAGCAGCGGCTTTTGGCTAACCACTGAACAAAGAGGGGCACCCCTTTGTGCGGCGCTTTCAGGTGCACTTCCACAGCCGTCTGGAACGCTGTTCCTTCCGATATTAGGAAGCCACGGGAGCTATGCATTTGAAGTCTAGCTTGAAAACTAATTTGATGTTTTGGCTTAGTTCGCTGTCCTTCGCCCACACCTCCGATTATGAATACGTACGTTACGAAATAAGTTCAACATATATACAATGAATACACGCAGGTGATTGTAATGTATCATGGATTCCGGTTTCTAGATTCCAGGGTTCATTTCAAGATTAATTTCAAGTGTTAAGGGATAATGTTAAAATAAATGTTTTCATTGCAAGCTTCGATTTGGTGGAGCTATTTGAGAAAGTGACTCACTGCTTGAGGATATGTTTAAAATGTCAAGAATGCGGAAAAGTACAAAGGTGTGCTGGATATCTGTGGGGGTCTGGCCATTGCATGCAAATTCAGGATTGTGGCAGCGAGATTTTCTGCAGTGATTTAGCGCACTGCCCTCTAAACCCCGGTCACCTGAGTTCAATTCCCAGTTGGGACTAACATATTATTTAAAAAAAAAACATTCATTTTTATTTTGCCACACCATCTCCTTTTGATTCTCTTTTTAATCGGAATTTATTATATCCCTGACTTCTAATTAGGCTCGGAGTTATACGTGAGATAAGCCATGTTTCAGACAGACAGTGTTTCTAAATGAAGAGGGAAAAACCGGAGGACCCGGAGGAAAATCCACGTGACTTCGGGGAGAGAGACACTCAAACTCTAAATGTACAGCAGCAGGAATCGTCAGGGTCTAGATTGTATCAATGCTCTCCTGTACACCAGGCGAGGTAGTTAACATCTCCTAGCCACCGTTGCACCCAGGACTCTGGCAGGGCTTTGTTGTCGTCTTGGTATTATGACGCCTGCAATATCCATTCTAGCAAATGCACACATCCGTTGAAATTCGATCTTCCACCGTGACGGTTGAAGAAATGGAATGTTTAGTTTCTATAATCCCTCCTACTGTCCTCCCAACACTATAAATGGGTATTCCAGAGTTAGTCAATCAGAGGGTGAGTGCTTGCAGTTACACCAATACGTCTGGCCACCATAATAACAGAAGGGCAGTTTATATATAAAATATAAATAATGAAATATTGTACCACACTGCTATGCTCCCACAACTACCCCTTCTTGCTTGCATCAATTCGCATTGGCCAGAGTGATGGGGTGATGACAAATAACCCCCAAACATTCACTGGGAGCAGAGCCTCCCAAATCCACAAGGTGAATTGACAAAGGGACTGCACATGTACGTGCTACATACTCAACCAGGGGAAAAAATCTGGAGGCCTCTGTCCATCCACTAATGCACAAAGAGCCACCAAAAATCCATTGTAACTGCTGCCGCAGACACAACTTAGTTTGTAGACACCAGAGTATTGCATGTCAGGAATGACATCTGTCACAGATGGGATCAAATTACAGATTTTGTCTACTGTATTGAATTGGACCTGGATCTTGTGTTTGTTTAAGATTTTGGAAAACTTTTTGGTAACACCTGCTATGTTTGGCAAGGTGATGGTTTTGATTGGGTGCTCAGATGGTTGTCTCCCCATGAATGGGGATACAGCTTTGCGGATTGTGCGGTCTGAGTATCCATTCATCTTGAGGGCTTGGTGTACGTGCTCCAGTTCACTGGCTAGGTGGCGCTGGTCGGAGATGCAGCGGGCCTCGCCCTCCACTTTACGTCTTGTATGGCAGAAAGGGCTGGTGCTAAGTTGACCGAGGGCCTCATAAAAAAAAAGACGGTCACCGCATCTTCGTGCAGCACTTTCAGATGCGCTCCTGCGGCCGTCTGGAACGCTCCTCCTACAGATATTCGGAAGCCACTGGGAGCTATACACTTTTAAATAATCTGAATTGAAAACTGATTTCTTTAGAACTGATTGTTGTTGTATTTAGTTTGTTTAGCACGTAGGCTTTCGCGATCAATATTATTAATAAAAAAAACGTTTTTGGGTTAGATCGCGTTATTTATAAATGTGTCGTAACCCTCCACCAACCGACACGGCCAATCAGCAAAAATGTGTCACGTAGACAAAAGGCAAATAGTTCACTACTTTAGCCCACCGGTGTGTTGAAGAGTAAATACACAACATTTACAATTTTTGAGTACGACGTTTTGCTGGTAATTACATCCAGCATCATCGGGCAATTTGGCAGAACAGTGAAGCCTTCCACTTGCTCCCGGTCTTAAATAGAGCGGCAGGGTGACGTGATCATTTAACCTATTCAGGTGCAGTGCTGTGAGGTGGAAGGGGGGTATTGTTATTATAATAAGTAATCAGTTAATTATTAAGATTAGTAATCAGTTGTAGATAAGTAATTAGTTGTAATGTGTATTATTTAATAACTGAACCCAATTACTATAACCACTCAGGTGCAGAAATTAGAGGTGGGGAGGTTATTGTAATGATATAATAGATTAGTAATCAGTTAATTGTTATTATTAGTAATCAGTTGTAGATTAGAAATTAGTTGTAATGTGTATTATTCAAAAACTTAAGCCAATTATTATACCCAAGCAGATGCAGAAATCAGAGGGGGCAGGGGGGGGAGATGTTATTGTAATTATATACTACGTTAGTAATCAGTGAATTAGTATGTGTTTCCCCTATAAAAAATTGTAATTGTAATATGTATTATTTAATAATACGCTTCCAGGCCGCACTAAGCCTTTAGCTGTCAGAGCGATTAAAGTTATTTGTATTTCTCTCTATTTCAATGGATTCTCTAATTAATCTTGGCCAGTAATAATTAGTTTTACACACCACTTCAACGTTATGAAAATCAATTGAGTGGCCTTGTTTGCAAGAATGTTCTGCCGCTGCCGACAGTTGTGTTTCAGATGATTTAATATTTCTTTGGTGTTCTTTGAGTCTTACGCTGATGTTATGTCCTATCTGTCCAATATTGCATCTGCCACATAAACAATTAATCCGATATACACCTTCTGTTAATAATTTAGGTAATTCGTCTTTAGTGCAAGATACTAGTTTTTGATTTTTTTGTAACTGTACCAAATCTTATTTTAATGTTTTGTTTTTGCACAACACGGGCTAATTTGTCAGTTACTCCTAAGATATGGTATTTTAATTGTTTTAATAATCTGATCACTTTCAGCAGTGTTGTTTTGCGATCGTAATTTGCATTCAGTGCTCTGTTAATTTGAGCATTATTGTAGCCATCCTGTCGTAATGCTTCTTTAACGTGTTTAATCTCTCTCCTTAGACTTTCACCATCTAACACTGTTTTAGCCCGATGTATGAGCGTCTTGATAAGAGAGGATTTCTGATCTGGGTAATGATGTGAATCTGCATTCAGATAGGCATCAGTGCGCGTTCCCTTTCGGTAAATGCTGTGTGTTATTTTGCCATTTAGGCCATGTCCAAGCAAATATCTAGGAATGGGAGTGTGTTATTCACCTCTATTTCCACGGTGAACTGGATGGCCTGGATTTGTGCATTGAGATTATTTAGAAAATAATTAAGTGCATCTTTACCATATGACCAGACAACCAAAGTGTCAACAACATATCTAAACGAAAAAGATGGTTTTAATGTACTCGAGGCAAGTGCTTTTGTTTCAAAGTTTTCCACGAAATCCGGCTAATCTATTATACAATTACAATACACACCCTCCTCTCTGCCTCAAATCAGTGCACCTGAATGGGTTAAATGATTACGTAACCCTGCTCCTCTATTTAAGACCCAGAGCAGGTAGAGGGCTTCACTATTCTGGCAAATTGCCCGATGATGCTGGATGTGATTACTAGCAAAACGTCGTACTCAAAAATTGTAAATGTTGTGGATTCACTATTCAACACACCGATGGGCTTAAGTAGTGAACTATTTGTCTTTAGTCAACGTGACACTTTTTTGATGATTGGCCGTGTTGGGTGGTGGAGGTTTAAGACATTTATAAATAACGGGATCGAACTCAAAAAGCTTTAGGAATAGGTTTTACCCTTTTAACTGGCACAAAAACTGACACCTTTATTCAAGGCATCATGTTTGCAATAACCACAACACAAGCAGTCAAAATGCAAACACAAAAAATATAACTCTGATAATAATATGCACTGTCCTTGAATTTGATTGGTCCACACCCGAGACAGCTTTTCTTAGAGCCTAGTCTCCATTGGTGTTGGACCAGAAGACGCCAAAAGGCGTACAACTCAAAAACGGTGCACTATCAGAGTATTGAGGGCTCGGGGTGAGCATTAACATTATGAGACTGCCTGACTGATGACGCCGAGATTGTGAAGACGTAGATGGCGAAGAAGACTCCAGCAGCACGACGGGATCCCACTCCAAACGACAGCCCCGAGCTCCTGCTCGGGGCCCCCTTTAATCCTCCCAGCCTGGCCTCGCTCCGCCCCGGCCACGCCCCCTTTCTGGAACCTACTAACGGATTCCCGGGCTTCCCTCACGTGCCCCCTCTGTAACCTTTCCCCTACATCTCTCTCTCTCTCTCTTGTCTATCACGTGACCTGCTGTCAGTCAGGGCTGCTGTAACTGCAGATCCCTTTCCCTGGCAGCAGCCAGCGCTATGCTGCTGCGTGACCGATTATATGTCACTACACGCCTATAAGAGGAGTAGGCCGAAGACTCTCTCAAGTTTTCCTCTCTCGTGGATAATCTTCAGCCAGGAGTGAGGTGAGCACAAATAATTTTGCTCTCCACCGCGAGAATGAACAAATACGGGGCAGAACTCGCTGTACACGTTGTGGCAGAACCGCGTTCCACAAATAACAGAACAAAATTATCACCTCCCCCCCCAAACACCACGGTGCCCCCAGACTGAGAAGTTAAGGCTGAGAGGTTTTTATTTTTAATGTGCAAGCAATCCTGCACATGTGCATTTGCGCGGGCACAGCATTGTTGATTCTATCTCCGACACGGAGGGTTGTCTTGTCGTACTCTCACGGCACACCTGCCGTCACGAACCGTGAGAGATGACGTCACGTAACCACCTGTCCACTCATTTTTCCTCTTGAGAACATTTATTTAAAGCACTCATTTAACTGGTAATAGCTCTGGGCATTAAAACTGTATGCATATACGGTCTGTTCTCCTCTAACGTCACGTGTTTTTACAAAAGTGATTTGGACATAACAACGCAATGAACACATTTTGGAATGCGTTTTTTTCATAACACGGATGCGAATTTCACATAGTATTGCGATCGAGTGAAGGGAATTCTATATCACAGTGGCGAGTAGGAACCGGCGGTCATGCGGCTGCCTAGGGACTTGCTTTATACCCTATAATTATATATTATAACGCAATCGAGCGAACAGAACTAGGTCACGTGAGTAGAAGTGACTGTCTTGGCGTAGCATCATTCAACAAGACATTGGGATGCTGCTGGATGCTGCTTCTAGACCGCTGCTACCCTACACTCACCTCCAGTCTTTGTTCAGGCCCTGCATTACGCAACATCATCTCACGTGCTATTATGGACCATTGCTTTACCCGCTATAATTATATATTATTTGTCTTAACACAATTTTTCCATAACGCAGTGTTCTTCAGGAACGTAACTTACTACTACTACCGCTGCCTTATATTAGGGCATGGACTGTATACTTTCGTTGTAAGATTTAGTAAGAAAATTCAATGACACAAGAAATTATCAAGAATTGTTTTTTTCAAAACATATGACTGTTATGGACCTTACATATTGCACGTGTCACAGCAATCATAATGTGATTCATCTTTAATTACGAATAACGCAACTAATAATAGATATCCATTGGAATTTATAAAACTACATTCAGACCCCCCCCCCTCTCGAGTCTTTGAACCTGGTAGACGACATCACATTTACCCTTCCTCTAAGACCGAAGCGGTCCACCATTGTGGCCAATCGCCTGATTAGGCTGCTGGTTGCTGCTCATTGCTGTTCACACCAAGCAGAATGTCATGGTAACTCTGTGTAAATATGTATTGTTGGTTTAACTCCCCAACACACACAGCAACCAGTTCGTGCTGAAAGTCAACTAGATCATCACGTTTTGTGTTTACGCGACACAAACCCAGGCCCTTACTGATTAGCTGTGTCAGGTGGTGGCGGGTTTAATGACACATTTGTAAAGAAGCCCCTTTGAAACATCCATTTTGAAAAAGGTGAAGTCCTTATTTTCATAATATGTAGATACATCGCAGCGTTCACAGTCAGCCCCGATGCCTTCCACCCTTGTAGTTCCTGGTCCCATGGCAAGAGCCCAGACTGCGGGCCTAGACATTAACTCCCTCGCCTGGTATACAGGAGGTAGTGGATTCAATCCCGACCCTGACAATGTGTGTTTGTATATTTGGAGTTTGCATGTCTCTCTCTCTCCACGTGATGATGGTATCAGCCACTTGGTTGAGCTGCTATCATTTGTGATGGCCAGGTCACTTCTGAAAAAGAGCTACACAGCCAAAGTGGGCCTTACCTGGTAAAACTAAAGAAAACATTGTTTACAATTCGGTTCAACACGTAGGCTTTTGCAACCAGTATTATTCATGATGAAGTTGTTTTTATTAGATCACGTTATTATAAATGTGCCGCACCTGACACGGACAATCAGTTTAAAATTGTGTCTAATACCAATTGGAGATTGGTGGTGCAGCGATTAGCACGATAATGCGCTACGAACGCAGGCAGAAGCCCAAGTTCGATACCCACTCATGGCTACGGACAGCAGTGATGATTGAATATGTATGTTGAATTTTTTTTGCACTGTATGCAGCCAACCGTTTCTAATCGGAGGTAGAGGGGGAAGGACAATAAACTAAACACGAAAATAAAATGAGTTTGACAATCTAGATGATGATGGAAAAGTTGGACAGCTCCCGGTGGCTTCCTAATATCAGAAGGCAGAGAGCGTTCCAGACGGCCGCAGAAGCAGCACATCTGAAAGCGCCGCATGGAGAAGGTGACCATCTTTGTTTGAAGGTTAGCTGAAACCTTCTGCTACTGCTGCAAGGGCGCTGCAGTAACTAGAATATGTTCACTACCTCGCCTGGTATACGCGATGGCGTGGGCACGATCTCGGACCCTGGCTCTTGCTGTATATTTGGAGTTTCCGTGTCTCTCTCCCCGTGGTTGTGAGGATGTTTCTCCGGGTCCTCCGGTTTTTACCTCCATCAATGTCAAGTGTTTTTAGTATTTAGCTGCTGCTAAAAAAATTCCACACGACGATGATGAAGATGATACGCTACTTAGTTGAGCTATCATTTGCGATAGCCAGGTCGCTTCTGAAAAATAAGTTACATAGCTCGTTGGGGGCTTACCTGGTAAAATAATACAAAGTTTACTTTAGGGCAGTGGTTCTTAACCTTGTTGGAGGTACCGAACCCCACCAGTTTCATATGTGCATTCACCGAACCCCTCTTTAGTGAAAAATAAAAAGTGATTTTTTTTTCAAATTCAAGACATAGATATGTTTTTTTACTGGTACACAAAATGAGCCGTGCATGAACATTACCTTGTTCAAAGAATAAAACCAACACAATGCATAAACTCACAACAAATTACATACCTGGAAATCAATGTGACTTCTGCTGTTGCCTTTGAGAGATCAGTTCAGATATGCGTGGCTTCACCTTGGCAAGTGCCACTCTCATGTCATTTTCACAGCAAAGTCTGTTCCTTTTCTTCGTTTTTATGTCCAGCATCCTCGAAAAGGATTGCTCACAAAGATATGTTGTAACAAATGGTATAAAAAAAATCCAGGGCTTTCTTAGCAATAACTGGATACTTGTTCATTTGTCGACACCAAAACGTTGAGAGCGTTGTTGTTCTGAAGAGTTGCTGTTGAACCTGGCTCTGCTGAATTTCAATGATTTCGTCGAGGAATTCATCATTGACATCTGCTGTTTCAACAGCAAACGTGAACGGCTGTCTCACCCATGCTGGATATGACTCTCTTGTAGGGAAATATCCGTCGAGAGACTTTGCAAGCTCATCTAAGTGCGTGGCAATTGTTTGCTTCAGTTCCGTGGATACAGAAATATCTCCGATTCCAGACACATCTTCGATCTTACTTGCACAGTCGTCCAGAAGCGGGAAGTTTGCGAAGTTATTGTTCTCTGTTCGTCGTTTCCATAACGGTAGCTTTTTTTGAAAAGCCTTCAGGTGTTCTTCCACTTCCATGATATTGACTCCACCACCCTGCATCTGCTGATTGAGATGATTGAGAGCTGCGAATATATCAGCCATGTACGCTAAAATGAGAATGAACTCAGGATTTTTGAAGCAATCTGCATGGCAGTGTTGGTGCTCTTGCAAAAACAGGGCTAATTCCACACGCATGGCAAAAACACGATTCAGCACCTGTCCCCTGGATAACCACCGAATATTAGAATGGAGCAGAAGTACCTCAAATTCAGAGCCCATTTCTTTACACAGCTCACTGAAAATGCGGTGCCTCAGAGCACTTTTTCGCACATAGTTCACACATTCCACCACAGTTTTTAATACTTCTGCCATTTTTGGAGGTAAGGTTTTTGTTGCCAACGCATGCCTGTGCAGAATACAATGCGTCACAATGATGTGTGGTGCATCGGCCTTTACTAGCGCACCAAAACCAGACTTTCTTCCCAGCATGACTGGAGCTCCGTCCGTACAAACTGCAGAAACCATATCCCATGAAAGATTGTTGTCTCTGAAGAAGTCATCCACAAGCTTCTTCACATCGGCTGCCTTCGTTGTTGTTGTAAGAGGCTTACAAAATAAAAACTCTTCTTTTATCATGTCGTCTTTCACATAGCGTACAAAAACAGCAAGCTGGCTTAGATCAGAAACGTCTGTGGTTTCGTCGAGTTGAAGGCTGAATTTTGCCGGGCTTGAAATCAGATCCGCGACTACTTGAGCCAAGATGTCTTTACTCATGTCTTCTATTCTGTCACTGACGGTGTCATTTGAAAGGGGAATTTGGGATAATTTACCTTCGGAGGCTGTTCCGAGTATCAGATTCGCCATCTTTAATGCAGCTGGTTTCACAAGTGTTTCACCAATGGTGTGTGGCTTGCCCTGCTTTGCGATCAGGTAAGCAACTTCGTACGATGCTGTCAGGATCGGTTTGTTAACAGGTACAAATCCAAGAGCAGGCAGAGTGGCCCTTTCATCGAATCTGGCTCTCTTCACCCTGAATTCAGCAAGTGTTGTGTTCTTGTATTCCCCGTCTCCATGCAGCTTCAAGAAGTGTTCCTTTAGTTTTGCCGGTGCAAGACTAGAGTTGCTCAACTTGGCGTTGCAAATCATGCAGATAGGACGCTCACTCCCATCACGTTCCGTGATACATGAGAATCCATGTTGTACATATTCGTCCGACCACTTTCTTCTTTTGCCCGACATAGTTAGTATGGATAAAATATTAAAGAAATCACACGACGTACGACAACAACAGTCACACGTTGACTACTGAGTACGCACTAAATTCCCCACAGCGCTGATTGGCCAAGCAGTGTAGCATGATCATCTGCAGCCAGTGATGGCCAAGCGGGCCGTGTGTGTCATCACAAATTTACACAATAATTCAAGTGTGTCCGGACCTCCGTGGCGGGGGCTCTGCCGAACCCCTGAGATCGACTCACCGAACCCCTGGGGTTCGATCGAACCCAGGTTAAGAACCACTGCTTTAGGGTGACCGGAGGTCACGTGATGATGGCTTATGCTCTTTTACGAGGGACTCAGGGCATGTTCAGATATCGTGTTGTTTGCCATGACCAGGAATTGTGCTGAGGTTTGTTTTATTTTTTTCAGGTCTAAGACACCAATGACCTATGCAGCTCTTTTTTCATAAATGACCTGGCCACGACAAATTATATCAGTTCAAAGAAGTGGCTGATATCATCACGTTGTTAATGTACAGCCAAGTACTCTAAGTGCCTGATGTTGATTTTGAATGTGAAGGGATAAAATGGGAGGACCCGGAGAAAAATCCATGCAGGGCCCACCATTGGGAGAGAGAGAGAGAGAGAAGCGGACTCCAAATATACAACAACAGTCATCGTGAGGGTCCGGGATCAAACCCACGACTTCCTGCATACAAGGTGAGGTACTTAACACGTCCATGGGGATAGAGAGAAAGAGACTCGAAATATACAACAACAGGCATCTTCAGGGTCCAGGATCGAAACCACGACCTCATGTATACCGGCTACTGGAGCTATGCACTTTTAAATCTAGATTGAAAACTCATTCGATTTTTGTGTTTAGTTTATTGTCCTTCCCCCGCACTTACATGGTTGGTGACGTAGGGTGCGAAAGAAGTTCGACAAACATACAGTGAGGGAAAAAAGTATTTGATCCCCTGCTGATTTTGTACGTTTGCCCACTGACAAAGAAATGATCAGTCTATAATTTTAATGGTAGGTTTATTTGAACAGTGAGAGACAGAATAACAACAATACAATCCAGAAAAACGCATGTCAAAAATGTTATGAATTGATTTGCATTTTAATGAGGGAAATAAGTATTTTACCCCTCTGCAAAACATGACTTAGTACTTGGTGGCAAAAAACTTGTTGGCAATCACAGAGGTCAGACGTTTCTTGTAGTTGGCCACCAGGTTTGCACACATCTCAGGAGGGATTTTGTCCCACTCATCTTTGCAGATCTTCTCCAAGTCATTAAGGTTTCGAGGCTGACGTTTGGCAACTCGAACCTTCAGCTCCCTCCACAGATTTTCTATGGGATTAAGGTCTGGAGACTGGCTAGGCCACTCCAGGACCTTAATGTGCTTCTTCTTGAGCCACTCCTTTGTTGCCTTGGCCGTTTGTTTTGGGTCATTGTCATGCTGGAATACCTATCCACGGGCCATTTTCAATGCCCTGGCTGAGGGAAGGAGGTTCTCACCCAAGATTTGACGGTACATGGTCCCGTCCATCGTCCCTTTGATGCGGTGAAGTTGTCCTGTCCCCTTAGCAGAAAAAACACCCCTAAAGCATAATGTTTCCACCTCCATGTTTGACGGTGGGGATGGTGTTCTTGGGGTCATAGACAGCATTCCTCCTCCTCCAAACACGGCGAGTTGAGTTGATGCTAAAGAGCTCCATTTTGGTCTCATCAGACCACAACACTTTCACCCAGTTGTCCTCTGAATCATTCAGATGTTCATTGGCAAACTTCATACGGGCATGTATATGTGCTTTCTTGAGCAGGGGGACCTTGCGGGCGCTGCAGGATTTCAGGTCCTTCACGGCGTAGTGTGTTACCAATTGTTTTCTTGTGACTATGGTCCCAGCTGCCTTGAGATGATTGCCAAGATCCTCCCCTGTAGTTCTGGGCTGATTCCTCACCGTTCTCATGATCATTGCAACTCCACGAGGTGAGATCTTGCATGGAGCCCCAGGCCGAGGGAGATTGACAGTTCTTTGTGTTTCTTCTATTTGTGAATAATCACATCAACTATTGTCACCTTCTCACCAAGCTGCTGGGCAATGGTCTTGTAGCCCATTCCAGCCTTGTGTAGGCCTACAATCTTGTCCCTGACATCCTTGGAGAGCTCTTTGGTCTAGCCACGGTGGAGAGTTTGGAATCTGATTGATTGATTGCTTCTGTGGACAGGTGTCTTTTATACAGGTAACAAGCTGAGATTAGGAGCACTCCCTTTAAGAGTGTGCTCCTAATCTCAGCTCGTTACCTGTTTAAAAGACACCTGGGAGCCAGAAATCTTTCTGATTGAGAGGGGGTCAAATATTTATTTCCCTCATTAAAATGCAAATGCATTTATAACATTTTTGACATGCGTTTTTCTGGATTTTTTGTTGTTATTCTGTCTCTCACTGTTCAAATAAACCTACCATTAAAATTATAGACTGATCATTTCTTTGTCAGTGGGCAAACGTACAAAATCAGCAGGGGATCAAATACTTTTTTCCCTCACTGAACGTACAACGAAAGTTCGCATTTACTGTTTTCTGTTTATATGTGATCTCAAGGTCAGGACCTGGTCACAACAGCTTCCTTGTGGCTGAAAATCTGCCTGCTCAGAGAGGAGAGAGTTGGGATAGCAGTACTCGCTCCAGTAGTTTGTAGGCGGTACAAACAAGAGAGATTGGCCTGTAGATGTGTGGGTCATTCTCAGCTTTTCCTGGCTTGAGGAGAGCAATCACTTTTGCTTTTCTCCAAAGTCTTAGTAGCCTGCTGGTGGCGATGATTTTTTTTTTTAAGTTCGTCAGCCAGGTTTCTTCCTTTGCTGCCAAGGTGTTTTAGGAATTCCAGGAAAATCCCATCTATTCCAGTGGATTCACCTGCTTTGTTTCCACCATGCGGCATCTATTTCTTCTAGAAGTACAGCGACAGACAGAAGAAAGTTTTTAACACTGGTGGAAAGTGTATCTTTTGTGGCTTGTTTCACTGTGCATTCTTGTTTAAGACTTGAGATTGTTTTTGCATTGCCGAGAAGCTGTGCCATTATCCTATGAGCAGTTGTCTTGTGAGTCCGGTGCTCTGAGGGTACCATTCTTAGTCTCTAGATAGAAAGCACAGGTCTGGGTTGTATTCGCTATTCCAGGGATTCTTGTCCCAATTGTGAAGTCGTTGTCTGCCTGAATGACTTCCGTTGCATCATTGATGTGATGCGCGATGTAAGTAGTCAGACCATGTTTATCGTGGCCCTTGGAAGCAGCGAGGATGTACCCTGTAATGTTCTATCATAGAGAGCTCCTTTCCTCCACGTGTCTCATGGATAGTCGGGATGTTGATGTTTTCTTGCTAAAGGATCTTAGTGAGGACATCTGTCCTCACTTGGGATAGGCCCTGAACATTTTGCTGACATGGCCCTGAGGAGGATCTCTCTTGCCAGGCTCGTTCTTTCTGCTGTAACCCAGAGGTCAACCAGCTGCATATGGTTTCCTTAGCGATGTGATGAGTTATGAACTTCGTTATAAACTTCGGTCACGTAACAGGATGGACAACGAGAAGGCTGACTTCACCCACCCCGCTAGCGAATTGAGTTGCATTGGCTTCCGGTTGCTGAACGAATACACGACATGGTCGTGCTCATCACACACACAAAGTGGTCGCCACCAATGAACCCATGGTACCTCGCTAGTCTCAAGGAGCAATAAATCCATCATGCGAACTCCAATCATCCTGCTTGTGGCTAGCCGTCGAATGAAAGACGGTCACTGCATCGTGTGGCTCATTTAGGTGGGCTTCTGCGGCCGTCAGGAACACTCTTCCTTCCGATATTAGGAATCCACTGGGAGCCATGCACTTATAAATCATCATCTAGATTGACAAACTCACTTCTTTTTCGTGTTCAGTTTGTTGTCCTTCCCCACCGCACCACCGATTAGGATGGTGGGCTACGTACGGTGTAAAAAAAATCAACATACATAAGAACAGAATGTATCTCTACCATTAAATGAGTGACATGAAGAAAGACATATATAACAGAATAACGGCCACAATTGACAAGTTAATGCAGTCACAGACTGGTGTCCATAACTGCCAGAGTTTGCATACACAGGAGTATATAGAGTGTGGGCCTTGTTATATGTGGCTCCACAACATGCGTGATCCCAATTCAGTAAATTACCATAGGTATTTTTTCTTAATTGCCATATTTTATATTCTTGGTTCTTTCGGTAAAGTCACGTAGAAGGTAAATAATAAAATAATAAAAATATAAAACATTAAAAATTCTCATGCCATATTTTATCCAATACCAGTTAGATTATTAGAATGGGTTTTTTCCCATTTTTTCTGGCAACAAAACTTAAACCTTTTTACAAGGAATCATGTCTGCATTAACAAGTATTGTGGTTAATGAAGGCATGATTCCTTGTAAAAACGTTTCAGTTTTGTTGCCAGAAAAAATGGGAAAAAAAACCCATTCTTTTATTTTGGTACTGGCAAAGGAAGCCTCATGAACCAGTTAGATTTTATATTTTTTGTGTTCAGGGGAAACCAGACAACTCCAAATAAACCCATATAGAACAGGGGGTAGAAAATACTCACATCTAAAGCACTTATACACTTTCATGCTCTCATTCACACTCTCACATGCACCGTACACCAACTCGCACACTCAATCTACAGAACAACGCCAGTTTAACACAAAGTAGTAGTAGTAGTAGGCTTTCGTGACTAATATTATTCATAATAAAGGTTTTTTGGTTAGAATCCACGAATATAAATGCGTCGTTAACCCACCACCACCTGACACAGCCAATTAAAGTTTGTCATAAAAAAGAGTCAATTAGTGAATTGAGCGCACCTGTGTACATTTTGTGGGTTTACTCTCCAACACACTGGTGGGCTGTAGCGATAACTAATTGGCACGTTTTATTTACGTGAAAAACCTTACAAATTGGCTGTGTCGGGTGGTGGTGGGTGAACGACAGATTTATATTTACGCAATCTAACCCAAACAACCTCTCATGAAGAACAACACTGCACATAGAAGGCTTCCTGGTCGAGGATTGAAGTTGGACACACTTCTTAAGTGTGGGATGCAGTGAATGGTTACCACTGTGCCACCCTTGAGACTAAGAAATAATCGACAAATCATAGTGAATTTTTAATCATGCACTTTATTCAAACGAAGATCTCCCGTAACAATTAGACTGGCGTAAATAACTCCTTAATGCATGCATATGCAAACTAAAACTAAACTATTTTTTTCCATCTTATTTCATAAGGTAAAGTCAACTGAGCTATATAGCGAATTCTCAGAAGGTACCTGGCAATCGTAAATGATAGCTCAATGCATTGGCTTATCACGTGGAAAATTATAGCAGCAAAATAATCGAAACGATCTAAATCATCTAAACGAATGTTTTTAAATGTGGAGGAAAAATCCATGCGACCACGGGGAGAGAGAGAGATGCAAACTCCAAATATACAGCAGGCATCATGGTGATGATCGAACTTACGACCCACTGCATACCAGGCGAGGGAGTTAACATCTCGTCACCCTATGGGGTCGTGAGGTCCTCATCCAGAACTGTATTGATGAAAGGGCTGCGACAGTTCTGTGAATTTAATTGTCTCAACTATGCTGCCATTTAATGGGTACACTATTACCTGCAACCTTAATATATGTATCAGATTATAAACGACTCCAGACACGAAGACGCATGCCAAACTTCTGCCCAACGTGAAGATGTACAAATCTCCACTGGATTATATGACGCACCCCAACTTTGATTGTGAAATACAGATAGGAGGGTGGGGTGTGTTATAATGCGGAGGATGTTGTGACCTGTATTTGCTACTATAATGAGCCAAGAATGTTTGTCCCGCACGAGACGTCACTCCACGTCGACCAGCGACCCTCATTAATAATCATGAAGTGGTGACGTCTTCCAAATGGACACCCTCCCCGCGATTAATAATAATTAGTGGGTGACATCACTCCACATGGGGGGGCGAGGAGCCACCACACCCCTCCCCAGCGTCAACTTACAACCCTAACTACAAACGCAGAACCCTCGCATCACGCGATCTCCGTAACGCTATTGAGACATAGAAGTAAAAAGGACATCATAATGAACAAGGGATTATAACTTTTAAATTAAGTAAATCTGTGTCACCGCGGCCTTACAAATTGCACACTAATTGATGCAATATCACGTCACGGTCTGCTTAGCGCTTGCAAGTTTCAGATTTACTAAAATACACCCTTCCTTGGATGGGCAAAAGGCTAGTACGTTATATTTAACATGTGTAGAGTAGGAGTTAGTGACGTCATGTCACGCATGACGTCACAGATGGTGACGTCATGCACAGGGGGCGGGGCGGGGGCGTCACGTCCCCCTGGGGGATTTAAGCCAGAACCCGTCATGGGTTCAGGGTCGCCTGGAGAATCCGGGAATGTGTACTGCACAGTCGGGACCCAGGGTAGGGGGAAATTGGCACCAGGCTAGGGTAGCCTGCGGGTGCTAGGGACCTCCCCAGTACCCTTCCCCTTGGGGAGCGATGGGACCCCAGGGTAGGGGGAAATTGGGACCAGGCTAGGGTAGCCTGCGGGTGTGCTAGGGAATCCCCAGTACCCTTCCCCTTGGGGAGCGATGGGACTCCGGGGTAGGGGGAAATTGGCACCAGGCTAGGGTAGCCTGCGGGTGTGCTAGGGAATCCCCAGTACCTTTCCCCTGGGGTGTGGGGTGTAGGCAGTGAGTGTGCAGTACACCGAGTCGTGTGCAAAGAGAGGACTTTAATAAAGCCCTTAAAAAAACTGGCGCAAGCCCTTACACGAAGATCTGCCTCCGAGTCATCATTTACTCCACAACAACTGGCATCAGAAGTGGACTTTTTCAAGGCGATGCTCTTGAAAAAGCGGAACCCACCTGTTGCGATGCAGAGGCGGCGACCCGGGACAGGACGACCCCGGGCTCTGTGGCCCCAGTTATTGCGGCCACGGCTGGTGTGTCGACAGCACCAGTGGAGGACATCGGGCGCGCAGGGGAGACGGCCACCATTACAGATCCTCCTCCAACGACCACGTGGCAGGCCGCCGCCATCTTGACCATCGCGGCGAAGAGGCGGTCGGGAGCGGCCATTTTGGAGGTGCCACATGGTGCGCGGCCTGCTGCTGAAGCAGCTGCTGCGCGGGAAGGAGCGGCGAGGAGAGGACGCCATCGTTGCTGCGGGGGGGCTGGCGGAGGAGGCCTGGAGGGCATGCGGGGGCTGCGGTGGGACGCTGTTCCCGCCAAAACGCCGTTCCCGCGGACGTCAACATCTGTGGAGGCGGAGCTCCACACGTTCGAGCGGCGCCCCGACTTCTGCTCAAGCGTGGGTGGTGGCTACAGTCGCAAGAGGAGTCCGTGGTCGGCATGCAAGATTCTTTGGGGCATCCCAGCACTCCAATCTGCCATCCTCCGCTCGTCACAGCTTGTCAGGCGAGGCGTGACAAGACACACACCGGCCCCTGTTGACACCTCATCCATCTTGCGTGCGCCGGATTGTGAGTTCATGTTATTTTTTTTATTGGTTTCCCGCCGGGATGCGGGGCGTCAGATTGCTCTTAATAACTTGCGTCTATCCGTGACGTTCATGTCAGGTGTCCACGTGTTACATTATTGGTTCATTACGGCGTCGGGATTGTTATATCAAGGAGCCAGTTAATGATTAATTCGGCTAGGTGGGGAGTATCGGGATCCGTTAAGATCCAGTGGATTGCCGGGTTAATGATTTGTTAACACTTGTTGGTTGCCATTGCAGAGTCGCGATGATTTTTGGGTACACAGTATGGAGCTTCGCTTGTGAGTGTTGTCAACGTGTGACTGTGGAAAACTGTTCATCATTGTTAATGATTAGCTGTGCTGTGATTGTTACCAGTGTATAGACTGTATGGAACATTACTCGAGATTGTTGGCTGTATGCAGACTGCATAGACTGCATATACTGTATTACCCCATTCGGCGATTATTGGGCGTTTTGTGAATTATTATTTTTTTGCTCCTCAAACTGGAATGCCTGAGTCCCATGGTAAATGTTGAGGGGGATTTTGAAATGCAAGGTTCAAATTGCATGTGTTGTGAGCGTGTGAGATTGCAATTGTGCGGGGGATGATTGCCTTGGTTTGTGGCTCTGTCGTCATTGGTACGAAGCATTTAAATTAAGATGATGACATGCTGCCGGTGGTTGGAATTGTGGTGCTGGCTGTCAAATTTATTGGGGCGCAGATCCTGACCAGGAGGGTCCAGGGGGTGTTGCGTGCCTAACATATCAGTTGTGGTCCCGTCATGCTATGGCTGACGGCTTGACCTGGCCGCCCGGAGATTGAAACACTCCGTGGTGTGGATAGCCTAGTGGGCTTGCAAGAGAGGGCTGGTGATTCGTGGTGTTCGGGCGTTGTTGTCCGGTTCCGTTGAGACTGTATCCCTCCGTGTTAGGGTGCATGTCGTGCAGTAAGTGAGCTCTAGATGGTTCTTCCGTCTTCGCTCTATCACCATCTAGTAGATGGAATGGTGGCTGGGGGTCGGGGAACCCTGCCACCCATGTTGTGTGGGTGAAGGTGAACGTACAGTGGTACCCCGGAGATCAAACTTGATTCGTTCCAGACGGCCATTCCAACACTGATTTGTTCCAACACCAACGTGTTCGGGTTCTGGTGCATTCCATCTCCGAGGTTCTACTGTATTTGGGTTCATCGCGGTGTTGATTGTGCATCCAACGCATTTGAATGTGTTATTTTGTTCTTCTCCTCTCTCGCGCTGGTTGGAATCCCCTCATCTCCACTACTCAGGAGCCGGGTGTTTGTTGTGTCCGCCAAGCCGGGCCGCACGAATTGTGATGGCGCGAGCGATGCCGTGCCTTTGTGTGCGCCTGCAGAAGCCCCGACAGTAATTCCACCAGTGGCGCCTCACCTGGCGGGTTGGCCGGCGGACTGGACACCTACCAGCACACCGCCGATTCTGACGCCGACGCGGCACGGAAGAGCCGGCCGGCATCACGCACACGCTCGCGGGGCGTGCGGATACGGTGATGGCCAGACGGGCCGTTTCTTCGTCCCCTGCCTTCGTTGGACACGTTCCGGTGTCCCGTGTGGGGAGTTGTCTTCCCATTCGGGTTTGCCGGGGTCTGCTCTTGTAATGGTTGCAGCCGGGTCGGCTGTTTTTTTTTCACAGGGGGGGGGTGATGTAGTGTAGGAGTAAGTGACGTCATGTCACGCTCGCCCTCTGGTATGATGACGTCACGGATGGTGACGTTATGCACAGGGGGCGGGACGGTGACGTCATGTCCCCCTGGGGGATTTAAGCCGGAACCCGTCACGGGTTCAGGGTCATCTGGAGAATCCGGGAACGTGTATTGCACAGTCGGGACCCAGGGTATAGGGAAATTGACACCAGGCTAGGGTAGCCTGTGGGTGCTAGGGACTTCTCCAGTACTTTTCCCCTGGAGGAGCGATGGGATCCCGGGGTAGGGGGAAATTGGCACCAGGCTAGGGTAGCCTACGGGTGTGCTAGGGAATCCCCAGTACCTTTTCTCTGGGGTGTGGAGTGTAGGCAGTGAGTGTACAGTACACGGAGTCGTGTGCAAAGAGAGGTCTTTAATAAAGCAACTGGCGTAAGCCCTTAAAGAAACTGGCGCAAGCCCTAACATGAAGATTTGCCTCCGAGTCATCATTTACTCCACAACACATGTACACAGTAAACCATTTGCCCATCGTGGCTCGGGGTTACATTGTTTTTTGGGGGGAAATAGCCACGAACGGAAAAATGCGTGATCCGCAAACTCAAATGGGAAAGCCAGGATACAACACTCCCCCCACCTTTGTATTATGTTCCCCTACATCAACCTCAACACATTAAACTGGACGTATTCTGAATGTAAAATATGAAATGTTACATTGTTGAATATAGCTTGTACAAGAAGTGCAGGGAACGAAATCAATTGATGTAGTGTGCAACACTGTATAGTACAGTATGTGTACAGTGTGGGTTACTGTGCGAGGACTGAACCTCTTCGCCTCCTCACTGGAGGCTGGGGACACCACGTGACCTGTGACCCACGAAGGGTTGCTTGGGAAAAAAGACGGTAGACAAGATGGGAAATTAGATGGGAAACAAGACAGATATGAGATGGGAAACGAGACTGGAGACAAGACGGATATCAGATGGAAGAAAAAATGGGAGACAAGACGGAGACAAGATGAGAGACGAGATCGGAGACAAGATGCTGCTCCCCCAGAGCTCTGATAGTTCTGACAGTGGCATTGTCTTTGTGAGCGCCTTTTGGCGTCCTCTGATCCAACACTGTTTGAGACTAGGCTCTAAATAAAGTTCACTCTGGTGTGGACCAATCAGTTTCAAAGACAATGCATCATATACTATCAGAGTATCAGAGCATGTAATGTTTATTTTTTGCATGTTCACCACAAGTATATGTGGTTAATGCAGAAATGATTCCTTGCAAAAAGTTTTAGTTTGGTCTTTTAACATCTTAACACCTTTTATATTGCAACATAGGGTAAAACGTATTCTCATATTTACGTCATTTCTTACATTTCACCTCCCGTTTCTGCTCCCAGCAATCCCTAGGATTTAGGCAAAGAAGCGTGAGAGGAGGACTGAGACGGGGAAAAAGAGATGGGGTGACGATGACATTGAGACCACAATCCTGTGAGCTGCAGCAGCGGCCCCCGCACGATTGCAGTTGTTCCCTGTGCAGCACACCATGTTTCCTGCTGTTGCGGTTAAACCCAGGAGCTTCATTTGATATTCCAGATAGGCCTTGTTCACAGCAGCATTCTGGCAGTTCTGTTGACTGCTGCACGCATAGCCGGTGCCCGTCTTAGTGCCTTCTAAAATAGAAATAAGTAATATTAATAAAAACTTTTTAAAAACACGCTTTAATGAAATGTACCGTACTAGCAATGGAAGAACTCCACGACTCCAGGAAGTGGCCCCGAAGCTTGATATAACGTAAGGGACCGTGATGATTTTCAGCCAACGTTAGTTGACCGTGAACAATTAGACCCAAGCCGAAAACAACATAATAAAAAGTAATGTTTTAAAATATATATTTTTATTTTTTATGATAGAATATAGTATTGTCATCAGTTTGACATAAGTATACCAAGTTTGCAGTCGATACTACATTGGGAAGTGGGTAAAAATTGAGTTACAAGATTTGAGAATACAACAGACAGAGGAGTGAGTTAAATCAAAGCGCGTAAAAAAGAGACATTTAAGTAAATCTCTTGTCATCACACGCGGAGGTCTATTGACTGTCAGACGAACGCTTCATCAAAACACCGCCACCTCTCAAGGTCATGTTATGCAACAATCCACCCTGCACGTGAGCAGATCTCATCGCTTCGTCTGCTCTGTGTACATCCTCACAAACAAGTTCGTTCCTTGGCTGCCACTCGGTTTTTCTCGACCGCCACCCAGCTTCTCTGTTGCTGCTCAAGGCCACTTGTGTCCCCATGTCTCTAACCTGCAGTCTGTTCTCTAATCCACGCACGTGCCTCTTTCTGAGTCTCGGTGCAATTGCAAGCAATGCATCTCTCCACGCTTAAATGCGAAATTTCTAGTCGTCATTCTTTGCTTAGAAAAGCAAGTGGGCTTGGCCAGGACACGTCGTGGTTTTAAAGGAGTGATGGGCGATGGTCGAGGACAATGGAGTGGCAGTCAAGAGATGGAACGTGTTCACCAAGTGGAGCGACATGATCTGAGCATGTTCAGGCGCTCGGTGGATTATTGTAACGTAAAATCACCAGAGATAGGCAGCCGGTTTGGAGAGGCCATCATCCAGCAGCTGATTAAGATTGGTTGTTGATTAAATGTGCGGTTGTCTCTGTTAAGACGTTTTCAAAATATAAACTTACCTATACTCTTTGGTTCTGTCGGTAAAGTCACGTAGTTATAAAATAAAATAAATCACGACGTTTCGGGCACTACACAAGCATCCATAATCAGGTGGAAAAGCATGGTCTGCTGCTGAGGCAGACTGTTTTAAAAGGTTTGAAATGGGTGGAGCTCAAGGGTAACAAAGTAGTGGCCGGGGCTAGTGATGTTAATGTGATACATTTGCAGGTAAGTGTAAGATAGGAGAGCGGCCACTTCTTTATGACCCTTGAGCTACACCCATTTCAAACCTTTTAAAACAGTCTGCCTCAGCAGCAGACCATGCTTTCCCACCTGATTATGGACGCTTGTGTTGCGCCCGAAATGTCATGATTGATTTTATTTTATACCTACGTGACTTTACCGAAAGGACCAAAGAGTATGGATTCCTGCAGTCACGAAAGCTTCAAATCAAGAATAAACTTACCTGTGATTTTAAAAGTGACACAAGCATCCAATCCTGCTTGGCAAGTCTTCGGTGTTTCTGGCAGTCCAAAATCATTGCTGCCGAAATAGCACGAGCTAGCAGCTGTAGAAATAAAACAAACACAGTGTGAGGGTATATTCTTGGTTCTTTCGGTAAAGTCACGTCATGGATGACTGCTTGTGTTGCAGTCGAAACGTCGTGAGAATTTTAAAATAATATATTTTATTGTTTCCCTTTAACGTGACTTTACCGAAAGAGCCAAGAATATGAATCACTGCAGTCACGAAAGCTTTAAATCACAGTGTGAGGGATTATTGTATTTATACATGGTGTTGTATATAGGCCCATTTTCCATCTTAATATTAACAAGTAATTTTCCGATACATAGATACATATTTCTATTGTTTAAAAAAAATGAATAAAAACAACACCAACCCAGGCCCTCAGCATGGTATGTGGAGGTCATGAAAAGCCATTTACCATGACCTACTGACACGATTTTGACAGTTACAAACTCCCAGGGTCAAAGGAACAGACAGAGTGCAGAGCAGCGAATTGCAAGAGACTGACGTAAACACAAAGCCAGGGTCACTGAGAGTTTGCGCTAGCCGCAGACAGCCAAGCCAAACAGCCAACCATTTATCCTGCATTACTATTAAAGTAACGTAAAGTTCGAAATTCAACAACAGGAATAGGCTAAATTATCGACCCTCACGCTCACTCCAATTGGCAACCAGGCCACAAGCTACATCATTGAACCATCACCCATCTATTAATTCAATATGAAATGTTATTTCCATGTTTTAATAATTTCTATACAACTTGACCCGAAGCATATGACAATCAGAATTTTCCTAAGTCAAAATGAATGCTCTAACCTCCAGATATAAGCTAATAATAAGCAGAGTTAATATAAGGTTAGAGAGGAAAAAAAACAAGCGCACAGCAAAACTGCAACGTGAACTAAAGAGCCTGGCAACAACGGGCAGGTAAGGAGAGTGGGGGCAAAGGGTGGCGGACCCCCACGCGAGCAGAAATAAAGGCGGCGGGAAGAGATGCTTGGAGTGCCAGCATGTCAGCGAAAACACCAGGCAAAGTTAATAAAAAAAATTCACAATACATTATTTCATACATAACATTCATGTTGGCACTATTCATCGTAAACTATACTCCGCTGACACAACCTTGTTAAACATAAACTACATGACTTAAGCGATGTTAAACCCAGGGTCAGAGAGAGAAAGAGATCCCGGCCGTCTTTGTCTCCCCACAGCGCGGGGTAGGAGTGTGTATACGCTTGGGAAAACACCTTCCCTTGACATGAGTCAAACACCACAACGGAAAGCTGACACAGACCTTGGGTTACATACCAAATCATAACTGTGGAATGGTGGTGAATTGAAATGTTAACCTAAAACTTTTTAACCATTCCCTCGTGTGTCGGGGACATGATGCAGGGAGGGAAGCTTGCCCTCCCTCTCGCACCGGCAGACAGAGGCAGACAGAGAGACGCCTCCTTCGAGACATTTGTAATGTCTGTTTTACTTTTTGGTGTTTTATGGAAAGGGGAGGACAACAGAATATGCCGTAAATGACGCACACAAGGACACACACTGACACACGGACAGACACACACATACGGACAGATCATGACACGGCAAAAATCGGAAGAAGCTCCTCTCTTGTGGGGAGGGTCCAAGTGAAGGGATTTTTGGCATAAAAGAGAACGCTACAACATTGGAAGTCAGTTCCGGAACTCAGCTGAGTTTGGGCGGCTCACTGGAGCCGGCCCATCGGGGCTCAACTCATCGGAGCTCTATTTAAAGCTTTCGTGACTGCAAGGATTCATCTTCTTTGGTTCTTTCGGTAAAGTCACGTAGAATGAGAATAAAATAATAAAATAACAATACAATTCTCACGACGTTTCGGCCACAACACAAGTGGCCCTCATCAGGTGAAGGGACGAGACTGTTTCGAGGACAGCGCTGGAGCGAACACAGCCAAGCTCAGACCGTGACCTTTAAGCTGTGTGAGAAGAAGCAGAGCGCCTTGACAAAGGAATTAGCATAAAAATTAGCATTTAATTAGCAGACTTAGCATGATGAACGGTGTAGAGGGGGTGAACATGTGCAGCGGCGAGGGGGGCAGGGGGAGTTTACATATTGATGGTGTGAAAAGGGAATTTAAGCTGCTGCGAAAGTTTGGGATACCACTACTTGAAAAAATATACTGTACCATTGAAAATTAGTTTAATGTTTGGTTCGGATAATTTAGCATTGAAATAGCTGCGTGATTAGCTTGTGACTGGTCACAGAAATGGCTATGTTAAAGTCAAAGCCTACACATCCACAGAGGCACCTAGTACAAATCAAACAGGAGAAATTAGCATTGAAATGACTGAGTGATTAGCTTGTGACTGGTCACAGAAATGGCTATGTTAAAGTCAAAGCCTACACATCCACAGAGGCACCTAGTATAAATCAAACAGGAGAATTTAGCATTGAAATAACTGAGGGATTAGCTCGTGACTGGTCACAGAAATAGCTATGCCAAAGTCAAAGCCCACACATCCACAGAGGCACCCAGTACATGGACGCCAAAGGGGCTGCAACAACTCAACAACTCGACTATCATATACTAAACCGATGTGAAAAAACCCAAGTCTAAATTACATCAATATAATAAATGTACTCAATATATTCTTCAATAAGCTGAGCTATTAACAGAGCTCGGCTCCCCATCTCATCTGCAGGCGGGCAAGACCCACTTGACAGCTTAACTCGCCCCTGCGTGGGTCGGCCTCTGCCGACGCGGAGGTCTCTGCCGCCCGCCGGGGTGGCGAGGGTCGCTGTTTAGCGACGAGGCTACGAACGTGCATTGCCAGCGCTGATTGCGCAACCGGGTCACTCAACACCACCGTGCATGCTGCGAGCGAGCTGTGGGTGCCATCTACCGACCGAGTTCCGCAACTGCAACAGCGTGTCAACTGGTCATCCGAACCAGTTCACCACGGTGACAGATAAATCGACTGATACGTATGATGCGCACCGCCCCCTCACCACACGACAACCAGGCGTCTGTTTTGACGTAAAGAATCAACTCCGAACACTGACTATTCAAAATAACTTATATCAGGAACAAGGACAATCCCAAAACGAGAAGCATCTAAACGTGAAGGCATCGCTACAGATCGGGTGATAATAGTTTGTCGTTTTACAAGTTTAGTCATTTCCTCCTTAATATTTAGTGGGCTGTACTCTTAATCGCATAAATTCCCAACAGATCCATCAATACGAAATGATTCTTGACACCTTCTTCCGCAGAGCCACGCTCACGTGGGGAATGATGTGTCCAACGAGATCCTTATCAGGCAATCTGGTCCACAATTAATTAAACTTGGTATAAGATAAAGATCTTGGGGGAAAAAGCGCACCCCATCGCCTGCCCTTACTACAAGCCATTTCTATAGTCATATAATCTTGCCGATGGATCTATTGAGATTTGTGCCTTTGAGAATAACTGTTTTTGATTATATTTTTCGTATGAATATCGCCGTATAATCTTTAAAGTACCTTTCGTTTACAATCGCTGCATGTACTCGCGTACTCTACAGAATACTCAACTGTTCCATGACCCAATGTGCTACCAACGTGATAAGGGTTGCATATGATCAATAAGGAGTGCGGTACTGCGTGAACAATTCAAGTATAATAATTTATTATAAAGTTAAGGTTTTTGTTAGAATAGCTTGCAAGCATGTTTTAATGACTCTCTCGCTAACAACAATTGCGTTATGCGGGGGGGAAATATCAAAGTGAAACCACACTGTCGTGATGATACTGTATTGATACCGTGTTGAAGTTCCGAGATTGAGAGTTCACATACTATATTAGAGTTAAGGTTTAATTAGAAAATAAATTGATTAATGCAGAAGTGGTCGTGTGATTCTTTCCTATAATTTTTGCATAAGGACTGTATCCTGCGACGAGATATGAACCTGGGGACCTAAAAGATAAACACACTAATCTACTCAATAAACTTTAAAGCGAGAATAATTGCATTACACTGATCGATAATACGAGGGGAGACAACGAAGCCGAGTTGACACTAGCATAACCGCATACGATTGATTGCATTATCGTCAACGAGGCGGGGCCTGATTATCATAAAGGTTATCATTAACATAACCACACCCACTCATACATTAATACGATTAGCTCCCGAATTAGCATAATTATACACATAATTACGCAAATTAACATAATTTCAGATAAATCATGCAGATTTCAAATTTCATTTATTTTTCATTATTTTCATCAAATTTTCACACACCACATATACAACAAAGTGGGGGCTCGTCCATGATCTCTCGCAGACAGTTTATGCTTAAATTGAGGAACGAATCACTGTTGTGTTAACCGAGGTATTGTGAACTAACATTGCCCTGTGACTGTAACGGGTGTAAAACAAACAAAAAAACGCACTCTGAAGGAAATACCAGGGTAGCAGTGTATAACAAAGACAGCTGGAGTAAGATTATTTGCTCGAGTTGAACCAACACATCCTGTGATACAAAGTTTTTATACACGCTCTGAGGTGAAATTCCAAAGTAACTCATGCTGCACATGAGATGTTAGAATTAAGATACAGTCTCTAAACTACACTACATAATAGAGAGATGGCACATGACCCGCAACATTCTGAGCAAGACACCCTAACACATAACATCGATACAGAGTGGACTTCTGAGGAGGAGATGGAATCTATGGAAAAACAACATCGTGAATATGTGTTAAAACGTACTGGACGGACTGCTAGAGAGCAGACAGAGCAGAGAGACATATGGGAGGGGAGACATATAGAAGATGTTAAGACACATAGAGGGAAACTACTTAAGGACGTGATGAAATGTAGCAAAGCCAAACGTGACGTAAAAATTGCAGAAATAGTGAGGTTAGACTCATATCTCCTCACACAGACAGAGAAGGATTATGGAATGAGGAAAAATTTGAAAGGGAAAGAGAAGATAAACTGTCCCTAATGGAGGAGGTAGAGCAACTGCGCACTCTCATTAGAGAGAAAGAATCGGCGCTAATTGCACCAGCGGAACCCCCAGACGTTCGTTGATACACATAACACATACGGGAGCAACAGTTTACCAAACTTTGAGCCATGCGGACGTAGCCCAGGGCCAGATCCCCCAAAAAGTATGGCTACCATGCAAAGCAATTTTGACCAAGAAACCCCCTCGCAACTCGAGGGGAGGGAAGGAGAAATATGGATAAAAATAGGTAAACATGAGGCTGACCACCTCGAGGTTAGAGAGAGACCAAAACCCAAAATAAAATTGTCAGGATACTCAGTACAAATAGCACCGGCGGAGCTAGGGCAGAACGAGCGGCACATAGACAACTCACTAGAAAGACGCACGCTACGCCAGTACGACTGACATGCAGATGACAGCTCACTTGGTAGACACATTCCACGCAAGCACGACCGACGTGGAACCTACGGCAGGGATTACTCTCCAGAGAGGCGCACCTCACACAAACATGACCAATCAGATACAGATAGCTCAGACAGCTCACCAGAAAGACGCACGCTACCCAAGTACGACCGACATGATGCAGATGACAGAGACAGCTCACTTGGAAAACGCACCTCACACAAGCACGACCGACGTGGAACCTACGGCAGGGATCACTCTCCAGAGAGGCGCACATCACGCAAACATGACCAAGCAGATGCAGATAGCTCAAGACAGCTCACCAGAGGAACGCACCTCGCGAAAACATTACCAACATGGCACGGGTAAAAGGGACAACTCACCAGAGCGACGCACGACACGTAGTCACCAACGCAAAACCACCCCGCACCACAGATGACAAACACAGGAATCCCGACAACCATGAAGCACGAGACAAAACATAAACCACAGCACATCACCCAGCAGGCACCACACACACGTAGTAGACGGCGTGAAGGTCAATGGCAAAAACACTCACCACATAGACACCGTTCAAAGAGATCACGCACACCAACCCACAAGCACGAATCACAAGACCCGCATGCGAAAAACAAGGGACACAAGCCACGAGACAGATACGAATCCTCGGACAGAGGGAGATCACGACACAGACACGGGAAACATGACGGTAGTGATAGCGAAGGCAGGGACAGCTCGAGTGAGCGCTCCTCAGGAACAGACGCCACTGACGACGAACAACACACCTTTGACAGTAAAACCCTCAAACTAATGGACAAAGCGCTCGTGAGGGTTCCTTATTTCGATCCACACAATAAAAACAAGGATATGCATAACCACATAGCTACAGTAGGACAGGAGGCTAAGATCCGGGGTCTGGGTAAATCAGCAGAAAAGGCATGTTTATTATCAAGGAGCCTACATGAATCCGCCAGACCATGGATAACGTCCCTGCTAAATAGGGTCAAGAGTGATTTCAAACAATTGAGCCGAGCAGTAGTTAAGAGGTTTGGGGAATACTCCACACTATCCGAAGGATTGCACGCAGCAAAATTGTTGACTCAGTGTGCAGACGAAGACCCACGAGATTATATCCTATGCCTCAAGAGAGCATATTACGCAGGTGACGTGGACAACGCCCAGGAAGAAGGGGAAATATTAAAAGTTATGTTCTTCGAATCACTAAGACATGAAATAATGAGAATAGTAGGAATGATGCTAGACCCCGAGATTGCCTCCTTATGCCAGATTGAAAGCAAGGCCCACACGGCCTGGGTGAACGGATGGAGAACCACTAGCATAGCCAAAACACACATCACCAAAGACAAAGAACGTCTCAATCTGGAGGGAAGCGAATTTCCAGGAAATAATAACAGCACCACACGGAACGGACATGAAACCCCCCAGAGAGAAGCGAGGCCAGAGAAACTTGGCACTCACAGCCGCCACAGCCCTGGAATACAGAGGAGGGCGGATCTTGGAACTATGGAGGAGGGAGAGCGAGTGACGGGCCATACCTACCCCGCGAAGGCCGACGCCCACCGAACCAATCACCATATCGTCTCCCACTGCCACCTCCGCTAGCAATAGGGCATAGACCACAATCAGCCAACAGGAGTCGATACGCTCACTACATTCTGATGGAAAGAGAACACCAAGAGAGTATGAAGACTCCCATGCAAACAGCAAAGGCAAGAATACCAACAGAACACACACAGGAAGAGGATGCACCCAACGCAAAGATAGCCCAAGTGAACAAAAGAAACTCGAGAATCCCCAAAGCAGTCACCGAAGTGGTACCAGAGGGTAAAGGGTACCATCTGGGGGAATTAATTCCCATAGGACCGGTTGGACGAGTCCACGTGGAAATAATACTGCAAGACACCCTGACCAGCCAGGGCCTTTGTGATACGGGAGCAGAAATATCCATGATATCCAGCGACCTATTTGATGAACTCCAGACTGCCCTCCAGAGGAAGAATGAAACATTACAGATGATGCCAAGTAGGCTCACCTACTCAGGATGCGAAGAGACCCACATCCGACCATTGGGCAAGGTCATGATGAAGCTCACATTCAACGAAATCAACATGAGCCATCCACTATATGTCGTACAGAACCCAGGATAAGAGCTGATCATTGGGATCGAACTACTGAATCGCCTTAAACCCATTATGAGCCTTGAATCCCGACAAATATGGGCACAGTCAATGCCGGAGCAGCATAAGGATCCAGAAGATGAAGAAGTTAGACTCTACGGGAATTCAAATGATAACACAAGAACTCAACCACCTGTCACAGACAATCAAGAACGAAACCAAGCGTCCAGCAGGAATATGGACCACTCAACTACTGACCAACAGACTGGGAAAGGACCTTGAGGAAACCGACCTACAACCAGTAGTTCCCAAGGACTGTCCCCTCATGGAGTACATACCGCCCACTAGTGGCCAAACAGGTGAACAGGGGACGGGTGAAGGAGAACCCAAGGCCGGAAGCATATTCCCCTCGGGTGAGGCAAAGGTAATTCAGCCGATTTAACACAAAGGAAACATGAAACTGAGCAACCAGGAATTACGGAAGCCTTAGACCCAGACCAAGGGAAAAGAGTCTCCACAATAGAAAAACAAATGGAACAACAAATTGAAGCGGCAGACACCCTTAAGAATGACACTCAACGAAACAAGCTCCGACAACAGCTCCAGAAATACCACTTCCTGTTCTCAGAAGACTCCTATGATTGCGGCAAAACCGACCTACATGTGGTATCTATTCCCACACTGGAGGGAGCACCAGCAGTATACGTAAAACAATACAAGATTCCACTGGCTGCTTATGAATCAATCCAAGAAACCTTGGGAAACCTACTCAAAAAGAATATCATTCGGAAATGCAACTCAACCTACAACTCACCAATTTGGCCTGTTCTAAAACCCACGGGCAAGTGGCGACTCACCATCGACTATAGGCAACTCAACAAAACGGTTCCCCTATCTCGATGGCCAATGGCAGAAATCGATCAGAATCTCAACCAAATGAAAGGCACAAAAATACTCACCACAATGGACCTATCAAATGGCTTCTGGACCATGCCCGTGAAAGAAGCGGATCAATACAAGTTGGCATTTACATTCAACGGGATATAGTATACTCAAACTCACCTGCAGACTTTAACATATTCCTACACAAGGCAATGGGCGACACAAAAGAGCGAGGTACCATCATCTATGTCGACGACATACTGGTCAAAGATTCCTCATGGGAAGAACACCTCGAGAGCCTCCAGCATACCCTCGAGCAGTTAAAAGAAGCAGGCGCAAAGATATCAATACAAAAGGAACAGTGGGCACGAAAAAGGGTGGACTACCTCGGGCTCCAGATCGGCACTGAGGGAATGTTACCCCAAACGAAAAGACTTGAAGCCCTCCTCGCACTCAAATCGCCCAGCACAGTCACGACCCTTCTGAGCTTTAGGGATTTGCAACTACCTTCGACAGTTCGTGGATGACTATGCAGGGATCGCTCGACCCTTAGTCAAACTACTACAAAAAGACGAACCATGGGAATGGGGACAGGAACAGGAAGCCACAGTGGAAGAATTAAAACGACAGATCACAGGGGCATCCTGCCTAGCATATCCAGAGAAAGGAAAAAAATAATACCTAGAAACAGCATACTCAGATCATAGTATCAGCTCGGTACTGTACCAGATACAGGAAGCAGAGAAACGAGTTATTGCCTACGCCAGCAAAGCCCTCCGGGGAGTGGAGACGAAGTTCTCCGAGTGTGAGAAGGCAATAGTTGGGAACATCTGGGCTATACAACATTTTCGAAACTTGTTGAACGGAGAGAAAATCATCCTAGAAACGAATCATGAATCCTTGGCGTACCTCAACAGTAAGAAGATTTGAGAAGGCCGTGTAACCAGCAGCCGAATAGCCAGCTGGGCACTGACACTCCAAGGCCTACCAATCACGTGAAATACGCAAAAAACAAGAAAAGTCCAATGGCCCAAGGTCTTGCCGATTTACATGATTGCACCCTAGACAGCGTAGAAGCAGGGGCCGAAAAGATACCTCCAGAGGACAACAGGCACCTGCCCTTCAGAAAGGAGACATGTGCCGACCTACCAATGGTGTACATCTATGGATGCTCCAAAACGAAGGAGAACAAACTCCACGCTGGATCAGGAGTCATTTGGAAAACTGGCCCACTCACAGGGATTCAAGGAGGGTTTCAGCTGGGATCAAAATCAAACCAGTATGCAGAGTTGGTCAGGGTACACATCGCTGTCCAAATGGCATCTGATAACCAAATACAGACCATGGTGGTGTGCACCGATTCCAACTACGTACAGCACATCTTCCTGCACCACCTACCCATATGGAAAAAAAGAACGATATGAAGAACCATAGGAATAAACCAGTTCACCATTGAGAACTGTTCGGGGCCATAGATAAGATGGTTCAGAACAAGGATATGAAGATATTTTGGAAGAAGGTCAAAGGTCACTCCAAGATACCTGGTCAAGAGAAAACTGGGAATGACCAGGCAGATGCCCGAGCAAAGGTAGGGAGCCTGGAAGGCACCCCGTGGAAGCTAGAAGACCAAACCGAAAGAGACAGACAACAAGAGTCGACGAACCAAGACCCCGTCATGACAGGACTGGTCACAAGAAGCAGGAAGAACCCTGCAGAAGCTGGAACCAGAGCCCAATTGAACAGTGCACAGCCTTCCGAAGACCTAGTTAGAATGCAACAAGAGGACGAAACACTAAAGGCACTAGCTGATCACATCCATGATCCAACAGGAAAACCAATCACTACCGACAATCTGAACGACAACAAAGAGCTCGAGACCATGCATAATCAAATCAAAAGGTTCTCAATGCGGAAAGGGCTACTGGTATATACGAACGAAAGAGACGGTAAAACTAGATGGGTAGTCCCCTCACAATATCGAGAAATAATGTTAAAACACGCCCACGACTAACCATGCAGCGGCCACCGATGCGAGATGAACACAGGACAGATGCTGCGGCAGGTGGCCTACTGGCCTAAAATGGGTGAAGACATACACAACCATGTGTCCAACTGCCTCGTGTGTTGTAAGTACCAGCCAACGGCCTCACAGCATAGGGCACCCCTACAGAGGAGGGGAACAGACTATCCTTGGTCCAACCTACAAATCGACTGGATAGGACCTGTCAACCGATCAACCAAAGGAAATGAGTACATGCTGACTGTGACCTGTGCATTCTCCAAATGGATAGAGGGTTTATCAGCACCCAACAACACCGCGGAGACGACAGCTGTTCTACTGATCAACCAAATATTCAGTAGGTGGGGCCTACCGTCAACAATTGATTCAGACAAAGGAAGCCACTTCACAGCCGAAGTCATCACGGAAGTAGGGAAGATGTTGGGAGTAAAAAGACAACTACATGATGCCATGGTATAACTGTTGGCACACTGGACTTGCAATCCAGAGGTCACCAGTTCCATTCAATCTCCCTGCACCGGTGCTCCATCGCCGCTGTAATCAAGTTTATTTTGTCTAACCAGTGAGAACTCATTGAGAGCAAGGGCGTATAATTTGCGTGAGTGATCTGGGTAACCAATAAGAAAAATCGTTACAATAAAGTACAGCAGCACCACAGCAAATATAAATCAGCTCAATAGCACGCATGTCAGTAAAAACGGGGTCCACCACAATGAGGCAAATAACAAGTCGCATGTAGCGGAGAGGTGGTGTAAGGTTTGGATCTTCGCATTTCTTCTTACAAATCAATTCGTCAGTGTGGGACAGTGAACCAAACACCCTTCACTCTCGGTGGGCTCCCAAGAGCTCCCTCGAGTGGAGTCTCGTTCCACCAGCAGTTTCGTGAGCAAGACAATGCAGAGATGCTGCACCTGTAAATGTTCCTTTAAAGTCATACATCTGGAGTTTGAAATTACAGGAACACCATGCCCAACGCGGCTCGATTGAACAACTGCTTTGGCTATATATGTACGGTTTAGCTCATGAGTTCTGCTTTCCAGTACATGCATGTGATGTTTTTGGTTCTACGCAGTTTAACACGGCTAACATTCACATCTCCGCTTCATAAAGTATTCCGAGAGAGTGCTGCCTCTGTTGGAAGGTAGGAATAAATCTACTTTGAGAACAATTGAATTACAATGTATGTTATGTTTTATTGTGATGATGTAACGCACTCACTCTTAGGCACAATGGCACATCGCAAATGTTAACACAAATTACCGCATGCATCTAGGCATCCAGTTGGCGACTCCTTAACGTTCAAGTAACTGATTTAGGGGCGAGTGTTGGGCAAGAGCGCCGCAGTTCGTGAAGAGTAATGGAGGCGGCGTTTTTTATCGAGATGATATTGACAAATAAAGAGTGTACACACACAAGAAATGGAGAAGAGACTTAGCATCCTTTAGTGCAATAACAAGGGTGGAAATTGTGAGGGTTGGGTCGGGGTTCCGCTTCAGAATTCGTGTAGAATTAGTTACACAATGAGGAAGGGGGTGATCAAATCGGCCCCAGGAATACAATCCTATTTTTTGCACAAAGTCCATTATGTTGTCGAAGGCGGATTAACGCAAAGCGACATTTTCCAGGGACGTAACCACCTCGCGTTTGGCGAGGTCTGCCCGTACGTGGAAAGTTTTGCTCACCTGACGTTTGGCGATTGCAGTTGTTCCCTGTGCAGCACACTATGTTCCCTGCTGTTGCGGTTAAACCTAGGAGCTGCATTTGACCTTCGAGATAGGCCTTGTTCACAGCGGTATTCTGGCAGTTCTGTTGACTGGTGCACGCATATCCAGTGCCCGTTGTAGCGCCAGCTAAAATAGAAAAAAAGAGAAATTTAACAATCTCTTGTCATCGCACGCAGAGGTCTATAGACTGTCAGATGAACTCTTCATCAAAACACCGCCACCTCTCAAGGTTGTGTTATGCAACAATCCACCCTGCACGTGAGCAGATCTCATCGCTCCATCTGCTCTGTGTACATCCTCACAAACAAGTTCGTTCCTTGGCTGCCACTCGGTTTTTCTCGACCGCCTCTGTTGCTGCCGAAGGCCATTTGTGTCCTAATGTCTCCAACCTGCAGTCTGTTCTCTAATCCACGCACGTGCCTCTTTCTGGGTCTCGGTGCAATTGCAAGCAATGCATCTCTCCACGCTTAAATGCGCAATTTCTAGTCGTCATTCTTTGCTTAGAAAAGCAAGTGGGCTTGGCCAGGACAAGTCGTGGTTTTAAAGGAGTGATGGGGGATGGTCGAGGACAATGGAGTGGCAGCCAAGGGATGGAAGACGTCCACGAAGTGGAGCGACATGATCTGAGCATGTTGAAGTGCTCGGTGGATATTTGTAACGCAAAATCACCAGAGATAGGCAGCCGGTTTGGAGAGGCCGTCATCCAGCAGTTAATTAAGATTGGTTGTTGATTAAATGCGCGGTTGTCTCTGTTAAGACGTTTTCAAAATTTCAACTTACCTGTGATTTAAAAGTGACACAAGCATCCATTCCTGCTGCGCAAGTCGTCGGTGTTTCTTGCTGTCCAAAATCATTGCTGCCAACATAGCACGAGCTAGCAGCTGTAGAAATAAATCAAACACAGTGTTAGGGATTATTGTATTTATGCATGGGATGATGCCATGGTGCAACGGTTGGCACACTGGACTTACAATCCAGGGGTCACCACTTCCATTCAATCTCCCTGCACCGGTGCTCCATCGCCGCTGTAATCAAGTTTATTTTGTCTAACCAGTGAGAACTCGTTGAGAGCAAGGGGATATAATTTGCGTGAGTGATCTGGGTAACCAATAAGAAAAATCGTTACAATAAAGTACAGCAGCACCCCAGCAAATATAAATCAGCTCAATAGCATGCATGCCAGTAAAAAGGGGGTCCACCACAAGTTTCATGCAGCGGGGAGGAGGATTATGGTTTCTATATGCACATTTATTCGTCCCAATCAATTATTCAATGTGGGGGAGTAAAACAAACACCCTCCAATCTCGAGGGGCTTCCAAGAGCTCCCTCAAGTGGAGTCTTGTTCCACCAGCAGTAACGAAAGCAAGGCACCAGCAAAGCTGGTTGAACTCGATAGTTTAGACAGGACTCTCCTACAATCTCATTTAATGTTTACACAAAAAATGTCCCCTTCTGATTGGAACCACGTTGACAACATGACTACTGCCTCTGCTGATGCACTGTCAGTCAAATGCAAAGCTAACCTGATCGCTAAATTCAACCTCCTATCAAAGAAGAACCCAGAACCACACATCACAAAACTGGATGTTAACAAAGTCGTTATTAATCAGAGTAACATCCAGATTTCGGACAATCTGAAAACAGTATTGGCTAAAGGACTAAATTACGCTGTCACCCCTAACATATAACAGTAGAGGATATCATCTCTCATGTCGATGTAGCCCTCAAAGGCATAGGACACATCCAAGCAGACGTTGCGAGAGCTGAAATAGCCACTATTCTTAAGAATGCTAAGAAACCCATTAGCAACATTAGCAAAAACGAACGCTCTGAACTCGCTAATTTTAAAAAGAGGGATGATATAGTCATCCTCTCGGCCGACAAAGGCAATGCCACTGTCATTATGGATAAAAACTCATACAACAACAAAATCCAGGACTTACTCAATGATGGGAGTTACTCAAAAATTAAAAGTGATCCTACTAACAGCCTAACGATAAAAACCAACAAGATAATCACTAGTTCGACTTCCCTAATCGAACCATCCAAACTTCCTCCTTAAAACCCTCGGCTGCAAGACCTCCCAGATTCTATGGTCTTCCCAAGATCCATAAAGAAGGTACCCCACTGCGACCCATCGTGTCCACTATCAACTCCCCTACCTACAAACTAGTCCGTTTTTTATCGGACACTCTGCTTCCCTTCACTGGCAAGACCACCTCAGCAGTACTTAACTCAACCCAATTGGTTTCTATGGTCAAGGACACTGTACTGTCTTCTGACGATATCCTCGTCAGCTTTGTAGTATCTCTGTTTACCAAGGTCCCAGTGCCTGACACCATAACAACAATTGAAGATTTGGTCCAACATGGACTGAACCCTAATGTACCTGCGCTGGTTAGGCATTGCCTCACCAACACTTACTTTACCTGGAATGGTACCTTCTACAAACAAAATGAGCGTACCCCTATGGGCTCCCCCTTGTCACCAGTGATAGCCAATGTTTTCATGGAGAAATTTGAATCAGACACCATCCAGACATCCACCCTTCGCCCTTCCCTATGGAAGAGATATGTGGATGACACTTTCGTCATCTGGCCACATGGCCTCCCAGCATTGAACCATTTCCTAAACCACATTAATTCCAGACACCCATCCATCAAATTCACCATTTAAGTGGAGACAGATGGCAAGCTGCCATTCTTGGATGTTCTGTTTGAGAGGAGGGCCGATGGCTCTTTGGGACATTCTGTTTACAGGAAGTCCACCCATACACGTAAACAGAACATGCCAATTCGTCACTTGTACAGCACACCAGTGTGTTGGAGAGCCAAGCCACAACATTTACAAACCGAGTATGACTTTTTGCCAGTAATTACTATTTTCATCGGGCGACAGCCAGATTTGTGGAGAAGTCTTACTGTTTCGTTCCTTATATAGAGGCCTAGATGTGTTGACCACCCTTCTGCGCCCTTGCACAATGATGTGGGGGGGGGGGGGGGATTACCGAGGTAATTATGCATATGCATCATGCGAGCCCTTTAAACTTTTCCTTCCTGTCTATTGTGTTTATTAAAATAGCCCTCAGTTTAACACGTAGGCTTTCGCGACCAATGTTATTCATAATAAAGGTTTTTGGGTTAGATCGCGTTTATTTATAAATGTGTCGTAACCCTCCACCACCCGACACGGCCAATCAGCAAAAAAAGTGTCACGTTGACAAAAGACAAATAATTCACTACTTCAGCCCACCGGTGTGTTGAAGAGTTAATCCACATTTACAGTTTGAGTACGACGTTTCGCTGGTAAATACATCCAGCATCATCGGGCAATTCGCCAGAATGGTAAAGCCCTCGCTTGCTATATAAAAACCGGGAGCAAGCGAGGGCTTTACCATTCTGGCGAATTGCCCGATGATGCTGGATGTATTTACCAGCGAAACGTCGTACTCAAACTGTAAATGTGGATTAACTCTTCAACACACTGGTGGGCTGAAGTAGTGAATTATTTGTCTTTTGTCAACGTGACACTTTTTTTTGTTTTGCTGATTGGCCGTGTCGGGTGGTGGAGGGTTACGACACATTTATAAATAAACGCGATCTAACCCAAAAACCTTTATTATAAAATAGCCCTACCAACGGTAATCCCTATTGAAGTACGCTGCCCTTTGTAGGCATGCATTTAAACAATGTATTATTTGATGATTCGCTTCCACGCAGCACTAAGACGGTAGCTATCCGAACGGTTAAAGTTCTTTTGATTTCTTTCAATTTCGATAGATTCTCTAATTAGTCTTGGCCAGTAGTTGCTAGTTTTGCACAAAACTTCAACATGATAAAAATCAATTGAGTGTCCTTGTTGGCATGCGTGTTCTGTTACTTCTGCAAATGCAAGATGTACGTTGCCTCAATAATCCCCCCCTCCCCCCCCCCCCATCATTGTGCAAGGGCGCAGAAGGGTAGTCAACACATCTAGGCCTCTATATAAGGAATTAAACAGTAAGACTTCTCCACAAATCTGGCTGTCGCCTGATGAAGCTACCTGTAATTACTGGCGAAACGTACTCAGTGTGTAAATGTTGTGGCTTGGCTCTCCAACACACTAGTGTGCTGTACTAGTGACGAATTAGCATGTTCTGTTCATGCGACAACCCTTACTGGTTGGCTGTGTCGGCTTTTAACGACACATTTAGATATTTATGTGATCCAACCCCAAAACCTCTATTAAACATGCTCTGATGGTATATGCTATTGTCTTTGAAACCTATTCTTATTTTCATACCTTGTTGAAACTTGGGGACAAAAAAATTCCTACGATACAAAAAGCCACTCACCTCCTCTCTCGTGCATCATGAACAGAGCGAAGACCGCCAGCAAACGACCCGCGGCACCGTCCATTTCTTTGTTACGGCACTGGGATTAGAAAAAAAATGAGGGGTCAACCGGGTTTCCACTTTCGACGCGAGTCAACATTATGAAATCATCGAGAGTCGCCGTGGGAATAAATCCATGCGAGTTTGCAGGGTTTCTCCTGCGTAAAGCTACGCATCTGTGCTGGCGTGGGTCTCTGTGTGAATCAATGGGTTTCTGAATGTCTACGGATTACTATGTAAAGTAAATGAATGTATACTCTATGCTTTGTTCTGTAAAGCCACGTAGGTAGAAACATAAAATAAGACAAAAATAATATATTACGTCGTTTCGATTGCAACACAAGCGGTCGTCCTGAGGCGGAAAAAATGATCCAGCAGTTGAACTGCTGAACAAGCAAAAGAGCTGTTACAACAAGAGGTATTCATGTGGTGATGGGCACGCAAGCGGGGTCTGAGCTGGAAAGGGATTCATCCCCAGATGCAAGCACGTCAGTTGTGTAAATGGGGGAGATTAGGGAAAGATAGATTAGCATGAAATGAGCTTCCGTCACCGCATAAGAGTATCATTCCCGCATATGCGCACAACAGCAGTGTTAATGGGAGATTAGCACTATGTTGATGGGAGATATTAGGCAGGGAGTTTAAGGGGATTAGTAAGTTAATGTCACGTCTATGTGTAACACAAGCTGCGGCGCTGCGTACTGTGCTGTGAGGCAAGCGTGTCCATGCAAGAGAACCACCGTAACGGTAGTCGCGCCAGTGAGACACACAGCCCATCACACAGCCAGAACCATCGATACATCGAGGCTAAGGGAGCAGAGGTGGCCATGTTAGTGAGACCCCAGCCCGTTAATGGAGAGGCACCTAACAGGGCAATGCAACTAAGAGAGACGGAGATAACAGCCAAACGGTAGGGAAGAATGGAAGCACCACAGCAAGATACGACTTTGCTTGGTTAATAACGTCCTTCCAATGATTGCTCAGCTCATATCCATCTTCTCGGTTGAAATTGTCTGTGTTTATATATCTGGATGGATTCATGGACAAATCTTTGATGGTAGCCCGAAGGTTTGCAGAGTACCTTTGTCTCGGAAAAAAACAATATCGTGCGAGCCCACTACGTTATAACAAGGAACAGCCATTGTAGAGGTATTGGTTCTGCCGTGTTTCAAATCTGCCTTGTGTTCGCGAACACAGTCCGAGACATGTCGTTTCGTTTGCCCAATGTAACTGCTGCTGCAGACGCAACTTAGTTTGTAGACACCAGGGTATTGCATGTCAGGAATGACATCCTTCACAGATGGGATCAAATCACGAATTCTGTGTACTTATTGAATCGGACCTGCATCTTGTGTTTGTTTTAAGATTTTGGAAATCTTTTTGGTAACACCTGCTATGTATGGCAAGGTGATGGTTTTGATTGGGTCCCCAGATGGTTGTCTCCCCATGGTTGGGGCTACAGCTTTGCGGATTGTGCTGTCTGAGTATCCATTCATCTTGAGGGCTTGGTGTACGTGCTCCAGTTCACTGGCTAGGTGGCACTGGTCGGAGATGCAGCGGGCCCTATGGTGTATTGTTTTGATGAGGGAGTTCTTCTGGGCCGAATGTTGGTGGGAGTCAGGCTTTAGATAGGAATCCGTGTGGGTGGCTTTCCTGTAGATGGAATGTCCCAACGAGCCATCAGGCCTCTTCTCGATCAAAACATCCAGGAATAGTAGCTTGCCATCATTTGACACTTCCATGGTGAATTTGATGGATGGATGTATAGAATTTATGTGGTTGAAAAAATGGTTCAGTGCTGGCTGGCCAGATGACGAAACTGTCATCTACGTATCTCTTCCACAGGGAAGGACGTAGGGTGGATGTCAGGATGGCATCTGTTTCAAATATCTCGATGAAAACATTCGCTACCACTGGTGATAAGGGAGAACCCATAGGGGTACCTTCATTTTGTTTGTAGAATGTACCATTCCAGAGTAAGTGTTGGTAAGGAAGTACCTCAAAGTTACTTCCACTTGTACCTATGACTGAATTTGTCTCAAGCTCAGTCTATGCCAATCTATGCGCCTCTGTGTGGTGAGTCTATGGGTCTCTGTGTGGTGAGTCTATGGGTGTCTGTGTTGATGAGTCTATGGGTCTCTGCGTGATGAGTCTAGGATTCTCTGTGTGATGATTCTATGGCTATGTGTGATGAGTCTATGAGTCTATTCGTGATGAGTTTGTGGGTCTCTATTTGTGTGTGTATGTGTAGGGGGACTGTATAATAGAAGGTTCTGGAAGGTCGAGTTGAGATAGTTGAAAACAGGTGGCAATAAGGCACTGTCACACGTGTGATAATTAAGTTGGGGGCTCACTGTCCGATGGGGGTGTGGTCGAGCGGGTATAAAATGGGGAGTGAGGCCCGCGGTCTCCGCGCTTGCTCACAGACTAATCGACGACCAGAGGTGGACGACATCGGGGCCAACTATTCGAGATCAACAGTGCAAACCACCGGGGCTGAAGATAGCCATAATCAGTGTAGCAGTAGTTATGATCAAACTTTAAAAACGTTTGGAGAAATAAAGCTCAACTCCCCTGAAAATGGATATCTCCATGGAGCTTCTTTACATACATGTAAAGACTTGGATGACGAAGTAGTAAGAGCCAATTTTATTTGGACACTGCCACATTAAAATAACCCTAGGCTTTGTGCTCGTCTTCCAGCTTGTATCTTCCTACAAACGTCTCCACTCCTCGTGTTATTCCCCTTACATATTCCTCAGCCCCCTTTCTCAAACCCTATTGTCCTCGTTTTTTACCTTTAGCCAATCCCTGTTCTTCCCCTCTAACAAAGTCTGTTTTCCAATTTCTCATTCAAACCTTATACCGTCAATCCCTTTAAGAGTCTGTGTCCCGACCAATCACCGTGGAGGCCTCTTTCTTCCAATCGGAGAATGTTGTTTATTTTCAAATTGACGTTAGGCTGCATATTGGCTTGGGGTAATTTATCGGTCATTACATCTGTATGCATGATGAACTTAATTCACACTTTGCGAAGCCAACCTTCCCATCTCCGCTCTGATGTGTAACCGAAGGCTACTCTAGAGTCCAATATTGGTACACACACAATATAAAGAACGATCGTTTGATCGATTTCCATCACATCCACAGCGGACCAAACGTTGCAAGCCACCGGTGATCCGGGGACCCAACACGTTGAGAACCACTGGTCTAGCACAATAAGGAAAGAGTTTGTTTTCTTTCCCAACAGGCGGTCTAAAAAAAACACAAGCACCACAGTAGCTCAAAGGTAAGAGGATTGTGTTGACAGAAGTAGAAGAACAATTAGGTAAGAAAACAAGTTTTCCAATGCACACACTTATTGGCATTCAAAAACAGAAAATAAATTCCTTTGACCCCAGAATTAATCCTATTTGATGTGCTGAATAACAGTGGGTAGTTTCATTTTCTTTATGCAAGCCACCAACTTTTAATCAGCACATCAAATCTGATTGGCTCTGGGGGTCAGGATAATTTATTTTCTACTTATGAATGCAAAAAGGGTGTGCATTGAAAAAAGTTATTCTTACCGGACTTACGTGAATGTTAATCTTGTCAAAAGAATTTGTATAGGTACATATCAAAACATCTAATATATTTTAAATAGTGAAATAAAAAAGCCAATGATGGGCGGAACCTGTACTGGTTCTTTAAATAAAATATTGAATTGTCACACGAGACGACGAGTCTGTATGAAATGTTAACTTGTTAGGCATCGTAGATTCCATTATATTAAAGCTTCGAAAATTTGAAAGAATATAAACAGACAACAGTGCAAGTTGAAGAGACGTGTGTAAAATAGAAGCGAGTGATACGATGCTGAATATACAGTAGTTATCTCATCGATGATTTAAAAGCACTTTATATGAATTCTACATGGTGCATTAGTTATTGGCTGGTGGGGAAAAGGGGTGGCATTCCACTGTTGGGGAGAATAAGGGATGTTTAGGAAGGGTGATGATAGGGAAAGAGGGGGGTGAGGTTAGGAAAGGGGAAGGATGGTACTGGAGGGTGATGATAGGGAAAGGTAGCGCTGGCATGGTTAGGAGGATGGTTAAGGTTTTAAGGACGAGGTCAGGAAGAAGTAGAGGGATACCGTATTGAAAAAGAGACGAGTCTTAAGGGAGGAACGGAAACATGGTTCGTGAAGTTGCCCTTTTGATGTGCATTGGTAGTTTATTCCAATGGAGGGGAGCCAGAAGGGAAGAGGAGCGGAGATGTGACTGAGCGTCGGGGAGGTGAAGGCGTAGTAAAGCTGAAACCGGTTTAACTCATGGGTTGAACACGGAGACACGTTTTTCAACAACAAGAAAATGCAGCGCCTTCCATTTTTTTGCTTTAGCTTGCCGTTTTAAAAAAAGATACCCCCCAAATATAAAAAACCAGCCCACAATTGCATAGTCCTTCACAAGGGGATCGCCTTTCAAAAGGATTGCTTCAAGTCACGGTGATACTTTAAGATTTACTGGATAAATTTTTTTGCTTTGTTTTAAAACAGTTAATCCACACTTGCACAGGGCAGCTGTAAGATGTAAAATATGCGGAAAAGTACACCAATGAGGATATATATTTGTGTGCGCGTGCATGTGTGTGTGTCTGTGCATGCATGTGTGTATGTGTGTGTGTGGTGGTCTCCTTCTTTAAGAAGGGTGACCGTACAGACTCTAAGAACTACAGGGGCATCCCACTCCTCAGTGTGACGGGAAAGGTCCTGGCAAGGATTATTCAACATCGCCTTGCTAGGCACGCTGAGGCTTGCGGAGCCCCAATGCAGTTTCAGGAAAGGGCTGTCCTGCATATATGCCATATTTTATGTCCGTCTGCTACAGCAGAGGTGTAGGGAATTCTAACAAGACCTACATCTCTGCTTTATTGACCTGGTCAAGGCCTATGATACCATCAGTTGGCCTGGACTCTGGGTTGTTCTTAGTGCTTTGAGTCCCTGACCCTCTGCTCACGATCATTAAGGACCTTCATGATGGTGAGCGGCCCGGGTAAAACTACGTGGCTGGGAGTCAGAGCCATTCCATGTACACCTTGGGGTGCGACAGGGATGTCCTCTGGCTCCCACATTATTTAACATCTATTTTGACCACGTAGTTCGTGAAGTCTTCAATAGGTGTACCGGGGGAATTCCCATTTGGTACAGATATAATGGGATGCTGATCGATGCCCGGGTGCGTCAAGGAATGGCTCCCTATTGGCCAACCACGTTATGTATGCCGATGACTTAGTAATTGCTGCTCATTCAGAGGAGTTGGAGACGCTGCTGCTGAAGCATGCCACGAAGAGGTGGGGCCTTACCATCAGCCCCACCAAAACTAAGCACCTGCCTTGGTATTTTGTACCATCGGACACGCCACCCCCACAACTCCCCAATTGGTGATGGGCAGTTGTGGAGAGAGTGGAGAGTTTCCAATACCTTAGCAGTGTGCTCATGACCGGCTCCGGTTTAACAGCAGAGGTCTTACTCCGAATCAGTCGAGTAGCAATATCTTTTCATCAGTTGCACAACGCTGTGTGGAAGCTACCTGTTCTGTCGCTCCGCACGAAGCTTCAGGTCTTCTCGGCAACGGTCATTCCCTCCTTTCTCTACGCTTGCAAAACGTGCCGGCCTTTGTAGGTGCTCGCTACCACACTTGCCCCAACAGTCTGTTCAGGCTATACGGGGGGAATGTTTGTCTTTGAATCTTGGGTGGGGATCCAGCCCATAGCATCCAAATTCAGGAGCATTCGCTGGAAGGTGGCGTCGCGAAACAGGCATCAGACAATTGCCCCATGAACCTCACCTGTGGTGGCTAGTAGATATTTACTATTGCGCCTGGTATGCAGCTCAAGCAAGTGGCTAATATCATCATCACGTGGATATTTATAGCAGCAGGAAAATTCTATGAACGCGTGATGATGTTGATTCTTAAAGTGGAGGGTAAAAATCGGAGGTCCCGGAGAAAATTCAACGTGACCACGTGGAGAGAGAGACATGCAAACTACAAATATACAACACGCATTGTCAGGGTCGGGATAAAATCCACGACCTCCTGTATACCAGGCGAGGGAGTGAACGCCTCCCAGGCCATCTAGATATCACACTTTGTTTTTTACATTATCACTGTGTAAGGAGGACGAGTGATGAAATCCGAATCTGTATTTAGACTGGACGAATTTTATGAGCTAATAAGCTCTTTTTTTTACTGACAGATGTCCAGTTTGGGCGGGTCAGCGAGTTACAAGAGCGTCTCCTTGTCGTCGAAGTTTTGGGGTTCTCGTTGAACACTCCCTTAACTTACTGAATAGAAGAAGTGGCAGATAGGCCTCCATCCACCGTTGTTCCAAATTCCCGAAATCGGGGAAATCGACGCCCGAATACGGTGCCGAATTGGTGTTGTTCACTTGTAAAAATATCAGCAATAGTCTTCTTTGTGTTAAAATAATTGAACGATTATTTCTGAAATAAATGTGAACTATTCTTGCATGCTGCTGAGGTGTATAACTGGTTCATCATAAACTAATCATAAGCTATGCATTAACTGTTCATTATAAACATTTCTTTATAAACTATTCATCATAAAATGAAACCATTAATCATAGACTAATCACAAACTATTCATCACAAATGATTCATAATAAACTGTTCTTAAAACTATTGTAGCACATTAACTGTTCCTGCAGGTGTATAACCGGTTCACCATGAACTCTCCAGGCTTCTACTTTATTATTTCTGCGAACATTTTTTAACAAAATCATTTTTTCAAAATACCACTATTTCAAATAAGATAGTTACTTATGACCCACCCTCTATAAATGTGTAGGGGACTGTATAGAGAAATTATTAAAAACACAGTGTTAAGAAGTTTGGGAAAAGGTGGCAGTTGGGGACTGTATAGATCATTAATTAATGCACTTGCGTTGAGTTGATTGGGAACAGGTGGCAGGTGGGGGACTGTATAGATAATTAATTAATACACTTGCGTTGAGATGATTGGGAACAGGTGGCAGTTGGGGGACTGTATAGATAAATAATTAATACACTTGCGTTGAGATGATTGGGAACAGGTGGCAGTTGGGGACGTTATAGCGAATTAATTAATACACTTGCGTTGAGATGATTGGGAGCAAGTGGCAGTTGGGGGACTGTATAGATAATTAATTAATTCACTTGCGTTGAGTTGATTGGGAACAAGTGGCAGTTGGAGACTGTATATATAATTATTTAATTCACTTGGGTTGAGATGATTGGGAACAAGTGGCAGTTGGAGACTGTATAGAGAATTAATTAATTAATTTGCGTTGAGATGGTTGGAAACAGGTGGTAGTAGGAGACTGTAATTATCTTGATAATTTCTTGTGACATTGAATTTTCTTACCAAATCTGACAACGAAAGTATACAGTCCCTGCCCTCCAATAAGGCAGCGGTAGTAATTTACGTACTCTTTGGTTCTTTCGGTAAAGTCATGTAGGTAGAAAACATGATAGATCATGACGTTTCAATCGCAACATAAGCAATCGTCATCAGGTGAGACAAATACAGCAGGAGACCTGCTGCTTCAGGAGTTCAACTGCTGCCTCAGCAGTTCTCCTGCTGTGCCCAGAGCGAGGTGATAATTTTTATCCCAGGAACGTGAAAATATTTTTCCCACCAGTTCTGTTATTTGTGGAACGCGGTTCTGCCCCAACATATACGGTGAGGTCTGCCCCTTATTTGTTCATTTTCGTGGTGGAGAGCGAAATTATTTCTGCTGATATCACTCCTGGCTGAAGATTATCCACGAGAGAGAAAAACTCGAGAGAGTCTTTGGCCTACTCCTCCTATAGGTGTGTAGTGACATATAATTGGTCACTTAGCAGCACAGCGCTTGTTGCTGGAAGAGAAAGGGATCTGCAGTTTCAGCAGCCCTGACAGCAGGTCACGTGATAGACCAGAGAGAGGGATGTAGGGGAAAGGTTACAGAGGGGGCACATGAGGGAAGCCCGGGAACCCGCGAGTAGGTTCCAGAAAGAAGGTGTGGCCAAGGTGGAGCGAGGCCAGGCTGGGAGGATAAAAGGGGGCCCCGAGCGGGAACTTGGGGCTGTCGTTTGGAGTGGGATCCCGTCGTGCTGCTGGAGTCTTCTTCGCCGTCTACGCCTTCACCATCCCGGCATTGCCAGTCAGGCAGTCTGCCAGCTGTCCTGACTGGGAGCTGTAGTTACTTTGTGTGAACTGTTAAGGCTGTTAATAAACAGTGCCTCCTACTCTTAGTGTATCTGACCAATTCCCTACAGGTGTACCCATACATCACCCCCCCCTCCCCCCCACTAATAAACACTACGTGCCAAATCAACAAACTGCGGTATATATGTTTATGCTATTGACGGGATAAAGGTAGTATGGTGTGGGGAGTTGGGGGGAGGCGGAGGGTGGATTAATGGAACTTAAACCAATATTTTCAACCCTGCCTGTGCCAGGAAAATTGAATCATGTATGTATGTTGAACTTATTTTGCATCGTGCATAAAAAAACACGTGATAATTGGAGGTGCATGTGAACGGACAACAAACTGAACACAACTATTCTAGATTTGAAGTTTTCGTGACTGCAGGGATCCATAACTCTTTGGTTCTTTCGGTAAAGTCACGTTGGTGAAGATTAAAATAATAAAAGAAAAATGAAAAATAACTCAAATAAATCACGATGTTTCGGGCGCAACACAAGCGTCCATCATCAGGTGGGGACAACCACAGCGACCTCAGCAACTGTGTTCGCTGTGGTTGTCCCCACCTGATTACGGACGCTTGTGTTACGCCCGAAACATCATGATTTAATTTAGTTTTTTTTGTCACCTACGTGACTTTACCGAAAAAACCAAAGAGTATGAACACAACAACAATCATTATTTGGTTCATTCGGTAAAGTCACGTAGATATAAAAATGAAGTGCAGTGGTTTGCACACTGACCTCTAAACCCTGGTCACCTGAGTTCGATTCCCAGCCAGGGCTAACTGACTATTAACTAAATATATATTTTGTCAGGTAAGGCTCAAGGATGTATAGAACTCTTTGTCAAAAGCGACCTGGCTATCACAAATATCTAAAGAAAGTGGCCTATCGTCACGGAGACGTTTATAGTAGCCAAATACTCAATATGCGTGATGTTGATTCCAAATGTGGAGGGGAAAACCAGAGGACCCGGATAAAAATCCCCGTGACCAAGGGGAGAGAGACATGCAAATTCCAAACATGCAACAGGCGTCAGGGTTGTGATCGAATCCACGACCTGTATACCAGGTGTGATCAGAATCAGAATCAGAAAGGGTTTTATTCGCCATGAAAGCTCACACCGACACGGAATTTGCTTTGGCAGGATGTTGCATACATTCAACATATAGGAATCTAAAATCTTAAATAAGTTTTAAACAAGTCTTACTATAATAAGGGTTAAAAGTCTAACACCAAGAGGCTGAAGTATATAAAATTGAATAAATATCGAATATAAAATAGCTTTAAGATATAATTTAAAAATACAAATAGGTTAACATAGTTCATATCGGCAAGGTGTCATTATGTAGATAAAATGTAAACATCTCACTAGCCACCGTGTCCGTGACGTGATGGAAAGTGTCGAGCCAGATGATTTCTTGCACGAACGCACGCAAGAACGAGGAAGTTCACACAAAATATATTACACTCCCTCCGGGCACATACCACATTTCATCGTTACAGACAAGACAGGCTCCTGCCTGTCCTTATGTATACAATGGTAGAAATACCAATAGAAAAAGAGCACTCTTCGTCAGTGGTATTTTCCCCTTATCAAACGATCAATCATTGTCAGCCAGCAGAAAATCAACGCTGAACAAATGCCTCTCCAAATCGCACTTTAATCTACCCCTAGATCATCCGGTGATGCGAAAAACGCTGACCCAGCACCTGACCCAGCACCTGCCACGCAAGGCATGACTTCTGTGCTCTGTTTTCTTCAGTGGGGCCGTCCTCTTGGATGCATTTCTTTGGCTGCCACTCAACATCGTTGACCATGAACTATGTATGTGTGCATGTGTATGTATGTCTTTGTATGTATGTGGCGAGCGGTGGCGCATTGGTTAGTTGTTGTGTGCAACGAACCCGGCGACCAGAGTAGGTGGCCAGCACCACGTCTGGCTTTGTTTGTCTCCCCAGTGGCGACGTTTACTACACATTGGATCAGGTACTCATTTGAGGCTGAGTTGACCTAGGGGAGGCCTAGAGTCGGTTAATTTCGCCGCTGGTGTTGGTGGCCGTGAGCGGGTATCAAACTCTGCCGGGTTGACAGTGCAGTGTATCGCTAACCGCTCCGCTACCGCTCCCCACACTTAAAATTTTTCACACACACACTCATTCACTCTCACACATTCACTCACTCTGATAAAACGGGAGAACGTACACAACTCTATACACTGAAAGGCGCCCCAGTGGAGAATTGGAGTTAGACCATTTTTTGCTGTAAGGCACAAGTAAGGAATTTCAAGAAGTTTAACACGTAGGCTTTCGCGACTAATATCCATAATAGAGATTTTTTGGGCTAGATTGCGTAAATATATAAACTTGATGATGATGATGATTTTTTTAAGTTTTAATTCTCATGATGATGATACTACAATGAGAGAATTAAAACGTAAAAATTATAGCCATTTTAAATATAAAAGCGGAGTTGTGGTTGTGAATTAGCTGTGAGAGAGGCACCGTGTTCCATTCTGGTCCGAGAGCTCATACACATCAAAACAAGCCAGATGTTAACTCCCTCGCGTGGTATACAAGAGGTCGTGGGTTCGATCCCGACACCGACGCATGTTGTGTATTTAGATTGTGCGCGTCTCTCTCTCTCTCTCTCCCCATGGTCGTGTAGATTTTTCTCCGGGTCGTCTGGTAATTTTCGCTCCAAATTTAAAAACGTCCGCTATCGGGTATTTGGCTGCTGCTGCAGATTTCCACGTGATAAGCCACTTCGTTGAGTTATCATTCGTGGCCAGGTTGCTTCTGAAAATGAGCTATATATCTCAGCAACAGCCAAATACTACAAATGCATGTTTTTTTTAATGTCGAGGGGAAAATAACCGGAGGACCCTGAGAAAAATCCATGCGACCATGACGGATACAGAGAGAGACACGGAAACTCCAAAAACAGGCATCATCAGGGTCGGGGTCGAACCCACGACCTCCTGTATACCAGGGGAGATAGTTAACATCTCCATAGCCACCGTGATCTCACGTAGTAAACTAGTGTAGTCTGCGCTCATATGAATGTAGAAATAGCACAACCACACGAACTCTCTCCTGTGAGCTCTCTGTGGCCAAGCATCAGCTTCGGCTTTGTCGTTCAGCTCTTGAACATATTTTGCTGACATGCCCAGGGATATACTGTACATCTTTCCCACGCAATCGCTAAAAGCCGTGCAAACTTACGACAAATATTCAACGGAGGTATTAGGAAGGAACAAAAATCCATCAAAAGTCAACCGAAGCGATTTCCTGGCTGATATGCAGAATCAGAGGTATCGTATGTTTTGCACAAAATTATCGTGAACGTAGTCGTGGGTTTAACTCTCCGACACAAAACAACCAGTTAGTGCTGAACTAGTAAACTAATTGTACACGTTTTGTGTTCCGTGACACAAACCCCTTACTGATATTCGCTGTGTCAGGTGGTGATGGTGGCTGATTTAAAGCTACATTTATATTTTTAAGCGATTTAACCAGAAATAAAATCCTTTATTACCGAAAATACTGAGGTTTTGTGACAATAATTACTTAATATTTTAACTAACTTTTATATTCCTCAACAACCAAAATATGAAATAATAACCTTCCCTATATAAGATGGCTATTATCTGGTAAAGTAACTGTTTTTTTTCTTGGAGCAATCGACAGAAACGATGGCATTGTCCAGAAAAAAAATGTGGCAGGTACCATTCCTGGCAAAAACACGAAAAGTCTGCCTTCTTTATTCACAAAGTACCATGGAGTACCTTCCCCTGGAGGCAGGAGCGACAGTGCCCAATTACGATTTAGTGATACGCGACAGATATCGCAACAGCGCGGTGTTGCACTTACCGACTTTTAAAATTGTTGAGAAAGGAGCTGAAAATCTCAGACTAGGCGTGATTATCGATCTTCAAACAAAGTCAGCGGACACTCACATGATGTATCTGTGTGCGCATATATGTATAGGAGTTAAGGGGCCATCCATATAGCACGTACGCAAAATCTATCAAAACTTGACCCCGACTCTCCCCCCTTTACACACACGTACTTTTTACACCCCAACCCAAAACACGTACGTACGCTTGACGCACCCCCCCACCTCGAATCCTACAGAACTTCCGATATTTGATCCACGCAGAAAACAAAGCAAACAGATAGTTTGCCTGTCTCCCTGCAGTCGTGTGGATTTTCCTCTGTGTCATCGGGTTTTTCCCTCTACATTTAGAAACACGCGTTCAGAGTATTTGGCTGCTGCTATACATTTCCACGTGGTAATAAGCCACTTCGTTGAGCTGCAACCATCTGTGACAGCCATGTCGCTTCTGAAAAAGAGCGAAAAATTCTCAGTGGGCTTTACACCTGGTACAATATCAAAGTTAGTATTGTTCACCTAACTCCAAGAAGCGAGCCTTGCTCCCATGGTGTACGCGGAATCATCAGTCACTCGGCATATCGGTAACGACATTGAAGGAAGCTTGGCAGTTGAAAGCTTTGGGCAGTTTCAGTCCCAGTCATTTCTGCTATTATAGGATCACCAACAGTGGAGGAAAAGCCAACGAATTGGCTGCATCAGCTTCTAGTTACCGAACGAATGCATGCCAATATTGTGCTCATTACACACAAAGCGCTTTCCACAAGTGAGCGACGATAACTTGCTGCTGATATCCTCAAGGTGCATAAACTATCATCATGGGAACTATGCTTATCATCGCAGCAGCAGTGGCTTTTGGCTAACCACTGAACAAAGAGGGGCCACCGCTTTGTGCGGCGCTTTCAGGTGCGCTTCCGCAGCCATCTGGAACGTTCTTCCTTCCGATATTAGGAAGCTACGGGAACTATGTATTTAAATCTAGTTTGAAGACTAATTCGATTTTTTGTTTAGTTCATTGTCCTTGGCCCGCACCTCCGATTATCACGGTTGGATACGTACGGTGCGAAAGAAGTTCAACATACATAACATGAATACATGCAGGTGACCAATTATTCATGGAATCCGGTTTCTATATTCCAAGACTATTTCAAAATGAATTTCAAGTGTTAAAAAGGGTTGATGTTAAAATAAATATGTTCATTGCTAGCTTATATTTGAAGAGATATTATAGAAAAGTGACTCGGTGCCAGAGAGTGTTTAAAATGTCAAGAATGCGGAAAAGTACAAAGGTGTGCTGGATATCTGTGGGGGTCTGGCCATTGCATGCAAATTCAGGATTGTGGCTGCGAGATTTGCTGCAGTGATTTAGCGCACTGCCCTCTAAACCCCAGTCACATGAGTTCGATTCCCAGCCGGGACTAATATGTTATTAAAAAAAACTTTTATTTTGCAACAACACCTCCTCTTGATTGTATGTCTAATCGCAATTTATTATAGCCTTCAATTCCTATTAGGCTCGGAGTTATACGCGAGATCAGCCATGTTTCAGACAGACAGTTATTCTAAACGTAAAGGGAAAAACCAGAAGGACCCAGAGGAAAATCCACGCTTATTCTGGGAGAGAGACACACAAACTCTAAATGTACAGCAGCAGGAATCCTCAGGGTCTGGATTGAACTCATACCCTCCTGTATACCAGGCGAGGTAGTTAACATCTCCTAGCCACCGTGGCACCCAGGACTCTGGCAGGGCTTTGTTGTCGTCTTGGTATTATGACGCCTGCAATATCTATTCTAGCAAATTGCAAACATTCGTTGAAATTCGATCTTCCAGCGTGACGGTTGAAGCAATGGAATGTTTAGTTTCTTTAATCCCTCCATCTCTGTCCTCCCCGCACTATAAATGGGTATTCCAGAGTTCGTCGATCAGAGGGTCAGTGCTTCCAGTTCCACCAGTATGTCTGGCCACTATAATGACAGAAGGGCAGTTTATATGAAATATATATTGTACCGAGCTGCTTTGCTCCCACATCTACCCCTCCTTGCTAGCACCATTTCGCATTGGCCAGAGTGATGGGGCGATAACCCCCAAACATGCACAGGGAGCAGTGCCCCTCAAATCCAAAAAGTGAGCTGATAAAGGGGCTGTACGTGTACGTGCTTCGTTCTCAACCAGAAGAAAACCTAGAGACCTCTGTCCATCCGCTGATGCATAAAGAGCCACCAAAATCAACGTCAGTCATTTTCGTTTGTGTTTATTGTTGTTGTTACATCATTCCAAGTGATAGACAGTGAAGAATCGTGAAAAATAGGGGGGGGGGGGATGGTTAATATATAACTTTCACGTAGGGGCGTCATGATGGCAAGATGTTAACTACCTTGCCTGGTATATAGGAGGTCGTGGGTTCGATTCCGATCCTGACGCCTCTATATTTGGAGTTTGCATGCGTCTCTCCCATAAGATACCCGAGTTTGATTCCCGCTCACGGCACCAACACCAGCGGCGATTATCTGAACCGGCCTTGGGCCTCCCCTAGGTCGACTCAGCCTTAAATGAGTACCTGATCCGATGTGTAGTAAACATTGCCACTTGGGAGACAAACGAAGCCAGACATGGTGCTGGCCAGCTACTCGGGTCACTGGGTTTGTAGAGCATTACAGCTAAGCAATGCGCCACTGCTCGCCACATACATATAAAGACATGCATACGTACACACATACATAGTTCATGGTCAACGATGTTGAGTGGCAATCAAAGGAGTGCAACCAAGAGGACGGCCGCACTGAAGGAAATGGAGCACGAAGTCACGCCGAGCGTGGCAGGTGCTGGGTGAGCGTTTGTCACATCGCCGGGTCATCTAGGGGTAGATCAGAGTGCGATTTGGAGAGGCCTTTGTTCAGTGGTGACTTTATCCTTATGGCGGTACCAAATAATGCAAAATGGCCGAGGCAATTGAATATTTTATTTCTGGGACACTATTTGTTCGGGGTGGAGAGTGAGGTAGTAGAGTGAATCGTTACATCCTTGAGGATAGAGATTTTGTTCGGGTCTACTGTGGGCGTTGCAAGTGTGTCGCTAAATGCCCTTTGAAAGATGGATGAGGCTCGCTGCCTGTTGGCCATAAACTGTGCGTGTGAAAAGGCAAAAAAACATATTTTGTTCTGTCCAATTTATTTCAAGGTCGTAGCACCAGATGAGACGAATAAGTAATTTAGAAGTCTCATAGTAGATTATTATTTTATGCAGGCTGTCTCACAAGCTCGTGGTCGAACTCTCCCATGCACCCTGCGATGAGTTTTTTTTTCCATGAAAGTCAAACTGATGTTTCAGCTTTCAATGCTGGAAAATAGCCAAAGTAAGTGAAAACCAAATTCAATGTGCTTTATGTATGGGTGTGTGCAGCCATAACAGATGTGCTAATCAGCCAAATGAAATTGAACATTTTACCTGCAATTTTTCATGCATATATAGTCTTTGGTGACTGGGCTTAGACCATCAAATGCACTTGAGAACCCAGTTAAATTACAAGTGACTGTAACCTAGATTCAAACCTATATCCCAGTGGTTCTGGCTTAGCTCCCTGACCGATGAAGCACCCATCATTTAACAGTTGTACAGGCGAATTTAAACTTTGAATAGTGCATCGTATACAGCTCGTCGAGATGATTCGATTGCCGTATCGTCGACCATCAGACTTAAAATGACTGCATCATGCACAATATGCGATAGCCGGGTACTATGGTACCCCCGGATACCCTCTTAAGGTTCATATTTAATTACCTCGGTTATTTTGTATTATTTGGAACCCCGGGGTACTGCCATCAGAATAAAATGTTAAAAAGGATGGTATTCACCAACATCAAGTCGTAAATGTTGCAGGAGATATTTGAGAAAAGTGACAAGGTGCCAGAGGGTACGTTTAAAATGGCAAGAATGCGGAAAAATGTTGAGGTTATACCATTGCATGCAAATTCAGGATTGTGGAAGGGAACTTGTATGCAGCGGTTATCGCATTGACCTCTAAACCCCGATCACCTGAGTTTGATTCCCAGCCGGGGCTAACTTACTATTAAATCAATATATACACATCAATAATTGTCATCCAGCAGCAAGTGAACCTTATGGCAGTACCCTATGGTACTATGCTGTCAACGTCTGAGATGCAGTCATTTTTAGTCTGTTGATGGTCGGCGATGCGGCAATCGACTCATCTCGACGAGCTATACACGATGCACTATTCAAAGTTTCAATTATCCTGTACAACTGTTAAATGATGGGTGCTTCATCGGTCAATGAGCTAAGCCAGAAGCACTGGGATATAGATTTTCATCTAGGTTACAGCCACTCGTAATTTAACTTAGTTCTGAAATGTAATTTAATGATCTAAGCCCAGACAATGACTATACAAGTATAAAAAATTGCAGATAAAATGTTCAATTTTATTTGTCTGAATAGCAGATGGCATGATAAAAAAAACTGTCTCGTGGCTGCACAAACACCCATCTACAAAACACACTGAATTTGGTTTTCACTTACTTTGGCTTTATTCCAGCATTGAAAGCTCAAACATCGGTTTGACTTTCATGGGAACGAAACTCATCGCAGGGTGCATGGGAGAGTTTGATCGAGTTTGAGAGACATCCTGCATAAAATAATAATAACAATTCTACTGTGAGACTTCTAAATGGCGTCTTCGTCTCATCATATGGCGCTACGGCCTTGAAATAAATTGGACAGAACAAAATATCCCGTTTTTTTCCGTTTAACACGCACAGTTTATGGCCAACAGGAAGAGCCTCACTCATCTTTCAAAGGGAATTTAGTGAAAATCTTGCAGCGCAGTAGTACACCCGAACAAAATCGCTATCCTCAGGGGTGTAACGATTCACTCTACTCCCCCACCCTCCACTCCCCGGAAAATAGTGTTCCAGAAATAAAATATTTAATTGGCTTGGTCATTTTTATTATTTGGAACCCCGGGGTACCGCCATTAGGATAATTTAACAGGTAATATAGCTCTGGGCATTAGAGCTGTACGCAGCTACGGTCTGTTCTCCTCTAACGCCACGTGTTTTCACGAACGCGAATTGAACATATGCAACGCGATTAACGTATTCTGGAATGATTTTTTTATAACGCGGATGCGAATTGGATATTGAAACGCGATTGAGTGACTAACTCTACGTATTGCACACTCTAAATGAAGGACGTGGGCAGGTGCTCCAAATCGAAGGCAAACACATTTATTGTGGTCAATCTGTAAAATGCAACAGCACGTGTCACAAACAGCAATCCCCAACCGAGTCGCCATTAACCACATGACAGGTGTACAAGTCTGGTGAATCAATAACATACTCTTTGGTTCTATTCGGTAAAGTCACGTAGGAAAAAAATAAAACAACAAAAATCACGACGTTTCGGCTACAACACAAGCGGCCTTCATCAGGTGAAGGGACCAGCCTGTCTCGAAGACTGGGCTGGAGTGAAACAGAGCCAAGCTCAGACTGCGACCTTTAAGCTGTGTGAGAGGGATTAAGGTGCCTCGACAAAGGAATTAGCGTAAAAATTAGCATTTGATTGGCGGACTTAGCATGATGAAAGGTGTAGCACGCGGCAGTGCACCTTTAAGCTGTGTGAGAGAGATTAAGGTGCCTTGACAAAGGAGTTAGCGTAAAAATTAGCATTTGATTGGCGGACTTATCATGATGAAAGGTGTAGCACAGTGATCGGCACCGGCAGTGCACCAGCCTGTGCTGCGAAAGTTTGGGGTAACACTACATGAAAAATATACTGTACCAATGAAAATTAATTTAATGTTTAGTTCGATTTAGAACATCTTTACAATGGTTGCTTAATTTGAAACCATCTTCTCGGTTGAAATTGTGTCTGTGCTTGTAGATCTAAATTGCCTCGTGAACAATCAAATGCTAATTTTTTTATGCTAATTCCTTTGTCGAGGCACCTTAATCCCTCTCACACAGCTTAAAGGTCGCAGTCTGAGCTTGGCTCTGTTTCACTCCAGCGCAGTCTTCGAGACAGGCTGGTCCCTTCACCTGATGAAGGCCGCTTGTGTTGTGGCCGAAACGTCGTGATTTTTGTTGTTTTATTTTTTTTATCTACGTGACTTTACCGAATAGAACCAAAGAGTATGGATCCTTGCAGTCACGAAAGCTTCAAATCTAGAATTGATAGCCTCTACCGGGAGGGTTTTCACCTATCTGTTAGAGCTTTTAACAGACAACGGGACAAGAAGTCACAGCTCATCGAGACGCTGACCTTCCTCAAAAGATGCCGCGATCACAAGGTAATACCCATCGCCTTCACACTCACTTCTGCTGCTGTGTCCTCACTGAACTCTAAACAGATTCTGTTTAAGGCCAGCCTCTCTTTAATCTCAGAGAAGATGACTACTCCGTTTTGAACTCGATACTTTAGACAGGACTCTTCTACAAGCTCATTTAACGTTAACACAAAAAATGTCACCTTCTGATTGGAACCACGTAGACAACATGACTGCTTCTTCTGCCGATTCAATTTCAATCAAAAGCAAAGCTAACCTAATTGCTAAATTCAACCACCTATCAAAGAAAAACCCGGTTCCACAGATCACAAAACTAGACGCTAACAAAATTGTCATCAATCAGAGTAACACCCCGATTTCGGACAATCTGAAAACAGTATTGGCTAAAGGACTAAATTTCGTTGTCACCCCAAAACATATACCGATAGATGATATCATTTCTCAGGTCGATGTAGCCCTCAAAGGTATAGGACACATCCAAGCAGACGTCGCGAGAGCTGAAAAAGCTACTATTCTTAAGAATGCTAAGAAACCCGTTAGCAACATCAGCAAAGATGAACGCTCTGAACTCGCGAAATTAAAAGAGAGACATGATATAGTCATCCTCTCAGCCGACAAGGGCAATGCCACTGTAATTATGGATAAAAACTCATACAACAATAAAATTCAGGACCTTCTCAATGATGGTAGTTACTCAAAAATTTAAAATGACCCTAATAATAGCCTAACTATAAAAACCAACAAGATCATCACAAGTTCGACCTCCTAATTGAACCAACTAAACGTCCCTCCCTAAAACCTGCTGCAAGACCCCCTAGATTCTATGGTCTTCCAAAGATTCGTAAAGAAGGCACTCCACTACGACCCATCGTATCCACGATCAACTCCCCTACGTATAAGCTAGCACGTTTTCTGTCGGATACCTTGCTACCTTTCACTGGCAAGACCTCCTCAGCAGTACTTAACTCAGCCCAATTGGTTTCTATGGTCAAAGATGTTGTACTGACCCCTGACGATGTCCTTGTCAGCTTCGATGTGATCTCCTTGTTCACCAAGGTCCCGGTACCTGATACCATTGATATAATTGAAAATTTGGTACAATATGGACTAAACCCCGAGGTACCTACGCTGGTCAGGCACTGCCTCACCAACACCTACTTCACTTGGAATGGTTCCTTCTACAAGCAAAATGAGGGTACTCCCATGGGTCCCCCCTTGTTACCAGTGATAGCCAATGTTTTCATGGAGAAATTTGAATCGGATGCCATCCAGACTTCCACCCTCAGACCTTCCCTGTGGAAGAGATATGTGGATGACACTTTCGTCATTTGGCCACATGACCTCCCAGCTCTGAACCTTTTCCTACACCACATCAATTCCAGACATCCCACCATCAAATTCACCATGGAAGTGGAGAAAAATGGCAAGCTACCATTCTTGGATGTTCTGTTTGAGAGGAGACCTGATAGCTCATTGGGGCATTCTGTCTACAGGAAACCCACCCACACAGATTCCTACTTGAAGCCTGATTCCCACCACCACCCAGCCCAAAAGAATTCTCTCATCAAAACTTTATACCATAGGGCTCTTTGCATTTCGGACCAACACCACCTGACCAGTGAATTAAAACATGTACACCTGGCCCTCAAAAGGAATGGATACTCTGACCGTACCATCCGCCAAGCTGTTTCTCCCTCCATACAGAAACAACCACTTGATATTCCGGTCAAAACCATCACACTACCATATATAGCAGGCATTACTAAAAAGATTTCCAAAATTCAAAAAAACACAAGATCCAGGTCCGGTTCAATACAGTACATACAATTCGTGATCTGATCCCATCCGTGAAGGATGTCATTCCTGACTTACAGTACCCCGGGGTTTACAAATTGAGTTGTACCTGCAGTGATTGCTATATCGGGAAGACGAAGCGACATGTCTCTGACTGAATTCGCGAGCACAAATCAGATTTGAAACACGGCAGAACGAATTCTTCTGCCGTAGCTGATCACTGTTACAACACTGTGGGTGTTCACGATATAATTTTCTCCGATACCAAGGTTCTTTGCAAACCCACAGGTTTTTATCAGAGATTTGTTCACGAGGCAATTCAGATCTACAAGCACAGACACAATTTCAACCGAGAAGATGGTTTCAAATTAAGCAACCATTGTAAAGATGTTCTAAATCGAACTAAACATTAAACTAATTTTCATTGGTACAGTATATTTTTTCAAGTAGTGGTACCCCAAACTTTCGCAGCACATGCTGGTGCACTGCCGGTGCCGATCACTGTGCTACACCTTTCATCATAAGTCCGCCAATCAAATGCTATTTTTTACGCTAATTCCTTTGTCAAGGCACCTTAATCCCTCTCACACAGCTTAAAGGTGCACTGCCGCGTGCTACACCTTTCATCATGCTAAGTCCGCCAATCAAATGCAAATTTTTATGCTAATTCCTTTGTCGAGGCACCTTAATCCCTCTCACACAGCTTAAAGGTCGCAGTCTGAGCTTGGCTCTGTTTCACTCCAGCGCAGTCTTCGAGACAGACTGGTCCCTTCACCTGATGAAGGCCGCTTGTGTTGTGGCCGAAACGTCGTGATTTTTGCTGTTTTATATTTTTACCTACGTGACTTTACCGAATAGAACCAAAGAGTATGGATCCTTGCAGTCACGAAAGCTTCAAATCTAGAATTAATCAATTACAGTTTTCCTTAAACCCAATTCGACTTCTGATAAACCATTTGTCTTTGACAGTAAACTTTGCACTTCACTATTCAAATATTACTTTCATCCTAAGCTGTATGTCTAGCTATACCATCCACTTAAATCAGTATCTTACACCCATTACCTGTACTGTATACGTACAATATACGTACTGTACGTGTCACCATGTGTTCTATTCCCAATAGCATTGCAAATAGTTATACTCTGGGTGCATGGGCATGGTTGAAGAATAACAGTATTTGCGTTAAATAATTACAATAATTACAGTACGTCATCCTTTAAAGTGCATATTGCTCAAACCCCTCCTATCTTCTTATATTTAAGAGTTTACGCGCGTGCGTGCTTGCGAGGGTATGTGGCTCACGGACGGTGGGCTTTGTGTAGTAAAAAATTCGCCAGGCAGCACGCCCTACGCCCCGGGGTGGGAACGGGCTATTCCGTTTTCTCATCCCTAAACTTTAAAGTAGTTTAATTAACAAAATTTGTGGCATTATTATTATTTTAAATATTTACTTATTGTGTGTCATCGACCGTACCAACTGACGACAATTTGCCTGGGGTGGGGGGTTGGTGTGGACCCTGCCAAGTGATGCGCGTTCGCTCCAGCTCGCGGGGGAAATTTTATTTTACGAGCTTAACATGCAATAAATATACACATCATGCTGCGGATTTTTCTTCACAGTCTCATGTCCTCTTTGCCACCCCCCCCCCCAACACGATGCGTCCAGTTTCTACAACAGAGTCCGTAGATAATAATTTTATACTGCTTAGATACCATTATTCTTGCACGGGAGGGGGCATGGCTGTGGGGGTAGTGGCCCAGCCTGCCAACGTGCCACCTCCCCCGCCTGTGCAATGTAGGCCAGGACGGGGGCTCCGCATGGGCCTAGGCCTGGCCAAGCCTATGGTAAGTACACATTTCCTTGCTTCTTACGCTAACAACTCACGTTCATTGTTTACTATTATTAAACAAATAAGTTGACAAATATTACAATAATAATATTCTTAGCTCTTTCGGTAAAGTCACGTTGAAGGAAACAATAAAATAATAAAAAATATATAAAACAATAAAAATTCTCACGACGTTTCAACCATAACGCAAACGGTCATCATCAGGTGTGAAAAACCAACGGCAAGAAACATTTGAAAGAAGTGGCGGTTTGCATTTATTTAATTTTAAACGGTGTATTTTTTTTTTAAAACGTTAGCGCCACAGGCAGCGATTTGGCAGTTTATTTAGAAGGACGAGTCCATCTATGTTCTCAAAAGAGGAGGGGGGAGACGAAAATTAATGTATGCTGTCTGAAAGCCACCGTAAGCGTGAACAATCAAGACCTGAAATGGTTTATCAAATCTTTCCAATGATTGCTAAGCCAGAATCCATCTTCTCGGTTGAAATTGTCTCTGTGCTTGTATATGTGGATAGCCTCATGAACGAATCTCTCATGGTAGCCAGATGGCTTACAAAGAACCTCTGTCTTGGAGAAGTTAATGTCATGTGAGCCTACTGAATTATAACAATGATCTGCCACGGCCGAGGTGTTGGTCCTACCGTGTTTAAGGTCTGCTTTGTGTTCACGAATGCGGTCCGAGACATGGCGTTTGGTTTCTCCAATGTAACTACTACCACAGAGGCAACTTAGTTTGTAGACACGAGGGTACTGTATGTCCGGAATCACATCTTTTACAGACAGAACCAGATCACGGATTTTTATGTAATGTGTTGAAACGGACCTGGATCTTATGTTTATTCAAGATTTTGGAGATCTTTTTTGTGATCCCCACAATGTAGGGTAAAGTGATGGTTTTGAAAGGCTCCTCAAAAGGGTCCTTCTTCATGGTTTGAGTGATAGCTTTGCGGATTGTATAGTCGGAGTAACCATTAGCCTTAAGAGCTTGGTGTATGCGCTTGAGTTCACTGCCTATGTGTTCCTGGTCGGATATGCATTGGGCTCTATGGTACAGAGTCTTGATGAGAGAATTCTTATGTGATGGATGGTGGTGGGAATCCGGTTTCAGATAAGCATCTGTATGGGTAGCTTTACTGTAGACAGAGTGGCTCATTGAACCATAAGGTCTCTTTTTTACTAGGACATCCAAAAAAGGTAGCTTGCCATCTTTTTCGACTTCCATGGTTAATCTGATGGCTGGGTGTATGGAATTGATGTGGTCGAAGAATTGGTCTAGAGCAGGCCGGCCATGTGGCCAGATGACAAAAGTGGCATCCACGTACCTCTTCCATAAGGTTGGGCGCAGAGTGGCAGTCTGGATGGCGTCAGTCTAAAATTTCTCCATGAAAATGTTAGCTATAACCGGAGATAGGGGGGAGCCCATTGGGGTGCCCTCAGTTTGTTTGTAGAAAGTTCCATTCTAAGTGAAGTATGTATTGGTTAAACAGTGTCTGACCAGGGGGGGGGGGGTGGGGGTACCTCAGTGTTTAGTCCTTGATGAACCAAGTCTTCAATGATTGCGATGGTGTCAGGTACAGGAACTTTGGTGAATAAGGAAACTACATCAAAACTGACAAGCAGGTCGTCTGGGGACAGGGAAATACCCTTGATTGTCGATACCAGGTGAGTAGAATTTTGTACCGCAGAGGTGGTTTTTCCAGTGAAAGGACGGAGGATTTCAGACAAAAAACGAGCCAGTTTGTAGGTGGGGGAGATGATAGTAGAGACGATGGGACGAAGGGGTGTATCTACTTTATGTATTTTTGGTAGCTATACAATAATAAAAAGAGATCCCACCAACAGCCTCGTCACACAAACTAACAAAATAATTTCTGATTGAACTGCGTTAATTGATCGTTTAAAATAAATAAATAAATGTGAACCGCCACTTTCAAATGTTTCTTGCCGTTGGTTTTTCACACCTGATGATGACCGTTTGCGTTATGGTCGAAATGTCGTTAGAATTTTTATTGTTTTATATATTTTATTGTTTCCCTTCAACGTGACTTTACCGAAAGAGCTAAGAATATGAATTACTGCAGTCACGAAAGCTTTAAATCAAATGACAATAATAATGTTTGTGTGGACATAACTCACGTTCATTGCTTACTCTTATGAAATCAATACGTTGCCAGATATTACAATAATAATATATGTGTGGACAGCAACTCTGGTTCATTGCTTACTATTAATAAACTAATACGTTGCCAGATATTACAATAATTTTTTTCGTGCAGATGACAACTCACCTTCATTGTTTACTATTATTAAACAAATAAGTTTACAAATATTACAATAATAATCTTTGTGTGCACTTGGAAACTCTGGTTCATTGCTTACTATTAAGAAACTAATAAGTTGGCAGGTATTTAAAAAAAATGTTTGTGTGCAGATAACAACTCGGGTTCATTGTTTACTATTATGAAACTTATAAGTTGCCACATTACAAGAATGTTTGTGTGCAGATAAAAACTCAGGTTAATTGTTTACTATTATGAAACAAATACGTTTACAGATATTACAATAATAATGTTTGTGTGCACAAAACAAAGTTTTCATTATTAGCTTAATAAATATTCCCCTTTTTTGCTGTGCTTTTATCACTCTGCGAAGGTCTACTGCCAGTCTGTCATGTGGCCTGCTGATTAATTTACGTCAGTGCTCTGCCACTCTATTATCTACACTGCTAATTTTCCTTTTGACCATTCTCAGTGTATGCCAGTCTATAATCTCTTGCCTGCTTCTTTACCTCACTCGGTGTACTGCCAGCCTTTCATGTCGACTGTATTCTGCTTTTTCAGCTGCTGCCCGTATTGGCAGCTTTTTATGTTGACTGTAGCAATGCTTATGTCATTGAGTCCGCGTACTGCCAGTCTATTACCTAAACTGTAGCCTGCTTCTGAACTTACCTGTGCGTACTGCTGCTCATTAATTTACACTTCTTTCTGCTTATTTCTTCAATGCATTTCCATTGTGTCCATTGCTCATATCACGCTATTTACTCATACCGAGTACTGCGATACTGATAGCTGTGCCATCATCAGGAATTGCTGTGCACGTCCATGTGTGTGTGTGAGTCGATGTGTGTGTGTTTAAGTCCATATGTGTGTCCGTGTAGGTCCATGCGTGTGTTTAAGCCCATGTGTGTGTCTGTCTTTTTAGATTGGAAATGCCCGATGTGTGTGTGTACGTCCAAGTGTTTGTGTGTCAGTCCAAGTGTGTGTGTCAGTCCATTTGTGTGCGTATCAGTCACTGTGTGTGTGTTAGTCCATGTGTGTGTGTTAGTCCATGTGTGTGCATGGCTCCATCTGAGTGTGTAAGTCAATATGTGTGTGTGAGTCGATATGTGCGTGTTAATCCATGTGTGTGTATTTAAAGTAGATGTCTGTGTGTCACAGTCCGTATGTGTGTGTACGGCAGTGTATGTGTCAGTCTATCTATGTGTGTGTAACTCAATGTGTGTGCATCTAAAGTGGATGTCTATGCGTGTGTGAGTCCATGTGTGTGTGTGTGTAAGTCCATGTGTTTGTGTGTGTGTCAATGTCTGTGTGTGTAAGTCCATGGGCGTGTGTGTTAGTCGCTTTGTGTGCGTGGCTCCATGTGAGTCAGTGTAAGTCCATTTCTTTGCGTGTCTGTAGGTCCATGTGTGAGTGAATGTGTGTGCTTTATTGACCTGGTCAAGGCCTATGATACCATCAGTAGGCCTGGCCTCTGGCTTGTACTTCATGCTTTCGGAGTCCCTCACCCTTTGCTCACGATCCTTAAGGACCTTCTTGATGGTCAGCGGCCCCGCGTCAAACTACGTGGCCATCAGTCAGAGCCATTCCCTCTACACCTTGGGGTGTGACAGGGATGTCCTCTGGCTCCCACATTTTTTAACATATATTTTGACCACATAGTTCGTGAAGCCTTCAATGGCTGTACCGAAATAATTACCACATGGTTCAGATACAATGGGAGGCTGATCAATGCCCGGGTGCAGTCAAGGGATGGCTCCCTATTGCTCAACCATGTAATGTATGCCGATGCTCTGGTGATTGCTGCTCACTCAGGAGAAGTTGGAGGCACTGCTGCTGAACCTGGAGCTTGTCACTAACAGTGGGGCATTATCATCAGCCCCACCAAAACTAAGCACCTGCCTGGGTATTTTGCACTATCGGACAATCCACCCCCACTTCTCACAATTGGTGATGCGGCAGTTGTGCAGAGATTGCAGAGATTCCTATACCTCGCCATTGTGCTCATTACCGGCTCCGGTTTAACAGCAGAAGTCTCACTCCAAATCAGTGGAGCGCCATTGTTTTCATCGGCTGCGTTACACTGTGTGGAAGATACCTGGTCTCTCTCTCCACATGAAGCTCCACGTCTTCTCGGCCATGGTCGTTCCCTCCCTTATCTACAGTTGCGAAACGTGCACCCCCCTAATGGTACATCTTCGCCGGTTGGAAACATTTAGGCTGGCCTGCTAACAATCCATCCTGGGTTTAACCATATGTGTGTGTGTGTGCGTCTAAGTCGATGTGTTTCTACGTGTGTGGGTCGATGTCTGTGTGGAAGTCCATGCGTGTGTCTGCCTTTTTCGCCCGGGCAATGCCGGGTACTTACCGCTAGTGAAAGTATAAATATATAATTTTAAAATATATAAATTAGCTTGACTACCGGGCTTCGCCCCAGGACTTGGATTCACCACGCCCGGCCACTGTTGTCTCCTCAGTGGCGATGTTCACACACCACACCAGTTACTTGTTTGAGGCTGAGTTCACCTATGGGAGGCCCAGAACCAGTGTCAAATAATCGTCACCGGTGGTGGCCGTGAGCGGGAATAGAACTCGGGTCGCCGGGTTTGTAGCGCGGCGCGCTAACCACTACACTACACTGCGTTACGCTTCCACATGCGCGGGTCACATGACAGATTTGACTTCAAAGCTCACTTGCCGTGCAAAAAATAAATGCATTATTGAGCTCCCCCCCCCCCCCCACCAAAAAAAAAGCAGAAGTGTATTTTGATCATTTTTTGCATGGTGTACAGTCTGGAAAGTACCCTCATGGCAAATTTCAAGTTTGTTGCATGTCACGAAGTACGCTAAACATTTTGAACAGACACACATTCACAAATTAGCCTTTTATATATATGGAGATTAGAACAAAACATACTAAAATAACAATAATTAATTAAAAAAATAATGGAGACTAATAATTAGAAAGCAAAGCAAATTTCATAGTGAATAAAAATGAAATTATATATAATACAACTATAATAGTGAAAAATAAATGTTTTATTTATAAATATTCTAACTCCCTGTTTCTCTGGGCAGCTTTACGTAGCACGCTCCAGGGTTGGTGCAAGCAGGAACCTTTTCATACTTGGCCCCCAATGGAAAAAACCCACAGGCGCTGCAATACCCAATAGCATACCCAATAGCACAGAATAACACCGAATGGCCAGATAACACATTTTACAAAATCATTTCACGCAATACGTCTAAAACTGTATATATTTCCTTTCCTAAATTTTGCTCCTGCCCCTAATGTCGGCACTCACTAATTCTTCCCAGGCATAATAATAAATAAATAAATAATAAAAAGCTATACAACTTCGAAATTAAAATAATAATTATCTTGCAGGCTGCCCGGGCCCTGTCCATCACCGCCATTGTCTTCGCAGCCCTCGGCATCCTGGCAGGCGTCGCGGGCGCCAAGTGCACCATGTGCATTGGCGATGACGTCACGGGCAAGGCCCACGTCACAATGGGCTCGGGGGGGGTGACCCTCATCCTCGCCGGCGTCGTGGAGCTGGTGCCCTCGTCGTGAACGGCCGACTCCGTCGTGCGCGACTTCCACAACCCGCTGGTGCCCGAATCCATGAAGCGAGTGATCGGCGCATCCATTTCTGTCGGCTGGGCAGTGGCCGTGCTGCTCATCCTGGGGGGCTCCCTGCCGCTGCTGCCGCCACTACCCTCACTGTCACAAACGGGAGAGGTATGGGGCAGCGGTGGGGGCAGCCCGTCGCTCGGCTTTCCCCCTCCGATCCATGGTATCGTCGTGGAGTAACTACGTGTGAGCGGACTCTGTGATTGGCCCGCGGGGGGTGATGAGTCTATGTGGGTCACTCCTCTGTGTGGTCGTGAGTCTATGGGTTTCTGTGTGGTGAGTCTATAGGGTTTCTGTGTGATGAGTCTATTGGTTTCTGCGTGGTGAAACTATGGGTCTCTGTAATGAGTCTAAATGTCTCTGTGTGGTGAGCCTATGCGTCTCTGTGTTGCAAGTCTACGGGTCTCTGCGTGATGACCTTATCATCATTGAGTAACTACGTATGAATGTACTTTATGGTTGGCCGGGGCTGGGGTTGTCTATCTGTTGTGGGAGCCATGGTGGCTAGGGGATGTTAACTACCTCGCCTTGTATGCAGGAGAACATGGGTTCAATCCCGGACCTTGACGATGGACTTTTGTATATTTGGTGTCTGCGTGTCTCTTTCTCTCCCCGTGGTCGTGCGGATTTTTCTTCGGGTCCTCTGGTTTTCCCTCTCCACATTTAAAATCAACATTACCACGTCTTTGGAGTATTTGGCTGCTGCTGCTGCTACTATGAATGTCCACGTGATCATGATGATGTCAGCCACATGGTTGAGCTGTTATCATTTGTGATGGCCAGGTCAATGGAGCCTTACACCTGGTAAAATAAAAAAAATAGTTGAGTTTGATTTGAATATTAGTGATTGGCTTACCTTTCATTTACTTTGCACCCCTATCAGTGTTTGTGAGTATTTTGTATGTTGTTGTTGTAACGTTCTGACCGCCGTGTCCCCCTACTGGACATCTTTGACACAGAGCTTCATAGCTCATCAGAACCCTCCTCCTTGCAGTATAAATAAATATTATTCTGATTATTAGGTAATGGAGTCGCCTAAGAATGTTGCGTGTGAGAGCTGAGTTCTAGACAGAGAGGAGCACAGTCGGTGCATATAAATTCAAAGTAAACTATTTTTATTTTGGCAGGTGTGAGGCCCCACTGAGCTACGATGTATCTCTATTTTAGAAACCCTCACCTGGCCGTCACAAATGATAAAATCTCAAACAGTGGATTATCATCATAATCATCATCATCATCTCATTGACATTTATATCAGCCAAATATTCTCAACGCGTGGTGATGTTGATTCTACATGCGGAGTAAAAAACCAGAGAGACAAGAGTAAAATCCACGCGGCCGAGGAGATACACACGTATAGTGCAGTGTAGAATAGTGTAGAGTGTGGTGTGTAGTGTATAGGAGTGAAGTGTATAGTAGTGTATTTGTATAGTGTAGTGCATAGTGTACTGTATAGTAGTGTTGTGTATCATGTCGTATGTACATAATGACTCTCACGTATGATATAATTTCACACATTTATAAATCACCTCACGAACATCCCCTGGGACGTTGCCACGTACCGAGAACCACGTGACTATAAACTAAAACCATGTGACTATAACTAAAACCACGGCGAGTAAGAGAGAGACGCCGACTCCAAATAGAAAGCAGCACACATCGTCAGGTTCCGGGATCAAACCCATGCCATCCTGTATTTCAGGCAAGGTAGTTAACACCTCCACGTGGATAGAGAGAGACTCGAAATATATAATAACAGGCATCGTCAGTGTCTGGGATTGATTTTTCGACCTCCTGGATACCAAGCAAGGGAGATAACATTTCCATGGGGGGGGGGGGGAGAGAGAGAGACGCAGACTCCACATATACACCAGCAGGAATCGACCCGTCAGGGTGCGGGGTGGAACCCACAACCCTCCTGTATACATGGCGAGGCAGTTAACATCTCACTAGCGGCCACGGCACCCATACAGGGACTCCTCTACTCACGAACGATTTAGGTCCCAGAGGTCTTGTCATGAGTCGATTTGTTCGTAATTCCAACTTTACTCATGTCGAATCCAAACACGTTGTACGGCGTGTACACTAAACATGAAGAATGGCTTGTTTTTGCAGATGCCACCAGTTCTTCATATTCTGGAGATGTAGATGTCGTTGATTCGTCACGTTCAGCAGAAGTAGATGCCACTGGTAACTGCATGTTCTGCAGATGTAGATGCCATCAGTTCTTCACATTCTACAGATACAGATGCCACTCGTTCTTCACATTGAAGATACCACTGGTTCTTCACGTTCTGCAGATGCAGATGCCACCACCTCCATGTTTTGGGCTGCGGTTGAACTTACGACTCTCGGTTCCGAACAGCTGCAACTGGACATACGGGGAGAGCTTTGTTCGTATCTCTGAAAGTCTGTGAGTGCAATATCCGTAAGTAGAGGAGTCCCCCACGCAATTTTAACCGGGCGAAATTCTTTTTTCCTGCTTATCTTAAGGGTGCCCCTTTTCAGGAGTGCCGTCAGCCACTCTAGGCGAGGACAACTGCCGCGGTCGGCCCGATAGGCAGAGCATTAAAAAGCAGACGAGATAACGGTCGCGGCAACGAGCAAGGCCGACGTGAAGTGAGCCGCACGCAATCCGGCGCATCCATTGCCACCACCGCCACTGGTGCCGCCGCCTTTCGTGGTGCCGCTGGTGGTGCCGCTGGTGGTGCCGCCGCCTCTGGTGGTGCCGGTGGTGGTGCCACTGCCACCGCTGCCACCGCCATTGTTGCAGAGATTCTGCTGGCAGCAGGTGAACGAATCGACAGTGCCGGTGAACGAGGGGACAAGGGCGCTGATGTACTCCTTCAGCTGCACCTTGAAATCGGCGGCGGCACATTGAGCTGTAGTGGCGCAGCCTCTGCCCATGAACTGCCGCCCGCCTGGAAAAGTAAAAAGAAAAAAAAAACCTGTTAAATTAATAAATTTATATACGTAAATAAATGCTAGCATGAATAATAGGAATTATTAATAATAGTTCATATTTATAATGCACATTCCATCCGAGGATACTCCACATCCACTTCAGCGGACACATCACCAATGCCGGGGTCCGCCTTCTCACGGGATGGCCGGCATCCTGTGAGAATATCACGCCAGAGCCCTGCGTGGGACTGGAGTCGCTCCCGGGGCAGACCACGGCCTGACGTGGACACGCACGGTCGAGGCCGATCTTCGACACCGTGGCCTTGGCTTGCATTCAGCGTGGCGGCTGGTGTATTTATACTCTTATTTATATTACTGGAAAGTTCTAGAATGTTCTAGAATCGACTCTAAATTTACTCAGCACTGAATCTATCTGGAATTCTCATTGAAAATAGGTACATTTCAAAATGTCACTGTCCCGATCACAAAAGCTAAATTTTATGGGGAATAATAGCCATTTTTTATACTTTTTAGGCATGAGCAATTTAAAAATAACACTACCCAGAAACAAAAATTGTGTCACATAGTGTAATGTAATTGTCTTTGACATTGATTGGCCTACACCAGAGACAGCAGCCTTCTGTATGGCCTAGTCTCACTAGCAGTGTCTCACTACCAGTGTCTCACTACCCAGTGTCTTACTACCCAGTGTCTCACTACCCAGTGTCTCGCTACCCAGTGTTTTTCTACCCAGTGTCTCACTACCCAGTGTCTCACTACCAGTGTCTTACTACCCAGTGTCTCACTACCAGTGTCTTACTACCCAGTGTCTCGCTACCAGTGTCTCACTACCCAGTGTTTCACTACCAGTATCTTACTACCCAGTGTCTCGCTACCCAGTGTCTCACTAGCAGTGTCTCACTAGCAGTGTCTCACTACCCAGTGTCTCACTAGCAGTGTCTCACTAGCAGTGTCTCACTACCCAGTGTCTCATTACCCAGTGTCTCATTATCCAGTGTCTCGCTACCAAGTGACTGGCTACCCAGTGTCTCGCTACCCAGTGTCTCACTAGCCAGTGTCTCACTACCCAGTGTCTCGCTACCCAGTGTCTTGCTACCCAGTGTCTCACTACCCAGTGTCTCGCTACACAGTGTCTCACTATCCCAGTGTCTCACTATCCAGTGTCTCACTACACAGTGTCTCACTAGCAGTGTCTCACGACCCAGTGTCTCGCTACCCAGTGTCTCACTACCCAGTGTCTCACTACCCAGTGTCTGACGACCAGTGTCTCACTACCCAGTGTCTCACCACCAGTGTCTCACTACCCAGTGCCTCACTACCCAGTGTTTCACTACCAGTGTCTTACTACCCAGTGTCTCGCTACCCAGTGTCTCACTAGCAGTGTCTCACTAGCAGTGTCTCACTACCCAGTGTCTCACTAGCAGTGTCTCACTTGCAGTGTCTCACTACCCAGTGTCTCATTACCCAGTGTCTCATTACCCAGTGTCTCGCTACCAAGTGACTGGCTACCCAGTGTCTCGCTACCCAGTGTCTCACTAGCCATTGTCTCACTACCCAGTGTCTCGCTACCCAGTGTCTTGCTACCCAGTGTCTCACTACCCAGTGTCTCGCTACACAGTGTCTCACTATCCCAGTGTCTCACTATCCAGTGTCTCACTACACAGTGTCTCACTAGCAATGTCTCACGACCCAGTGTCTCGCTACCCAGTGTCTCACTACCCAGTGTCTCACTACCCAGTGTCTGACGACCAGTGTCTCACTACCCAGTGTCTCACCACCAGTGTCTCACTACCCAGTGCCTCACTACCCAGTGTCTCGCTACCCAGTGTCTCACTAGCAGTGTCTCACTACCAGTGTCTTACTACCTATTGTCTCACTACCCAGTGTCTCACTAGCAGTGTATCACTATACCAGTGTCTCACTACCCAGTGTCTCACTACCCAGTGTCTCACTACCCAGTGTCTCACTAGCAGTGTCTCACTGCCCAGTGTCTCACTAGCAGTGTCTCACTACCCAGTGTCTCACCACCAGTGTCTCGCTACCCAGTGTCTCACTACCAGTGTCTTACTACCCAGTGTCTCACTACCAGTGTCTCACTAGCAGTGTCTCACTATCCCAGTGTCTCACTACCCAGTGTCTCACCACCAGTGTCTCACTACCCAGTGTCTCACTACCCAGTGTCTTACTACCTATTGTCTCACTACCCAGTGTCTCACTAGCAGTGTTTCACTATACCAGTGTCTCACTACCCAGTGTCTCACTACCCAGTGTCTCACTAGCAGTGTCTCACTACCCAGTGTCTCACCACCAGTGTCTCGCTACCCAGTGTCTCACTACCAGTGTCTTACTACCCAGTGTCTCACTACCAGTGTCTCACTAGTAGTGTCTCACTAGCAGTGTCTCACTATCGCAGTGTCTCACTAACCAGTGTCTCACCACCAGTGTCTCACTACGCAGTGTCTCACTACCCAGTGTCTTACTACCCAGTGTCTCACCACCAGTGTCTCACTAACAGTGTCTCACTACCCAGTAACTCACTAGCAGTGTCTCACTACCCAGTTTCTCACCACCAGTGACTCGCTACCCAGTGTCTCACTACCAGTGTCTTACTACCCAGTGTCTCACTAGCAGTGTCTCACTAGCAGTGTCTCACTAGCAGTGTCTCACTACCCAGTGTCTCACTACCCAGTGTCTTACTACCCAGTGTCTCACTACCCAGTGTCTTGCTACCCAGTGTCTCGCTACCCAGTGTCTCGCTACCCAGTGTCTCACTATCCAGTGTCTCACTACCCAGTGTCTCACTATCCAGTGTCTCGCTACCCAGTGTCTCACTACCCAGTGTCTCACTACCCAGTGTCTCACTACCCAGTGTTTCACTACCCAGTGTCTCACCACCAGTGTCTCACTACCCAGTGTCTCGCTACCCAGTGTCTCACTAGCAGTGTCTCACTACCAGTGTCTTACTACCCATTGTCTCACTACCCAGTGTCTCACTAGCAGTGTCTCACTATACCAGTGTCTCACTACCCAGTGTTTCACTACCCAGTGTCTCGCTAGCAGTGTCTCACTACCCAGTGTCTCACCACCAGTGTCTCGCTACCCAGTGTCTCGCTACCAGTGTCTTACTACCCAGTGTCTCACTACCAGTGTCTCACTAGCAGTGTCTCACTATCCCAGTGTCTCACTACCCAGTGTCTCACCATCAGTGTCTCACTACCCAGTGTCTCACTACCCAGTGTCTTACTACCCAGTGCCTCACTACCAGTGTCTCACTACCAGTGTCTCACTACCAGTGTCTCACTACCCAGTGTCTCAATAGCAGTGTTTTACTACCCAGTGTCTCACTACCCAGTGTCTCACTACCCAGTGTCTCACTATCCAGTGTCTTACTACCCAGTGTCTCACCACCAGTGTCTCACTACCAGTATCTCACTACCCAGTGTCTCACTACCCAGTGTCCACTACCCAGTGTCTCACTACCCAGTGTCTCACTACCCAGTGTCTCACTACCAGTGTCTCACCACCCAGTGTCTCACTACCAGTGCCTCACTACCCAGTGTCTCGCTACCCAGTGTGTCACTACCAGTATCTTACTTCCTAGTGTCTCACTACCCAGTGTCTTGCTACCAAGTGTCTGGCTACCCAGTGTCTCGCTACCCAGTGTCTCACTAGCAGTGTCTCACTACACAGTGTCTCACTAGCAATGTCTCACGACCCAGTGTCTCGCTACCCAGTGTCTCACTACCCAGTGTCTCACTACCCAGTGTCTGACGACCAGTGTCTCACTACCCAGTGTCTCACCACCAGTGTCTCACTACCCAGTGCCTCACTACCCAGTGTCTCGCTACCCAGTGTCTCACTAGCAGTGTCTCACTACCAGTGTCTTACTACCTATTGTCTCACTACCCAGTGTCTCACTAGCAGTGTATCACTATACCAGTGTCTCACTACCCAGTGTCTCACTACCCAGTGTCTCACTACCCAGTGTCTCACTAGCAGTGTCTCACTGCCCAGTGTCTCACTAGCAGTGTCTCACTACCCAGTGTCTCACCACCAGTGTCTCGCTACCCAGTGTCTCACTACCAGTGTCTTACTACCCAGTGTCTCACTACCAGTGTCTCACTAGCAGTGTCTCACTATCCCAGTGTCTCACTATCCCAGTGTCTCACTACCCAGTGTCTCACCACCAGTGTCTCACTACCCAGTGTCTCACTACCCAGTGTCTTACTACCTATTGTCTCACTACCCAGTGTCTCACTAGCAGTGTTTCACTATACCAGTGTCTCACTACCCAGTGTCTCACTACCCAGTGTCTCACTAGCAGTGTCTCACTACCCAGTGTCTCACCACCAGTGTCTCGCTACCCAGTGTCTCACTACCAGTGTCTTACTACCCAGTGTCTCACTACCAGTGTCTCACTAGTAGTGTCTCACTAGCAGTGTCTCACTATCCCAGTGTCTCACTACCCAGTGTCTCACCACCAGTGTCTCACTACGCAGTGTCTCACTACCCAGTGTCTTACTACCCAGTCTCTCACCACCAGTGTCTCACTACCAGTGTCTCACTACCCAGTAACTCACTAGCAGTGTCTCACTACCCAGTTTCTCACCACCAGTGACTCGCTACCCAATGTCTCACTACCAGTGTCTTACTACCCAGTGTCTCACTAGCAGTGTCTCACTAGCAGTGTCTCACTAGCAGTGTCTCACTACCCAGTGTCTCACTACCCAGTGTCTTACTACCCAGTGTCTCACTACCCAGTGTCTTGCTACCCAGTGTCTCGCTACCCAGTGTCTCGCTACCCAGTGTCTCACTATCCAGTGTCTCACTATCCAGTGTCTCGCTACCCAGTGTCTCACTACCCAGTGTCTCACTACCCAGTGTCTCACTACCCAGTGTTTCACTACCCAGTGTCTCACGACCAGTGTCTCACTACCCAGTGTCTCGCTACCCAGTGTCTCACTAGCAGTGTCTCACTACCAGTGTCTTACTACCCATTGTCTCACTACCCAGTGTCTCACTAGCAGTGTCTCACTATACCAGTGTCTCACTACCCAGTGTTTCACTACCCAGTGTCTCGCTAGCAGTGTCTCACTACCCAGTGTCTCACCACCAGTGTCTCGCTACCCAGTGTCTCGCTACCAGTGTCTTACTACCCAGTGTCTCACTACCAGTGTCTCACTAGCAGTGTCTCACTATCCCAGTGTCTCACTACCCAGTGTCTCACCATCAGTGTCTCACTACCCAGTGTCTCACTACCCAGTGTCTTACTACCCAGTGCCTCACTACCAGTGTCTCACTACCCAGTGTCTCACTACCAGTGTCTTACTACCCAGTGTCTCACTACCAGTGTCTCACTAGTAGTGTCTCACTAGCAGTGTCTCACTATCCCAGTGTCTCACTACCCAGTGTCTCACCACCAGTGTCTCACTACGCAGTGTCTCACTACCCAGTGTCTTACTACCCAGTCTCTCACCACCAGTGTCTCACTACCAGTGTCTCACTACCCAGTAACTCACTAGCAGTGTCTCACTACCCAGTTTCTCACCACCAGTGACTCGCTACCCAATGTCTCACTACCAGTGTCTTACTACCCAGTGTCTCACTAGCAGTGTCTCACTAGCAGTGTCTCACTAGCAGTGTCTCACTACCCAGTGTCTCACTACCCAGTGTCTTACTACCCAGTGTCTCACTACCCAGTGTCTTGCTACCCAGTGTCTCGCTACCCAGTGTCTCGCTACCCAGTGTCTCACTATCCAGTGTCTCACTATCCAGTGTCTCGCTACCCAGTGTCTCACTACCCAGTGTCTCACTACCCAGTGTCTCACTACCCAGTGTTTCACTACCCAGTGTCTCACGACCAGTGTCTCACTACCCAGTGTCTCGCTACCCAGTGTCTCACTAGCAGTGTCTCACTACCAGTGTCTTACTACCCATTGTCTCACTACCCAGTGTCTCACTAGCAGTGTCTCACTATACCAGTGTCTCACTACCCAGTGTTTCACTACCCAGTGTCTCGCTAGCAGTGTCTCACTACCCAGTGTCTCACCACCAGTGTCTCGCTACCCAGTGTCTCGCTACCAGTGTCTTACTACCCAGTGTCTCACTACCAGTGTCTCACTAGCAGTGTCTCACTATCCCAGTGTCTCACTACCCAGTGTCTCACCATCAGTGTCTCACTACCCAGTGTCTCACTACCCAGTGTCTTACTACCCAGTGCCTCACTACCAGTGTCTCACTACCAGTGTCTCACTACCAGTGTCTCACTACCCAGTGTCTCACTAGCAGTGTTTTACTACCCAGTGTCTCACTACCCAGTGTCTCACTACCCAGTGTCTCACTACCCAGTGTCTTACTACCCAGTGTCTCACCACCAGTGTCTCACTACCAGTATCTCACTACCCAGTGTCTCACTACCCAGTGTCCACTACCCAGTGTCTCACTACCCAGTGTCTCACTACCCAGTATCTCACCACTAGTGTTTCACTACCAGTGTCTCACTACCAGTGTCTCACTACCCAGTGTCTCACTACCCAGTGTCTCACCACCAGTGTCTCGCTACCCAGTGTCTCACTACCAGTGTCTTACTACCCAGTGTCTCACTACCAGTGTCTCACTAGCAGTGTCTCACTATCCCAGTGTCTCACTATCCCAGTGTCTCACTACCCAGTGTCTCACCACCAGTGTCTCACTACCCAGTGTCTCACTACCCAGTGTCTTACTACCTATTGTCTCACTACCCAGTGTCTCACTAGCAGTGTTTCACTATACCAGTGTCTCACTACCCAGTGTCTCACTACCCAGTGTCTCACTAGCAGTGTCTCACTACCCAGTGTCTCACCACCAGTGTCTCGCTACCCAGTGTCTCACTACCAGTGTCTTACTACCCAGTGTCTCACTACCAGTGTCTCACTAGTAGTGTCTCACTAGCAGTGTCTCACTATCCCAGTGTCTCACTACCCAGTGTCTCACCACCAGTGTCTCACTACGCAGTGTCTCACTACCCAGTGTCTTACTACCCAGTCTCTCACCACCAGTGTCTCACTACCAGTGTCTCACTACCCAGTAACTCACTAGCAGTGTCTCACTACCCAGTTTCTCACCACCAGTGACTCGCTACCCAATGTCTCACTACCAGTGTCTTACTACCCAGTGTCTCACTAGCAGTGTCTCACTAGCAGTGTCTCACTAGCAGTGTCTCACTACCCAGTGTCTCACTACCCAGTGTCTTACTACCCAGTGTCTCACTACCCAGTGTCTTGCTACCCAGTGTCTCGCTACCCAGTGTCTCGCTACCCAGTGTCTCACTATCCAGTGTCTCACTATCCAGTGTCTCGCTACCCAGTGTCTCACTACCCAGTGTCTCACTACCCAGTGTCTCACTACCCAGTGTTTCACTACCCAGTGTCTCACGACCAGTGTCTCACTACCCAGTGTCTCGCTACCCAGTGTCTCACTAGCAGTGTCTCACTACCAGTGTCTTACTACCCATTGTCTCACTACCCAGTGTCTCACTAGCAGTGTCTCACTATACCAGTGTCTCACTACCCAGTGTTTCACTACCCAGTGTCTCGCTAGCAGTGTCTCACTACCCAGTGTCTCACCACCAGTGTCTCGCTACCCAGTGTCTCGCTACCAGTGTCTTACTTCCCAGTGTCTCACTACCAGTGTCTCACTAGCAGTGTCTCACTATCCCAGTGTCTCACTACCCAGTGTCTCACCATCAGTGTCTCACTACCCAGTGTCTCACTACCCAGTGTCTTACTACCCAGTGCCTCACTACCAGTGTCTCACTACCCAGTGTCTCACTACCAGTGTCTTACTACCCAGTGTCTCACTACCAGTGTCTCACTAGTAGTGTCTCACTAGCAGTGTCTCACTATCCCAGTGTCTCACTACCCAGTGTCTCACCACCAGTGTCTCACTACGCAGTGTCTCACTACCCAGTGTCTTACTACCCAGTCTCTCACCACCAGTGTCTCACTACCAGTGTCTCACTACCCAGTAACTCACTAGCAGTGTCTCACTACCCAGTTTCTCACCACCAGTGACTCGCTACCCAATGTCTCACTACCAGTGTCTTACTACCCAGTGTCTCACTAGCAGTGTCTCACTAGCAGTGTCTCACTAGCAGTGTCTCACTACCCAGTGTCTCACTACCCAGTGTCTTACTACCCAGTGTCTCACTACCCAGTGTCTTGCTACCCAGTGTCTCGCTACCCAGTGTCTCGCTACCCAGTGTCTCACTATCCAGTGTCTCACTATCCAGTGTCTCGCTACCCAGTGTCTCACTACCCAGTGTCTCACTACCCAGTGTCTCACTACCCAGTGTTTCACTACCCAGTGTCTCACGACCAGTGTCTCACTACCCAGTGTCTCGCTACCCAGTGTCTCACTAGCAGTGTCTCACTACCAGTGTCTTACTACCCATTGTCTCACTACCCAGTGTCTCACTAGCAGTGTCTCACTATACCAGTGTCTCACTACCCAGTGTTTCACTACCCAGTGTCTCGCTAGCAGTGTCTCACTACCCAGTGTCTCACCACCAGTGTCTCGCTACCCAGTGTCTCGCTACCAGTGTCTTACTACCCAGTGTCTCACTACCAGTGTCTCACTAGCAGTGTCTCACTATCCCAGTGTCTCACTACCCAGTGTCTCACCATCAGTGTCTCACTACCCAGTGTCTCACTACCCAGTGTCTTACTACCCAGTGCCTCACTACCAGTGTCTCACTACCAGTGTCTCACTACCAGTGTCTCACTACCCAGTGTCTCACTAGCAGTGTTTTACTACCCAGTGTCTCACTACCCAGTGTCTCACTACCCAGTGTCTCACTACCCAGTGTCTTACTACCCAGTGTCTCACCACCAGTGTCTCACTACCAGTATCTCACTACCCAGTGTCTCACTACCCAGTGTCCACTACCCAGTGTCTCACTACCCAGTGTCTCACTACCCAGTATCTCACCACTAGTGTTTCACTACCAGTGTCTCACTACCAGTGTCTCACTACCCAGTGTCTCACTACCCAGTGTCTCACTACCAGTGTCTCACCACCAGTGTCTCACTACCCAGTGTCTCACTACCAGTGTCTCACTACCCAGTGTCTCGCTACCCAGTGTGTCACTACCAGTATCTTACTTCCTAGTGTCTCACTACCCAGTGTCTTGCTACCAAGTGTCTGGCTACCCAGTGTCTCGCTACCCAGTGTCTCACTAGCAGTGTCTCATTAGCAGTCTCACTAGCAATGTCTCAACACAAGTGTCAGACCAGAGAACATTAAAAGGGGAACAGTACAAAAACAATGGACGTATCATGGCATTTTAACTCTACACTGCACCGTAGACTCAACACTGCCACCCATAGACTCAGCAATAACCCCATAGACTCAATACTGCCACCCACACTCGGCACTGCCACCCAAAGACTCAACACTGCCCCTGTACATTCAGCAGTCTTCCCCCTCCTTAAGCTCTTTCCGTTCCCTCTCTTAAAGTCTCATCACCTCTCCATCGTCACCCATTCCCCTGCCTCTCTCCCCTCCACCACGCCCCCCTCCACTCCTTCCTGACCTTTCCCTGTAACCCCTTCGCATGATTCCCAAATACCCCCTCTATCACTCCAGTTACTCGTTGCTCAATACTCTTGCGGCACGCCTCTTCTGCCAACTGCATCATTCCACTCTATGTCACCCTTTTGTATTTGCAATCGCCTTGACATAGCATACAAAACTGGCTCCATTGTTGCTAGATTATTAACCCCTCGCCTGGTATATAGTGGGGCATGAGTTCAATTCCGACCCTGGTGCCTGCTGTATATTTGGAGTCTGCTTGTCTCTATCCCCGTGGTCGTGTAGATTTTTCTCCAGGTCCTCCGTTTTTTTCCCTTCACATTTAGAATCAACATCTCCACACGTTTAGAGTATTTGAGTTGCTATAAATATTCACGTGATGATATCAGCCACTTCATTGAGCTGCTATCATATGTGAAAACCAGCTCGCTTCTGCATAGCTCAAGGGGCCTTACCTGGTAAAATAAAAATTGCTTATAGTTTGGTATGTAAGTATGTAGCCAACCGCGCTATTTGGAGTTGAGGGGGAAGGACAAACTAAACAAAACAACAAGCAGTTCTAAAGAAATGAGCTTATCGATCTAGATGACGATTTGAAAGTGTACAGCTCCCAGTGGTTTCCTAATATCAGAAGAGCTCTCCATACGGCCGCAGAAGTGCATCTCAAAGCGCCGTGCGATGAAGTGTTGACTGTCTTTGTTCGACGGCTAGGCAAAAGTTTAGTGTATAGTAGTGTGTAGTGTATCGTAGTATAATGCATCGTGTAGTGTATAGTAGTATAGTATAGTGTGCTGTATAGTGGTGTAGTGTCTATAGCATCTGAAAGCGATGCGAGATGGTGACCACCGTCCGAGTTCAATGGCCAGCAGCCAAATGTCACTGCTGCTGCAAGGATGAGCGGAGTTCGTGTGACGATGGTTTATTGTTCCTTGATGAGATCAGCAAGGTATTGTGGGTCATTTGTGGCAATTGCACACTGTGTGTGTGTGATCAGTGCGACCTTCTAATGCTGTATATTCGTTCGGCAACCGGAAGCCAATGCAGATCTATGCAGTACCCCTTCACGACACGTGCCAGATAATGTTGTACACGCTTTTACCAGACGTCTCGTAGAGTAGTGGGAGTTGTAACAAATGAGTAAAGGGTGCTCAATATAAATTAGATTATATGTGTAGTGACATCACGGGATGCCAGTGGGTAATGTGCGGTGTAATGACATCGCAGATACCACAATGGTGTGGGTGTAATACTGGCCCTAGAGGAGCTCGGTCAGCGCTGAGTGATAGCGCTGGATGGCATCACGCTTGGCGTGCAGTCCCAGCCCTGCAGGATAGGGTGGAAGTGCCGGCCATAGGAATGGGGTTACTATAGGCCATGGCACTTTGGTTGACCCGAGAGGACATGTGACCGTTTAAGTCTACAAAGGGCCCCAGGTGGAGGCTCGGGGTGGTCATGTGGGCTGGGTCGAGATCCTGCTAGAGGGTTCTGGAAGGTTGTCGTGGTCAGGGGCGGAGCCAGCCACGCCGCAGAAGATATAAGCCGGGCCCCCCCAGAGGGACCGGCGCTGTTGTTCATCTTGAAGAAAACTTCATCTATGTTCTACGTCCAACAAGTGGGGGCTAGGAGTGGTCACGTGTCAGGGTCGAGATCCTGCTCGAGGATTCTGGAAGGTGGGTCGTGGCCAAGCACGGAAACAGCCACGACCCGTGAGGATATAAGACGGGTCACTTAGAGGGACCGGCTGCTGTTGTTCATCCTGAAGAATTCTACGTTCTACAAGAGTCTCCAACACGTGGACCGGAACCCAAGCTGTGGTCCGGTCCGTTGTAGCTAGTTACGGTGTAATTAGTGTGGTTAACCTGGTGGTCACCACCATAGGTTGTTATTCTGTTAAGGGGCAGTTACCGTGTGTGTTGGTGTTAATAAATGTGTTGCCTCCAAAGAGTATGTCTGCGACTCAGTTGAACTCACTACATATGTGAAAAAAGTTATGATTTTTACCAAAACAAACTTACCCTGCGATAGCACAGCGGCCACACACGAGTCTTCCCCTGGTGCACAGGCCTTGTCCACTTCAGGAAATCCCAGCCCGCTGCTTCCGAAGTGGCAGGTACGACCATTGGTCACTGCATGGCAAGGGGGGTGGGGTGAGCTCATGGGTTTTTGCGACATTCAACAGCATCGATACAGATCAGACCCAGAGAAGAAGAATAATAATGATTATAATAAATACTTTAATCTTATATAGCGTCATTCGTAGTGGTTGGCTGCGCACAGTGCGAAAGAAGCGCAACACATGCAGAGTTTAATTTGTTGTCCTTCCCCTGCACCTTCGATTAGTGCGGTCGGCGACACACGGTGGTGTGAAATAAGTTCAACATACATACCATAGATAACACTACCCATCGACTCAACACTACCCATATCCATAGACTAACACTTCCTATAGACTCAACAATACCCATAGGCTAACACGACCCTATCCATAGACTAACACTTCCCATAGACTCAACAATACCCATAGACTATATTCTTTGGTTCTTTCGGTAAAGTCACATAGGTAGAAATAAAATAAAACAAATCACGATGTTTCGAATGCAACACAAGCGTCAGTCATGAGGCAACACTACCCATAGACTCACTGCCAATAGACTCAACAATGCACCATAGCCTCAAAACTGCACCTCCGATTAGCATGGTTGGCTATGTACATTGTGAAAAAAGTTAAACCTACACACATATCAGTATGGGTCTCGGTGGGTTTCTGTGGGTCTCTTCTGATATTAGGATGCAACTGGGCGATATGCGCTTTTAAATCATCTAGACTGACAAACTCACTTCTTTAGAACTGCTTTTTGTGTTTAGTTTGTTGTCCTTCCCCCACATCTCCAATTAGCACGGTTGTCTACGTACGGTGCTAAAAAAAGTTAAATGTACATTCTACACTTCTGTACACTACACTGATGGTGGGAAGACAAAGTGAAGGAAATCCAACATCTTGCCGACATCTATAATATGCATGGCTTTTTCAGTGCCACCAGAACCGCCAATGGTCCAAGCACTCAGGGACCAACCCCCCACTGAGGCTTAAGAATGGAGGAGATCTGATCAAGGAGAGGGAACTCAACACCCGCTGAAAGGAGAATTTTGAAAATAAGCTCAATCGAGACTCGTTTGTTGATGATAGTGTTTTCCGGTCCGTTCCACAACACCCAATCAGAAATGAGCTTGGAACCCCCTCAACCCTTGATAAAGTGAGGAAAGCCATCAAGCAGATGAAGAGCAATAGGGCACCTGGGAGCTGAAATCTTCAAAAAAGGAGGAGAGGAGCTAGATTCACGGCTCCAAGCGCTCACGTTGAAAATTTGGAAATACGAGGACATCCCGAACGACCTCAGAGATGCCATGATTGTGAAAATCTTCATGAAAGGACATACATCCGATTGTGGAAATTACAGTGGGATCACCTTGCTGTCCACTGCAGGAAAGATAATTGCAGGAACTTTCCTCAACCGTCTTCTGCCAGTTACTGATCAACTCCGCCCAGAATCCCAACGTGGGTTCAGGCCATCGAGAGCCACAACTGGCATGATCTTCACTGCCCATAAACTGCAGGAAAAATGTCAGGAACCACACAAACCTTCATAATAAAGGTTTGTGGGTTCGATCGCGTTATTTATAAATGTGTCCACCACCCAACACAGCCAATCAGCAAAATAAAGTGTCACGTTGACAAAAGACAATTAGTTCACTACTTTAGCCCACCAGTGTGTTGAAGAGTGAATCCACAACATTTACAGTTTGAAAACGACGTTTCGCTGGTAATTACATCGAGCATCATCGGGCAATTCGCCAGAATGGTAAAGCCCTCACTTGCTCTCGGTCTTAAATAGAGCAGCAGGGTGACGTCATCATTAAACTTATTTCAGGTGCAGTGATTTGAGGAAGAAGGGGGTATTGTAATTATATCATCGATTGGTAATCAGTCAATGGTTATGATTAGTAATGAGTTTTAGATTAGTAATTTGTTGTAATGTGTGTTATTGTGATTATATGCTACATTAGTAATCCATTAATTAATGTGTTTCCCCTATAAGGAATTGTAATATGTATTATTTAATAATACGCTTCCAAGCCGCACTAAGCCTATAGCTATCAGAACGATTAAAATTATTTGTTTCTCTCAATTTCAATGGATTCTCTAATTAGTCTTTGCCAGTAATAATTAGTTTTACACAACACTTCAACGTTATCAAAATCAATTGAGTGTCCTTGTTGACAAGCATGTTCTGCCACTGCTGACAGTTGTGTTTGAGATAATTTAATATTTCTTTGGTGTTCTTTTAGTCTTATGCTGATGTTACGTCCCGTCTGTCCAATATAGCATCTGCCACATAAACAATTAATCCGATATACACCTGTTGATAATTTAGGTAATTCGTCTTTCGTGCAAGATACTAGTTTTTGAATTTTGTGTACTGTACCAAATCTTACTGTAATGTTTTGGTTTTGCAAAACATGGGCTAATTTGTCAGTTACTCCTGAGATATGGAATTTTTATTGTTTTAAGAATCTGAGCGCTTTCAGCAGTGTTGCTTTGCGATCGTGATTTGGCATTCAGTGCTCTGTTAATTTGAGTATTATTGTAGCCATTCTGTCGTAATGCTTCTTTAACGTGTTTGATCTCTCTCACTAGACTTTCACCATCTGACACTGTTTTAGCCCGATGTATGAGCGTCTTGATAAGAGAGGATTTCTGAGCTGGATGATGATGCAAATCTGCATTCAGATAGGCATCAGTGTGCGTTTGCTTTCTGTAAACGCTGTTATTTTACCGTTTATGCCATGTCCAAGAAAAAATATCTAGAAACGGGAGTGTGTTATTCACCTCCATTTCCATGGTGAACTGTATGGCCGGGTTTTGTGTATTGAGATGATTTAGAAAATCATTAAGTGTATCTTTACCATGTGGCCAGACAACCAAAGTGTCATCCACATATCTAAACCAAAAAGATGGTTTTAATGTGCTCGAGGCAAGTGCTCTTATTTCAAAGTTTTCCATGTACAGATTTGCCATAGCAGGAGATAAAGGAGAGCCCATTGCTGCTCCTTACTTTTGTTTAAAGAAATCCCCTCTCCATAAGAAGTAAGTTATTTAAACAATGGTCAGCAAGTTTCGGAATATCTTTTGGTAAACCTGTATTCTTTACTAGTGTATCAAGTAATTTAAGCGATTCCTTCACTGGAACCTTAGTGAATAGAGAAATCACATCAAAACTTACCAGAATATCATTAGGATTAAGTTTAGTATCTTTAATCACATTCACAAGATGCTCTGAATTTATTATGAATGAAGATGTCCTACCGATGTAGGGCTGTATTTGTTTAGTTACATATTTTGCTAATTTTTAAGTGGCAGAGCCAATTGTACTGACTATGGGTCGTAATGGGATGCCGATTTTACGAATCTTTGGTAGCCCATACAGTCTAGGTGGTTTTGAGGCCCTTGGCTTAATTTGGTGTTGCTCAATCTTATGGATTAATTTGCAATTATTGCAGTAGTCTTACGTTCTAAAGTATTAGTTGGATCTCGTTTAATTTTAATGTAGGTACTTTCCTCTAGTAAATTTCTAATTTTATTATCATAATCGGCTCGTGACATCACGACAGTAGTGCAGCCTTTATCAGCTGCCAGGATTTGGATATCTTTATTTACACGGAGCTCTCTTAAGGCTTTTGCTTCGTTAGAGCTAATATTTACTTTTGGAACTTTGCTATTCTCAATTATTTTGGCAACCTCGTGTCTGGTCATCTCTGCCTCATTATGTGGAAGGAGTCTTACTGCTGATTCTACCTCAGCAATTATCTCATCCACTGGAATTGTGCGTGGGGTAACGGCAAAGTTAAGGACTCTAGATAGGACAGAGATCATGTCACTAGTTAAGACAGTGTTAGTCAAGTTCATTACGGTTTTGTTTTAAAATTGTTCGTTATTAGTAGGGATTTGTTTATTATGAAGTCAGAAAATGTATTCATTTGGTTAGTTTTTGTTAGATTAAACACATTATCAGCCGATTGTTGTGTTATGGTATCGATTATATTCTAATAATGCATGGATACACTATTGCTTATATCTAGGTGTAACTGCTTTAGCGATTCCTTCTTTGACCTGACAAAAACCTTTGATTCTGTCAACCGAGGAAACACTGTGGAGATCCTTAAAAAGTATGTATGTCCACCGAAATTTGTCACCATTCGCCTGCTGCATTATAGTATGCGAGCAGTGATTCTTAGTAATGGATCCATCCGAGACCACTTTGAAGTTAAGATTGGAGTCAAACTAGGCTGCGTCATTGCCCCAACACTCTTCTCAATATTCCTCACCGCGATGCTACAGCTAACTACTGGCAAGCTTCGAGCAGGAGTGGAGCTAAACTAACAAACTGATATTCTTAGTTTTTTCGGTAAAGTCACGTTGAAGAGAAACAACAAAATACACACCTGTGTGTTACACACCTGATGATGACCGTTTGAGTTATGGTCGAAACGTCGTGAGAATTTTTTATTGTTTTATATATATTTTGTTATTTTGTTGTTTCTCTTCAACGTGACTTTACCGAAAAAACTAAGAATATGAATTACTGCAGTCACGAAAGCTTTAAATCAAAATTTAACAAACTGATGTTAAGCTATTCAACATCAACCGACTTCGATCTAAATCTAAGATCATCTCGACAGCAGTAGTTGTTGAGCTCCAGTATGCTGACGATGCTGTCGTGTGTGCCCACATGGAAGTGGATCTTCAAGCAATCAAAACTTTACTAAGGCACATGCGAAAATGGGACTGACGCTTAATAGTTTAAAGACGAACATCCTTCATCAACCAGATGTCAATGAGCAGTCCCCAGCTCCGACAATTTATATCCACAGTGAAATTAGAAAATGAGCATTTCCCAAACCCCGTAAGCCTTTAATAGAATGATAATGTTGACGAAGAAATACAAAACCCCTGAAATTTGTAAGTGCAGCTTTCGGTCGGCTGAGGAAAATATTGTTTGAGGAATGTGACATCAGGTCCAAAACCAAGATCATGATTTACCAAGCAGTCGTAATCTCTACCTTGCTGTACGGAACTGAGACATGGATAACATATAGGAGACATCTTAAAGCACTAGAGAAGTCCAATCGGCTGCGTGCCAAAGATCCTTGACATCGGGTGGGAAGACAGACTCACAAACGTTAGCGTCCTCTTGCAAACAAACACCACAAGAATTGAGGCCACGATCATTCGAGGTCGGCCATGTGCCCAACTCCAGCTTATTTCGGAGTGTGCATTCAAGAGGAGGGCAAATAAAGCGCTTCAAGGATGTTCTGAAGGCCAACATGAAGAAGTGCACTATCGACACCAACTCATAGGAGACTCTTGCCCAGTATCACCTCAGCTGGAGACACACGGACAGTCTATTTCAAGGTTCCAAACATACTGAAACTCAACGGTGGAAACACGAAGAGGAAAAGTGGGAATGGCGGAAAAGGCATGCTGTAGCCGAAATTACTTATCCAGTTCCACCCACCACCCTTCAGGTATTTTAAGACCCAAAGATAATTAAACTTTTCTATGGAAGACACTCATCCTCGATTGCGAGGGATTGCCTATGACGATGACACTACACATTACCCCACTATACTATTTCAAAACATTTATTTTCCAACTGCTTGTTTTCAGTTCATTGTCCTTTCCCAAGCACCTCCGATTAGCATGGTGCGAAATTAAGTTCAACGTACACACACAGGCATACACCACATTACAGAAATAAGACGGAGGTGGGTTAAACAATCTGTCCGTCAATTGCAATCCACTACCGCCATTGCAGAGATCGGTCTGGCAGCAGGTGTAATTGTTGACGGTGCCGTCGAACGATGAGACGATGCCGGTGATGAATTGCTTTATCTGCGTCTTGTAATCAGACGTCTCACACTCCGCCTTGATGCCGCATCCCCTGGCTTGGAATGTTTTGCCACCTGCAAAACAAGGAGGCAATCGCAAATTATTTAGATCAATGTTGTAGTGTAAGTCCCCACTGAGCTGTGTAGCTCTTTTTCAGACAAGCAACCTGGGCATCTAAAAATAATAACAGCTTAATTAAGTGGCCGATAATCACGTGGAAATTTATAGCAGCCAAATATTATTCTTTGGGTCTTTTGGCAAAGTCACACAGATAGGTTCAAAGAAAACAACGAAAAACTATGATGTTTCGATCGCAACACATGCGGTCGTCATCAGGAAAAGGGGGGTTAGCTTCTACAAGAAAACTGTTTATAAAGGTTTAAAGATGGGCATAGCCCAAGTGTGTCAGCAGCATGGGCGGGGCAGCTAATGTTAATGTAGGGGAAAACAACGAAACCGGCAGTGGGTCTCCACCAATAAAATGGCCGCCAGGAAAACAACGACACCGGCAGTGAGTCTCCACCAATCAAAGGGCCGCAAGGCGAACATTGCACCTCGCTCCACACACCCACATTGCTGACGGTGGAGGTTGCTGCTAGAGGTAATGGTAGTTGTGGCTAATAATGGTGCTGGTGGTGGGCTTCCACCAATAAAGGGCTACTCGAAGGGAAAAACTACTCGAGGGGAAAAAAAACCGGAGGACCCCAGTGAAAAATCCATGTGACTACCACGGGGAGAGAAAGAGATAGAGATGCGGTCTCCAAATATACAGCAGCAGGTTTTGTCAGGGTCGAGATTGGGATCGAACCCATGACCTCTTCTATACAAGGCGAGGTATTTAACATATCATAGCAACTGAGGGCTCAGTGGGCCTTAACCGGTAAAATGAAAAAGTTGTATGAAGTTCTCTCTTCACAGACTCGCCGTTTTTACAATAATCAAAATATATATTTACACTCCAGGAGGAATCCAATGATATGTAAAGCTCTTCTTCATAGATGTCCAGTACAGACATGGGGTAAGTGTTACAAAAACGAATACAAAAACACAATAATCGTGCAAAGTACAATAAAAGTAAACAAATTACCCGGACATATACAAATTAAACTAAAACCATGCCCATCCTGCCAGGTAAAGCCCATTGAGGTATTGACTAATTTTTCAGACGTAACCTGGCTTTCACAAATGATAGCTCAATAAAGTGGCCCATCATTCGGACATTTGAAGCAGCACAATTATTTAAATTATCTCAATGCATGTTTCTAAATGTGGAGGAAAAAACCGAAGGACCTAGAGAAAAAATCCACGTGACTATGAGGAGAATATGCAAACTTCAAATATACAGCAGGCATCAGGGTCAGGAACGAACAAACGATCTCCTGCATACCAGGCGAGGAAGATAATGTCTCACCATCGTAGCACCCCTTTAATAAATAAGTAAAGTATATAAGTACAAATTGCATAATAAATTCTCAATCTTTGGAAATGGGGCAGTAAAACAATAGCAAAAACAGTCTCAGACCACACCAAGGCAACACAGTCCTTAAATAGTTTTTTACATTAAAATGGAACTCAATACATTAAGGAATTAAATCTACAAATCACATGGGAAAATGTGACTCTATCCATGACTAATTTTCAACATCCCCTCACCAGCTGCAGTGCCTCCTATCCCGTCCCTTATGTTGTCATTGTTTAGAAACCCGCAATACTTGTCTGAAGGGGGCACGGGTGAAGCATAGGGGTTAGGGACCAGAGCTGGCAAGGGGTTAGGAAGCAAGATTGGTATGCAAAGCATACATGCCAACCCCTTATCAGTGCCTACCTTATTATAGACCAATTCAGACCTTATTGGTCACCCCATGTCCTTATAAATATCAACGTTCATCCTACAGAGTCCCATCACAAGCAAAAACACAAAAACTATGTTTGCCCACATTGAAATAGCTGTAGGGCATATGGTCCTGAAAACTCAATTTCCCTGTACAAGAATACGTTTCAACCATATGGGTTGACACGTATGGCAATGGTCGCCCAAATGATCTTCCCGGGCCAAACCGTTACCCTGCGTTAGGGTGGTGGTTAAGCAGGAGTCTTCGCCTGTCGCGCAGAACTTATATTCTTCGGTGATTCCCAGTCCGGCACTCCCGTAGTAGCAGATCTTTCCAATGGCTGCAACAACAACAAAAACACGCTCGCATCAGCAAGTGAGAGAGACAGAGAGAGGTCGAGGAAATCGAGCGGTGGCCGTACCAACAAAAAAACGCACGAGAAACATGAAGGCAAATGCAACTTCATTCAACGCAACCAGCAAAAATGAAAGTTTAAGATTCAAGGTGCAAACCCCCACCACCACCACCCGACACAACCAATCAGTAAAGCAGTTTGTCAGTAAACAAAACGTCCCTTTATATAGGTGTTTGGATTAGATCGGGTAAATATGAATGCGTCGTTAAATCCGCTACCGCCCAATCACACAGCAAATTAGTATGGGTGTCACGTAAACAAAACATGCCAATTCGTTACTAGTGTAGAGTAGTATGGCAACGTGACGTCATGCGTGCAGTGAGGCGCGATGACATCATGTCATCGGGGCTACTTAAGGGGGACCCCGTGATGAAAGCGGGTTCGTTGTGGGAGCCCGGGATGGTGAGGGTCTGAAGAAGACTGCTCCTGCTGGGAGTCGGAGATCCGGAGAGACAGCCAGGGGTAGAGCGCAAGAAGTCTGGGGAAGCCGGCTGAGTTACAGGAGGTGCTGCACTCCTCGGTCGGGCGGTGTTGGCTACGCTCCCGTCTCGACTCGAGTGAGAGAGCCCGAGGAGATAGCCGAAGCTAGAAAGAGATAGAGCCGAGGGTCCACGTGAAGGACCGAGTGTAGGACACCTATCTCTGGTGGTTAGTTACTACCTTCTTGTTAATAAACCGGCGCAATCCCTTACCTGGAATTCTGCCTCTGAGTCTTCATTCATCACGGGAGAAGAAATGTTACACGGAGCTACTAAGTATGTATGAAATCGAAAGAACACAGGTACTGGGAGAAACTAGAAATAGAGCAGGTGGTGATGGAATAATTATTGAGAGAGTACTGCAGCGAGAGAAGACTGGTGGTGAAGGGATAATTAATTAGAGGGTACTGCAGTGAGAGAAGACTGATGGTGAAGGGATAATTAATGAGAGAGTATGTGTAGCTCCGCTGATGCGTTACTTGCCACGAGTAGTAAAAACTCCATGTAACTTAATAAAAGGTCGTACCTTCTTTCACAACTCGTCGGAGATTCTTTACACAAGTACAGCACACCGGTTGTGTATTGGAGAGTAAACCCCACTACAACATTTACAAATTGAGTGCCATGATTTTTGCCAGTAATTACAACTAGCAAGGGCGATAGCCAGAGTTGTGGAGACATTCTCCCGTCTTGGTCTTAAACAAAGCGTGACGATTTAGTTTAATATTTCAGCACTAACCGGTTGTTGTCTGTTGGAGAGTTCAACCCACAACACACATTTACACATTCGAGTAGCTGGTGACGTTTCGCTTGGGGTGTGATTAAAACAACAACCAGCGGCCACCATCAAGCAACAGCCAATTTTTTAGATTTAAAGCTTTCGTGACTGCTAGGATCCATACTCTTTGGTTCTATTGGGTAAAGTCACGTAGGTGAAAATAAAATAACAAAAAATCACGACGTTTCGACCACAACATAAGCGGCCTTCATCAGGTGAAGGGACGAGACTGTCTGGAGGACAGCGCTGGAGTCCTCCAGACAGTCTCGTCCCTTCACCTGATGAAGGCCGCTTGTGTTGTGGCCGAAATGTCGTGATTTTTTGTTATTTTATTTTCACCTACGTGACTTTACCCAATAGAACCAAAGAGAACAGCCAATTTTGCCTGTCGCCTGATGAGGCTTAGTTTAAATTGCCATCTGTCAGTAAGGTTGACAGTAAGTAACCATGAAATAAGAGAGAGATGAGGCTTAGTTTAGTTTGCCATGTCAGTAAAGTTTAACAACAGGTAACCACGAACTGAGAGAGAGAGAGATGAGGTTTAGTTTAGTTTGCCATTTGTCAGTAATGTTTGACAGCAGGTAACCACGAAATAAAGGGGGGGGGGGGGGTTAGAGTGGAAATCCATAATTCGAAATCCCAACTTACCGCCGTTGCAGTTATCGGTCTGGCAGCAGCTGTAGTACTTGACGATGCCCGTGAACGAGGAGTTCATGCTCACGACGGATTGTCTCATCTGTGTCTTAAAGTCGGGAGCGTTACATTGTGCCTTGGTGGTGCAATTTTTGGCCGTGAACATTTGATTGCCTGCAAAACAAACGCATGTGAATTGAGAGCAGAAACGGTAATTTGCTTTTGTTTAGCCAGAGTGTGTGTGAGCTTACCTGTAATTGATCACACATATATAATTGTGCACTCTGCTAATATTAGATTTAAAGCTTTTGTGACTGCTAGGATCCATACTCTTTGGTTCTATTGGGTAAAGTCACGTAGGTAAAAAATAAAATAACAAAAATCACGACGTTTCGGCCACAACACAAGCGGCCTTCATCAGGTGAAGGGACGAGACTGTCTGGAGGACAGCGCTGGAGTGAAAAAAAGCCACGCTCAGATCACGACCTTTAAGCTGTGTGAGAAGAAACAAAGTGCCTTGACAAAGGAATTAGCATATAATTTAGCATTGAAATGGCTCATTGAAATAGCTAAGTTAAAGTATACACATCCGCAGAGGCACCCCTTGACAAAGGAATTAGCATAGAATTTAGCATTGAAATAGCTGAGTGATTAGCTTGTAACTGGTCACAGAAATAGCTATGTTAAAGTCAGAGCATATACATTCACCGAGGCACCTAGTACAAATCAAACAGGAGAATTTAGTGAAACACAACCACGTTCAGACCGCGGACCTTTAAACTGTGTGCGAGCAAACAAGGTGTCCTGAAAAAGAAATTAGCATAAAAATTAGCATTTGATTGGCCGATTTTAGAAAAGAGGTGGTGTACGTGCCGGTGGACTTGCCGTTTGGCGCGGGGGGGGGGGGGGGGAGTTTACCTATTGATGGTGTGAAAAGGGAATTTATAAGAGCTGCGAAAGTTTGGGGTACCACTACTTGAAAAATATACTGTACCATTGAAATTAGTTTAATGTTTAGTTCGATTTAGAACATCTTTCCAATGGTTGCTTAATTTGAAACCATCTTCTCGGTTGAAATTGTGTCTGTGTTTGTAGATCTGAATTGCCTCATGAACAAATCTCTGATAAAAACCCGTGGGTTTGCAAAGAACCTTGGTATCGGAGAAAATTATATCGTGATCACCCACAGCGTTGTAACAGTGATCAGCCACGGCAGAAGAATTCGTTTTGCCGTGTTTCAAATCTGATTTGTGCTCGCGAATTCGGTCAGAGACATGTCGCTTTGTCTCCCCGATATAGCAATCACCGCAGGTACAACTCAATTTGTAAACCCCGGGGTACTGTAAGTCAGGAATGACATCCTTCACGGATGGGATCAGATCACGAATTTTGTGTACTGTATTTAACCGGACCTGGATCTTGTGTTTGTTTAGAATTTTGGAAATCTTTTTAGTAACGCCTGCTATATATGGTAGTGTGATGGTTTTGACCGGAGTATCAAGTGGTTGTTTCTGTATGGAGGGAGAAGCAGCTTGGCGGATGGTACGGTCAGAGTAACCATTCCTTTTGAGGGCCAGGTGTACATGTTTTAATTCACTGGTCAGGTGGTGTTGGTCTGAAATGCAATGAGCCCTATGGTATAAAGTTTTGATGAGATAATTATTTTGGGCTGGGTGGTGGTGGGAATCAGGTTTCAAGTAGGAATCTGTGTAGGTGAGTTTCCTGTAGACAGAATGCCCCAATGAGCCATCAGGTCTCCTCTCAAAGATGTTGTGTTTGAGAGGTTCTTTGCAAACCCACGGGTTTTTATCAGAGATAATGTTCATGAGGCAATTCAGATCTACAAACACATACACAATGTCAACCGAGAAGATGGTTTCAAATTAAGCAACCATGGGAAAGATGTTCTAAATCTAACTAAACATTAAACTAATTTCAATGGTACAGTATATTTTTCAAGTAGTGGTACCCCAAACTTTCGCAGCTCTTATGAATTCCCTTTTCACACCATCAATAGGTAAACTCCCCCCCCCCCCCCCGCGCCAAACGGCAAGTCCACCGGCACGTACACCACCTCTTTTCTAAAATCGGCCAATCAAATGCTAATTTTTATGCTAATTTCTTTGTCAGGACACCTTGTTTGCTCGCACACAGTTTAAAGGTCCGCGGTCTGAATGTGGTTGTGTTTCGTTAAATTCTCCTGTTTGATTTGTACTAGGTGCCTCGGTGAATGTATATGCTCTGACTTTAACATACCTATTTCTGTGACCAGTTACAAGCTAATCACTCAGCTATTTCAATGCTAAATTCTATGCTAATTCCTTTGTCAAGGGGTGCCTCTGTGGATGTGCATACTTTAACTTAGCTATTTCAATGAGCCATTTCAATGCTAAATTATATGCTAATTCCTTTGTCAAGGTGCTTTGTTTCTTCTCACACAGCTTAAAGGTCGTGATCTGAGCGTGGCTTTTTTTCACTCCAGCGCTGTCCTCCAGACAGTCTCGTCCCTTCACCTGATGAAGGCCGCTTGTGTTGTGGCCGAAAGGTCGTGATTTTTGTTATTTTATTTCTTACCTACGTGACTTTACCAAATAGAACCAAAGAGTACACTCTGCTAATAGCTAGGCTATAGCCAAGTGAGTTTTTTTATGATCAGGGATCGGTCCGAGGCCCTCTGTGCACAGCATCGTACAGGGTACACACCCCCCCAAATTTCTATTGGGGCGGACTTTCGTGCTGTTAAACTGCATCGCTCTGATAATATATATATAATTTAAAAAATTAAATTGCTTGAATGCCTATCGACTGACAGGAGGAACTCGGTAATGTTAATTGACCAGTCAGTTATTGGTGGTAATGAAGATATTGCACGATTAAGACGTTGATATAATAATTGCGTCTGGAATATGAACACCGGCGCTTGATCCAATTTACACTTGGAGGAATTGAGCTGCGGCGTTGTGCAACATGGAGGGGTGACAAGGGAAGTGTCCGGTCGGTCTTGCAGATACGCCATTGCCCCTTAGGGAGAAGACCTTTTGAAATAATTTTTTTGCCATCACACAACCCCCCCTCCCCCCAGTTGTTGCAGAAATCGCCCACTTTCTCTTCGGGAGAGACAACACAACACGGAGTATATCAATTTATTTATCGTCTATCCAATTTTATTATTTTGTAATCATTATTGCGGTCGTGTATTTAGCCGACATGCCCCCCCCCCCCCACCTCGTTAGAGGGACAGGGTATACTGGCTGCATTTGCATTGGGATCAAGTTGTTAATACCTTTCTGTAAGAGACAGGAAAGACTTCTGATCATCTCTCACGTTTTTCCACATCATGCGCTGTGATAAATACCACACAATAACGCAGCCCAACTGTTGTGCTAATCGGAGGTGCGGGGGAAGGATGACCAACTAAATACACCTCAATAAACAGTTCTGAAGAAGTAAGTTCGTCAATCTCAATTATTTAAAAATGCACAGCTCCCAGTGGATTCCTAATATCAGAAGGAAGAGCGTTAAAGGCGACCGCATTAGCTCATCTGAAAGTGCGTGATGCGACGACCATGTTTGTTCGATGGCTTGCCGAAATCACAACCCCTATCACTCACCCCGATCACTACCACTATTCCTATCTCTGTCATTACCACTACCCAAACCCCTATCACTGCATGCATGTAGCTTACCCTGCATCAGCAGTGCAGTCACACATGAATCTTGTCCAGAAAGGCAGAGCTTTTTCTTTTCATCAACTCCCAAACCGACACTTCCATAATAGCAGTCTCGGGTAAGTTCTGCAAAACATGGGAGGAAGCTTTATAAATCCTGTGAATGAAGTCACAATGGCAGGTCGTGCTCACACACACAAACACTTGCCACGAATGAACCACAATACAGACAGTCCCTGGGTTACAGAAGGGTTAGGTTGCATAGAACGACCCATAACCATAATTTTCCATATTTTGGAAACTAGACAATTTGCCCCTAAATCAAGATAAAAGCCTATATCTGGAAATACTTGTAGCCTCCCCTACCGTTTTCTCTCAGCACTGTATCGCACTGTTGTGTATCATGCTGTCTATATCTACCTGTATCATATCGCCATACATATCCTCTGCACTTCCTATGATTCTTTAAATTAATCGAATATCTACCTTAACACTACCCATAATTAAACTAATGGAACAAACTGTATCCCATTATTTATAAATACCACGAAGCATTTTTGTATTGTTAACAGAGAGCAGTCACTTCCAAATGTTCCTTTACCGTACATTAGGCTAGGCCTAGACTTACACATTTGGCAAGGCCCACCTTACGCCTCGATTTGCGGTATTCATCCATAACCTCACTGTGCTGCACTGGCTGAAGTGAGCAGATATAAAGTTAATTCTTAACTCTAAACCTAAACTATAAAACGATTTATTTTTATTTTACCAGGTAATGCCCCACTGAGCTATGTAGCATTTTTTCAGAAGCGACCCCGGCCATTACAAATGATGGCAGTTCAGCAATGTGGCTTATCACCAGAACATTTCTAGCAGCAGCCAAATATTGTAAACACGTGGTGACGTTGATTTTAAGTGTGGAGGGAAAAACTGGAGGACTCGAATAAAAATCCACGCGACCAAGGGGATACAGACATGCAAACTAAAAATATACAGCAGGCACCATCAGATTCGGGAGCAACCCACGAGCTCCTGCATACCAGGCGAGGTAGTTAACATCGCCGAGTCATCGTGGCACCCACTAGACCTCCGCTTTGAGTATAGGCACTCTCCAGGTAACAGCCACACCTCACATGATGTGCACCACAGTTTCTGCTTAGAAAATTACAGTGCAGAGTGCAGTCTGTTCTCCTATAACGTGGTAGTAGTGTTTGCATTCCTGAAGACCATTATGTTATAGGACAATCGCGTTGTAATCTAACCTATAAAAGTAATTTTTTGTCCGTCCGTCCATCCACACACGTGCGCTTGCGAGGGATTTGGCTCTCGATCTGTGGGGTTTACGTTGAAAAAAAATTGCCAGGCAGCACACTAAGCCCCGCGGTGGTCAAGCGCTATGCCGTTTTCCCATCCTTAAACTTTAAAATAGTTAAAATAGCGTTTTAGTGCGATTTCTCTTTATTTATTTCCCCGCTCTGCTCAAGCTGCATGGGGGTTGCCCCTGGCAATGCATGCGTGTCATCGGTGGAGGGTGGAGGGGATTTCTCATTCGCATTGAAAATGAAAAAAATATATATACGCAACGCTGTGGTAAATTCATCAGTGTCATGTCCTCTTCTCTCCTCCCCCCACCCCAATGTGTGCACTTACTACTATAGGGTCGGTAGATACTAATATAGCTTTTAGATAGTATTATTGTAGCTCGGGCGGGGGGAATGGTGGGGGGGGGGGGGGGCTGTGGTAGCGGCCCAGCCCCCAGCCTGGTAATGTGTCACCTGCTCCGGCTGGGCAATCTAGGCGAGGCCACAGGTCTAGGCCTCACCACGGCAATGTAAAGTACTAAGGTTCATTGGTACTATTGTTGTGGTGTAAATGATGACACGGAGAGCAGTCGTTGTGGGGGGCTGATGCCAACTGTTTATTTAGGGCTTCCCGCCTAAGGTTTGGGGAAGGGTTAACACCGGACTCGGCTAAGCCAATCTCCCCAGGGGAAGGGTACTGGGAATCCCTACGCCTCCCAGGCTAACGGGCTCTTCCCACAGCGCTGGTCGACGGTTAAGCCAACTCGGCCAGCCGGGTAAAGTAGCCCCCCTTAGCCTGGTGCTATTTCTCCCCTACCCTGGGTCCCCACTCTCATACCGCTCACAACCCCGGCTCCTGGCGAAGACCCCGAACACGTCACGGGTCCCCCCTCAAATACCCCGAGGGGACATGACGTCACTCCTCCCGAGGCGAGTGTGACAATCCGTCACCACTCTACTCCTCAACACTATGCAACAAATATTACAATAATAATGTTTGTGTGCAGAAAACAAATTTTTCATTAGGTTGCTAAATTTGATTTTTATAGGTGTTTTTATGACGCTACGATGGTGTCCAGCCAGTCTGTGCTGTGGCCTGTTGCCTGCTGATTAATTAACGTCCATGCAATGGCACTATTATCTATAGGCTAATTTTGCTTTTGGCCATTATGAGTGTATGCCAGTATATTATCTGCTGCCTGCTTCTTTACCTCACTCAGTGTACTGCCAGCCTTTCATGTCGACTGTATTCTGCTTTTTCAGCTGCTGACTGTATTGCCAGCTTTTTATGTCGACTGTAGCAATGCTTATGTCATTGAGTCGGCATACTGGCAGTCTATAATCTAGACTGTAGCCTGCTTCTCAACTTAGCTGTGCGTACTGCTGCTCTTTAATGTACACTTATTTCAGCTTGTTTATTCAATGATGACGGAAAAAATTAATGCAAGTGACATTGACACATTTGTCAGTGCTGAGCTACCTGGCCCCCATCAAGACCCTGCCCTGTTTGATGTGGTCTGCAAGCAAATGGTCCATGGCCCGTGTGGGCAGTTCAATCCAAATTCGCCATTTATGCAAGACCGCAGGTGTACCAAGAAGTATCCACGCAACTTCTTGAAAGTCACTCATTCAGGCCATGATGGCTATCCTCTATATCGTCGCATAAAAATGGAGCATGGTGGATTTGAAACAACACTCAGACCTACCACTAACTCTTAAATGAAGGTTGACAACCAGTGGATCGCCCTCTTCTGTGCAAGATCTTCGAGGCCCACATTAATGTGGAATTCTACAATTCTGTGCAAGCCATCAAATAACTTTGGAAATACATAAACAACGTCTCTGACATGCCTGTCTTTGACTTGCAAAAAGAGGGGCAAAGTGTGGGTGAGGTTTAACTTTTTGTCCAAGGAAGATACATCAGCAGAAATGAGGCCACTTGGATAATTCCTGACTCCCCCATCCATGAGCGTTCCCCCCCAGTCGTCCATTTGGAAGTTCAACTGGAAAATGGTCAACGCATCTACTTCACCAAGGGAAATGACCAACAACAGGCCCTGGCTCCACAAGATACCACCCTGATGGCGTTCTTTGTTTTGTGCCAAAGTTACCCATTTGCTGCAAACCTGCTCTAAAAGTGCAAATGTGTGTGTGTAAGTCCATATGTGTGTGCATGTAGGTCGATGTGCGTGTGTGTGTCTTTGCCCGGGCAATGCTGGGTACTTCCTGCTAGTAGTGAATAAAACTAAACAAAATAATGTAACATGAAAAATATAATCGGTTTTATTCACGCTCACCTCGAGTCCTGATGCTAGCTTGCTTGTTGGAAGGAGAGTGCATCACGCGGGATGCGGGGCCTCATCACATCTGAACAAAGTAGTTCCGCGGTTCATCTTATGGGCAATGTTCGTAAGCGCGGGCGGTCGTAAGGATGCAGCTATTCGTGAGCACTCGGCGTTCGTAAGCACATGGGCATTTGTAAGCGCCGGCGTTCGTAAGCCCGGAAGTTTCGTATCCCCGGGACCGCCTGTATGGTACTGCATTTTCACTGCATTTAGGTTTTTCAGGAAAACAAGCCGAATGCATAGAGGTTCGCCACTGCGAGTTTTATTTATTACCGTAGTTGCACAGAAGTCCCTGGCAGCAGGAGGTGCTATCGACGGTTCCAACGAACGTCGACAGTTTTCCGAGGATGTACTGTTTCATCTGGTCCTTGAAGTCGGGCGCATCGCACTGTGCTTTTGTGGTACAGGCTCTGGCCAGGTAACGAATACCATCTGCAATGGAGAATTAATTGGAGTGAAGAAAAAAAGAAAAAAAGCTGCATTTAAGTATAAACGACATACAATTTGCAAGTGCACGCAATTAAATTAAACGTTTTGTTGTTGTTGGTAAAGCGCGTCCAAAAATGTGCAAAATAAGATTACGTATAAGTACAGCAAAACCAATCCCTCTCGCGGGTTTTAGCCATCGCGATTTTGTGAGAAATTCATGAAGAAACGAACATGTTTTGTTATATTACAATCAATTATTAGAGCACATTCGTTTGCATGTTTACCACAAGTACTGTGTGTGGTTAATGCTGTACATGATGCTGTACAATAAGTATCGATTTGGTGTTTGAACATCTTAACACAACTTCTGCTTTATTTCCAGAAAGGGTATAAAGCCTATTATCTTTTCATTATTTTTATACTGGCATCAAAGGTATGCCATAGATGTAAGCGCTGCTCAATGCGAGCTGTAAGTGCTCTGATACTTGCCATTATCTTTGCACCGTTCACCTTTTGGCATTGTTCTATGGTCTGTCACTGGTGCAGAGACAAGGCCCTTAAGAATGGTGCCGTCTCTGGTGTAGGCCAATCGGTTCTAAGCACAATGCTTATATTACCGGAGGACCTGAAGAAAAATCAATGCAGTGACCACCATGGGAAGAGACTCCAAATATACAACAGGCATTGTCAGGGTCCAGGATTTATCTCACTGCCTAATATATACCAGGCGAGGGAGATAACATATCCAGGGGGAGAGAGATAGACGCAGACTCCAAATATATAGCAGCCTCGACCCGGAAGCACTTACTCTGAGTCAGTTGCATCGTCACGCATGAGTCTCGCCCCATTGCACATTTAGATGATTTTTCAGGAATCCCCAAATCAGCACTTCCGCTTTTGCAGTAAACAGCCGGAGCTGAAAAATTGTACAAAGACGCACATTAGTATTTAAACTCAACCATTTTTTACCAAGTGTAAGGCCCCATTGAGCTGTTACGTAGTAGCTCTTTTTTTGGAAGCGACCTGGCATCACAGATGATAGCAACTCAGCGAAGTGACTGATATGCTCACGTGGAAATTTAGGGCAACCAAACACTCTAAACCCGTGTTTCTAAATGTGAAGGGAAAAACCGGAGTGCCCAGCTTAAAAATCCATGCGACCACCACGGGGGATATAGAGACGCAAACTCCACATATAACAGCAGCATGCATCGTCTGGGTCGAACTTCACGAACCTCCTGCATACCAGGCGAAGTAGTTAACATCTTCGAGCCATCGTGGCGCCCACTAGACCTCACTTTGAGTATAATCACTCTCCAGGTAACAGCCACACCCCTCCAACACCTCACACCAGGGACGGAGCCAGGATTTCAGGCCGGGGTGACATTCAAAACATTTTAATTTCAAGAATGATTAGAGAGTCAGGCTGTTGAACTAGACGCCATCGGTTGGCGACACACTCTGACAATGCAGTTGCACGGAGTCCGCCAGACCGAGTGTCGTACACTTACATGCAGAATGTCATGCCTGTCACCCCCCTGGCTCCGCCCCTGCCTCACACGATGTGCACCACAGTTTTTGGTTCAAAAATTACAGTACAGATTAGTCTGTTCTCCTATGACGTATGGTAGTTTTGATTTGAAGCTTTCGTGACTGCAGGAATCCATACTCTGGTTCTTTCAGTAAAGTCAAGTAGATAGAAAAAATAAAAGAAACACGACGTTTTGGTCGCAACACAAGCGTCCTTCATCAGGTGAGAAAGAATGATCTGCTGTTGTGGCTTTACATAGGCACGGGAAGGGGGGGGGGAGTTTTTGTAGAGTCGTGGCTGCAGGAGTTCACGGGGGGGAGGGTTTGTGGCGTGCAAGGACGGGTGGGGGCTGGCACGGGGAGGTAGTGGGGCTGGAGAAATTAGCATGTCAATGAGTTTTAATTAGTACACTAAAACGAAAAACGGCACGGGTGGGTGAGTAAAAATAACAGCAGTTAAAACTTTACGTGGTTTATCACGTCCTTCCAATGATTGCTCAACCTGAATCCATCTTCTCGATTAAAGTTTTGTCTGTTTGTATATCTGGATGGCTTCATGAACAAATCTCTGATGATGGCACGAGGGTTTTCAGAGCATCTTGGTGTCGGAGAAAACAATGTCATGTGTGCCCACAGTGTTGAAACAATGATCCGCCACCGCCGAGGTGTTGGTTCTGCCGTGTTTCAAATCCTTTTTGTGTTCGCGAACCCCGTCTGAGACACGTCGCTTCGTTTCACCAATGTAACTGCTGCCACAGACACAACTCAGCTTATAGACACCAGGACGATAACGAGATTATAAGTAACGCAGGCCGAACAAAGAATGGAGGAGCATATAGGGTAGCCTCTAGAAGTATCCAGCAGCATCCCAATACCCTGTGTGATATGTCAAGGCATCCGTATGACCGCTTATTCCGACTCGCGCTGCAACGTAGTTCCGCTCGCTCGATCATGTTGCATCCAATTCACAAAAAAAAATTCCCTGTAATACATTCTTCACTTTTCATATCAAAATTCGCTTTATGAAAACACAGGGTTACAGGATAACTAACTGTATTTGCTTTCAATCACATGTCTAATTATCAGAATCCATATGCATGCATGATAAAATCTCAGCTGTGTCGAAAGTTTTATTTCATTTGAGCTTTGGGTCAAATCGCCCATCAGGTTATACAATTGGATATTACGTGAAAACAGTGATAATATATGGTACGGTTTTATTTAACAGTACATGGTTCAGGTTTTCAAGAACGCGACCCAAACGTACATACGGAGAGTCCTTGACTTATGAAGGAACAGGTTTTATGTTCCAGAGAGCTGTTCGCAAGTATATTTATAATCGTATCTTATAACCCAAGAGTTAATTGTACAGTAAATACGATCAGTCCCATAAAAAAGTGATACGGTTTCAATAAAAGCAGGGAAGCATAGTTAAACTCACAAATAAGACAATGTACATTTTCACGTAATACTGCAATAAATACTTTATAGTGAATAGAATCAAACGTAAAATAAAGTAACATGAAGAAAATTATCGGTAATTTTTTCCGCTCACCTCGAGTCCTGATGCTAGCTCGCTTGTCGGAAGGGGCGTGGCAACAACGCGGGATGACGTGGGGGCCTCGTCACATTTAGCGGAGGATCGCTCCGCCGAACAAAGTAGTTCCGCGGTTCATCTTACGGGGAATGTTCGTAAGCGCGCAAGCGTTCGTAAGCACAAGGCTGGTCACAAGCGTGGTCGGTCATAAGCATGCGGACGTTCGTAAGCACTGGAAGTTTCGTATCCCCGGGACAGCCTGTATGGTAACCGCATTTAGGTTTTTCAGGAAAAACAACACAAACACGGAGGTTTTTTTTAATTACCGTTGTTGCACAAAACTGTCTGGCAGCAGGAGGTGCTATCGACGGTGCCAACGAACGTCGGCAGTTGTCCGAGGATGTACTCTTTCATCTGGTCCTTGAAGTCGAACGCATGGCACTGTGCTTGTGTAGCACAGGTTCTGGCCTGGTAAGGAATACCATCTGGAATGGAGGTGTAATTGGAGAGAAGAAAAAAAGAACCAAAAAATCTGCAGTTAGGTATAAATGACATATCATTAGCGCATGTACGTAATGAAACTTAACGTTTTTCAACGGTTTTACTTAACTTGACTCCTGTGTCGTGGTCAAATCGTCAAATCTTGTAATTTACATTTCGATCGCTTCCCGTTGTCCAATCAATCCCTAATTTTGCACAAGTACTCAGATCCGGTGACAATGCATGCCTATATCAAATAATCATTTAATTGGCTCCTTGAAAGCGATTCACTTTTTGTATGGACGACTTGTTAGTGGTCAAAAACGCCGCGGTCCCTAAACTCTGGAATCGGCTCGCCCAAGAAGCAGGCGCCACGTGTCTCAGGCGCCACGTGTCTCAGGCGCGCCTGCTCCGTGTCAAATGCTTACAGGCATCCTCCATACAAAAGTTGTACATTGAAGATTCATTTATAAAATAACCTATTAATTCAAGTAAGCGTTGATGTGGGAGCAGGCGCCGCATCATTGGCGTACTTCTCGACGGTGAGTTAAACTAAGTTGTGAAAAAAAGTCTCATTGTATGTCGTCCTCAAATTTTGTAATCAAAATGTCCTCCAGTTACCGTTATCCAATCGATCCCAAATTTTGCACACACTGACATCCAGACACAATGCATGCCTGATCAAAATCTCCAACTAATCAATTACTTGCCTCGTTTAAACCAATTAATATTTGGGTTTGAAGCCTTATTCCACGAGTGCTTTGCAAACAGGTTTTGTTCAAAATATATATATTAATACCAACGTAGGAGTCGACACGTCGAAACTTGCCTGGAACATATTCAAGGTAAACAGTCACATCAAATGCTTTGAACACGAAATTTAACACTCTTCTGAAATTCGTGGTCCGCCAGGAAGTGTCTGTGTTGTTGGCCTGACTGGATGTGCTTCACATAATGTGTTTTCAGGTTTGTTGAATTCTCATCTCATCTTTTTGTTGTATTTACCTCCGTGATTTGTTCTTGACACCTAATGAAGATCGCTTGCGTTGTGATCGAAACGTCGTGATTGTTTTTTTGTTTAAATATAATTTTATTGTATTTCTACATACGTGACTTTACCGAAAAAAACAATGAGTAAGTTTACAAAAGTTGTTTATTATGATGTAGTGCATCCAATGGCACAATGCATAGACAGGGTCAATGACTTCATTTTTGCACTAACCCCTTTGAAAGTGACATTTTTACATTTGTATTGATGTTTTATTCATATACTTTTTATATGGCGGTTTGTGGTCGACAAATCGTTTGAGTGTTGGCCTTTCGAACTCAAGCTCAAAAGTTCAAATCTTGGAGATGAAATTTGTATTTCTTGTTCAATTAACATTTTTGGTACTTATATAGAGCTTTAAACTCTTGCACATTTTAGAGTGAGTTGTCTGTGCTTGATAAGTTGACTGAGGTTTGGAAATGTGACTTTTATATTAACATTTTTAACTCTCAGCTCGTGAGTTCAAGCCCCGACTTATCACAAATTGCCAGCTACTCTTTGACCCAAAGTCATTTGTCCTATACAAACCAACAAATCAACATCACATACAATCAAGAAATCATGATGGTCGATTGCAATCTGTGCGTGAACACACGTGACAATTCAGAGTTGCAGAAAGACTTGAAGCACGTGATGTCACATGAAAGCGAAATCGTCTATCAATCGCAACATCTTCAAGCACTCAATGCTGACATGACAACATTTGACAATGCAATCAACACATTCTGTCATAAAATCAGTAAAGTCTGCACTAAACTCTCCTATCCAAAATAATATTTACAGAGTGCGACGTAACAAAAATGCATTGCACTATCTACCAATCGAATTGTCATCAAAGCAAACATTGGAAATGTGTTCACATTGCAAGACACACACCAACAGTGACAAAAGAGCTGCACCGCCAAAAGCTCACTGGAATTATTTGGATCCTGGTGAAATTCCAGATGTGATTCAACAGCCAGAACAACGTCTATTATCAATAGTTATACCATTTGTCAAGATCATCAAATTCTGTGGAGTCTTCAGTCAATTTGGCTTCCGTGGACAGGTGGTGCTCTTTGCTATGGACATTTTTAAAGTTAGTGACACACTTCCACGAGCAATGCATAATACTGCAATGGTTGTCATCACAAAACATCTTGAGAATCTAAACATCACACGTGAATTCTCTATAATTCGGAAATAAGTTTACAATGCACTCAACTGGCTAATTCAAAAAAGCCACTTTATCGGGATGTAACAATCAATTAAGAAGCAAACATCGCTGATGTACATTCAGTTGCTTTTCCTGTGCAACAACCAGTGGAACAAAATCAGCCGCAATAACCTGCTAATGCTTACATGGCAATCAATGAAAGACCAAGAATTGTTCACGCTGCACGGCATCAGGCAAATGAAGATGTGTTTACATGTTCCAATGCAGGCGTTCAATGTTGCACAATGGTGCTGGCAAATATTGTAAGAGCTGCTATATTGCTGTTGTATATATAGGCCTTTTTCCCAAAAATTACATTAAGAAAAATTCTGCCAATATTTTTTTAATCAATTGCGATGTCGCTTGGGGCAAAAGGAGGTGGTGCGACCCCCCTCCCTCCCATCACACAGCAGCTGCCTTTCACACTCGGGACCAGGCAGCCGGAGATAAGCCATAAAATGCAATAAAAACACCAGTAATAAAAAGAAGGGGTGGGGGGGGGTTTGCTAATCCGATTCTGGGGAATCTCTACACGACTTCAAAAGGCCACCTCAAAAGAGTACAGACAGCAGGCGCCACGAAACAGGCAACGTTTATTTTTGTATTGTTTTTGTTTCTCTTAACACAACGGTAAAATTTCAAAACTTAGCGACAAGAATAAGTGAACATCATAGACTCACACACTCCGATGAAAAACCAGGTGACAATCTACATTAGTGGGTTATTATTTCTCATATATTATTTTTTATACTAATGTTATTCACCTTTTTTATATTATTAGATATAAGTAATATTAAAGGAGCGCCCCACGGTCTTATGTTTTAGTTACAAATGTCGAAAAATATTCTGAACTACTGGTGATGGCTGAAAAAAAATATTTTTTACTTTTTAGTGCACTTTAAAATTAAACCGTTATTTTTAAAACCTTTTTTTAAGGAGTTTATTTGTTGTTGGTAAAGCGCGTCCCAAAATGTGCAAAATAAGGGATTACGTACAAGTGTAGTGGTGTTATGGTACAAACACACATCTGTTACAGCCGTTAGGGTGTTACGGGACAAACGCACGTCGGTTACAGCTAGCATCCAGGGCTTACCCAAAGGGGGCTATGGGATTTGGATCCCCCGCGCCCCTTCCAAAGGGTGGGCTACGGGGTGTGTTTCGATCCCTCAGAACCCCGCCCCTCGGTGGGCAATTGGTATAAAAGACGGAGAGCCAGAGAGAGATAGGGGCAGTGTTCAAGAGCCGAAGTACGAAGACCCAGTTGAAGACTGAAGGCCGGCTAGATAGACCCTGGATATCCTTTGACCCGCTGTCCTTCTCAGGGCCGGGCAGAGAAAGCCAGCGGTGTGGCCCCAGAGCCTCAGAGTCGATGTCCTGATGTAGAGGTGTTAACTACGCGCTGTTGCGTAACCTGCGTTGCCACCAGGGCGGTGCAGCATTACCCCTGGGTACAACGGTTGGGGTCAGTCGAGGTGAAACGGATCGTGGCCAGGGTTTGGTGCAAACCAATCAGACGGTTCCACGTGGGAATGTATGATTGGTTCTACCTGGCCACGAAGGGGTATAAGACGGGTGACCCAACGGACCTCGGGGAGTTCTCTCCCTGCACGAAGATAGAAGACTGGGCTGAAGCCTAGCTAGGACCCTGGACCAGCCTTTCAGCCCTTCTAAGGGCTAAGGCTCGGCATACCCAGTGGTCAGGACCCACCGGGCCAGCGGTGGGTCAGATAGCCTCCCCTAGGTCCTAGCCGGAGGACTAGGATAGCGGTAGACGTGTGAGTCCCGCCAAGTCCGGAGGTTGTACCTCCTTAGGTATCAAGGAGGTTAGCGGTAGACGTGTGAGTCCCGCCAGGTCCGGAGGCTGTACCTCCCTAGGGTATCGGGTGAGGGGACCGAATATCCCTCTGTGTGTGTTAAGCGTTGTATAAGGAAATAATACAATAAACAGAGTGTGCCTCCTAAAGAAGTCTGCTCGTCCTTACAACACTACAACTGGAGTCAGAAGTGGTTGGAAATGGAAACCAGAAGTTCAGCCCACGCGCAGAGCCAGAACGAAGATAACGCTGTCTCACCTGCAAGCACCGCCAGCTCCGCTGAAAACGCTGCCGCGTTGACGGCCGCCCAGCCACCGGTTGAGCAGCCGGTTGCTCCCCCTGCCATGGGGGACGGACTCAGGGCAGCACACGGCCGTCTCGCTCAACTCCTACACGCCGCGGCCTCCACTCTCGAAGAGATCAACTTGGAGGTTGCGGGCAGGCCGAGTCAACCGCCGGCAGACGTTCCCGCCATCGGCCGGGGCAGACATTTTGATTTTCCCGCCGGGGAACCACGTGATTCCGCCGGAAGCGGAAGCCAGGGGCATCCTGGGAACGCGGGGGGCCAATCACAACCCGCAACGTCATCAGCACGCGACGCTGCGGATTCAAGTTCCTCAACGGACGCCGCGTCATTACTGTACCGACACGGTACAGTAGACTCTATCGGCTGGGAAATCGCCGATCTCCGGCTCGAGACGGTACAAGCTGAGGGGGAGACGACGTCCGCCCTCCAACAACGCCTGCCCATCTTCCGAGAATTCACATCTGAAGGGGGCGACTGGGCGGCGTTCCAGCGTCGCTTCCTGAGCCACCAAGAGATGGTGGGCTGGTCGGACGCACAGGCGCTCCGAGCACTACCGGCCACTTTGGATGACGGCGCTCTCGCCTCGCTCCTCACCATCCCCAGGCAACAAAGGGCGACTCTTCAATCGGCCCTCCGACGGATGTCCGACGTGTACGGGCCTCCATCCGACGTCCGCAGCCGATTTTACGACAGGCAACGCCGCCCTAAAGAGTCTCCGTTGGCATTCCGGACCGCTCTACTGGCGATGGCAAGAGCGGGTTACCCTCGCATGGACGACGAGGCCATCGATGCCATCGTTCTCCAGAAGATGCTGGAGCTGGCGCGCGAGCTGCGCATCGTCATCCAAGCGGTGGACGACGACGGTATGTGCTCGCTACGAGCCGCTCGGTGCATCCACGCACATCTGCTGCTCCACACGGAATCGACCATCGCCGCCTCGGCTTCGACGTCGGAGCCTGCCAGCAGGGACGCCGAGTTCTCCCCCGACCGGGCCTTCATGGCGACCAGGTCAACGGGCCGGCGATCGTCCGACCACGCTGGTCGCCGCAACGACCAGCAGCGGGGACGGCCTGCTCCACGCGGCGACGTGACGTGCTTCAACTGTGGCCGACGAGGCCACATCTCCTCTGACTGCCGTGCGCCTCGACGACGCCCCTCCGCATCCCGGGGCCAGGACTACAGGACGTCCACGGCATCGCGGCAAAGCCAGGCAAGTCGAAACGCCTCTCACGCTCGGCCCTCATTCACACCATACACACTGCAACGCACCATAAGAAGGGCTCGCGATTCGGCGTGTGATGGGGGGTATTCTGGCGTTTGTTCGCGGCCACTCGGACCTGGGCAGTGGTCTGAGTTGGCCCATAGGGTAGTCGCGGCGACGGCAGGTTCGTCCGTGGTTGTCGGATCAATCGAGGGTGTGGAATTTCGCGTGTTGGTCGATACTGGTGCGTCGGCTACGATCATTTCGGATCTGATTTACAATATACTGCCCGTACGATGCCGCCCCTTGGAACGGGTTTCTATCCCGTGTTTCGCCGCTAATGGCAGTTCACTTGGCATTATTGGGCAAATTCGGGCGCAAATTTCGATTGGAGACATTAAATTGGCAGGGCCTATTTTGGTCTCTTCTTCCCTCGCCGTGCCGTGTTTGTTAGGCACTGATTTTCTCGCGAAAATGCCTATTAAGATCCTTGTAGATCAAGGCTGCATCGAACTCCCGTCGGGTCGACGGATGGCGTTCTTGCCCACACCCTCACATCCACGCATGGCTAGTGCCTCGGTGCAGGCGTTTGTTGCGAGCACAGTCCGCATTCCGCCAGGGACACAAATGCTCGTGCCCTTGCAACTTAAAAAACCGCTAGCCCCGGAGGCCTCGGCACATGGCATTTTGCTGGGGCCTTCAAACGCAGCTGCTAAGGGGTTAGATGTGGTGGCTGCACAGACCCTCGTAGCAGCCGACAGGGAGCCGTTCTTGCAGGTTTTGAATGTCGGATTGTCCACAACCGTCATTCCGCAAGGAACTGTGCTCGCTCACGCGACCCCGGTGCCGTTGGGGACCGGAGTCGCGGGACACGTGCGTGACACGCCGCAGGTCCCACCTCCTTCCGAATCGGATGAGAGATGGTTGGACGCGCTCTGCACAGACACGGGTGATCTGTCTCATTCGCAGCGAATTAAATTGCGCGCTCTTCTGCGAGAATTTTCCGATGTCTTTAGTAAATCTAAATTTGATATTGGCTGCACCAAGCTGCTGCGTCACCACATTGATACTGGTGACGCTGCCCCGATTCGACAAAACCCGTTTCGGCTTAGCCCGGCGGAGAAACAGCATGTTAAATCGGCTGTGGATGACATGCTGAAGGCCGATATAATTTCTCCCTCCACTAGTCCCTGGGGTGCTCCAATAGTGCTGGTCAAAAAGCACGATGGCAGTCTCCGTTTTTACGTTGATTTTCGGCGCCTAAATAAAATCTCGGTAGCGGACGCCTACCCTCTCCCTCGTATGGACGAGTCATTGGATGCCCTGGCAGGGGCGCACTATTTCTCCACCTTGGACCTTCTGTCGGGGTTTTGGCAACTCCCCCTCGACGAATCGTCAAAACCTAAGACTGCTTTTCGGACACCACAGGGCCTTTTCGAGTTTAATAGATTGCCCATGGGTCTCCACTCGGCCCCAGCGACGTTCCAGAGGCTCATGGAGCTGGTCCTCGCTGGGCTCCAGTGGGACTCATGTCTCATTTATCTTGACGACGTCATCGTCTTTAGCCGCACGTTCGGCGAACACATCGAACGGTTGCGTGCTGTCTTCTTGAAAATGCGGGCCGCTAACTTGAAATTCAAGCCGCAGAAGTGTCACCTTCTGCGTGAGTCTGTGCGCTATCTGGGCCACATAGTTAGCCGCTCGGGCATCTCTACCGACCCTGAAAAAACCAAATGTGTTCAACATTGGCCGACCCCTACATCTGCGGGCGATGTTCGTAGTTTTATTGGTTTTGCGTCGTACTACCGCCGGTTTGTTGCTGGCTTCGCGACGATTGCCAAGCCGCTCCACGCCCTTACGTCAAAAGGGGTGGCGTTTCATTGGGGGGACGCAGAACAGGCTGCGTTCGACTCCTTGCGGAACGCGCTCGTGACGGCACCGTCCCTTGCGTACCCCGATTTTTCCGTGCCATTCGTGTTGGACACCGACGCTAGCAATACGGGGATTGGGGGTGTTCTGTCACAAAAAGTTGATGGCATTGAAAGGGTTGTTGCCTATGGTAGCAGAGTCTTGTCTCTTGCTGAACAAAGATACTGTGTGACCAGACGTGAGCTGCTGGCCATTGTTTTTTTTATTCAGCAATACAGGCCGTACCTGTATGGTCAGCATTTTACCGTGCGATCTGATCATTCGGCTTTACAGTACGCTCTGCGGGTTGACCAACCGTCCGGGCAGCTTTCTCGGTGGCTCGAAGTCCTTCAGGACTACGATTTCAATGTCACTTACCGTAGGGGTGCACAACACACGAATGCCGATGCGTTGTCTCGCCTTCCGCCGGCTCAAAAATGTGCGTGTTTTTTGGGCTCGGGCCGTTGTAAGCCGCCACTGCCTGCGCAGGTCGCGCCTCTCACAACGGTGTCAGCCGCACTTCCCGCCGCCTCAGCGCCGATGTTGGATCATGCAGATCCAATGGCCAGTGACGATTTGCTGGGGCTAACTTTGGCCGAATGGGGTCGGCACCAGGGCGAGGACATGTCGTTATTGAGGTTGCGTCGCCTCGCGAATAATGCGGTTCCAAGACAGGGCAAATTTAATTCATTTGTCATGAAGCGCGGCTTGTTGATGCATTGGGATGCTGACTCGTGTCAACATAAAATCGTCGTGCCATCCGCCTTGCGATGCAAGGCCGTATGGGCGGCGCATGAGCGTTTATTGCACCTGGGTGTTCATAAGACCATTGGGTCGTTGCGGTTGCAATTTTTCTGGCCGGGCATGCTGCGCGACGTCACTGACATTTTGCTGGGATGCACCCATTGTGCGCAACGTAAACCGCCGGCTAAACCGGCATGCCCACCCCTGCAACCCATTTCGGTCTCTCGTATAAATGAGTTGGTGGCTCTCGATATTTTGGGCCCTTTTCCTACTACGTCACGGGGTAATAAGTACCTTCTGGTTGGGGTAGAGTATTTTACACGGTGGCCTATGGCCTGGGCCCTCCCCAACCAGTCGGCGGCGGCCGTTGTGGACGCCTTTGTTCAAGGCTACGTCCTGGACAAGGGCGCACCAGAACGGTTGCTGACCGATCAGGGAAGAAATTTTTCAGGAGCCTTGCTGACTGATGTGTGCCGCCTGTTGGGCACTAAGAAAGTGCGCACTTCGCCCTACCATCCCCAGACCGACGGCATGGTGGAGCGCCTTCATAGAACTCTCACCGCTATGTTATGCCATCAGGTCGATGAATCCCACCTCGATTGGGACTTGCAGGTTCCGGGGGTCCTCGCCGCATACCGTATGGCACCTCACGCGGCGACGGGATTTTCCCCGTTCTTTCTAATGTATGGCAGGGATGCCTTTCCTCCCGCCGACGTTCGGCTGGAAATCGAACAGCCACCGCAAAAGTCAAAGCTCGTTGACCACTTGCGATTCAACCTCCGTAAGTTGGCCGAGGCACGGGAGGCCACCATTGAAAATTCGGCTTCCCGCCAACGGGCGAATTTGCGACTGCGGGACCCTCGGTCGTACACGCATCGGTGGGCACCGGGAGACAGGGCATGGCTCCACTGCCCCCAGGTGCCGGTGTCCATGTCGGCCAAACTCCTCAGACCATGGCGAGGCCCGGTTGAGGTAGTGGAAGTCCTGCGTCCCCAATGTGTTAAAATTAGCTGGGGACGGCGTCGCTGGTGCGTTCACCCTTCTCGGTTAAAACCCTTCGTCACGCCACGCGTCCCTCCACAACACACACAACATGGGGGCCGAGTGTGCGACGCGTCCGACGAGCCGGATGTTGCCCCGTTGGTGCCTAACCCACAGCGCAGGCGTGTCATTCCTCCTGCAGATGACACGGGAGTGACGGCTCCATGCAGGCCACGTTCGGCCTCAATGGACCGTGGAGCAGCAGGTGTCCCCGTGGAGATGCCTAAAGGCCCACCGGATGCTCTGGCTCATCCTCCTCCTTCCCTTGTGCCGCCGACAAAGCCTGCCATCCCCTACGATGGCCCCGCGAAACGCACGCGCGCGAAATCTCGCCGGTTGTTATAATGTTTTTTTTGGCATGTCTAGTGCCTTGTACATACGTTATGTTGTTAAGGGGGGTATTTATAGGGGTTTAATTGTTCTTGTTGTTCGTGAGGCACACTCACAATTCTTCTACCATTGGTAATTTCGGAGTTTCCCATTGTTGCAGCCGGGACGGCTGGAGCTTCCGAAGGAGGGGGTGATGTAGAGGTGTTAACTACGCGCTGTTGCGTAACCTGCGTTGCCACCAGGGCGGTGCAGCATTACCCCTGGGTACAACGGTTGGGGTCAGTCGAGGTGAAACGGATCGTGGCCAGGGTTTGGTGCGAACCAATCAGACGGTTCCACGTGGGAATGTATGATTGGTTCTACCTGGCCACGAAGGGGTATAAGACGGGTGACCCAACGGACCTCGAGGAGTTCTCTCCCTGCACGAAGATAGAAGACTGGGCTGAAGCCTAGCTAGGACCCTGGACCAGCCTTTCAGCCCTTCTAAGGGCTAAGGCTCGGCATACCCAGTGGTCAGGACCCACCGGGCCAGCGGTGGGTCAGATAGCCTCCCCTAGGTCCTAGCCGGAGGACTAGGATAGCGGTAGACGTGTGAGTCCCGCCAAGTCCGGAGGTTGTACCTCCTTAGGTATCAAGGAGGTTAGCGGTAGACGATTGAGTCCCGCCAGGTCCGGAGGCTGTACCTCCCTAGGGTATCGGGTGAGGGGACCGAATATCCCTCTGTGTGTGTTAAGCGTTGTATAAGGAAATAATACAATAAACAGAGTGTGCCTCCTAAAGAAGTCTGCTCGTCCTTACAACACTACACTTCTAAGGGCCGGGTCTGTGTGGCTGGTGGTCGCGACCTGTGCCTTGGCTGGGCCAGGTCAGCCTCCCCGAGCGCCCTTAGCGGAGGACCCAGGAGCATAGATAGCTAGGCAGATAGCCTAGGGGTATATCCCAGTGTAATACGGGTGATTGAGGCCGTTACCCCTTCTCAGTGTTGTATATCTTGGCTATTCGTTGTCGAGTTATAATAAATAGTGCTGCCTCTACATCGCCGTCTCTGTCGCTTGTGAACCCACTACACAAGTACAGCAAAGCCATTCCCACTCGCGGGTTTAAGCCATCACGGTTTTGTGACAAATATATAAAGTTCACTGACTGCAAATTAACACGCTTTGATATATACTCTTGGTTATTTCGGTAAAGTCACGTAGAAGGGAAACAATAAAATTGTTTTATATATTTTTTATTGTTTCCTTTCTACATGACTTTACCGAAAGAACCAAGAATATGAATCCCTGCAGTCACGAAAGCTTTAAAGGGGGAGCGGAGCGAACGAAGCAGGCGAGCAGCCCAAGCGGGAAAAACGCGACGGAGTTACGGGGTGTCAAACGCGAGGAGATCTGTTAAATAAAAGTGACACAGGAGAAAAAGAATAAGTTGTCCGCGTGAAATAAAAACACTACAGATATCAGCACTGCTCAACGCGAGCTGTAAGTGCTCTGACACTGGGCATTGTCTTTGCAACGTTCAACTTTTGGCATTGTTCTCTGGTCTGTCACTGATACAGAGACAAGGCCCTTAAGAATGCTGCCGTCTCCTGGTGTAGGCCAATCGGTTTTAAGCACAATGCTTATATTACCAGAGTACCCAAAGAAAAATCAATGCAGTGACCACCATGGGGAGAGACTCCAAATATACAACAGGCATCGTCAGGGTCCGGGATTGAACCCACTGCCTAATAAAAATCAGGCGAGGGAGATAGACGCAGATTCCAAATATACAGCAACCTTGACCTGGAAGCACTTACTCTGAGTCAGTTGCATCGTCACGCATGAGTCTTGCCCTGCTGCACAATAGGTAGATATTTCAGGAATCCCCAAATCAAGACTTCCGGTGTAGCAGTAAAGCAATCCTGCATAATTGCACAAAGACACATATTAGTATTTAAACTCAACCATTTTTTTACCAGGTGTAAGTCCCCACTGAGCTGTTACGTAGTAGCTCTTTTTCACAAGCGACCTGGCCATCACAAATGATAGGAACTCAACGAAGTGACTGATATGCTCACATGGAAATTTACATCAGCCAAATACTCTACACCCATGTTTCTAAATGTGAAGGAAAAAACCGGAGTACCCGGCTTAAAAATCCATGCGACCACCACGGGGGATAGAGAGATGCAAACTCTATGTATAACAGCAGCATGCATCGTCTGGGTCGAACTTCACGAACATCCTGCATACCACGTGAGGTAGTTAACATCTCCACGGGTAGAGAGACACGTGTAGCCGGAATGGGCTTATTGTAACGAATCACACGTATAATTATGGAGTTAATGATGACCATGGATTGGGCCCTTAGACTCACGTGACTGCACAGTACACCACGCCCACCTGTGGAGTAATCAATTCAGGGTACGGAGAATCTATTCAGATTCGGATGGACGCTGCACAGGTAACACATTTACAGCTCTGCTAAAACTGAGTTATATATAACTGTTTAATCAATACAGTTGGACTGTAACTTAGTCCAACCGTTGCGCTAATCGGAGGTGTGGGGGTAGTGTAGTGTATAGTAGCGTCTAGTAGTACATTCTAGTGTATAGCAGTGTCTAGTGTAGTATATAGTCTAGTTAATTGTGGTGTTCTTCAGGAACATGACTACCGCAACACAAGAGAAAATACTATACTGGCTAAATGAACGCAAACGTATAGCCGGGGAGTGGAGTGAAAAACGTCACCTTCGACGCTCATAGCGAGCCAGATGACAGCCACCAGAACATGAATCAGGGTAATGTCCATGCTGCTCCACCTGGCAAAATACAAAAACACGCACCACGGTCATCTGGGCAGCAGCGTCTTTTGGCTAACCATGGAAAAAAGATGGTGGTCACCGCATTATCGCGGCGCTTTCAGATTTGTGCTGCTTCTGCGGCCGTCTGGAACGCTCTTCCGTCCGATATTAGGAAGCCACTGGGAGCCATGCAACACCATCTAGGCTGACAATCTTACTTCTTTAGAACTGCTGCTGGTTGTGTTTAGTTTGCTGTTCTTTACCCGCACCTCTGATTAGCTACATATGGTGTTAAAGAAGTTCAAAAGACATATTCACACTACTATACACTACTCCACACTGCACACCTATACGTACTATAATCACCCAGGAATGTCCTTACCTCTCGTGACGTCACTAAAAATCTACCAGCCCCCCTCATTAATATTCATGAGCAGGTGACGTTCTCTAAATGGACACCCCCCCCCCATTATTACCTATGAGCCAAGAATGCCTGTGTGCATTGCTCGTGACGTCACTCCACGTCGACCAGCCCCCCTCATTAATAATCATGAACGGGTGACGTCACGCCGCATGGAGAACCCCCCCTTATTAATAATCATGAGCAGGTGACGTCACTCAACATCGAACAGCCCCCCTCATTAATAATCATGGCCAGGTGACATCCTCCAAATGGACACGCCCCCCATTATTATTACTTACTATAATGAGCCAAGAATGCTTTCGTGCATTGCTCGTGACGTCACTCGACGTCGACCAGCCCCCCCTCATTAATAATCATGAGCAGGTTACATCCTCCACATGGACCCGCCCCTCATTAATAACCCTAACTACAAAGGCAGAACCCCCACGTCACAGATCTCTATAATGCTATTAAGACAAAGTCAAAAGGACGTCATGATGAACAAGGGATTATAACCTTCAAATGAAATAGGTCTGTGTCACCGCGCCCGTACAAATTGCACACGCATTGATGCAATGAATATCACATCGCGGTCTGCTTTTCCCTTGCAAGTTCCAGATTTACTGCAATACACCCGTCCTTGGACAGGCAAAAGGCTAGTACACTATACTATTCTACACTATACAATCCACCACTAACCAATACACTACACTACTATAGTACTATATAGTACACACATACAGTTCACAAATATACACTACTATATACACTACACTACACCTGACACCACTATACTAAATTGAAAGCTCATGTCTGTACAACTGCTTTGTGTGTTTATTTGGTTTTCCTTCTGCAGCATCTCTTCATTCCGTGGTCTGTGCAAGACTCAACCTAATCAGACTCGCCTTCCCATAACTGAAAACTGAAACAAAAATCCATTCTCTTAACACCCATTTACATATTGGAGTTACCATGACATTTCGCTCGGTGTGATTACAACAATGATCAGCAACCAGCAGCCTCATCAGGTGATTATCCAGAATGGTGGACCGGCCTTAAATACAGCAGGGATAAATGTGATATGGTCAATTGTGAGCCTACCAGGTTCAAAGACTAGATGGGGGGGGGGGGGGGGGGTCTTAATGTAGTTTTATAAATTACAATGGATATCTATTATTAGTTGCATTATTCGTAAGTAAAGATGAAGGACATTATGATTGCTGCGACACGTGCGATAAATTATCTTGATAATTTCTTGTGTCATTGAATTTTCTTGCCAAATATGACAACGAAAGTATACAGTCCCTGCCCTCCTATAAGGCAGCGGCAGTAGTAGTAAGTTACGTTCCTGAAGAACACTGCGTTATGGAATAATCGCGTTTTTTATAAATAATGTATAATTATAGTGGGTAGAGCAATGGTCCATAATAGCACGTGAGATGATGTTGCGTAATCCAGGGCCTGAACAAAGACTGGAGGTGAGTGTAGGGTAGCAGCGGTCTAGAAGCATCATCCAGCAGCATCCCAATGCCTCTGTCTAATGATGATGCTATGCCAAGGCAGTCATTACAACCTCCACTTCTACTCCCGTGACCTAGTTGCCTTCGTTCAATTGCATTATAATATATAATTATTGGGTGTAAAGCACAGTCCCTGATTTCGCATCATCTCGAGCGCTACTAAGGGCCTGAACAAAGACTGGATGCGCGTGAAGGGTAGTGTCCCAATGTGTGTGTGTGTAATTACGTTTCTGTACAGTCCCCTACAGATTTATGCAGGGTGGGTCATAAGTAACTACCTGATATGAAAGCGGTATTTTGTTTAAAATTATTTTGTAATCTTTTTTTGCAGAAATAAAGTAGAAGCCTGGTGAGTTTATGGATGCAGGTCGATCTGCCACTTCTATCATTTGTGATAGCCAAGTCGCTTCTCAAAAATAAGCTACATAGCTCGGTGGGGGCTTACCTGGTAACATAAGAAACAGTTTACTTTAGGATGACCGGAGGTCACGTGATGATGGCTTATACTTCTTTACGAGGGGCTCAGGGCATGTTCAGATATTGTATTGTTAGCCATGGCCAGGAATCGTGCTGAGGTTTGTTTTATTTTTATTTTATCAGGTGTAAGACACCACTGACCTATGCAGCTCTTTTTTATATATATAAATGACCTGACCACGACAAATTATAGCAGGTCAACAAAGTGGCTGATATCATCACATTAATGTATAGCCAAGTACTCTTAAGTGCCTGATGTTGATTTTAAATGTGAAGGGATAAAATGGGAGGACCCGGAGAAAAATCCACGCAGGGCCCACCATTGGGAGAGAGAGAGAGAAGCGGACTCCAAATATACAATAACAGTCATCGTGAGGGACCGGGATCGAACCCACGACCTCCTGCATACCAGGTGAGGCAATTGAAACCTCCATGTGGATAGAGAGAAAGAGACTCGAAATATATCACAACAGGCATCTTCAGGGTCCGGGATCTAACCCACGACCTCGTGAATACCGAACTTCTTTCACACCGTAGGTAGCCAAACACTGCTAATTGCAGGTGTGGGGGGGAAGGACAACAAAACAAATACAAGCAGTTTTAAAGAAATTAGTTTGTCAATCTATCCTTTAAAGGAAGAGCAGTGTTACAGATAGGCGCATAGAACAGCATCTGAAAGCATCGTGCCATGATGCGGAGACCACCGTCTTTGTTCAACGGTTCACTGAAAGCTGCTGCCCCTGCTGCGAGGATGAGCGGAGTTTGCATGATGATGGGTTTATAGATCAGAGAGGGTCCTGTTGCATGTAATTCTCAACCCGAAAACTGGATAACAAAAAAACAAACCTCGAGTTCAACCACTTCAAGAGAGACCTTAAAAAACGTTGAATGAAAGCAGCGTGATGAAACGTGGCAATGCAAATAAGAGATGCCATAAGCAGGATTTTGTGTTCCTTAAATGACCATTCGAATTACATTTACGTTACAATATGTAAAATATATCACACAAAACCAGAATGCTCTTACCTCGCGACGCAGGTGTGACTATCAACCTTCGACGTGAAGTGTATTGACAGTCCCCCTGCTGTGTGTATATATAGAGGAGTTTGACTTCGTGAGTCGATGGGTGTTCCTTCATAAATTTTCCAATGAACCCATTACGCAATGTGCGCGCATTTCACGTGTCTGTGTGATTCTGATAAGATAAGAACTGGCTGCATCTGGTTAAGTCTCGTCTAGGTTTTTTTTTATCACAAATAGCTAAATATGCAGTACTGTCATTTACTGCTCATCTTTTTAAATTTATTTTATCAGGTATTAAGGACCCACTGAGCTACACCATCACAAATAATAGCTCAGTGAAGTGATGGCTTACTGTTGCGTGGAAATTTATAGCAGCAGCCAAATACTCTCGACAAGTACCGTTGATTCTAAATGTGGAGGGGAAAAACTGGGCGGACCTGGAGAAAAATCCATGCAACCACGGGGGGGAAGAGACACACGAACCCCAAATATACAGCAGCAGGCATCAGGATTTGAATCGAACCCACGACCTCCATACCAGGGGAGGGAGTTAACATCTCACCACCGCTGGCCAAAAGGCCCCCACCTATTGTGACTTATTTCTCGCTGACTCAAGACATCCTCGCTCCCTATATAGTGGATATGCTGCTTGCTTTTCTCACGCTGGCCAGGTCATCTCTAAAGGAAATATATGGGCTACGCACAGTTTTACCAGCTAATAAGCAACCTGCCCATCGATTGTGGTGTACTTATTTGATAGAGGAAGGGGCAGGGAGTAGAAAACCTGCGGCTCCGGAGCGGCATGCAGCTTTAAGAACCACTTCGTGGCTCTCGACACTACTGTTAGACTCTCGATTATCCACGCAAACGACGGGGAAGATGCGCACAGATGATTCAAAATCGTGGATCCAAAAATATATATATTTCCCGCGGATCTCTATGCCAAAAAACACTAATACAGGTTGAAATCATGTTTTAGTCAAGACAGCTGAGTTTGTTAATGAACCAAACAATCAAGCTCTGCCCACTGTTGTAAATATATCGCAACAACTGTACTGTAGAGGTGATTGCGTGGATTTCAGATTAACCGAAGTAACATATTTGTTCAGTTTTAAGCATTGTGCGACTTGCAATCAACATTTCCAAAAAAGACAATGCATAACAGTTATTAATTCACGTCAAAATCCCTGGTGGGCGGTTAATCCACAAAACGGAAAAACCGCACGTGGAACTGTAATTGCAAAGCAAAAATAACAAAAAAGCAAACCGCTCCTAATCACTTTTGATGAACAGTGAACGTTCTAATAAGCCCAATGGTGATTTGCAACGCGGCATTATGAATAAATGTGGCGCACGTGCTCTTCTAGAAATAGCGATTACACTCACAAAAAAACGTACGGTTTGACGTTATCCATTTAAGTACCGCCATTTAGTCTCCAACATAATCAGTGTGTTGTACTAATAATGAATTGGCATGTTCTGTTTACGTGACAAACCTTACTTATTGGCAGTGCAGGGTGGTAGCGAGTTTAAAGACAGATTTGTATTTACACGAACTAACCCTAAAAAACCTCTGATGGATATTAATAATATAACAATTTGTATCTGCTGCTGCTGCTGTATTATGTACAGAGCTATATAATTTGACTTACTTTTTTTATTATTGCAGCTCTCAAAACATTGATTAGGTTTATTTTTTTGTTAAACTTAATTACAAGAAAATCGCTTGTCGCCTGACTTTTTGGGTTGCTCACCACCACCGCCCCTCTCCCTCGTCGCCCCCCCGCTCCCCGGAGATGGCAGGTGGATTGTTTTGAGGACACTGGGCAAGAATTTGCTTCAACTGCTGCAGGGGACTGAATCAAACCAGCAGCCTCGAGATTGCAAGTGCAGTCTACTAACCCGTTGGGCTGCTCCCATTTCAAACCTTTGAAACAGTCCACCTCAGCAGCTTTCCTCTATTTTTTTTCCTCCTGATGACGACCGCTTGCCTTGCGATCGAAACGTCGTAGTTTTTTGTTATTTTTTTTGCTATTTTTTGTTTTTTTCTTTGAACCTATCTACGTCACTTTACCAAAAGACCCAAGGAATATGAATTCCTGCAGTTATGACAGCTTTAAGTCAAGATTTGAATACACTTGCGCTGAGATGATTAGGAACAGGTGGCAGTTGGGGACTGTATAGATAATTAATTAATACACTTGCGTTGAGATGATTGGAAACAAGTGGCAATTGGGGACTGTAAAGATAATTAATCTATATAAATAAAAATGTAAATGTTCGTTTGTTCAAAATCTCAAATCTCCGAAAGTTCTTCACCGATTGCTTTGAAATTTTGACACAACGTTGCATTCGAATACACGCATGTTTATATATACCTACTATGTTTTTATATACCTACTATTATATAGATGTCACATCTGTGACAGGTAAAAATATGCTTTTTTTGAAAAACAGCGCCATCTGTTGGACGTAAAAGCAACACACGCTATACTAAATATTTTACGATTCCATTTCAATGTTTCAGGTTTACGATCCTTTTACGATTTACAAATTTCCAATTTTACGATTCCATTTCAATGTTTCCGATTGCATTGTTAAATTGAATTTTCATACATTTCGATTTTTTTTCATTTTGATTAAATTATTTCGTGTGACATTGCTTTGGATTTGAGCTGTGTCGTTTACCTTAGCGTTCATTTCGTGAGTTTAGTTTATTCTTTTTTCATTGTTTTTCATTACGTATTTTTAACTGTTTTTCTTATTTTTCAGTGCAATTGGCGGTGGAATTGAGCTGTGTCGATTGATCTGCGTTTGCATTGAAATATTTCGTTAATATTTTTTATTTTTGTTTTATCTTTGTTTTTTAGTTCGTGTTTTTTCCTTTTTTAATGTTTTGCAATTTTATGTTTTTGTTATAACTTTCTTTCTTCTTTTTCAGTGCAATCGATCTGCTTTAGTTCACCCAAATAATGCCTCGCAGAAGATCACACTTAGGTCGTCGTTCTCGCGGAGCGGAAGCAGTGCGACGAGTAATTGTATATCAAACTGAGGAAGAACGGGCATCAGCGAACGAGCGAAACAGACAAAGAATGGCTCAAATACGTGCCGAGGAAGCAGCAGAGCGACGTGCAGCCAGACTTGAGGATGCCACGGTTGCGAGCACGGCGATCGCGTTCTGCAGCTTCAGATCTGCTTCGTTCTCAACAGAATGAACGCGACAGGCTGAGAGTGGCTGAAAGACGTCAACGAGAAACAGCAGATCAGCGTCAAACACGACTACGTGCTCAGCAATCACGCGATTACAATCGCCTTGCATTCCGGTACAATCCAGCTGATGATTATAGTTTGAGCCGGCATGTTCTCATCGGCACTATGACTGAAGTGTGTCCTTATTGCAAGGCTCTGAAATTTAATGGAGAAACGAAAGGAATGTGTTGCGCCGCCGGAAAAATTTAACTGCCTCAACTTGGAGAACCGCCAGTGCCATTAAAAACTTTGCTTTCCGGATATACCGCCGAATCAAAGCATTTCCTATCTAACATCAGGAAATACAACTCATGCTTCCAAATAACGTCGTTCGGCGCAGATATCGTAACAGCTCAATTCATGCCAACTTTCAAAGTGAAAGGACAAATTTATCATGAAGCCGGCTCCCTGCTTCCGTTCCCAGATGGTCAACGTAAATTCCTACAAATGTATTTAATCGGTGATGGCAATGATGAATTGAATGCACGCTGCGGAATTTCTACCGGCATAAAAAGGTCCATCGTTTCCCAACTGCAAGAACTTCTTCACGAAAAAAATAATTTAGTGCGTTTGTTCAAAACAGCAATTGACATGATGCCATCTGATACACACAAGGTTGTTATTCATGCTGACAAAACGCCTGCTGGAGAACATGTGCGAAGATTCAATGCTCCAACTATAGACGAAGTGGCAATTGTTTTAGTCGGAGATCAATTCCAACCTAGAGATATTGTTCTTCATCGGAGAAACGATCAATTGACAAAAGTTGCAGAAACTCATCGATGCTACGATGCCCTGCAATATCCAATCATTTTTTGGGATGGTACCGATGGATATCACTTCAACGTTAAGATAAATCCAGTCAGTGGCGAAGAAACAAATAAGAAATGCACCGCAATGAAATATTATTCATACCGACTAATGATTCGAGAGAATGAAGACAATCACATTTTGAAATGCCGACAATTGTTTCACCAATACATCGTAGATATGTATGCAAAAATCAAAACAGAACGTTTGATATTCATCCGTTTGAATCAGACCAAGCTTCGCTCTGAAGAAAACGTTCATTTGCGAGATGCAATTGTAAATGACGGTAATACAACTAACGTTGGAAGACTAAAGATTTTTGCCATCTTCATATACAGGCAGTCCACGTCATATGCATGAGTACTCTCAAGATGCAATTGCGTATGTTCGTCACTACGGGCGTCCAGACCTATTCATTACATTCACATGTAATCCAGCTTGGGACGATATACAACAGCTCTTACTTCCTGGGCAATCGCCGGTGGATAGACATGACATCACAGCACGTGTTTTCAGACAGAAGCTGAAATCGCTGATGGATTTCATGGTAAAACATGAAGTGTTTGGGTGTGTGCGCTGCTGGATGTACTCAGTGGAATGGCAAAAGAGACGATTGCCACACGCACATATACTAATCTGGCTCGATAACAAAATCACTTCCAACGAAATCGACGATGAAATATGCGCTGAAATACCAGATGCCGACGTCGATAAGGATTTGCATGAAGTTGTGACGAAAAATATTATACATGAACCATGCGGTACACTGAATCCAAATTCGCCATGCATGATAGACGGAAAATACTCTAAGCGATATCCTCGAGCATTAGTATCCAACACAGTTACAGGAAACGATGGATATCCTTTATACAGAAGACGATCAGCAGAAGATGGCGGTAAATTAGCAACAATACAAATGCGAAACGGTGACATCTAAGTAGATAACCGGTGGGTTGTTCCATATTCGCCTTTGCTATCAAAAACATACAAGCGCACATAAACGTGGAATACTGTAACTCCGTTAAATCGATCAAATACATTTGTAAGTATGTGAATAAAGGCAGCAACATGGCAGTTTTTGGCGTGCAACCAGAAAGAAGTGATAGGAATGCGGTCATACATATCGATGAAATCGCACAGTATCAGGCTGGAAGATACATAAGCAGCATTGAAGCTGTATAGCGAATTCTTTCATTTCACATACATGAACGAAGTCCAGCTGTTGTTCACTTAGCAGTACATCTAGAAAATGAACAACGCGTGTATTTCACAGCTGCAAATGTGCAACAAATAGCCCTGAATCCACCGGCTGCAACGATAACTGCTTTCTTCACGTTATGTCAAAATGACACGTTTGCGAAAACACTGCTGTATTCGGAAGTGCCTACGTATTACACATGGAATGCGAGTAGAAAATCATTTGAACGACGCAAACGAGGAGAGCGAGTCGACGGACAAACCTGGCATATTCAAAGAAACTATGATAGATAGACTGTATACCGTGCATCCCAATCAAGATGAATGCTTCTTTATTCGCATGCTGTTGGTAAATGTACCCGGTCCAACGTCTTTCCAGCAATTGAGAATTGTCAACGGCGTTACACATGCCACTTTCCGCAGTGCATGTCAAGCTCTGAATTTATTGGAGAATGACCGACACTGGGATGTATGCATTAATGATGCGTGCAACACGTCACATCCAAATCAAATTCGTGCATTGTTTGCAATCATATTGACCGCCTGCTCTCCTTCATCTCCAACAGAGTTATGGGAGAAATATAAATCGCACATGGCTGAAGATATTTTCCGTCGAATACGCAAGGAAAATTCAAATATGAACATGGATTTCACAGCAGAAATCTACAACGAAGCGTTGATAATGATTGAAGATTTGTGCTTAGAAATCGCGAACAAAGTTCTCAATCAATTGGGAATGCCATCACCGAATCGATCTGCTGCTGCTTCGTTCGATGTAGAATTGGGTCGTTAACAAAATTACAACACGGGTGATTTTTTGTCGTATGTGCAATCAAATATTCCTAAGCTAACGCTTGAACAAAAAGGCATTTACGATCAAATAATGCAGACTATCAATAACGGAGTTGGGAGAAATCTTCTTCTTAGATGCGCCAGGAGGAACTGGTAAAACGTTCCTAATTAGATTTATTCTGGCAGCAATTCGACCCCAAAATGGCATAGCCTTAGCTCTTGCGTCGTCCGGAATAGCTGCGACATTGCTACCGGGTGGAAGAACTGCTCATTCCGATTTTAAATTGCCATTGAACATGCTATTCATTGAAACTCCCACGTGCAACATTTCCAAAGCATCCGGCATGGGAAAAGTATTGCAGAAATGCAAACTTATTGTTTGGGATGAATGCACAATGGCGCACAAAATCGCTCGAGGCTCTTGATCGATCATTGCAAGATTTGCGTGGAAACATCACACCATTTGGGAACGCATTAATATTGCTTGCAGGAGATTTCAGGCAAACATTACCTGTAATTCCTCGATCGACACCAGTGGACGAAATAAATGCTTGCCTGAAATACTCTACTTTGTGGCGACACGTAAAGACGTTAAAATCAATTGCTGGAAATTTAGAACGGAAAGGTGCCGGTTGATCTGACCTCAGGACGAATTTCATTGCCTCAAAACTTCTGCAATGTAGTGACGTCAAAGAAGAATTGGTTGAAAAAGTATTTCCCAATATTCCAACCAATTATAAGAATCACGATTGGCTGAGTGAACAAGCTATTCTTGCGGCCAATAACAAAGACGTCTACGAACTTAACAATATTATTCAGTCTAACATTCAAAGCGAGGCAGTCACATAAAAGTCCGGCGACACTGTTGTGGAAGCAGATGAAGCGGTTAATTATCCAACAGAATTTTTGAATTCACTCGATCTGCCAGGCATGCCACCGCACGTACTGCAATTGAAAATCGGCGTGCCAATAATCATGTTGCGAAATATAAACCAGCCAAAGCTTTGCAACGGCACGCGGCTTGCAGTAAAAAAATGAATGACCGACGTTGTTGAAGCAACAATCTTGACAGGACCTTTTAAAGGTGAAGATGTCCTCATTCCTCGCATTCCTATGATTCCAACGGATATGCTATTTCAATTTACGAGATTGCAATTCCCAATTCGATTGGCGTTTGCAATCACCATCAACACAGCTCAGGGCCAATCTTTAGAATTGTGCGGTTTAGATCTAGACACGGATTGCTTCTCACATGGACAATTATATGTTGCGTGTTCTAGAGTCGGCAAACCAGACAATCTCTATATCTACACAGACAATGGAACAACAAAAACTGTTGTATACCCACAAGCATTGTGAAATTAAATAGTTTAGAAACGTGCGCTTTCTCTTTTCTTTCTTTTCCATTTAACCAGACTGAGCCACAGCAATGCGTGGCCGGGTACAGCTAGTTAATAATACAATTGCGTTGAGTTGATTGGGAACAGGTGACAGTTGGGGACTGTATAGTAAATTAATTAATACACTTGCGTTGAGATGATTGGAAACAAGTGGCAGTTGGGGACTGTATAGATAATTAATTAATTCACTTGCGTTTAGTTGATTGGGAACAGGTGGCAGTTGGGGACTGTATAGATAATTAATAATACACTTGCATTTAGTTGATTGGGAACAGGTGGCAGTTGGGGACTGTATAGATAATTAATTAATACTCTTGCGTTGAGATGATTGGGAACAGGTGGCAGCCGGGGACTGTATATATAATTCATTAATTGCTACACTTGCGATTAGATGATTGGGAACAGGTGGCAGTTGGAGACTGTACAGATAATGAATTAAATAAGACATTTACGTTGAGATGATTTGGAACAGGTGGCAGTTGGGGACTGTATAATTAATTAATTAAACACATTTGCGTTCAGATGATTGAGAGCAGGTGCCTGTTGGGGATCTGATAGAGAATAATTAAATATACGGTTTCGATTATGTGGAACAGGCGGCTGTCGGGGACTGTATCAATAATTACACGCGAGATGATATGTAACGCAGCGCATCAACAAAGACTAGATGCGCATGCAGGGTAGCGTCCAAACGCCTCCTTGTCTGATGATGATGGTGCTACTCCCGAGGCACCCGCACGACTGCTGATTCCTATTTGCCGCGGCGATATTGACTTCCCTTCGCTCGATTGCGTTACTATATACAATTCGCATCACGTGTCCTTAATGTGTATTTACACGATCTAACCCTAGAAAACCTCTGATGGATATTGATATAATAATTTGTATCCTGAGTATCTCCTGCTGCTGTGTTATGTGCAGAGCTATATAATTCGACTTACTTTTTTATTATTGCAGCTCTCAAAACATTGATTGGGTTTAATTTTTGTTAAACTTAATTACAAGAAAATCGCTTGTCGCGTGACTTTTTGGGTTGGTCACCACCACCGCTCCTCTCCCTCGTCGCCCCCCCCCCTCCCCAGAGATGGCAGGTGGATTGTTTTAAGGACACTGGGCAAAAATTTGCATGAATTGCTGCAGGAGAAGACTGAATCTAACCAGCAGCCTCAAGATTGCAAGTGCAGTCTGCTAACCCGTTGGGCTACTCCCATTTCAAACATTTGAAACAGTCCGCCTCAGCAGCTTTCCTCTCTTTTTTTCCTCATGATGACGACTGCTTGCCTTGCGAAAAAAACGTCGTAGTTTTTTTGCTATTTTTTATTATTTTCTTTGAACCTATCTATGTCACTTTACCGAAAGGCCCAAGGAATATTAATTCCTGCAGTTACGACAGCTTTAAGTTAAGATTTGAATACACTTGCGTTGAGATGATTAGGAACAGGTGGCAGTTGGGGACTGTATAAATGATTAATCAATTAATACACTTGCGTTGAGATGATTGGGAACAGGTGGCAGTAGGAGACTATCGAGAATTAATTAATTAGTACATTTGCGTTGAGTTGATTGGGAACAGGTGACAGTTTGGGACTGTATAGAGAATTAACTAATACACTTGAGTTGAGATGATTGGGAACAGGTGGCAGTAGGAGACTGTATAGATAATTAATTGATACACTTGCGTTGACAGGATTGGGAGCAAGTGGCAGTAGGGGACTGTATAGAAAATTAATTACATTTGCGTTGAGGTGATTGGGAACAGGTGGCAGTTGGGGACTGTATAGAGAATTAATTAATTGACACAGTTGCGTTGAGTTGATTGGTAGAAAGTGCCAGTTGGGGACTGTATAGATAATTAATGAATTAATGCACTTGCGTTGAGTTGACTGGAAAAAGGTGCCAGTTGGGGACTGTGTAGATAGTTAATTAATACACTTGCATTGAGTTGATTGGGAACAGGTGGCATTTGGATACTGTATAGATAATTAATTAATACACTTGTGTTGAGCTGATTGGGAACAGGTGGAAGTTGGGGACTGTATAGATAATTAATTAATTGATGCAATTGCGTTGAGATGATTGGGAACAAGTGGCATTTGGAGACTGTATAGAAAATTAATTAATACACTGACATTTAGTTGATTAGGAACAGGTGGCAGTTGGGGACTGTATAGATAATTAATAATACACTTGCATTGAGTTGATTGCGAACAGGTGGCAGTTGGGGGACTGTATAGATAATTAATTAATTTGTTAATTTGCGTTGAGTTGATTGGGAACAGGTGACAGTTTGGGACTGTAAAGAGAATTAATTAATACACTTGAGTTGAGATGATTGGGAACAGGTGGCAGTAGGAGACTGTATAAATAATTAATTAATTTGTTCATTACTTAATACACTTGCGTTGAGGTGATTGGGAACAGGTTGCAGTTGGTGACTGTTTAGAGAATGAATTAATACACTTGCGTTCAGTTGATAGGGAACAGGTGGCAGTAGGAGACTATAAAGAATTAATTAATTTGTACACTTGCATTGAGTTGATTGGGAACAGGTGGCAGTTGGGGACTGTATAGAAAATAAAATAATTAATTCACTTGCGTTGAGATGATTGGGAACAGGTGGCAGAAGGAGACTATAGATAATTAATTGATACACTTGCGTTGACATGATTGGGTGCAAGTGGCAGTTGGGGAATGTATAGATAATTAATTAAATACATCTGCGTTGTGGTGATTAGGAACAGGTGGCAGTTGGGGACTGTATAGATAGTTAATTAAATGCATGTGCGTTGAGGTGATTGGGAACAGCTGGCAGTAGGAGACTGTATAAAGAGGTAATAAATTTGCTAATTAATTAATACAATTGCGTTGAGGTGATTGGGAACAGGTTGCAGTTGGTGACCGTATAGAGAATGAATAAATACACTTGCGTTGAGATGATTGGGAACAGGTGGCAGAAGGAGACTGTATAGATAATTAATTGATACTCTTGCGTTGACATGATTGGGAGCAAGTGGCAGTTGGGGACTGTATAGATAATTAATTAATACACTCGCGTTGAGATGAATGGGAACAGGTGGCAGTAGGAGACTGTAAAAAATTAGCTAATTAATTTTTTAGTTAATTAATACACTTGCGTTGAGTTGATTGGGAACAGGTGACAGTTGGGCACTGTATAGAAAATAAAATAATTAATTCACTTGCGTTGAGTTGATTGGGAACAAGTGGTAGTTGGGGACTGTATAGATAATTAATTAATACACTTGCGTTCTGTTGATTGGGAACAGGTGGCAGTTGGAGACTGTATAGATAATTAATCAATTCATACACTTGTGTTGAGATGATTGGGAACAGGTGGCAGTAGGAGACTTTGTAGAATTAATTAATTTGTACACTTGCGTTGAGTTGATTGGGAACAGGTGACAGTTGGGGACTGTATAGAGAATTAATTAATACACTTGCGTTGAGATGATTGGGAACAGGTGACAGAAGGAGACTGCATAGATAATTAATTGATACACTTGCGTTGACATGATTGGGAGCAAGTGGCTGTTGGAGACTGTATAGATACTTCATTAATTAATACACTTGCGTTGAGATGATTGGGAACAGGTGGCAGTAGGAGACTGGATAGATAATTAATTAATTAATTTGGACATTAATTTATACACTTGCGTTGAGGTGATTGGGAACAGGTTGCAGTTGGGGACTATAGATAATTAATGAATTTGTACACTTGCGTTCTGTTGATTGGGAACAGGTGGCAGTAGGAGACTATAGACAATTAATTAATTTGTACACTTGCGTTATGTTGATTTGGAACAGGTGGCAGTTGGGGACTGTATATATAATTAATCAATTAATACACTTGTGTTGAGATGATTGGGAACAGGTGGCAGTAGGAGACTATATAGAATTAATTAATTAGTACACTTGCGTTGAGTTGATTGGGAACAGGTGACAGTTGGGGACTGTATAGAGAATTAATTAATACACTTGCGTTGAGATGATTGGGAACAGGTGGCAGGAGACTGTATAGATAATTAATTGATACACTTGCGTTGACATGATTGGGAGCAAGTGGCTGTTGGGGACTGTATGGATAATTAATTAATTAATGCACTACGTTGAGATGAATGGGAACAGGTGGCAGAAGGAGACTGTATGGATAATTAATTGATACACTTGCGTTGACATGATTGGGAGCAAGTGGCAGTTGGGGAATGTATAGATAATTAATTAATTACATCTGCGTTGAGGTGATTGGAAACAGCTGGCAGTAGGAGATTGTATAAAGAAGTAATTAATTTGCTAATTAATTAATACAATTGCGTTGAGGTGATTGGGAACATGTTGCAGTTAGTGACTATACAGAATGAATAAATAAACTTGCGTTGAGATGATTGGGAACAGGTGGCAGAAGGAGACTGTATAGATAATTAATTGATACTCTTGCGTTGATATGATTGGGAGCAAGTGGCAGTTGGGGACTGTATAGATAATTAATCAATTAATACACAAGCGTTGAGATGATTGGGAACAGGTGGCAGTTGGGGACTGTAAAAAAATAGTTAATTTATTTTTCATTAATTAATACACTTGCGTTGAGTTGATTGGGAACAGGTGACAGTTGGGGACTGTATAGAAAATAAAATAATTAATTCACTTGCGTTGAGTTGATTGGGAACAGGTGGCAGTTGGGGACTGTATAGAGAATGAATTAAAACATTTGCGTTGAGGTGATTGGGAACAGGTGACAGTTTGGGACTGTATAGATAATTAATTAATACACTTGCGTGCTGTTGATTGGGAACAGGTGGCAGTAGGAGACTATATAGAATTAATTAGTACACTTGCGTTGAGGTGATTGGGAACAGGTGACAGTTGGGGACTGTATAGAGAATTAATTAATACACTTCCGTTGAGATGATTGGGAACAGGTGGCAGGAGACTGTATAGATAATTAATTGATACACTTGCGTTGACATGATTGGGAGCAAGTGGCTGTTGGGGACTGTATGGATAATTAATTAATACACTTGCGTTGAGATGATTGGGAACAGGTGGCAGGAGACTGTATAGAGAATTAATTAAATAATTTTTAAATTAATTGATACACTTGAGGTGATTGGGAACTGGTTGCAGTTGGGGACTGTATAGATAATTAATCAATTCATACACTTGTGTTGAGTTGATTGGGAACAGGTGACAGTTGGGGGACTGTATAGATAATTAATTAATTCACTTGCGTTGAGTTGATTGGGAACAGGTGACAGTTGGGGACTGTATATAGAATTAATTAATACACTTGCGTTGACATGATTGGGAGCAAGTGGCAATTGGGAACTGTATATATATAATTAATTAAATACATTTGCGTTGAGGTGAATGGGAACAGGTGGCAGTTGGGGACTGTATAGATAATTAATTAATACACTTGTGTTGAGATGATTGGGAACAGGTGGCAGGAGACTGTATAATTAATTAATTAATTTGCCCATTAATTTATACACTTGCGTTGAGGTGATTGGGAACAGGTTGCAGTTGGGGACTGTATAGATAATTAATTAATACACTTGCGTTGAGATGATTGGGAACAGGTGGCAGTAGGAGACTCTATAAAGAATTAATTAATTTGCTAATTAATTAATACACTTGCGTTGAGGTGATTGGGAACAGGTTGCAGTTGGTGACTATAGATAAATAATACATTCATACACTTGTGTTGAGATGATTGGGAACAGGTGGCAGTAGGAAACTATAGAGAATTAATTAATTAGTACACTTGCGTTGAGTTGATTGGGAACAGGTGACAGTTGGGGACTGTATAGAGAATTAATGCAGTTGCGTTGACATGATTGGGAGCAAGTGGAAATTGGGAATTGTATATGTAATTAATTAAATACATTTGCGTTGAGGTGATTGGGAACAGGTGGCAGTTGGGGACTGTATAGATAGTTAATTAATACACTTGCGGTGAGATGATTGGGAACAGGTGGCAGTAGGAGACTGTAGAGATAATTAATACTGGTAGGAACGAAGTTGTAAACTGAGTGTACCAGCCTGCAATAGATTAATGTGTCCGTCCGTCCGTCCCCTTTCATAACGGAGTGAAACCTCGTGCTGTTGGGTGTAAAATCAGCAATAGACAGCGCAGAGACTTGTCCTACCGGCCCACCCAGCAGGGACCTGTTAAATTAGTACACTTGCGTTGAGTTGATTGGGAACAGGTGACAGTATGGGACTGTATAGAAAATGAAATAATTAATACATTTGCGTTGAAATGATTGGGAACAGGTGGCAGTAGGAGACTGTATAGATAATTGATACACTTGGGTTGACATGATTGGGAGCAAGTGGCAATTGGGAACTGTATATATATAATTAATTCAATACATTTGCGTTGAGGTGATTGGGAACAGGTGGCAGTTGGGGACTGTATAGATAAGTAATTAATTTGTACACTTGCGTTGAGTTCATTGGGAACAGGTGACAGTTGCGGACTGTATAGATAATTAATTCATTAGTACACTTGCGTTCAGTTCATTGGGAACTGGTGACAGTTGGGGACTGTATAGATAATTAATTAATACATTTGTATTAATTTATATATATTTTATTATTTTATTGTTTCCCTTCAACGTGACTTTACCGAAAGAGCTAAGGATATAATACATTTGCGTTGAGTTGATTGGGAACAGGTGGCAGTTGGTGACTGTATAGATAATTTATTAATTCAATTGCGTTGAGATGATTGGAAACAAGTGGCAGTTGAGGACTGTACAGAGAAATAATTTATTAATACACTTGCGTTGAGGTGATTGGGTACAGGTGGCAGTAGTAGTCTGTACATATAATTTATTAAATAAAACATTTTACGTTGAGATGATTTGGAACAGGTGGCAGTAGGAGACTGTAGAGGTAATTTATTAATTAATTGGTACACTTGCGTTGAGTTGATTGGGAACAGGTGACAGTTTGGGACTGTATAGAAAATAAAATAATTAATACATTTGCGTTGAGATGATTGGGAACAGGTGGCATTAGGAGACTGTATAGAATTAATTAATGAATACACTTGCGTTGAGTTGATTGGGAACAGGTGACAGTTGGGGACTGTATAGAGAATTAATTAATACACTTGCGTTGACATGATTGGGAGCAAGTGGCAATTGGGAACTGTATATAAAATTAATTAAATACATTTGCGTTGAGGTGATTGTGAACAGGTGGCAGTTGGGGACTGTATAGATAATTAATTAATACTCTTGCGTTGAGATGATTGAGAACAGGTGGCAGTTGGGGACTGTTTAGATAATTAATTAATACACTTGCGTTGAGTTGATTGGGAACAGGTGGCAGTAGGAGACTGTATAGAGAATTAATTAATTAATACTCTTGCGTTGAGATGATTGGGAACAGGTGGCAGCCGGGGACTGTATATATAATTAATTAATTGATACACTTGCGATTAGATGATTGGGAACAGGTGGCAGTTGGAGACTGTACAGATAATGAATTAAATAAGACATTTACGTTGAGATGATTTGGAACAGGTGGCAGTTGGGGACTGTATAATTAATTAATTAAACACATTTGCGTTCAGATGATTGAGAGCAGGTGCCTGTTGGGGATCTGATAGAGAATAATTAAATATACGGTTTCGATTATGTGGAACAGGCGGCTGTCGGGGACTGTATCAATAATTACACGCGAGATGATATGTAACGCAGCGCGTCAACAAAGACTAGATGCGCATGCAGGGTAGCGTCCAAACGCCTCCTTGTCTGATGATGATGGTGCTACTCCCGAGGCACCCGCACGACTGCTGATTCCTATTTGCCGCGGCGATATTGACTTCCCTTCGCTCGATTGCGTTACTATATACAATTCGCATCACGTGTCCTTAATGTGTATTTACACGATCTAACCCTAGAAAACCTCTGATGGATATTGATATAATAATTTGTATCCTGAGTATCTCCTGCTGCTGTGTTATGTGCAGAGCTATATAATTCGACTTACTTTTTTATTATTGCAGCTCTCAAAACATTGATTGGGTTTAATTTTTGTTAAACTTAATTACAAGAAAATCGCTTGTCGCGTGACTTTTTGGGTTGGTCACCACCACCGCTCCTCTCCCTCGTCGCCCCCCCCCCTCCCCAGAGATGGCAGGTGGATTGTTTTAAGGACACTGGGCAAAAATTTGCATGAATTGCTGCAGGAGAAGACTGAATCTAACCAGCAGCCTCAAGATTGCAAGTGCAGTCTGCTAACCCGTTGGGCTACTCCCATTTCAAACATTTGAAACAGTCCGCCTCAGCAGCTTTCCTCTCTTTTTTTCCTCATGATGACGACTGCTTGCCTTGCGAAAAAAACGTCGTAGTTTTTTTGCTATTTTTTATTATTTTCTTTGAACCTATCTATGTCACTTTACCGAAAGGCCCAAGGAATATTAATTCCTGCAGTTACGACAGCTTTAAGTTAAGATTTGAATACACTTGCGTTGAGATGATTAGGAACAGGTGGCAGTTGGGGACTGTATAAATGATTAATCAATTAATACACTTGCGTTGAGATGATTGGGAACAGGTGGCAGTAGGAGACTATCGAGAATTAATTAATTAGTACATTTGCGTTGAGTTGATTGGGAACAGGTGACAGTTTGGGACTGTATAGAGAATTAACTAATACACTTGAGTTGAGATGATTGGGAACAGGTGGCAGTAGGAGACTGTATAGATAATTAATTGATACACTTGCATTGACAGGATTGGGAGCAAGTGGCAGTAGGGGACTGTATAGAAAATTAATTACATTTGCGTTGAGGTGATTGGGAACAGGTGGCAGTTGGGGACTGTATAGAGAATTAATTAATTGACACAGTTGCGTTGAGTTGATTGGTAGAAAGTGCCAGTTGGGGACTGTATAGATAATTAATGAATTAATGCACTTGCGTTGAGTTGACTGGAAAAAGGTGCCAGTTGGGGACTGTGTAGATAGTTAATTAATACACTTGCATTGAGTTGATTGGGAACAGGTGGCATTTGGATACTGTATAGATAATTAATTAATACACTTGTGTTGAGCTGATTGGGAACAGGTGGAAGTTGGGGACTGTATAGATAATTAATTAATTGATGCAATTGCGTTGAGATGATTGGGAACAAGTGGCATTTGGAGACTGTATAGAAAATTAATTAATACACTGACATTTAGTTGATTAGGAACAGGTGGCAGTTGGGGACTGTATAGATAATTAATAATACACTTGCATTGAGTTGATTGCGAACAGGTGGCAGTTGGGGGACTGTATAGATAATTAATTAATTTGTTAATTTGCGTTGAGTTGATTGGGAACAGGTGACAGTTTGGGACTGTAAAGAGAATTAATTAATACACTTGAGTTGAGATGATTGGGAACAGGTGGCAGTAGGAGACTGTATAAATAATTAATTAATTTGTTCATTACTTAATACACTTGCGTTGAGGTGATTGGGAACAGGTTGCAGTTGGTGACTGTTTAGAGAATGAATTAATACACTTGCGTTCAGTTGATTGGGAACAGGTGGCAGTAGGAGACTATAAAGAATTAATTAATTTGTACACCTGCATTGAGTTGATTGGGAACAGGTGGCAGTTGGGGACTGTATAGAAAATAAAATAATTAATTCACTTGCGTTGAGATGATTGGGAACAGGTGGCAGAAGGAGACTATAGATAATTAATTGATACACTTGCGTTGATATGATTGGGTGCAAGTGGCAGTTGGGGAATGTATAGATAATTAATTAAATACATCTGCGTTGTGGTGATTAGGAACAGGTAGCAGTTGGGGACTGTATAGATAGTTAATTAAATACATGTGCGTTGAGGTGATTGGGAACAGCTGGCAGTAGGAGACTGTATAAAGAGGTAATAAATTTGCTAATTAATTAATACAATTGCGTTGAGGTGATTGGGAACAGGTTGCAGTTGGTGACCGTATAGAGAATGAATAAATACACTTGCGTTGAGATGATTGGGAACAGGTGGCAGAAGGAGACTGTATAGATAATTAATTGATACTCTTGCGTTGACATGATTGGGAGCAAGTGGCAGTTGGGGACTGTATAGATAATTAATTAATACACTCGCGTTGAGATGAATGGGAACAGGTGGCAGTAGGAGACTGTAAAAAATTAGCTAATTAATTTTTTAGTTAATTAATACACTTGCGTTGAGTTGATTGGGAACAGGTGACAGTTGGGCACTGTATAGAAAGTAAAATAATTAATTCACTTGCGTTGAGTTGATTGGGAACAAGTGGTAGTTGGGGACTGTATAGATAATTAATTAATACACTTGCGTTCTGTTGATTGGGAACAGGTGGCAGTTGGGGACTGTATAGATAATTAATCAATTAATACACTTGTGTTGAGATGATTGGGAACAGTTGGCAGTAGGAGACTATATAGAATTAATTAATTAGTACACTTGCGTTGAGTTGATTGGGAACAGGTGACAGTTGGGGACTGTATAGAGAATTAATTAATACACTTGCGTTGAGATGATTGGGAACAGGTGGCAGGAGACTGTATAGATAATTAATTGATACACTTGCGTTGAAATGATTGGGAGCAAGTGGCTGTTGGGGAATGTATGGATAATTAATTAATTAATGCACTACGTTGAGATGAATGGGAACAGGTGGCAGAAGGAGACTGTATGGATAATTAATTGATACACTTGCGTTGACATGATTGGGAGCAAGTGGCAGTTGGGGAATGTATAGATAATTAATTAATTAATTACATCTGCGTTGAGGTGATTGGAAACAGCTGGCAGTAGGAGATTGTATAAAGAAGTAATTAATTTGCTAATTAATTAATACAATTGCGTTGAGGTGATTGGGAACATGTTGCAGTTGGTGACTATACAGAATGAATAAATAAACTTGCGTTGAGATGATTGGGAACAGGTGGCAGAAGGAGACTGTATAGATAATTAATTGATACTCTTGCGTTGATATGATTGGGAGCAAGTGGCAGTTGGGGACTGTATAGATAATTAATCAATTAATACACAAGCGTTGAGATGAATGGGAAAAGGTGGCAGTTGGGGACTGTAAAAAAATAGTTAATTTATTTTTCATTAATTAATACACTTGCGTTGAGTTGATTGGGAACAGGTGACAGTTGGGGACTGTATAGAAAATAAAATAATTAATTCACTTGCGTTGAGTTGATTGGGAACAGGTGGCAGTTGGGGACTGTATAGAGAATGAATTAAAACATTTGCGTTGAGGTGATTGGGAACAGGTGACAGTTTGGGACTGTATAGATAATTAATTAATACACTTGCGTGCTGTTGATTGGGAACAGGTGGCAGTAGGAGACTATATAGAATTAATTAGTACACTTGCGTTGAGGTGATTGGGAACAGGTGACAGTTGGGGACTGTATAGAGAATTAATTAATACACTTCCGTTGAGATGATTGGGAACAGGTGGCAGGAGACTGTATAGATAATTAATTGATACACTTGCGTTGACATGATTGGGAGCAAGTGGCTGTTGGGGACTGTATGGATAATTAATTAATACACTTGCATTGAGATGATTGGGAACAGGTGGCAGGAGACTGTATAGAGAATTAATTAAATAATGCTTTAATTAATTGATACACTTGAGGTGATTGGGAACTGGTTGCAGTTGGGGACTGTATAGATAATTAATCAATTCATACACTTGTGTTGAGTTGATTCGGAACAGGTGACAGTTGGGGGACTGTATAGATAATTAATTAATTCACTTGCATTGAGTTGATTGGGAACAGGTGACAGTTGGGGACTGTATATAGAATTAATTAATACACTTGCGTTGACATGATTGGGAGCAAGTGGCAATTGGGAACTGTATATATATATAATTAATTAAATACATTTGCGTTGAGGTGAATGGGAACAGGTGGCAGTTGGGGACTGTATAGATAATTAATTAATACACTTGTGTTGAGATGATTGGGAACAGGTGGCAGGAGACTGTATAATTAATTAATTAATTTGCCCATTAATTTATACACTTGCGTTGAGGTGATTGGGAACAGGTTGCAGTTGGGGACTGTATAGATAATTAATTAATACACTTGCGTTGAGATGATTGGGAACAGGTGGCAGTAGGAGACTATAGATAAATAATACATTCATACACTTGTGTTGAGATGATTGGGAACAGGTGGCAGTAGGAAACTATAGAGAATTAATTAATTAGTACACTTGCGTTGAGTTGATTGGGAACAGGTGACAGTTGGGGACTGTATAGAGAATTAATGCAGTTGCGTTGACATGATTGGGAGCAAGTGGAAATTGGGAACTGTATATGTAATTAATTAAATACATTTGCGTTGAGGTGATTGGGAACAGGTGGCAGTTGGGGACTGTATAGATAGTTAATTAATACACTTGCGGTGAGATGATTGGGAACAGGTGGCAGTAGGAGACTGTAGAGATAATTAATACTGGTAGGAACGAAGTTGTAAACTGAGTGTACCAGCCTGCAATAGATTAATGTGTCCGTCCGTCCGTCCCCTTTCATAACGGAGTGAAACCTCGTGCTGTTGGGTGTAAAATCAGCAATAGACAGCGCAGAGACTTGTCCTACCGGCCCACCCAGCAGGGACCTGTTAAATTAGTACACTTGCGTTGAGTTGATAGGGAACAGGTGACAGTATGGAACTGTATAGAAAATGAAATAATTAATACATTTGCGTTGAAATGATTGGGAACAGGTGGCAGTAGGAGACTGTATAGATAATTGATACACTTGGGTTGACATGATTGGGAGCAAGTGGCAATTGGGAACTGTATATATATAATTAATTCAATACATTTGCGTTGAGGTGATTGGGAACAGGTGGTAGTTGGGGACTGTATAGATAAGTAATTAATTTGTGCACTTGCGTTGAGTTCATTGGGAACAGGTGACAGTTGCGGACTGTATAGATAATTAATTCATTAGTACACTTGCGTTCAGTTCATTGGGAACTGGGGACAGTTGGGGACTGTATAGATAATTAATTAATACATTTGTATTAATTTATATATATTTTATTATTTTATTGTTTCCCTTCAACGTGACTTTACCGAAAGAGCTAAGGATATAATACATTTGCGTTGAGTTGATTGGGAACAGGTGGCAGTTGGTGACTGTATAGATAATTTATTAATTCAATTGCGTTGAGATGATTGGAAACAAGTGGCAGTTGAGGACTGTATAGAGAAATAATTTATTAATACACTTGCGTTGAGGTGATTGGGTACAGGTGGCAGTAGTAGTCTGTACATATAATTTATTAAATAAAACATTTTACGTTGAGATGATTTGGAACAGGTGGCAGTAGGAGACTGTAGAGGTAATTTATTAATTAATTGGTACACTTGCGTTGAGTTGATTGGGAACAGGTGACAGTTTGGGACTGTATAGAAAATAAAATAATTAATAAAATTGCGTTGAGATGATTGGGAACAGGTGGCATTAGGAGACTGTATAGAATTAATTAATTAATACACTTGCGTTGAGTTGATTGGGAACAGGTGACAGTTGGGGACTGTATAGAGAATTAATTAATACACTTGCGTTGACATGATTGGGAGCAAGTGGCAATTGGGAACTGTATATAAAATTAATTAAATACATTTGCGTTGAGGTGATTGTGAACAGGTGGCAGTTGGGGACTGTATAGATAATTAATTAATACACTTGCGTTCAGTTGATTGGGAACAGGTGGCAGTAGGAGACTATAGAGAATTAATTCATTTGTACACTTGCGTAGAGTTTATTGGGAACAGGTGACAGTTGTGGACTGTATAGAAAATAAAATAATTAATACACTTGCGTTGACATGATTGGGAACAGGTGGCAGAAGGAGACTGTATAGATAATTAATTGATACACTTGCGTTGAGATGATTGGGAACAGGTGGCAGTAGGAGACTGTATATATAATTAATTAATTAGTACACTTGCGTTCAGTTCATTGGGAACAGGTGACAGTTGGGGACTGTATCGATAATCAATTAATACATTTGTATTAATTTATATATATTTTATTATTTTATTGTTTCCCTTCAACGTGACTTTACCGAAAGAGCCTATGATATAATACATTTGCGTTGAGTTGATTGGGAACAGGTGGCAGTTGGTGACTGTATAGATAATTTATTAATGCAATTGCGTTGAGATGATTGGAAACAAGTGGCAGTTGAGGACTGTATAGAGAAATAATTTATTAATACACTTGCGTTGAGGTGATTGGGTACAGGTGGCAGTAGTAGTCTGTACATATAATTAATTAATAACACATTTTACGTTGAGATGATTTGGAACAGGTGGCAGTTAGGGACAGTATAAGTCATTTATTAAACACATTTGCGTTCAGATGCTTGAGAGCAGGTGGCCGTTGGGGATCTGATAGAGAATCATTAAATATACGGTTTAGATTATGTGGAACAGGCGGCTGTAGGGGACTGTATCAATATTTACACGCGAGATGATATGTAACGCAGGGCATCAACAAAGACTGGATGCGCGTGCAGGGTAGTGTCCAAACGCCTTGTCTGATGATGATGGTGCTACTCCGATGGATCCGCACGACCGCTGATTCCTACTTGCCGCGGCGATATTGACTTCCCTTCGCTCAATTGCTTTACTATATCAAATTCGCATCACGTAGCCTTAACGTGCACATAGCCTGGCACAACCGCCGTTTTGATGCCACCGCCACTTAGTGGCAAAGGGGCCGTCCATAAATGACGTCACACACCTAGGGGCGGGGGGGGGGGTCAGACATTTGTGACGATGTGTGACGAGGGGGGGTTTGAGAAATGTGACTTCACATCAAAATGCGCAACTTTAAATAAATATAGACAACACGTTCTACTTAATGAAATAGACTTTTTAATGTTTTCTTCTACAACATCAGAGTGCAGCGCCACATTAAATACGCACTACAATGACAATAGTTAAAAGCGATTTGAAGCATGTTTTATATTTTTGGGAGGGGGCAGAGCTTTGTGACGTCATATTTGAGGGGGGGTATAACTTTTTGTGACGTCGTGTGACTGGGGGGGGAGTGGGGGTCAAAAATCGTCCAAAATCGCGTGACGTCATTTATGGACGGCCCCAAATGGCGTTTGTTGTTGTAAACAAGTAACACAAACTGCCATTCGGAAAAATCTCGCGGTGTAGCGGTGATGCATCAAAATCAGTGCTCGTGATGTCCAAGCAGTCAGATGACGGAACGTTTATATGAGCGGGCTAAACACGAAGCTTCACACAATCTGTCGTCGCAGATTGGACTCATGCCCTAGACCTAAAAACCAAACTCTTTTATTATTTTACGAGGTGTAAGGCCCCACTGAGCTATGTAGTAGCTCAAAACATGATAGCAGCTCAAGGAAGTGGCTGATATCATCGTTTGGAAATCGTGTTGAATTAGTTAAACAGAGTGTGCGTGTGGGGGCGGGGGGGGGTGATAATTTAGAACCCAGGAACGCGACCATATTTTTTCACCAGGTTTATTATTTGTGAAACGCGGTTCTGCCCGAACACGGCATTTTCCGGGAACGTAAAAACTCCCACGCGGTACGGCGAAGTCGGCATCGTATCTGTTAATTATTGTGGTGGGAGAGCGAAACGCTTGGTGCTCATGTCACTCCCAGCACCAAACACTACGTGCCAAATTAACAAAAAGCGTTATGCCCGTTTATACTGCTGAGGGGATAGATGTGGTGGGGGTGGGGGGAGGTGCGGGGAGGTGGGGGGGGGGTTCACGAAACGTAAGCCATTGTTTCAATCCTGCCCTCGTGAGAAATATGTATTCATGTACGTACAGTATGTTGACCTTCTTTCGCACCGTACGTAACCAACCATGCTAAGATGAGGTGCGGGGTGGGGGGGAAGGAACAGTAAATACAACAATCACTTTAGTTTCCCATTTAGTATCGTGGCGTAGTGTAAAGTGGATTGTATAGTTTGGTGTGTAGTGAAGTGTATAGTGTAGTATATAGTAGTGTCGTATGTATAGTAGTGTAGTGTATAGTGTGGTGTATATTTGTATGAAATGTATGTATGTTGAACTTCTTTCGCACCGTACGTAACCCACCCTGCTAATCGGAGGTGCAGGCGAAGGACAACAAACTGAACACAACAACAAGCAGTTCTAAATAAATCAGTGAAAAGTGGAGGCACAGGACAATAAATGTTTGTAAGGTGTTTTAAATTTTTTATGAAATCCAGTTTCTAGATGAGTTCCAACCTTAATAAAAAATGTTAAAAAGGGTGGTATTCACCTACAGTAAGTCGTATATCTTGCAGTAGATATTTGAGAAAAGTGAATCAGTGTCAGAGGGTCCGTTTAAAATGTCAAGAATGCGGAAAAGTACAAAGGTGTCCTGGAAAAGTGTCGAGGTCATACCATTGCATGCAAATTCAACCCCGGTCAACTGAGATCGATTCCCAACTAGGGCTAACTTACTATAAAATCAATACAGGTAGTCCTCTACTTACGATGGGGTCGTCGTAACGCATCTCCATCGTAAGTAAAAATTATCATAAGTCGATGTTGGCCTAGCCTACCCAGGAGTCTTAAAGAATGTTGCTGAGCTCACGGCACCACTCGGGCCCCGTCTCTCTCACACACGACCACGCTGCAGCGCACCCCATCCCAGGCACGACCCTGTCCGCGTTGCGCCGACGGCTTCGACCGGGACAGCCAACTACTGTCTGGCCGCACAATGATCAGGCGAAGGTGGCAGCGACAAGGGCGACGATGATGACAGCAATGATGAGATGAGTCCAATCTCAGAACCGGCAGCCCAGAGCTCTCGCCTTCTGCCCTGGCCACACTTCCCTTCTCGAACCATCTAGAGATTTCCTGGGGCTTCCACACGAGGTATATCATGACCCTTGCCCCAGTTTCTCCGCCCTGCCGGCACACCCGTGTATATGCTCAGCGGCGTGTGTGCTAAGTGCCCACCTGCAGTTGCTGCTGCTGCCCAACAGTCAGCGCTATGTCACTACATCTGTATGTGGCGAGCGGTTGGGCAGTGGTTAGCTGTTAAACGCTATGAACACCGTGACCCGAGCAGGTGGTCAGCACCACGTCTGGCTTCATGTGTCTCCCCAGTGCCATGTTTACTACACATCGGATCAGGTACTCATTTGAGTCTGAGTGGACCTAGGGAGGCCCAGGGCCAGGTTCAGATAATCGCCGCTAGTGTTGGTGGCCATGAGCGGGAATTAAATTCCGGTCTCTGCCTAGAGGGACACGTGCAAACTCCAAATATAGAGGAGTCAGAGTCGGGATCGAACCCACACCCTCCTATATACCAGGCGAGGTAGTTAACATCTTGCTTCCACCATGATGCCCCTACGTGGAAATTCATATATCAACCATTTCCCCTCTTTTTTTACGATTCCTCGCTGTCTTTCACGGTGAATTGTGTAGCAACAACAAAAAACTCAATTGCACATGACTGACGTGGATTTTTGGTGGCTCTTTGTGCATCAATGGATGGACAGAGGCCTCCAGATTTTTTCCCCTGGTTGAGTATGTAGCACGTACATGTGCAGTCCCTTTGTCAATTCACCTTGTGGATTTGGGAGGCTCTGCTCCCAGTGAATGTTTGGGGGTTATTTGTCGTCACCCCATCACTCTGGCCAATGCGAATTGATGCAAGCAAGAAGGGGTAGTTGTGGGAGCATAGCAGTGCGGTACAATAATTCATTATTTATATTTGTATATATAAACTGCCCTTCTGTTATTATGGTGGCCAGACGTATTGGTGTAACTGCAAGCACTCACCCTCTGATTGACTAACTCTGGAATACCCATTTATAGTGTTGGGAGGACAGTAGGAGGGATTAAAGAAACTAAACATTCCATTTCTTCAACCGTCACGGTGGAAGATCGAATTTCAACGGATGTGTGCAATTTGCTGGAATGGATATTGCAGGCGTCATAATACCAAGACGACAACAAAGCCCTGCCAGAGTCCTGGGTGCCACGGTGGCTAGGAGATGTTAACTACCTCGCCTGGTATACAGGAGGGTATGGATACAATCTAGACCCTGACGATTCCTGCTGATGTGCATTTAGAGTTTGAGTGTCTCTCTCCCCGAAGTCGCGTGGATTTTCCTCCGGGTCCTCCGGGTTTTTCCCTCTTCATTTAGAAACACTGTCTGTATGAAACATGGCTTATCTCACGTATAACTTCGAGCCTAATTAGAAGTCAGGGATATAATAAATTCCGATTAAAAAGACAATCAACAGGAGGTGATGTGGCAAAATAAAAATGAATGTTTTTTTTATAATAATATATTAGTCCCAGCTGGGAATTGAACTAAGGTGACCGGGGTTTAGAGGGCAGTGCGCTAAATCACTGCAGAAAATCTCCCTGCCACAATCCTGAATTTGCATGCAATGGCAAGACCCCCACAGATATCCAGCACACCTTTGTACTTTTCCGCATTCTTGACATTTTAAACATATCCTCAAGCAGTGGGTCACTTTTCTCAAATAGCTCCTCCAAATCTAAGCTTGCAAAGAAAACATTTATTTTAACATTATCCCTTTTTAACACTTGAAATTAATCTTGAAATGAACCTTGGAATCTAGAAACCGGATTCCATGATACATTACAATCACCTGCGTGTATTCATTGTATATAATGTGAACTTATTTCGTAACGTACGTATTCAACCGTGATAATCGGAGGTGTGGGCGAAGGACAGCGAACTAAGCCAAAACATCAACTTAGTTTTCAAGCTAGACTTCAAATGCATAGCTCCTGTGGCTTCCTAATATCGGAAGGAACAGCGTTCCAGACGGCTGTGGAAGTGCACCTGAAAGCGCCGCACAAAGGGGTGCCCCTCTTTGTTCAGTGGTTAGCCAAAAGCCGCTGCTGCTGCGAGGATGAGCAGAGTTCGTGTGATGATAGTTTATGCACCTTGACGAGATCAGCAGCAAGTTATCGTGGCTCACTTGTGGCAAGCGCTATTTGTGTGTAATGAGCACAACATTGGCATGCATTCGTTCGGTAACTGGAAGCTGATGCAGCCGATTCGTTGACTTTTCCTCCACTGTTGGTGATCCCGTAATGGCAGAAATGACTGGGGCTGAAACTGCCCAAAGCATTCAACTGTCAAGCTTCCATCAACGTCGTTGCCGACATGCCGAGTGACTAATGATTCCGCGTACACCTTGGGGGCAAGGCTCGTTTCTTGGTGTGAGGTGAACAATACTATCTTTGATATTGTACGACGTGTAAAGCCCACTGAGCTATATAGCTCTTTTTCAGAGGCGACATGGCTATCACAGATGGTAGCAGCTCAGCGAAGTGGCTTATCACCACGTGGAAATGTATAGCAGCAGTCAAATACTCTGAACGCGAAAAACCCGAGGACCCGGGGGAAAATCCACGCGACTGCAGGGAGAGAGACAAGCAAACTCATAATATATAATAGCAGGCATCGTCAGGGTCTGGATTGAACCCATGTCCTCCTACATACCTGGCGAGGTAGTTAACATCTCTTAGCCACCGTGGCGCCATGGACAATAGACTCTCGTTTTAGTGTCATGCCATCTGCAATATCCATTCCACCAAATGGCAGAAATGAGTTAAAATTCGATCTTCCAGCGCAGGGGTTGAAACAATGGAATTTCTTTGTTCCTTTAATTTCTCCAACTCTGTCCTCCCAGCAGTAAAAAGGGGTATTCCAAAGTTAGTCCCTCTCCTCTCCTACCTCCCATCTTTACCAAATGTAAGGCCCCACAGAGCTACGTAGCTTTTTTTTCAGAGAAGCGACCAGGCTACCACAAATGATAGCTCAACGAAGTGGCTCAAGTCAGAATCAGGATACTTATTAATACTGGAGGAATCCAATGAGCTACGAAACTCTTTCTTACAGAAAGTTACAACAATAACAAAAAAACAAAAACACGATAGGAGTGCAAAGTATAGGAAAGGTAAATACATCACTTGAAAAAATATAGAAATACAACTAAATATTGTTTTATCTTACCAGGTAAGGCCTATTGAGCTATGTAGTTATTTTTCAGAAGCGACCTGGACACAACTCATAGCTCAACGAAGTGGCTTATCAGGTGGGAATTTATTGCATATAGATGTTGATTATAAATGTGGAGGGGAAAACCGGAGGATTCGGGGAAAAATCCACGCGACCACGGGGAGAGAGATAGAGTGAGAGATACACGCAAACTCCAAATATGCCACGGGCGTCAGGGTCGGGATAAAATCCACAACCTCCTGTATACCAGGCGAGGTAGTTCACATTTTACGAGCCACCGTGGCCGCCCCGTGATGGAACGTATCTAGTCAGGTCATTTCTTGCACGCACGCACACACGCACACACGCGAGAACTAGGAAATTCACAAATAAAATATATTACACCCCATGCAAATACCACATTTCATTGTTACAGACAAGACAGGCTCCCGCCTCGTCCTTATGTACACAACGGTATAAACACCATATTCTTTGGGTCTTTCGGTAAAGTCACGTAGATAGGTTCAAAAAAATAACAACACAAGCGTTGCGATCGAAACGTCGTAGTTTTTTTTGTTTTTTTGTTATTTCTTTGAACCCATCTAAGTGACTTTATCGAAAGACCCAAAGAATATGAATACCTGCAGTCACGAAAGATTTAAGTCAAGGTATAAACACCATTGGCTAAAATAAAAGCACGCACCGTCAATTATATTTTCTTCATTTATCACCGTGTTCGTCCTTGTTAAACCCAACATCCACCGCAACATCCTCATCTCTGTGGCTGCCATAGCTTGGTCCTCTCTCTTGTGGCATTGTTCCAGTATTCCATGTAGTCAACCTTCTGCTCTTTCCATTTTGTGCCTCTATCTTGATATCTGCGGACAACATACTACCACCGCCCGGGTCTGCACTGCCAGCTAGGGGCAGAGTCATTGGGTCCCAATATTCTTCACACTCTCTGCCCACTTAAGGGCTGCCCGGGACTGAGGGCCATTTGTTTGCAATTACTTTCCATGTTTTGTCTTTAGGGTTTTGTGGCTGGTTGTCACCAGACAACAACCCTCCTCCTTTATCCTGGCTTGGGACAGGCAGAAACACATTTCTAATAAAATTTGTTTTTGACTGTCCCAAGCCATGATGCATTCAGGCTGACCCAAAGGATGCACCACGTGTGCAAAGATGGGAGAAAATTGGGCCATAATGTGTCTTAGGTAATGCATCACATGAGCTAGAAATCCTATATAAACATCACCCAACATCATACAAGTCAGTTTAACATGACAGCTACAGGCTTAGTGCGGCCTGGAAGCGTATTATTAAATAATACACATTACATTTTGATTTAAAGAATTACTAATCTACAACTCATTACTAATCATAACCAATGACTGATTACTAATCGATCATATAATTACAATACCCCCCTCCGCCTCTAATCACTGCACCTGATATGAGTTAAGTGATGACGTCACCCTGCTGCTCTATGTAAAACCGGGAGCAAGCGAGGGCTTTACCATTCTGGCGAATTGCCCGATGATGTTGGTTGTATTTACCAACGAAACGGCGTACTCAAACTGTAAATGTGGATTCGCTCTTCAACACACCGGTGGGCTAAAGTAGTGAATTATTTGTCTTTTTGTTAACGTGACACCTTTTTTTGCTGATTGGCCGTGTTGGGTGGTGGAGGGTTACGACACATTTATAAATAAACGCGATCTAACCCAAAAACCTTTATTATGGATCATACAAGTCATTCTTGCCGAGGCAAACTCCGAGACTGGCACCCGTAACCAGCCAAGTGTCAAGAGTCTTGCAGAGGCAAAGGCTCTGTGTCGCTAAGTGTTGAGTTCTGCACTGACAGACTGAGTATCGCTGAAAGTGTTTTATTTTACGTGTTTTCCTTATGTGTTGAGTCACTTGCAGAGTCAAGTACTTCGAGAAGTTGTACTGTACTCATCTAAGAGTTGTGAGAAGCTAAGAGGTGTGCAAATGCATTTTCACATAGTACTGTGATGAGCTAAGATGTGAGAAGTTAAGTGGAAATTTGAGTTAACTTCTCACACGTCTTAGCTCATCACAGTATTATGTGAAAATGCATTTGCACACCTCTTAGCTTCTCGCAACTCAATTTGAGTTATACACAAATGTCGAGTGTGCATGAATGTTGTCCAAGCTATAGGCTGGATAAGTTACGTTGTCCAAGTGACTGATATTCTGATGATAAGAGTTTTGATGAGTTTTGGAGAGCGAGCTGGGCGAAGGAGATCTCGCGAGGGAGGGGGGCACCAAGGGTGCTCGCGCGAAGCAGTCAGCTACTGAAAAGGAATGAGGAGCAGCGTGGCCAGAGTACTCCAACTGCAGATCGAGCCTGGCGTGCAGATACCCTGCAAACGTGCAGCCCAGGAGCTAGCGGCTGACCACGAGCGTGTTCACTGTGGAGCATTGAGGATCCTCCAACGTGGATCGAGCACGATGCACAGACAACGGTGCGAAGGAGCAGCGAGCAGCAGGGCCGCGAGCACACAACAATTGTGGGCCCAGCCTGCCGTTCTACTACACATCGTTGTGGGACTTGAGGTATTGTTCAGAAAGAAGAAAGAGAAACATTAACTTTACACTCACTCACTACTTTTAACTCTACCTTGTACAGGTTGTGGGCCAAGCAGAATCTCAGCTTGCATGCCGCACACACGGGAATCGTGTATGGTCGCGTTAGCATAAGACAGCCTATTGTTGTAGTTTAATCACGTGATTGTGAGATCAGATTATTGACGTTTTCTAACTGTTTGATATTCATTTGATGGGAACGCCTTTTGTGCGAATATTTCCATTTTGAGCTGTTGCCTGTTGCACTGGGTTAACCACGTCATCGTTAGATTTGACCTTTGATGCTTTAATGATCATCCAGTACAGATTGATGAGTACTTATATTTGCATGGGCACTGTTGTTGGAATTCAGATGGTAAGATTTGGTGGATGTTAGGGCAAGTTGAGATTAAAGTTGCTTAAATTAAAACAGGTTTCCGAGTGCTTCTTTCCTAGTACTCGTGCATCATTGTCGTAATGACGAATTGTATCCTGCGGTGAGATCTGAACCCCGAGACCTTCAGTTCATTTCATTTCAGTTAATTTATTTTAGTATAGCCCTGTGAGCCATTCGGCTCTTGAATCGGGTGCAACTGCAACAAACAAAAACATGAACAAGAAAACATCTTAAAGCGACTACGAGCAACAGAAAAAATCCAGGAAAAAAACAGCAAAGTCTTCCAGAAAAAGCACCGCATATCAACGCTGTGTGCAAAAATCCCAGTGGGATGCAAGCCAAACAATAACCATGAGACAATTTCAATTACAGTTACCAGTCTAATTCTGTGTACTACAACAAACAAATATGGCTAAACCAGAACCTTTTCGAAATCACCAAAATAAAGCTCCAAAAATAATGTAGCAGTGATCATTGGAACTGTGATTCCAATTTAAAAATAAACAATGTACATAATATGTACGACCAAACTTTGCAAGCCACAGCATCATGAGATAGGTATTACGACCAACGAAGGCGGCGTCTTTGCATAGACAAGCAGCACCTTGCACACCATTGGGTGGCAAAAACGTCGTCTTCCTCATGCTCACATTTCCCTCACACAGAGCCCCGTGTCGGCATCTTGAGGCTGAGTCGACCTCGAGCTCGAGGAGGCCCAGACAGGGTTCAGATTTGTCCCGCCATTGACATTGAACCCACGATCTCCTGCATATCAGGTGAGGGAGTTAACATCCCGCCACCGCGGCTACCCCAAACCACTGCTGGTCGACAGCCTCGGAGAACCATGTCGTTCACGGGGTGGGGGGTCATTTGATCATACTTCCCCACGCCCAACAGAATGAGACGGTGCAAGAGGGCCCCCCGCTCGTGGGGGCTTGATCAGGATATCACTTTCCACGTGTGCTAGGCATAGCCGGGAATCGTACGGAAGTTAACAGGGTGTGTCGTGCAAGGTGCGCTAACTCACTACGCCAACGCCTCCAGACCACATTCCTGAAACACATTCCTGCGGAGGGAGCTGGTAGGAACGTTGGGTTGCTCGACAATGGCCAGGGTCAACGGCGGCGTGGTGTATTCCGCAAATATGCCCGACTGAGGGCGGGCACAAGCCGGCGTGAGTAGGTTAAACGTTGAGTTTTATAAGGGCACCATGGGGTGACCAGCCCCACCCCACCCAGCCCCACCCCTCCCACCCAGCCCCACCCAGCTCCACCCTCCCCACTCAGCCCCTCCCCACCCTCCCCACCAGGCCCACCCTCCCCTCCCCACCCTCCCTACCCTCCCTACCCAGCCCCTCCCCACCCTCCCCTCCCCACCCTCCCTTCTCCACCCAGCCCCACTCCCATTTTTGGATGCACGATGGACGGACACAATAATCCCCTGTGGGCTGGTGTAACCAGGAGGTTCCTATCAGTATAACAATTCAAATGGCCAAACCCTGCGGATATATCCGCATCTGTGTACATTCCCGTATGTTTGACATTTCAAATTGGGCCTATCCGCACATTCTTCCTGCCAACCTTCATAAAGGTTATTACTTGATTATTTAAAAATATATATATTTTTACATGGTGCAGCACCCGCCCAATCATATATATGTGGGCACACACATACACCCTGTGACTGTCCGCTGACTTCGTTTGAAAATCGATAATCACGCATGGTCAGAGATTTTCAGCTCTTTTCTCAACAATTTTCAAAGTCGGTAAGTGCAACACCGCGCTGTGGCGATATCTGTCGCGTATCACTAAATCGTAATTGGGCACTGCCGCTCCTGCCTCCAGATGAAGGGATGCCAAGGCACTTTGTGACTTAAGCTGGCCGACTCTCTTTTTTGCCAGGAGGGGTTCCTGCCAAGTTTATTTTTTTCTGCACATTGCTATTGTTTCTGTCGATTGCTAAAAAAAAAAATACGAATAGTTACTGAAACAGATAATAGGCATCTTATGTAGGGGAGTTGGTTATTTCATATTTTGGTTGTTGGGAAATATAACCGCTAATAAAAATATATATAGAGAGAGGAATGGTAGTCACAAAACCTAAGTATTATTTTCTGTAATAAATGATTATTTTGGGTTAGATCGCTTAAAAATACAAATGTTGCTTTAAATCAGCCACCATCACCACCTGACAGCCAATATCAGTAAGGGGTTTGTGTCATGTAACACAAAACGTGTACAATTAGTTTACTAGTTCAGCACTAACTGGTTGTTTTGGGTCGGAGAGTTAAACCCACGATTACGCTCACTATTATTTTGTGCAAAATGTACGATACCTATGATCCTGCATATCAGCCAGGAAATCGCTTCAGTTGACTTTTGATGGATTTTTCTTCCTTCCAAATACCTCTGTTGAATATTTGTCGTAAGTTTGCACGGCGTTTAGCGACTGCATGGGAAAGATGCCTATCCCTCCGCATGGCAGCAACATATGTTCAGGAGCTTGTCGCCAAAGCCGAGGTGTGCTTAGCCACAGGAGAGTTCACAGGAGAGAGTTCGTGTGGTTGTGCTATTTCTACATTCACACGAGCACAGACTACACTAGTTTACTATGTAAGACCACGGTGGCTATGGAGATGTTAACTACCTCGCTTGTTCTACAGGAGGTCGTGGGTTCCATCCCGACCCTAACGATGCCTGTTTTTGGGAGTTTTTGACTCTCTCTGTCCCCGTGGTGGTCGCATGGATTTTTATCAGGGTCCTCCAATTATTTTCCCCTCGACATTTAAAAACCATGACGTTCGAGTATTTGGCTGTTGCTGAAGCGACCAGGCCACAAATTATAGCTCAATTAAGCGGCTTATCACGTGGACATCTATAGAAGCAGCCAAATACCCCATAACGGATGTTTTTTTTTATTTGGAGCGAAAATAACAGAAAAATCTACACGACCACGGGGAGAGAGAGAGAGACGCGCACAATCTAAATACACAACAGGCGTCGAGGTCGGGATCGAACCCACGACCTCCTGTATACCACTGGAGGGAGTCAACATCTGGCCGGTTATGATGTGTATGAGCGCCCGGACCAGAATGGAACGCAGTGCCTCTCTCACAACTAATTCACAACCACAAGTCCGCTTATATATTTTAAATGGCTATAATTTTTAAGTTTTAATTCTCTCATTGTAGTATCATTATCATCACGATCCATGGGCAGATATCCCTGTAGGTTTAAACTGCAGATTTCATAATTTCTTTCAATATTCCTTTGTCTTGTGACCAATTGTTCAATTAGTGGGCACATCTTTCTGGCCCAATCTCTAAATAGCCATCGTCAAGCCATTATGTGTTCGGTCTTCCCTCATTTTCCGGTTCTTTCTATTTTTCCGAGCACACTTGCCACTATCTTCTTGTCCATCCTTCTTCATATGGTGCCCAAATAGTGCCCAGCTTCCCTCTCATCACTGCCTGGATCATCATCATCAAGTTGTCTTCTATGGAGCAACTGATGAATCTAGGCGACTGATGAAGCTAGTTGGAATTACTGGCGAAACGTCGTACTCAGATTGTACATGTTGTGGCTTGTGTCTCCAACACACCGGTGTGCTGTACTAGTAATGACTTGGCATGTTCTGTTTACGTGACAACCCCTGCTAGTTGGCTGTGTCGGTTGGTGGCGGGTTAACCGACACATTTATATATTTACGCGATCTAACCCAAAAAAACCTCTATTATGGATGATATTGGTCGCGTAAGCTTACGTGTTAAACTTCTTGAACTTCCTTACTTGTGCCTTACATCAAGAAGGGGTCTAACTTCAATTCTCCACCGGGGTGCCTTTCAGTGTATAGAGTTGTGTACGTTCTCCCGTTTTATCAGAGTTAGTGAATGTGAGAGTGAATGAGTGTGTGTGTGAAATATTTTAAGTGTGGGGAGCGGTAGCGAGCGGTTAGCGATACACTGCACTCTGAACCCCACAGAGTTCGATACCCGCTCACGGCCACCAACACAAGCGACGAAATGAACAGGCTTTAGGCCTCCCCTAGGTCGACTCAGCATCAAATCAGTACCTGAACCAATGTGTAGTAAACGTCGCCACTGGAGAGACAAACGAAGCCGGACGTGGTAATGGCTACCTAATCTGGTCGCCGGGTTTGTAGCACATTACAGCTAACCAATGCGCCACAGCTCGCCACATACATACAAAGACATACATACACACACACATAATTCATGGTCAACAATGTTGAGTGGCAGCCAAAGGAATGCATCCAAGAGGACGGCCCCACTTAAGGACACGGAGCACCGAAGTCACGCCATGCGTGGCAGGTGCTGGGTGAGCATTTGTCGCATTACCGGATAATCTAGTAGATTAGAGTGCGATTTGGAGAGGCCATTATTCAACGTTGACTTGCTGCTGGCTGACAATGATTGATCGTTTGATAAGGGGACAATACCATTGACGGAGAGTGCCCTTTTTGCCATTGGTGTTCATACCATTGTATACATGAGACGAGGCAGGAGCCTGTCTTGTCTGTAATGATAAAATGTGGTATTTTCATGGAGTGCAATATATTTTGTGCATGAGAACTTCCTTGTTCTCGTTTACGTGTGTGCAAGAAATGACCTGACTTGACACTTTCCATCACGGGGTGGCCACGGTGGCTAGTGAGATGTTAACTACTTTACCTGGTATACAGGAGGTCGTGGATTCGATCCCGACCCTGACACCTGTTGCATATTTGGAGTTTGCATTTCTCTCTCCCCGTGGTCTCGGGGATTTTTCTCTGGACCCTCCAGTTTTCCACTCCACATTTCGAATCAACATTATGCATTTTTAGAATTTGGCTCCAATAAATGTCCACTTGACGATAAGCCACTCTGTCGTTTGTGATAGCCAGGTCGCTTTTGAAAAAGAGCTCCATACATCCGTGGGCCTTACCTGACAAAATTTATATATATAGATTTAATAGTAAGTTAGCCCTGGCTGGGAATGAAACTCAAATGACCAGGATTTAGAGGTCAGTGTGCTAACCACGACATAAAAGCTCGCGGCCACAATCCTGAATTTGCATGCAATGGTATGACCTCAACACGTTTTGCGCATTCTTGACATTTTAAAACGCACCCTTTGGCACCAAGTAACTTTTCTCAAATATCTCCTGCAACATTTACGACTTGATGTAGGTGAAAATCATCCTTTAGTAAAAGAAGTCAACTCATCTAGAAACTGGATTTCATTATACATTTAAAACACTTAACATACATTTATTGGCCTCTCCCTCCACTTTATAGCTAGTATGGCAGAAAGGGCTGGTGCTTAATTGAACCGAGGACCTCATTAAAAAAGATGGCCACCGCACCATAGTGCGGAACTTTCATATGCACTCCTGCTGCCGTCTGGAACGCTCCTCCTCCTGATATTTGTAAGCCACTGGGAGCTATGCACTTTAAAATCAGCTAAATTTAAAACTGATTTCTTTAGAACTGATTGTTGTTGTGTTTAGTTTGTTGTCCTTCACCTGCACCTCCAATTAGTATTTTTTTATGTACGAGGCAAATAAAGTTCAATATACATGCATGATCAAATTTTCCTGGCACAGGCAGGGTTGAAAATAATGGTTTAAGTTTCGTGAATGCACTGCCCCCACCTCCAACGCCTCCGCCCACCACACCACGTCTATCCCCTCAGCAGTATTAACGGGTATTGCTGCAGTTTGTTGATTTGGCACGTTGTGTTTATTAGTGGGGGGGGGGGGGGGGGGAAGGGGGGGGGAGGTGTTGTATGGGTACACCTGTAGTGACTGGGCCAGAGACACTAAGAGTAGGAGGCACTCTGTTTATGAACAGCCTTAACAGTTCACACAAAGTAACTACAGCTCCCAGTCAGGACGGCTGGCAGACTGCCTGGCTGACGACGCCGAGATGGTGAAGGCGTAGACAGCAACGAAGACTCCAGCAGCACGAAGGGATCCCACTCCAAACGACAGCCCCGAGCCCCTGCTCGGGGCCCCCTTTTATCCTCCCAGCCTGGCCTCGCTCCGCCCCGGCCACGCCCCCTTTCTGGAACCTACTAACGGATTCCCGGGCTTCCCTCACGTGCACCCTCTGTAACCTTTCCCCTAAATCCCTCTCTCTGGTTTATCAAGTGACCTGCTGTCAATCAGGACTGCTGTAACTGCAGATCCCTTTCCCTGCCAGCAACAAGCGCTATGCTGCTAAGTGACTGCTTCTACGTTACTACACACCTATAGGACGAGTAGGCCAAAGACTCGAATTGTTCTCTCTCGTGGATAATCTTCAGCCAGGAGTGACGCGAGCACAAAGCGTTTCGCTCTCCACCACGAGAATGAACAAATACAGGGCAGACCTCGCAGTACACGTTGGGGCAGAACCGCGTTCCACAAATAACAGAACTGGTGAGAAAAATATTTTCATGTCCCTGGGTTCGAAATTATCACCTCCCCCCCTCCCAAACATGTCACCATCGCGGTGCCCCAGACTGAGAAGTTTAGGCTGAGTAGTGGCGGGCTGTGTATTTTACACCTAGGCCTTTAGTGATATCCTCCACCAATGAAACTGCCTTCGAATAACCTCACCATGATACTAGGGCTATAGGCTATGATCATTCGACATAACCACCACATATTCACAGACAGTAACCTTTATTGTGTGGAATAAAGTGATTTAACACGAGGCTTAAGACCTATGAAAGTTACAATACACTAATTGCAGAGACGTGAATACACGGTGACTGAAACCATCAAGGATGTACCACAATTACGCAGCATGACAGGATGCTGCATCGCAGATAGGCATCGCATAGCCCAAATCAATGTCATTACCAAAGAAACAAGAACAAACTCACAACAACCAGTCACATTTACTTTTACGACCACCAAGCACGCAAAATGCCGTAAAACACGAATAACACAATCAGGATTCAATAGGCTTCCGTGCAGAAAAATAAATCTAAAGCACAGCATCTAAAAATCTAAACGTCACGAAAGAAGGTTTAAATACATCTTAAATGATGCTACGTTACGTGCTAGCTAGTTTTACTTCAGTTAGCTAACTGGCCCTCCGATCATGCCACACGAAAAATACTAATGTAAGTGGCTAGGCAAGCTAGGAGGGTCCGGTGTGTCAAAGATTATGCCCAACATGGCAAACTCGAAATCTGATTGGTTAAAGAATATGACAATTCGAAGCTTTCGTGACTGCAGGAATTACTCTTTGGTTTTTCTCGGTAAAGTCACGTATAAATAAGAAATAATAAAATGTGTTGCTTTATATGGTTTCCAAATTTAGCTAAACCCTGTTTGTTTGGTATGCTTCTCTCTCTGTGTCCACTGTTGTATCTGTGTTAGTTCCCCCCTACTTGGGTGTCTGTATATACATCTGGGGTTATGCATTTCCTCTCTCTCGTAAATTTAGCTCTTCTGTACCTGATGATGGCTGCTTGTGTTGCAACCGAAACGTCGTATGCTATCATGTTATTTTATTATTTCTTATTTATACGTGACTTTACTGAAAAAAACAAAGAGTAATATGACAATTAACAACATGGTCCCCATTTGCTTCAACAGCAGAGGCGATTCACTAGGCTGAGACAGCACAGGTGGAAAATCTGATTAGAAAACACATTCTCCTGCGGAGGGAGCTGGTAGGAACGTTGGGTTGCTCGGTCAATGGCCAGGGTCAACGGCGGCACGTGGTGCATTCCGCAAATATGCCCGACTGTGAGGGCGGGCGCAAGCCGGCGTGAAGGGTGGGGACCGAGTGGGGAATTGGGATGGTGGAGAGAAAAAAAATACCCACAAAGCTATAGCTATTTTATCAACCCAGGAGGAATGGTGTGGGTTTTTTTCAAAATAGCAACAGCTCCCAAGGTCGGTAGTTGATACAGCACACGTGTGTACAGTACCCTGTGCAGAAATGTGTACAGTGCTCAACTAATTGTTTTATTTTGACCGGGCAGGGCCCACTGAGCTGTATACGATTCGTAAGTGACCTTGCCTCGAATGATGGCTCAACGAATTGGCGGCTTATAATGTAGAGATTGAGAGCAGCCGCATACTCCAAACGCATGTTGTTGATTCTCCATGTGAAGGGAAAAATGTCAAGATGGCCGGACGTGGTTGATGGCCACCCACCACCTCGTGTGTGCCGTGGCCGCCTTCCCCAGCCAGCCCCACCCTCCTCTCCACGCAGCCCCACCCCTCCCATTTTTGGATGCACGACGAACGGACAGACACAATAATCCCCTGTGGGCTGGTGGAACCAGGAGGTTGCTACCAGTAAAAGCTCTAATTTATACGAGCTGCACTGGAAGCAGCGCAACTGAGGGTAACTTACTACTACTACACGTATAATTTCGTTGTCAGATTTGGAAATAAAATTCAATTACAGAAGAAATTATCAAGACAAAAGTTTTTTGCAAAACAGATATGACTGTCATGGACCCTACATATGGCACGTGTCGCAGCAATCATAATGTGCTTCATCTTTAATTATGAATAACGCAACTAAAAATAGATATCCATTGTAATTTATAAAACAACATTAGTACCCCCCCCCCCCTCTAGCCTTTGTACCTGGTAGGCTCACAATTGACCACATCACATTTATCCCTCCTGTATTTAAGGTATGGTCCACCATTCTGGCTAATCACCTGATGAGGCTGCTGGTTGCTGATCATTGTTGTTGTAATCACACCAAGCAAAATGTCATGGTAACTCCAATATGTAAATTGGTGTTGTCGTTTAAACTCTCCAACACACACAGCAACCAGTTAGTGCTGAAAGTCAACTAGATACCGTTTTAGGTTTAGGCGACACAATCCCCCCCTTACCGATTGGCTGTGTCGTGTGGCGGTGGGTTTAATGACACATTGGTAAAGAAGCTCTTTTGAGATATCCATGTAGAAAAAGGTGAAGTCCTTGTTTTTTTCATAATAATTATGTCGATACATCGCGGTGAACAGTCAGCCCCGATGCCTTCCACCTTCGTAATTTCTGCAAGCAAGAGCTCCGACGGCGGGCCTTGCTCCGATTTATATATCCTCTCAGGGCCCGCCCTTAATTGTACAGCGCCTTGCACCCTGACTATGCCACCTGTCTTTAATGATCTCAACTTGTACATTTCACTGTCCTCCCTACGGCCACTTGTTCCCAATAATCTCTGCGCAAGTGTATTAATTAATTATCTTTACAGTCCCCCAACTGCCACTTGTTCCCAAGCAACTCAACGCAAGTATATTAATTAATTATCAGTACCGTCCCCAACTGCCACCTGTTCCCAAGCAACTCAACGCAAGTGTATTAATTAATTCTATATACAGTCCCCAACTGCCACCTGTTCCCAGTCATCTCAACGCAAGTGTACTAATTAATTATCTATACAGTCTCCTACTGCCACTTGTTCCCAATCAACTCAACGCAAGTTTATTAATTATCTATACAGTCCCCAACTGCCACCTGTTCCCAGTCATCTCAACGCAAGTGTACTAATTATTATCTATACAGTCCCCCAACGGCCACCTGTTCCCAATCATCTCAACGCAAGTGAATTAATTAATTATCTATACAGTCCCCCAACGGCCACCTGTTCCCAATCAACTCAACGCAAGTGTATTAATTAATTATCTTTACAGTCCCCCAACTGCCACCTGTTCCCAAGCAACTCCACGCAAGTGTATTAATTATCTATACAGTCCCCCAACTGCCACTTGTTCCCAAGCAACTCAACGCAAGTGTACTAATTAATTAATTATCTATACAGTCCCCCAACTGCCACCTGTTCCCAAGCAACTCAACGCAAGTGTATTAATTAATTATATATACCGTTCCCAACTGCCACCTGTTCCAAAGCAACTCAACGCAAGTGTATTTATTAATTAATGATCTATACCGTCCCTAAATGCCACTTGTTCCCAAGCTACTCAACGCAAGTGTATTAATTAATTATCTATACAGTCCCCAACTGCCACTTGTTCCCAAGCAACTCAACGCAAGTGTACTAATTAATTAGTTCTCTATATAGTCCCCAACAGCCACTTGTTCCCAAACAACTCAAAGCAAGTGTACTAATTAATTATCTATACAGTACCACAACTGCCTCCTGTTCCCAAGCAACTCAACGCAAGTGTATTAATTAATTCTCTATACAGTCCCCAACTGCCACCTGTTCCCAGTCATCTCAACGCAAGTGTACTAATTAATTATCTATACAGTCTCCTACTGCCACTTGTTCCCAATCAACTCAACGCAAGTTTATTAATTATCTATACAGTCCCCAACTGCCACCTGTTCCCAATCATCTCAACGCAAGCGAATTAATTAAGTAATTATCTATACAGTCCCCAACTGCCACTTGTTCCCAAGCAACTCAATGCAAGTGTACTAATTAATGAGTTCTCTATATAGTCCCCAACTGCCACTTGTTCCCAAACAACTCAACGCAAGTGTACTATTTAATTAATTATCTATACAGTCTCCTACTGCCACTTGTTCCCAATCAACTCAACGCAAGTTTATTAATTATCTATACAGTCCCCAACTGCCACCTGTTCCCAGTCATCTCAACGCAAGTGTACTAATTAATTAATTATCTATAGAGTCCCCAACTGCCACTTGTTCCGAAGCAACTCAACGCAAGTGTATTAATTAATTTTCAGTACCGTCCCCAACTGCCACCTGTTCCCAAGCAACTCAACGCAAGTGCATTAATTAATTCTCTATACAGTCCCCCAACTGCCACCTGTTCCCAAGCAACTAAACGCATAAGCATTAATTAATTATTCATCAATACCGTCCCCAACTGCCACCTATTCCCAAGCAACTCAACGCAAGTGTACTAATTAATTAGTTCTCTATATAGTCCCCAACTGCCATTTGTTCCCAATCAACTCAACGCAAGTTTATTATTTATCTATACAGTCCCCAACTGCCACCTGTTCCCAGTCATCTCAACGCAAGTGTACTAATTATTATCTACACAGTCCCCCAACTGTCACCTGTTCCCAAGCAACTCAACGCAAGTGTATTAATTAATTCTCTATACAGTCCCCAACTGCCACTTGTTCCCAAACAACTCAACGCAAGTGTACTAATTAATTTCTATACAGTCTACTACTGACACCTCTCCCCAATCATCTTAAGGCGCGGATTCATACTCTTTGGTTTTGTCGGTAAAGTCACGTAGGCAAAACAAAGAAAACTAAATTAAATCACGTTTCGGGGCGCAACACAAGCGTCCATTTTCAGGTGGGGACAACGTAGCGAAAGCACAAACGCATAAGTGTGTCTCAGAGATGGTTGTGACGAGGGATTATATAGTCGCGGGGCATGGGGGGAGGGGGGGTGCCATCGTGAGTGTGGGGGCGGTGTGTGGGCTGGGAGGAGAGGTTGCAAAACCGAGGGTTATCTGGGAGGCAACGGGTGGTGCCGAGACTGAGGCTTTGTGATGTAGATGGCGGAAGTAAATCAGAAAGCTAGGATTAAGCCGCCTTTTGTTATGATGCCGGGTGGGAAAGTTAGAAAAGCACAGGCTAATAATGTAAGGAGTTCAAACTGAAATGTGCAAACTAAAAAAAAACTTGTGTTAAACACTACCATGGCGATGGTAGTGTGTTAAACTGGGGGTAACAGACTGGGAATATGGGTATGTTTATGAAAATACATTTAAACTGGCTGTCTAGCAGTAAAATGCCCGGTAGCTAAAGTTTGACTTGGTTAATTACATCTTTCCAATGATTGCTCAATTCACGGGCGGAGCCAGGATTTCATGCCGGGGTGACTTTCAACAAATTTTAATTTCAAGAATGATTAGAGAGTCAGGCTGTTGAACTAGACGCCATCAGTTGGCGACACACTCTGACAATGCAGTTGCATGGAGTCCGCCAGACCGAGTGTCGTACACTTATACGCAGAATGTCACCCCTGCCACCCCCTGGCTCCGCCCCTGGCTCAATTTGATTCCATCATCTCGGTTGAAGTTATGTCTATGTTTGTATATCTGGATGGCTTCGTGGACAAATCTTTGGTAGTATCCAGGAGGCTTGCAGAGCACCTTGGTATCGGACAACACTATGTCATGAGAGCCAGCAGCATTATAACAGTGGTTGGCAACGGCCGAATAATCCGTCCTGCCATGTTTCAGATCCAACTTGTGCTCGTGAATGCGATCAGAAATATGTCGTTTCGTTTCCCCGATGTAACAATCCCAGCAACTCAGTTTGTAGACACCAGGGTACTGTAAGTCAGGAATGACATCCTTTACAAATGGGATCAGATCACGGATCTTGCGATTTAAAGCTTTCGTGACTGCAAGGATTCATCTTCTTTGGTACTTTCGGTAAAGTCACGTAGAATGAGAATAAAATAATACATTGATAAAATAAAATAACAATAAAATTCTCACGACGTTTCGGTCACAACACAAGCGGCCTTCATCAGGTGAAGGGACGAGACTGTCTGGAGGACAGCGCTGGAGCGAACACAGCCAAGCTCAGACCGCGAACTTTAAGCTGTGTGAGAAGAAACGGAGTGCCTTGACAAAGGAATTAGCATAGAATTTAGCATTGAAATAGCTGAGTGATTAGCTTGTGACTGGTCACAGAAATGGCTATGTTAAAGTCAAAGCATACACATCCACAGAGGCACCCCTTGAAAAAGGAATTAGCATAGAATTTAGCATTGAAATAGCTGAGTGATTAGCTTGTGACTGGTCACAGAAATGGCTATGTTAAAGTCAAAGCATACACAATCACAGAGGCACCTAGTACAAATCAAACAGGAGAATTTAGCATTGAAATAACTGAGTGATTAGCTTGTGACTGGTCACAGAAATGGCTATGTTGAAGTTGTAGTGTTGTAAGGACGAGCAGACTTCTTTAGGAGGCACACTCTGTTTATTGTATTATTTCCTTATGCAACGCTTAACACACAGAGGGATATTCGGTCCCCTCACCCGATACCCTAGGGAGGTACAGCCTCCATACCTGGCGGGACTCACACGTCTACCGCTAACCTCCTTGATACTTAAGGAGGTACAACCTCCGGACTTGGCGGGACTCACACGTCTACCGCTATCCTAGTCCTCCGGCTAGGACCTAGGGGAGGCTATCTGACCCACCGCTGGCCCGGTGGGTCCTGACCACTGGGTATGCCGAGCCTTAGCCCTTAGAAGGGCTGAAAGGCTGGTCCAGGGTCCTAGCTAGGCTTCAGCCCAGTCTTCCGTCTTCGTGCAAGGAGAGAACTTCCCCGAGGTCCGTTGGGTCACCCGTCTTATACCCCTTCGTGGCCAGGTAGAACCAATCATACATTCCCACGTGCTTGAGTTCACTGGTAATGTGTTCCTGGTCGGAAATGCATTGGGCTCTATGGTATAGAGTCTTGATGAGGGAGTTCTTCTGGGATGGATGGTGGTGGGAATCCGGTTTCAAGTAAGCATCTGTATGGGTAGCTTTCCTGTAGACAGAGTGGCTCATTGAACCACATGACATTGCCTTCTCCAAGACGGAGGTTCTTTGCAAACCAACCGGCTACCATGAGAGATTCGTTCATGAGGCCATTCACATATACAAGCACAGAGAAAATTTCAACCGAGAAGATGAATTCTGGCTTAGTAACCATTGGAAAGATGTTTTAAACCATTTCCGTTCTTAATTGTATGTTACGATGACTTTCAGACCGCAGCTCTTTCGCTGGCATTGACTCTTAATACCTCTCACACCACGGTTAATGGTATGGTTTACAACATGGAGTTTAACAGCACCTCGCAGCTGTCTCTCTCTCCCTCCTCCGTTCCGACCATGGATGAACTCGTCCGTCTGAACGGGGCTCATAGCTATCCGTGGTGCTAAAGTTGAGGGTAAGAATCCACCCATTTTTTCGCCATATAGCATTGTGATATATAACGACTTATTGTTGGTAGCTTAGCTGATTGGAGAATATATAGTTTATTGATAACATTGAGGTAATTTATATTTTAGTTTTTTATTGGTTTACTATATAGTATTCATTATATAGTTAAGTATATACCCAGTTACTGTTAATAGCTCAGATGTGTAGGCTTTCACTTTAACATAGCCATTTCTGTGACCAGTCGCAAGCTAATCACTCAGTTATTTCAATGCTAATTTCTCCTGTTTGATTTGTACTAGGTGCCTCGGTAGATGTGTAGGCTTTGACTTTAACATAACTACTTCTATGACAAGTCACAAGCTAATCCCTCAGTTATTTCAATGCTAAATACTCCTGTTTGATTTGTACTAGGTGCCTCTGTGAATGTGTATGCTTTGACTTTAACATAGCCATTTCTGTGACCAGTCGCAAACTAATCACTCAGTTATTTCAATGCTAAATTATCCTGTTTGATTTGTACTAGGTGCCTCTGTAGATGTGTAGGCTTTGACTTTAACATAACTATTTCTATGACCAGTCACAAGCGAATCCCTCAGTTATTTCAATGCTAAATTCTCCTGTTTGATTTGTACTAGGTGCCTCTGTGAATGTGTATGCTTCGACTTTAACACAGCCATTTCTGTGACCAGTCACAAGTTAATCACTCAGCTATTTCAATGCTAAATTCTATGCTAATTCCTTTGTCAAGGAGTGCCTCTGTGGATGTGTATGCTTTGACTTTAACATAGCCATTTCTGTGAGCAGTCACAAGCTAATCACTCAGCTATTTCAATGCTAAATTCTATGCTAATTCCTTTGTCAAGGGGCTCTGTTTCTTCTCACACAGCTTAAAGGTCGCGGTCTGAGCTTGGCTGTGTTTGCTCCAGCGCTGTCCTCCAGACAGTCTCGTTCCTTCACCTGATGAAGGCCGCTTGTGTTGTGGCCGAAACGTCGTGAGAATTTTAAGGTGTTATTTTATTTTATCAATTTATTACTTTATTCTCATTCTACGTGACTTTACCGAAAGAACCAAAGAAGATCACGGATCTTGTGTACTGTACTGAATTGGACCTGGATCTTGTGTTTGTTTCGAATTTTGGAAATCTTTTTGGTAATGCCTTACATTGCCATACATAGCAAATATTTGTCCATGAAGCCATCCAGATATACAAACATAGACATAACTTCAACCAAGATGATGGATTAAAATTGAGCAATCATTGGAAAGATGTAATTAACCAAGTCAAACTTTTGCTACCGGGCATTTTACTGCCAGACAGCCAGTTTAAATGTATTTTCATAAACATACCCATATACCCAGTCTGCTACCCCCAGTTTTACACACTACCATCGCCATAGTAGTGTTTACCACAAGTTGTTTTTTAGCTTCCACATTTCAGTTTGAACTCCTTACATTGTTAGCCTGCACTTTTCTAACTTACCCACCCGGCAGCATAGCAAATGGCGGCTTAATCCTAGCTTGCTTATTTACTTCCCCCATCTACATCACAAAGCCTCAGTCTCGGCACCACCCGTTGCCTCCCAGTGCACCCTCGGTTTTACAACCTCTCCTCGCAGCCCCCACCCCGCCCCCACACTCACCATACCGCCCTCCCTCCATGCCCCGCGACTTCAATTTAGTATAGTGGTGTAGAGTAGTGTATTGTATAATAGTGTAGTGTATTGTGTGGTGTGTATAGCATAGTGTATATTTGTGAAGTGCATGAGTGTACTATATAGTACTATAGTATAGTAGTGTAGTGTTTACTGTATAGTAGTGTAGTGTGTACTCTAGTCGTATAATGTATAGTCGTGTAGTGTATAGTGGTGGAGTGTATGGTGTAGAATAGTATAGTGTATAGGTGTGTAGTGTGGAATGGTGTAGTGTATAGTGGTGTATGTATGTTTAACTTTTTTAGCACCATATGAAGCTAATCAGAGGTGCGAGGGAAGGACAGCAAACTAAACACAACGAGCAGCAGTTCTAAAGAAGTAAGATTGTCAACCTAGATGATGATGATTTAAAAAGTTGCATGGCTGCCAGTGGCTTCCTAATATCGGACGGAAGAGCGTTCCAGACGGCCGCAGAAGCAGCACAATCTGAAAGTGTCGCGATGATGCGGTGACCACCATCTTTGTTCGATTGTTAGCCAAAAGACGCTGCTGCCAGCATGACCGTGGTGCGTATTTTTGTATTTTGCCAGGTGGAGCAGCATGGACATTACCCTGATTCGTTCTGGCGGCTGTCATCTGGCTCGCTATGAGCGTCGAAGGTGACGTTTTTCACTCCACTCCCCGGCTATACGTTTGCGCTCATTTAGCTAGTATAGTATTTTCTCTTGTGTTGCGGTAGTAATGTTCCTGAAGAACACCGCAATTGACAAGACTATACACTACACTAGAGACTACTATACACTAGAATGTACTACTATACACTACACTACCCCCCCACACCTCCGATTAGCGCAACGGTTGGACTAAGATAGAGTCCAACCGTAATTATTAAATAGTTATATATAGCTATGTTTTAGCGGAGCTGTAAAAGTGTGTGTGTGTTACCTGGACAGTGTCCATCCGAATCTAAATAGATTCCCCGTACCCTGAATTGATTACTCCACTGGTGGGCGTGGTGTACTGTGCAGTCACGTGAGTCTAAGGGCCCAATCCATGGTCATCATTAACTCCGTAATTATACGTGATTCGTTACAATAAGCCCATTCCGGCTACAGGTGTCTCTCTACCCGTGGAGATGTTAACTATCTCGCGTGGTATGCAGGAGGTTCGTGAAGTTCGACCCAGACGATGCATGCTGCTGTTATACGTGGAGTTTGCGTCTCTCTATCCCCCGTGGTGGTCGCATGGATTTTTAAGCCGGGTCCTCCGGTTTATCCCTTCACATTTAGAAAAACGGGTTTAGAGTATTTGGCTGATGTAAATTTCCACGTGATCATATCAGTCACTTCGCTGAGTTGCTATCATTTGTGATGGCCAGGTCGCTTCTGAAAAAGAGCTACAACGTAACAGCTCAGTGGGGCCTTACACCTGGTAAAAAAAAATGGTTGAGTTTAAATACTAATATGCGTCCTTTGTACAATTTCGCAGGACGGCTTATCTGCACCATTGGAAGTCTTGATTTGGGGATTCCTGAATCAACATTTACCACGTGTGCAGCAGGGCAAGACTCGTGCGTGACGATGGAATTGACTCAGAGTAAGTGCTTCCAGGTCAAGGCTGCTGTATATTTGGTGGATGCATCTATCTCTCTCTAACCTGGGTATGTTATCTCCCTCGACTGGAAAACAATCAAATGTATCAAAAAGGCATCCAAAACAGATCATCTGCCCGTTGAGCTTAACCGAAATGGGGAATATTTTTGAGATCCCAAAAAAATTGTTGACAATTTTAACCTTAATTTTTCTGAAGCTGGTAACCTTTTTGAAAATGTATTGGGAGTCACCCCTGCTCATGCAAATTCCTACACCCCTGTCCGAACATTAAACGAATGTAGTTTCCAGCCAATACACGAAAGTAATGTTCTGAAACAACTATCCTACCTCAAAGGGTCCTACTCTACTGGAGCAGATAGTATTCCCGTCTTTGCTCTACTAACTGTTGGTCACCTAATACAAACCTATAGCCCATATTTTCAACCTGTCATTCAAAGAAGCTTCAGTACCTCTAGAATGGAAACATTCCTATGTTTATCCACTTCACAAAGGGGCCCTAAAGATGATCCAAATAACTACCGACCTATCTCAATTGTCCCCGTTGATGAAAATTTTTGAAAAACTATTGAACTACCAAATGAGCAGTTTCCTGTCCGACAACAATCTATTACATCTAAAACAATCTGGGTTCCGAAAAAAATACAGCACATCTGCTGCATTTGACTCTCTGAATCACATTGACAGTAGCCTTGATAATAAGCAGTACTGTGCCTGTCTATTTCTTGACTTGTAAAAAACTTGATACAGTAGACCACAACACCCTGCTTAGTAAACTAAGTTGCCTCGTTTTTTCCAAAAACGCAGTAAAATGGTTACAAAATTACCTCTTTTCTCGCACCCAAACTGTCTTCACAGATGGTTGGAGGTCAAACAGTGTTAAGATAACAAAAGGAGTTCCACAGGGTTCTATCCTCGGCCCCCTCTTGTTATCTCTTTATGTCAATGACTTGGGCACTGACCTGGATCATTCCAGAGTAAATATTTTGCAGATGACACGATACTGATTACTGCTGGCTGCTCTCCGGATGACGTGATTGCCAAGCTCCAGGGTGATTTCAACAAACTACAACATCAGCTAGTTGCTCTTAAACTAGTCCTGAATACCTCCAAAACCAAGGTGCTATGCTTCTCACCAGGACTAAAGCAGGAAGTATTTTTCCCCCAATTACATTCCTTAAATAATGATCAAATAGAGCAAGTCAAGATCTATAAGTATCTTGTAGTCATCCTGGATTCAAAACTGAATTTTGAATATCACATTGATTATATTGGTAAAAAGACAAAAATAAAAATTGGTTTTCTGTATCGACCCAAGCACTGCTTCCCCCCTATGTTCCAATTGGAATTGATAAAAGCTACCATACTGCCTCTACTTGATTCCTGTGACAACGTATATAAATCAGCCCCAAGTACTGTACTGAAGAAGCTTGACTCAATTTATCACTCCGCCTTAAGATTTACATTGAACTGCTTATACAGGACTCACCACTGTGATCTCTACATTGGGTCAAACTTAACATTTCTTATGTTCGACGGCTTGTGCACCAGATCTTATTTATTAACGATGTACTTACAAAAAAATCCGCAGACTACCTGCTGGATCTCCTCTCTATTTCAAAGAACAAATTTGACCTAAGGTCTTCGCTCATTTGCCAGCTTCACATTCCCTATTGCCGTACAAATGCTGGAGTAAGGGCCTTTGCTATTGATGCCCCTAGGGTCAGGAAAGCTATTGCCAATAAACTGCAACTTGAATCACTACCTATGAGATCTTCACTCAAAACTGCTCTAGAGGAGTTGTACACCCCTAGCTGCCACTGCTATTCAGTGGCCTAAAATAAAATAAAATGTTTCGCTCCGGATGACCGCTGTAAATTATGATCTGTGTTTTTGATTTAGTGTGCTGATCCCAAAGGTGCATTGAAAAATGTTGATACTCCTACTGATGCTCCTGCTGTAGTGGAGTGACTCATGCAGCCAGCTATGCTACAGGGTTTTGGTGGTACATGTTGTTTATGTCGTTTATTGTGAAATTTCGGTCACAGTTCTTTGATTTGGCCATGTTTCTTTGTTGTAGTACGGAGTTAGAATGATGGCTTTAATCAAAGTTGTCTTGTTGTTGTTGTTGTTTGACTTGCATCCCATTGGGATTTTTGCACACAGCGTTGGTGTACGGTGCTTTTTCGGGAAGATTTTTTCAGTTTTTCCTGGATTTTTCTGTTAATGTTTTTGATTTTTGTGCATTTTTTAATTTCTGTATCATAATCAAGTTGACATGTGCGTTTCAATTGCTCCAAATAATTATTACTCATGTTGTTATGTTTTCACTTTAGATAAGTAAAGATTGCTCGTCAAGATTGCCAGATGAATGTTGAACTTTCCATAAGAATTTAATACTAGGCTTTTTATTATTGATAGGTGATATTATGTATAATGCATATTCTACACTGCCTAGGACCTTACACCTTACCTTTTTGTGAAATCAGATAGCACTGCCTTCATAGTGTGAGACTTTAGTTTACAAAGGAACACTAGAAGCTCTTTCTTATTAGTTTGTTGGAACTCTTCACAACCTAAATACTAGAATTTTAGCATGGAATCGGTTAAATTATTCCAAACGTGTTACTAATGCATCAAGCCATGTCAACTAACTAAAAACCATCATGATATTGTTAATAGCAAATAAAAATAGCCGCGCTATATTATTAGAAATGTAATCGTATTTTTATTCTTGGTTCTTCCGGTAAAGTTACGTAGAAGGGAAAGAATAAAACAATAAATATATATCAAGCAATTGGCGGGACCCCGGGGTCCCATCATTGCCCCAGGATGGGAAAAACCGCGTAGCGACACGAGTCTTGCCTTACCGACAACAAAACTAGTGGTCAATCGATTGGCCTCGTCGAGAGCTACTCGGGGCACTAAGTTTCGTAAAAAGTTTAAAAATTACATAAACACGTTAAATTCACTGCCTGGGGGGCGGCGGGCTCGCTTTGGCAAAGAAGCTGAGGATCGACGGCTGACCGGAGGGCGTTGTTGCCGCGCGCGACTGCGGCGGACGCCCGGGCTTGCGTTTGGCCGGTGGGGTGGTGCCCATCGTGTCGATTGCCGCCTGCTGGCGCTTGTTGGCGCGAGTCTGGGCCGGCAGTGCGTTGCTGTCGTCGTCCAACTCAGCGACGAGATTGGGCGGGATGGCTGAAAATAATTATTGACCTGATTTTTGCGGGACCCCGGGGTCTCGCCAAATGATTCAAATGACCACCAAACACTTCATGATTATTTGTCAAGAATTTCATCGGTGCGTTCAATCGAACAATGAAGTGTCGAGTGACTATGACAGGATACTGTTCGATCAATCGTTGTGTGGCATATATGTTGAGTTCATTTGGATCTTTATTGGGTCTTTCATCAGCTACTAAAAGTGATTTGCGCATATCAAGGCAATTCAAATCATTGAAACTGAATCTCGCAAAGTATGTTGGTGGTCCTATTGAACATATTTGTCCGATAAATTCATTCAGCGCTGTTTGCCAATATGCAGCTGATCCTCGAAGGTTGTTAAGGTAGAGATGAAAATATTCTACTCTAGCATCTTGTCCTTGAACCTTCTTTCCACATGGTAAGATGTTGGATTGGATGCGATAATACTCGAACATTGATAATGCGTAGACGAGGTAGTAGTTTCGTTGAAATCGTGTATCACTATGCAGAATTCTTAATTGAAATGAGTCCAATGGAGTGATTCTGACAGCTCTTACTTCTTTGAGTCCATTGATTCTTTTTGGGAAGAGGTAGAACCATGCAAACTCTTCAGCTTTAAATGAATGTGCTTCGTTCAGAATGTTGTTGGTTGTTTTACACCTTATTTAATGAGTATTATCAGAGACTTCGTATTCATCTTCCACATTTGGCTGATGACAATCTATAGAAGCCATGACTGATGTTTGTACAGGCATCGATTCAACTTGTGTACCATATTTTCTTGCAATGCCTATCGCAGATGTGGCGATGAATCTTCTTCTCGCATTCCTGGATCGGCAATGTAATATTTTTGATTAACATCTATGAAGATGATGGTGACGTGAACATTTTTTGAGCCTGTTGATCGTCTGCAGTTCTTAATTGTGTGACACTCAATTATGCATGCTCTGCCATTGCCTGCCGGTGCACCTTTCTGACCACATGAATGTGAATGGGGGAAATAGTACAGGGTGTTTTAAAAAGATGGATCCTATTTGAAATCGCTATATCTCTGCAACCACGAACTGCCCATGAATGAAACTCTTACCACTTCAAAGGGTGGGGCATAGTGTTTCAAATAATTACTGCTAGATGCCTCTCCCAGCGCACTAACAACTCCTAGCCTCAGTCATTCCCAAGACACACTGCCTCAACGTTGGATAGGTCGCACGGGACCCCAAGACTTGGCGCTACACTCTTGGCCCCCAAGATCCCCAGACATCACACCCTGCGACTTTTTCTTGTGGGGATACGTCAAAGACCGTGGTATTTTTGTACCACCGTTAGTGACTAATCTGGATGATCTCAAAAACAGATTCACGGCAGTGGTGACTTCAGTGGAAGAAGACACTTTGAGAGGCATTTGGGACAAATTCAACTATCGTCTTGATGTTGTCCATACAGCAGGTGGAGGGCAGATAGATAATTTATTAAATGGTTAGTAGAACTTGATAACTCATTAAACCGTTTGTAACTTTTTGTGTAATTGTAACATGTTGCTATCGTGAAATATACTGCTTTGAAATTGGGTACATGAGTTTGAAACACCCTGTATTTGTCATCGTAATGCATAATTCCTAGTGATTTGGATCCTGTTATTAGTATGCCAGCCTGATGATTTGTGAACAAATCATTAAAAAGTGATGCCTTGTGAATCACCTTCATTGACTGAGTCTTGTAAACTTCCAACGAGTAGTGTTTGCTCCATCATAGGCTATTGCTTGGAATTGTCAACAAAGTACTCCTGGTGATGTTCTCATTGATCCGTACATTTAACCCTCAATGATTATGTTTGTTAAACTGGGTAACAGAACAATCGATTAATTTCTCAGAGTAACACGAGCATACACGCGACAGGAAAAAGTCCTTAAAAATGAATGTGACGATATTCATACGAACGGCAATAAAGAAACATGTCCCGAAGGCAAAAGTAGACCTCAATGAATTCATTGGTAAGATTATGTAATTAACGAAATGTGTTGTGAGTGCGTGAGTGTGGGGGAGGGTCATACACACGGCGTCCTCGCTCTCTCTCTCGCTCGGCAGCAGCTGCAGTTACTTGTCCACTGCTGAATGAAGAGAGTCGGGACGACGCTCGCCGTCGGTGGTGCGCGATGATTCCGTTGTCAGATAGCGCCCGCAGCTCGTCCGCTGGTCGCCGATCCTCACTTTTGTCTTGGTTCCCAGCTAGTGCTGGTGGGTGCATGTGGGTCGAACCGACGGCGCTCTCAACGGTGCTCTCCTCTTTCTCACGGGTGGCTGGTAAGGGCCTTTCCCCTGCTGGATGAGCTGAGTCGGCACAACGCTTGTCACTTGTCCGCTGGCAGCTGACACCCTTGCTCGGTGGCGCTAGTGGCGCTGCTGCGCACTCTCTCCGGCTCCGTGCTCGCTGGCGATGCACGATTGCGCGTGCAGCTGGTTCTCTGTGAGTTGGCTTGGTCGATGCTTGGCGCTTTCCGCCCTTTCTCCAGGTTGATTGCTCGTCACTCTATCTCTCTCCTTGATCGTGCAGCTGCTGGTTGGAAGCTGGTACTCAGTGTAGAATAACTTTGAGCGATACTTCTTCTGTCAGCGCCGAACTCGTACTCGGTGACACATCGCTACTCGGCAAGCCTCGCCATCCTTGGTCGATTGCAGAGTCCCACCCCGGAGCTTTGCGTTGACTTCGTAGATGCGTGGCTTCTGCTGGTGCAGCTCGTTGACGATGTGCCAGTCGCAGGGGCAGGTTCCCGAACACCTCTTACACAACTCTGATAGCTTAGTACAATACAACTTATCGCAATCCTTGACTTTGCAAGCGACACAAAACATCAGGAAAAATTTCGAATAAAACGTTCAGCGATACTCTGTCGGTCCATGCCAAACTCAGCACCGAGCATCACCTTGCCAATCTTCTCTGCGACACACAACACCCATTGTTGATCTCTAGGCCATGCCCCAGAGTCTGCCCGTCGCAGTACTCTGAATTGTGTGTATCGTGTCACTGTTTATATCTGAAATTCTCTCCTCTCGGCTCGCCTTCTCACAAAGGACTAGAATCCCTTTGATTTCGCTCTTTACTGTGGGGGCAGTTGTTCATCCGGGGTACGTGTGTGTGTGTAGTGTATGTCCTAATTTATTAAGCAATCTGTTAAGTCTCACCCTGGCCTGATTCCTTTCCCCCTCCTTAAGCCACCTTTTCATCCGTGGAAAGCAGATGATCCAAAATTGCCCTTTTGTGTTTTTCTAGTTTTTCAACTTGTAATAATTATTTCTGGAGCAGTGGTTCTTAACCTTGTTGGAGGTACCGAACCCCACCAGTTTCATATGCGCATTCACCGAACCCCTTTTTAGTGAAAAATAAAATGTGATTTTTTTCAAATTCAAGACATAGATATGTTTTTTACTGGTACACAAAATGAGCCGTGCATGAACATTACCTTGTTCAAAGAATAAAACCAACACAATGCATAAACTCACAACAAATTACATACCTGGAAATCAATGTGACTTCTGCTGTTGCCTTTGAGAGATCAGTTCAGATATGCGTGGCTTCACCTTGGCAAGTGCCACTCTCATGTCATTTTCACAGCAAAGTCTGTTCCTTTTCTTCGTTTTTATGTCCAGCATCCTCGAAAAGGATTGCTCACAAAGATATGTTGTAACAAATGGTATGAAAAAATCCAGGGCTTTCTTAGCAATAACTGGATACTTGTTCATTTGTCGACACCAAGACGTTGAGAGCGTTGTTGTTCTGAAGAGTTGCTGTTGAACCTGGCTCTGCTGAATTTCAATGATTTCGTCGAGGAATTCATCATTGACATCTGCTGTTTCAACAGCAAACGTGAACGGCTGTCTCACCCATGCTGGATATGACTCTCTTGTAGGGAAATATCCGTCGAGAGACTTTGCAAGCTCATCTAAGTGCGTGGCAATTGTTTGCTTCAGTTCCGTGGATACAGAAATATCTCCGATTCCAGACACATCTTCGATCTTACTTGCACAGTCGTCCAGAAGCGGGAAGTTTGCGAAGTTATTGTTCTCTGTTCGTCGTTTCCATAACGGTAGCTTTTTTTGAAAAGCCTTCAGGTGTTCTTCCGCTTCCATGATATTGACTCCACCACCCTGCATCTGCTGATTGAGATGATTGAGAGCTGCGAATATATCAGCCATGTACGCTAAAATGAGAATGAACTCAGAATTTTTGAAGCAATCTGCATGGCAGTGTTGGTGCTCTTGCAAAAACAGGGCTAATTCCACATGCATGGCAAAAACACGATTCAGCACCTGTCCCCGGGATAACCACCGAATATTAGAATGGAGCAGAAGTACCTCAAATTCAGAGCCCATTTCTTTACACAGCTCACTGAAGATACGGTGCCTCAGAGCACTTTTTCGCACATAGTTCACACATTCCACCACAGTTTTTAATACTTCTGCCATTTTTGGAGGTAAGGTTTTTGTTGCCAACGCATGCCTGTGCAGAATACAATGCGTCACAATGATGTGTGGTGCATCGGCCTTTACTAGCGCACCAAAACCAGACTTTCTTCCCAGCATGACTGGAGCTCCGTCCGTACAAACTGCAGAAACCATATCCCATGAAAGATTGTTGTCTCTGAAGAAGTCATCCACAAGCTTCTTCACATCGGCTGCCTTCGTTGTTGTTGTAAGCGGCTTACAAAATAAAAACTCTTCTTTTATCATGTCGTCTTTCACATAGCGTACAAAAACAGCAAGCTGGCTTAGATCAGAAACGTCTGTGGTTTCGTCGAGTTGAAGGCTGAATTTTGCCGGGCTTGAAATCAGATCCGCGACTACTTGAGCCAAGATGTCTTTACTCATGTCTTCTATTCTGTCACTGACGGTATCATTTGAAAGGGGAATTTGGGATAATTTACCTTCGGCCACTGTTCCGAGTATCAGATTCGCCATCTTTAATGCAGCTGGTTTCACAAGTGTTTCACCAATGGTGTGTGGCTTGCCCTGCTTTGCGATCAGGTAAGCAACTTCGTACGATGCTGTCAGGATCGGTTTGTTAACAGGTACAAATCCAAGAGCAGGCAGAGTGGCCCTTTCATCGAATCTGGCTCTCTTCACCCTGAATTCAGCAAGTGTTGTGTTCTTGTATTCCCCGTCTCCATGCAGCTTCAAGAAGTGTTCCTTTAGTTTTGCCGGTGCAAGACTAGAGTTGCTCAACTTGGCGTTGCAAATCATGCAGATAGGACGCTCACTCCCATCACGTTCCGTGATACATGAGAATCCATGTTGTACATATTCGTCCGACCACTTTCTTCTTTTGCCCGACATAGTTAGTATGGATAAAATATTAAAGAAATCACACGACGTACGACAACAACAGTCACACGTTGACTACTGAGTACGCACTAAATTCCCCGCAGCGCTGATTGGCCAAGCAGTGTAGCATGATCATCTGCAGCCAGTGATGGCCAAGCGGGCCGTGTGTGTCATCACAAATTTACACAATAATTCAAGTGTGTCCGGACCTCCGTGGCGGGGGCTCTGCCGAACCCCTGAGATCGACTCACCGAACCCCTGGGGTTCGATCGAACCCAGGTTAAGAACCACTGTTCTGGAGGGAGGGAGGGGCTTCCCCTGTCAGGTCGCGTTCCCCCCCCCCCCGTTCCCTCGCGGTGGGGTGTTACATCTTCTTCTCTCTCACAGAGAGGGGCACTGGCCTTTGAAGTCGTTTCTCTTGTACTGTTTGGAAAAAATATTATTTTATCTCTTATAGCTTGATACCATACCACTTTTGTAGTGCTGATTCTGTAAGTAACTCAAGGTATATACTTAGCTCTTTCGGTAAAGTCACGTTGAAGGGAAACAATAAAATAATAAAATATATTAGAATTTTTATTGTTTTACATATATTTTATTATTTTATTGCTTCCCTTCAACGTGACTTTACCGAAAGAGCTAAAAATATGAATTACTGCAGTCACGAAAGCTTTAAATCAAAACTCAAGGTATGTTTGTAGCAGTGTTTACAGTACTTTCATCGTGGTTTGGAATTCCTTCATGGTATTTGATTTGTCTTTTTAAGGGGAGATGCCCTTTGCATGCGTATGCAATTTCTCGCTATCCCGTGCTGCTGGGAGACAAAGGCGTTTGGGAGTCTCTCTCTATGGGATACATTTTATCTTGGTCACGTGTGATTGACCTCTTTCGCCTTTTTAATTCTTCTGGATGACCCTCGGTCTAATACTTCATAATTATGATTTGGTTTATGTTTAGACAGAATTCATTCTTTGTTCTTTCGGTAAAATCACGTAGATATAAGAATAAAATTAAGGTGAATAACATTAGTGTTAAAATAATATATGAGAAATAATAACCCACTAATCTGGTTTTTCATCGGAGTGTGTGAGTCTATGATGTTCACTTATTCTTGTCGCTAAGTTTTCAAACTTTTACCGTTGTGTTAAGAGAAACAAAAACAATAAAAAAAACGTTACCTGTTTAGTGGCGCCTGCTCTCTGTACTCTTTTGAGGTGGCCTTTTGAAGTCGTGTAAAGATTCCCCAGAATCTCATTAGCAAACCCCTTCTTTTTTTACCATGATTTTTTAATTGCATTGTATGGCTTATCTCCGGCTGCCTGGCCCCGAGTGTGAAAGGCAGCTGCTGTGTGAGGGGACGGGGGTTCGCATCACCCCCTTTTGCCCCAAGCGACACCGCGATTGATGAAAAAAATATAGGCAGAATTATTCTTCATATATTTTTTTGGAAAAAGGCCTATATATACAACAGCAGTATAGCAGCTCTTACAATATTTGCCAGCACCATTGTACAACATTGAACACCTGCATTGGCCAATGTAAACACATCTTCATTTGCCTGATGCCGTGCAGCACGAACAATTCTAGATCTTTAATTGATTGCCATGTAAGCATTAGCAGGTTTCGATTTAAAGCTTTCATGACTGCAGGGATTCATCTTCTTGGTTTTTTCGGTAAAGTCACGTAGAATGGAAATAAAATAATAAAACTAAAACATAATAAAATTAAATTCTCACGCCGTTTCAGCCAAAACACAAGTAGCCTTCCTCAGGTGAAGAAACAGAACTGTCAGGACGACAGCGCTTCAATGAACACTGCTAAGCTTGGCAGCGTCTTTTAAGCTGGGTGGGAGGAGCAGAGCGCCTTGACAAAGGAGTTTACATATCAACAGAAGAATTTAGCATTGAAGTAGCTGTGTTAATGTGTTGGATTAGCAAGGTGTTACAGTCAGAAATTAGCATGTAACTGGGAGATTAGCATGATGTTAGAGTGAGAAATTAGCATGTAACTGGTAACTGAAGTAGCTATGTGAAAGTCAGAGTTTACATATCAACAGAGGCATATAGTATATTGACAATAAAGAACTGCAAATACCTAACTATCTTCTTTGGTTCTTTCGGTAAAGTCATGTAGAATGAGAATAACATAATAAATTAATAAAATAACGCGATAAAATTCTCACGACGTTTCAACTATCATAAAATAAAATAAGCCAATGTGAAAGAACTAAGTATAAACTACATCAATATAATAAATGTACTCAATATATTATTCAATAAGTTGAGCTATTAACATAAAGTAACTGGGTATACACTACACTATATAATGAATACCATATAGTAAACTGATAAAAAACTAAAATATAAACTACATCAATGTTATCAATAAACTCAATATACTCTCCAATCAGCTGAGCTACTAACAATAAGTGGTTATACATTACAATTCTATGTCGAAAAAAGTGGCGGTTTCTTTTTTCTTTTCAACGTTAGCACCACAGAAAGCGACGAGCTTTGTTCAGACGGACGAGTCCATCTATGCTCGGAACGGAGGAGGGGGGAGAAACAGCCACAATGCGCTGCTCTGTCCTGTGTTGCGTTACAACTATGCTATAAATTTCGATTTAAAGCTTCCGTGACTGCAAGGATTCATCTTCTTTGGTTCTTTCGGTAAAGTCACGTAGAATGAGAATAAAATAATAAATGGCTAAAATAAAATAAAACAATAATATTCTCACGACGTTTCGGCCACAGCACAAGCGGCCTTCATCAGGTGAAGGGGACGAGACTGTCTGGAGGACAGCGCTGGAGTGACAAAGAAACGCTGAGATCACGACCTTTAAGCTGTGTGAGAAGAAATAAAACGCCTTGACAAAGGAATTAGCATATAATTTAGCATTGAAATGGCTGAGTGATTAGCTTGTGACTGGTCACAGAAAAGGCTATGTTAAAGTTAAAGCATACACATCCGCAAAGGCACCCCTTGACAAAGGAATTAGCATAGAATTTAGCATTGAAATAGCTAAGTTAAAGTATACACATCCGCAGAGGCACTCCTTGACAAAGGAATCAGCATAGAATTTAGCATTGAAATAGCTGAGTGATTAGCTTGTAACTGGTCACAGAAATAGCTATGTTAAAGTCAGAGCATATACATTCACCGAGGCACCTAGTACAAATCAAACAGGATAATTTAGCATTGAAATAACTAGGCGAATTTAGCATTGAAATAACTGAGTGATTAGCTTGTGACTGGTCACAGAAATGGCTATGTTGAAGTTAAGGCCTACACATCTGAGCTATTCACAGCAACTGGGTATACAATACAATATATAATGAATACTATATAGTGAACCAATAAAAAATACTAAAATATAAATTACCTCAATGTTATCAATAAACTCTATATTCTCCAATCAGCTAAGCTACCAACAATAAGTCGTTATATATCACAATGCTATATGGCGAAGAATGGGTGGATTCTTACCCTTAACTTTAGCAACACGGATAGCTACGGGTCCCATTCAGACGGACGAGTTCATCCATGGTCGGAACAGAGGAGAGGGAGAGAGACAGCTGCGAGGCGCTGTTATACTCCATGTTGTAAACCATACCATTAACCGTGGTGTGAGAGGTATTAAGAGTCAATGCCAGCGAAAGAGCTGCGGTCTGAAGGTCATCGTAAAATACAATTAATTAAGAACGGAAATGGTTCAAAACATCTTTTCAATGGTTACTAAGCCAGAATCCATCTTCTCGGTTGAAATTGTCTTTGTGCTTGTATATGTGAATGGCCTCATGAACGAATCTCTCATGGTAGCCGGTTGGTTTGCAAAGAACCTCCGTCTTGGAGAAGTCAATGTCATGTGAGCCCACTGAATTGTAACAGTGATCTGCCACGGCAGAGGAGTTCGTTCTACCGTGTTTCAAGTCTGCTTTATGTTCGCGGATGCGGTCCGAGATATGTCGTTTGGTTTCTCCAATGTAGCTACTACCACAGAGGCACTTTAGTTTGTAAACGCCCGGGTACTGTATGTCTGGAACCGCATCTTTTACAGATGGAACTAGGTCACGGATTTTATGTACTGTGTTGAATCGGACCTGGATCTTGTGTTTATTCAGGATTTTGGAGATCTTTTTAGTGACCCCTGCAATGTAGGGTAAGGTGATGGTTTTGAGTGGCTCCACAAGAGGATCCTTCTTCATGACTGGAGTGATGGCTTTGCGGATTGTGTAGTCGGAGTAACCATTAGCCCTGAGAGCCTGGTGTACGTGCTTGAGTTCACTGGTAATGTGTTCCTGGTCGGAAATGCATTGGGCTCTATGGTATAGAGTCTTGATGAGGGAGTTCTTCTGGGGTGGATGGTGGTGGGAATCCGGTTTCAAGTAAGCATCTGTATGGGTAGCTTTCCTGTAGACAGAGTGGCTCATTGAACCATCATGTCTCCTTTTAATTAAGGCATCCAAAAAGGGTAGTTTGCCATGTTTTTCGACCTCCATGGTAAATCTGATGGCTGGGTGTATGGAATTGATGTGGTTGCGGAATTGGTCTAGAGCAGGCTGGCCATGTGGCCAGATGACAAAGGTGTCATCCACGTATCTCTTCCATAAGGTCGGGCGTAGAGTGGCGGTCTGGATGGCGTCAGTTTCAAATTTTTCCATGAATACGTTGGCTACAACCGGAGATAGGGGGGAGCCCATTGGGGTGCCCTCAGTTTGTTTGTAGAAAGTTCCATTCCAGGTGAAGTATGTGTTGGTTAAGCAATGTCTCACCAGGGGGGGTACATCAGTGTGCAGTCCTTGATGAACCAGGTCTTCAATGATAGCGATGGTGTCAGGTACCGGGACTTTGGTGAACAAGGACACCACATCAAAACTGACAAGCAGGTCGTCTGGGGACAGGGAAATGCCTTTGATTGTCGATACCAGGTGAGTAGAATTTAGTACCGCAGAGGTGGTTTTCCAGTGAAAGGTCGCAGTATATCAGCAAGAAAACGTGCCAGTTTATAGGTGGGGGAGTTGATAGTAGAGACGATGGGACGAAGGGGTGTATCTTCTTTGTATGTCTTTGGAAGGCCATATAATCTTGGTGTTCTGGCAGCAGAGGGTTTCAACGAGAACTGTTTGGTCTAATCAATTAATGCTGTTGAATCAGAGATGATTTTGTTCGTCTTGGTAACCAGGCTGTTGGTGGGATCTCTTTTTATTTTTGTATAGCTGGCATCGTTGAGTAGTTCTTGAATTTTGTTATTATATTCTGTGTTGTCGATGATGACAGTGGCATTGCCCTTGTCGGCTGAGAGGATGAAAATATCATCTCTTTCTTAATTGAGATAATTCAAAACGTTCGTCTTTGCTGATGTTGCTGGGTGGCAACTTAGCGTTTTTGAGGGTTGCAGCGATTTCAGATCTTGCTACGTCTGCAGCGATGTGACTCAAGCCCTTGAGTGCAACGTCGACATGGGCAATGATATCGTTAACCGGTAAGTGTCTCGGTGTGACAGCAAAGTTTAGACCTTTAGCTAAAACGGATTTCAGACCATCAGAAATGGAACTGTTACTGCGATTAATTACGACTTTGTTGACGTCTATCTTTTCGGTGTGTGGATCCGATTTTTTGCTGGAGAGGTGATTGAATTTGGAAATCAAATTGTCCCTACATTTGGTCGACATAGTAGCAGCCGAAGAGGTAGTCATATTGTCTACATGTTCCCAATCCGATGTAGACATTGTTGCTGTCAATGTTAAGTGTGATTTGTAGAGTGTCTTGTCTAACTGATCGAGTTCGGTGCGTGTAAGTCTGATTTTTTCCGAGATAAGAGCGAAGCTAGTTCTAGCTAGAATTCGTTTTGCATTGAGAGACGTTGCAACAGCAGAGGTTAGTGTAAATGCGGTTGGTATTACCTTAGAGTCGCGGCATCTCTTCAGAAAGGTGAGAGACTCGATTAGTTGAGCCTTCTTATCCCGGAGTCTGTTGAATGATCTTAAGGTGGTGTGGAATCCCTCTCCGTAGAGGCGGTTAAATTTCGATTTAAAGCTTTCGTGACTGCAAGGATTCATCTTCTTTGGTTCTTTCGGTAAAGTCACGTAGAATGAGAATAAAATAATAAATTGATAAAATAAAATAACACAATAATATTCTCACGACGTTTCGGCCACAACACAAGCGGCCTTCATCAGGTGAAGGGACGAGACTGTCTGGAGGACAGCGCTGGAGTGACTTTACCCAATAGAACCAAAGAGTATGGATCCTAGCAGTCACGAAAGCTTTAAATCTAGAAAGGATCCTCTTGTGGAGCCACTCAAAACCATCACCTTACCCTACATTGCAGGGGTCACTAAAACGATCTCCAAAATCCTGAATAAACACAAGATCCAGGTCCGATTCAACACAGTACATAAAATCCGTGATATAGTTCCATCTGTAAAAGATGCTGTTCCAGACATACAGTACCCGGGCGTTTACAAACTAAAGTGCCTCTGTGGTAGTAGCTACATTGGAGAAACCAAACGACATATCTCGGACCGCATCCGCGAACATAAAGCAGACTTGAAACACGGTAGAACGAACTCCTCTGCCGTGGCAGATCACTGTTATAATTCAGTGGGCTCACATGACATTGACTTCTCCAAGATGGAGGTTCTTTGCAAACCAACCGGCTACCATGAGAGATTCGTTCATGAGGCCATTCACATATACAAGCACAGAGACAATTTCAACCGAGAAGATGGATTCTGGCTTAGTAACCATTGGAAAGATGTTTTGAACCATTTCCGTTCTTAATTAATTGTATTTTACGATGACCTTCAGACCGCAGCTCTTTCGCTGGCATTGACTCTTAATACCTCTCACACCACGGTTAATGGTATGGTTTACAACATGGAGTATAACAGCGCCTCGCATCTGTCTCTCTCCCCCTCCTTTGTTCCTACCATGGATGAACTCGTCCGTCTGAACGGGACCCGTAGCTATCCGTGTTGCTAAAGTTGAGGGTAAGAATCCACCCATTCTTCGCCATATAGCATTGTGATATATAACGACTTATTGTTGGTAGCTTAGCTGATTGGAGAATAGAGTTTATTGATAACATTGAGGTAATTTATATTTTAGTATTTTTTATTGGTTCACTATATAGTATTCATTATATATTGTATTGTATACCCAGTTACTGTGAATAGCTCATATGTGTAGGCCTTAACTTCAACATAGCCATTTCTGTGACCAGTCACAAGCTAATCACTCAGTTATTTCAATGCTAAATTCGCCTAGTTATTTCAATGCTAAATTCTCCTGTTTGATTTGTACTAGGTGCCTCGGTGAATTTATATGCTCTGACTTTAACATAGCTATTTCTGTGACCAGTTACAAGCTAATCACTCAGCAATTTCCATGCTAAATTCTATGCTAATTCCTTTGTCAAGGAGTGCCTCTGCGGATATGTATACTTTAACTTAGCTATTTCAATGCTAAATTCTATGCTAATTCCTTTGTCAAGGGGTGCCTTTGCGGATGTGTATGCTTTAACTTTAACATAGCCTTTTCTATGACCAGTCACAAGCTAATCACTCAGCCATTTCAATGCTAAATTATATGCTAATTACTTTGTCAAGGCGCTTTGTTTCTTCTCACACAGCTTAAAGGTCGTGATCTCAGCGTGGCTTTCTCACTCCAGCGCTGTCCTCCAGACAGTCTCGTCCCCTTCACCTGATGAAGGCCGCTTGTGTTGTGGCCGAAACGTCGTGAGAATATTATTGTGTTATTTTATTTTATCAATTTATTATTTTATTCTCATTCTACGTGACTTTACCAAAAAAAACAAAGAACTATGCTATACCTTCCAATCTAAACTACATTAAGAATAGGGTTTTTCCCCTATTTCTGGCAACAAAACTGAAACCTTTTTTGAAGGATTCATGTCTGGATTAACCACAATACCTGCAGTCAAAATGCAAACAAAAAACATACTATAATATTTGATGCAATGTCCTTGAAACTGATTGGTCCACACCAAGGGACGGCTTTCTTTTGAGCCTCGACCCAATTGGTGCTCGACCAGATGACGCCAAAAGGCGAGCACCAATTGGGTCGAGGCTCAAAAGAAAGCCGTCCCTTGCTGTGGACCAATCAGTTTGAAGGACAATGCATATATTATCATAGTGTGTTTTTGTTTGCATTTTGACTGCAGGTATTGTGGTTAATGCAGACATGAATCCTAGAAAAAAGGTTTCAGTTTTGTTGCCAGAAAAAAGGGGAAAACCCCTATTCTTATATTTTGGTACTGGCAAAGGAGGTCTAATGATCTAAACTACATTGTATAATATCGTATACACAGCCCAATGTAAGCTCTAACATTATGCATTATATTGATATGCCTCCAACTAAACTTTTTTCTACATTACACGACTATACACCGTAATATACACTGCCATAGACAAACCCCACCCTTGAATAATACAATGCATTACTATACACTACCCTATACTTTAGACTATAAAATATTAGACTTGGAATATTACACTATGTATTATTCTACAAACCCTACTGTATACCACACTGCTGTATATTCACTATACAATTACGAAACTATATATTGCCTTTTCAATTATGTTAAACATTACACTTATACTATTTATTATTATACGTGCTATAAACCATACCATTGACCGTCGTGTGAAAGGTACTAAGAAGCAGTGCCAGCGAATGGACTGTAGTCTGAAAGTCACCGTAAAATACAATCAATCAAGAACCGAAATGGTTTATAACGTCTTTTCAATGGTTACTAAGCCAGAATCCATCTTCTCGGTTGAAATTGTCTCTGTGTTTGTATATGTGGATGGCCTCATGAACGAATCTCTCATGGTAGCCGGATGGCTTGCAGAGAACCTCCGTCTTGGAGAAGTCAATGTCATGTGAGCCCACTGAATTATAACAGTGATCTGCCACGGCTGAGGTGTTTGTCCTACTGTGTTTCAAGTCTGCTTTATGTTCACGGATGCGGTCCGAGATATGTCGTTTGGTTTCTCCAATGCAGCTGCTACCACAGAGGCAACTTAGTTTGTAGACGCCCGGGTACTGTATGTCTGGAACCACATCTTTTACAGACGGAACCAGATCACGGATTTTCTGTACTGTGTTGAATCGGACCTGGATCTTGTGTTTATTCAGGATTTTGGAGATCTCATTTGTGACCCCCGCAATGTAGGGTAAGGTGATGGTTTTTAATGGCTCCTCAAGAGGATCCTTCTTCATGGTTGGAGTGATTGCTTTGCGGATTGTATAGACGGAGTAACCAATAGCCTTGAGAGCTTGGTGTATGTGCTTAAGTTCACTCGCAATGTGTTCCTGGTCGGAATTGCATTGGGCTCTATGGTATAGAGTCTTGATGAGGGAATTCTTCTGGGATGGATGGTGGTGGGAATCCGGTTTCAAGTAAGTATCGCGGCTGATTTTGTTCCACTGGTTGTTGCACAGGAAAAGCCACTGAATGTACATCAGCGATGTTTGCTTCTTAATTGATTGTTACATCCCGATAAAGTGGACTGTTTTGAATTAGCCAGTTAAGTAAATTGTAAACTTATTTTCGAAATATATAGAATTCACATGTGATGTTTAGATTCTCACGATGTGTTGTGATGACAACCATTGCAGTATTATGCATTGCTTGTGGAAATGTGTCATTAACTTGAAAAATGTCCATAGCAAAGAGCAATGCCTGTCCACGGAAGCCAAATTAACTGAAGACTCCACGGAATTTGATGATCTTGACAAATGGTATAACCATTGATAATAGACGTTGTTAAGACTGGAATCACATCTGGGATTTCACCAGGATCCAAATAATTCCAGTGAGCTTGTGGCAGTGCAGCTCTTTGTCACTGTTGATGTGTCTTGCAACGTGAACACATTTCCAATGTTTGCTTTGATGACAATTCGATTGGTAGATAGTGCAATGCATTTTCGTTACGTCGTACTCTGTAAATATGATTTTGGATAGGAAAGTTTGGTGCAGACTTCACAGATTTAATGACAGAATGTGTTGATTGCATTGTCAAATGTTGTCATGTCAGCATTGAGTGCTTGAAGATGTTGCGATTGATAGACGATTTCGCTTTCATGTGACATCACGTGCTTCAAGTCTTTCTGCAACTCTGAATTGTCACGTGTGTTCACGCACAGATTGCAATCGACCATCACGAGTGTTTCTTGATTTATTGATTCTATGTGATGTTGACGGTCTCGTTGAAATTGGACGTTACGTGCTTGTTTCATCATGAAAATGATCACGTCGTTTGTCAAGTCTGGCGCGCTTTGCCTCTTCATCTTAATTTTGCACGCTTTTCTTGGTACTTTGCCGAGCCTTTTCTAACCGTCGCTTTGTTGCGTAGCAGTTTCATTTTTGCTTTCTCTTCCCATGATCCGTTGTTTGTTTACCATTTGTCGTTACCGTAGGTCCTTGTTTTTTGTTTGATGTCGGTTTGTATAGGACAAATGATTTTGGGTCAAAGAGTGGCTGGCAATTTGTGATAAGTCGGGGCTTGAACTCACGAGATGAGTTAAAAATGTTAATATAAAAGTCACATTTCCCAACCTCAGTCAACTTATCAAGCACAGACAACTCACTCTAAAATGTGCTAGAGTTTAAAGATCTATATAAAGTACCAAAAATGTTAATTGAAAAAAAACCCTACAAATTTCATACCCAAGATTTGAACTTTTGAGCTTGAGATCGAAAGGCCAACATTCAAATGATTTGTCGACCACAAACAGCTTAATTAAAAAAATGGATAAAACATCAATACAAATGTTAAAATGTCACTTTCAAAGGGGTTAGTGCAAAAATGAAGTCATTGACCCTGTCTTTTCATTGTCCCACTGGATGCACTACATCATAATAAATAACTTTTGTAAACACACCAAATAATTTGATGTGACTGTTTACCTTGAAGGAAAAAATTAAAAATAATAGTACGAAAAGAATATGTTCCAGGCAAGTTTCGAAGTGTCGACTCCTACGTTGGGATCAATATATATTAACAAAACCTGTTTGCAAAGCACTCGTCGAATAAGGCTTCAATACCAAATATTAATTGGTTTAAATGAGGCAAGTAATTGATTAATTGTTGGCGATTTTGATTCAGGCATGCATTGTGTCTGGATGTCAGTGTGTGCAAAATTTGGGATCGATTGGACAACGGTAACTGGAGGACATTTTGATTGCAAGATTTGACGACATACAATGAAATTTTTCACAACTTCGTTTAACTCACCGTCGAGAAGTACATCAATTATGTGGTGCCTGCTCCCAGATCAACGCTTACTTGAATTAATAGGTTATTTTATAAATTAATCTTCAATGTACCACTATTGTATGGAGGGTGCCTGTAAGCTTTTGACACGGAGCAGGCGCGCCTGAGACACGTGGCGCCTGAGAAACGTGGCCCTGCTTCTTGGGCGAGCCGATTCCAGAGTTTAGGGACCGCGGCGTTTTTGACCATCACAAAAATATATAATTAACAAGTCGTCCATACAAAAAGTGAATTGCTTTCAAGGAGCCAATTAAATTATTATTAGATATAGGCATGCATTGTCACCGGATCTGAGTACGTGTGCAAAATTAGGGATTGATTGGACAACGGGAAACTATCGAAATGTAAATGACAAGATTTGACGATTTGACCACGACACAGGAGTCAAGTTAAGTAAAACCGTTGAAAAACGTTAAGTTTCAATACGTACACGTGCTAATGATATGTCATTTATACCTAACTGCAGATTTTTTTGTTCTTTTTTTCCTTCTCTCCAATTACACCTCCATTCCAGGTGGTATTCATTACCAGGCCAGAACCTGTGCCACACAAGCACAGTGCAATGCGTTCGACTTCAAGGACCAGATGAAAGAGTACATCCTCGGAAAACTGCCGACGTTCGTTGGCACCGTCGATAGCACCTCCTGCTGCCAGACAGATCGTTGCAACGACGGTAATAAAACAAAAACTCTGTGTTTGGGTTGTTTTTCCTGAAAAACCTAAATGCGGTTACCATACAGGCTGTCCCGGGGATACGAAACTTCCAGGCTTACGAACGCCCGCATGCTTACGAACGCTCGCGCGCTTACGAACATTCCCCGTAAGATGAACCGCGGAACTACTTTGTTCGGCGGAGCGATCCTCCGCTAGATGTGACGAGGCCCCCACGTCATCCCGCGTTGTTGCCACGCCCCTTCCGACAAGCGAGCTAGCATCAGGACTCAGTGAGCGGAAAAAATTACCGATCATTTTTTTCATGTTACCTTTATTTTTTTTATTTTACTTTCATTCTATTCACTATACAGTATTTATTGCAGTATTACGTGAAAATGTACAATGTCTTATTTGTGAGTTTAACTATGCTTCCCTGCTTTTATTGAAACCGTATCACTTTCTTAATGGGACTGATCGTATTTACTGTACAATTAACTCTTGAGTTCTAAGATACGACAAAAAATCTACTTGCGAACGTCTCTCGGGAATATAAAACCTGTTCCTTCATAAGTCAAGGACTCTCTGTATGTATGTTTGGGTCGTGTTCTTGAAAACCTGAACCGTGTACTGTTAAATAAAACCGTACCATATAATATCACCGTGTTTTCACGTAATATCCAATTGTATAACCTGATGGGCGATTTGACCCAAAGCTCAAATGAAATAAAACATTTCGACACAGCTGAGACATTATCATGCATGCATATGGATTCTGAAAATTAGACATGTGATTGAAAGTAAAAACAGTTAGTTATCCTGTAACCCTGTGCTTCCATAGCGCGAATTGTATATGCAAAGTGAAGAATGTATTACAGGGATTTTTTTAATGAATTGGATGCAACGTGATCGAGTGAGCGGAACTACGTCGCAGCGTGAGTCGGAATAAGCGGTCATACGGCTGCCTCGGCATAGCATCACACAGGGTATTGGGATGCTGCTGGATACTTCTAGAGGCTACCCTATACGCGCCTCCATTCTTTGTTCGGCCTGCGTTACGTATAATCTCGCGCGTTATCGTGGACTGTGCTTTACCTCCTATAACTATATGTTATAACGAAATTGAGCGAACTTGAATTGTCACTTGAGAAGGAATAAGCACAGAGACAATTTCAACCGAGAAGATGGATTCTGGCTTAGCAATCACTGGAAGGATTTGATAAACCATTTCAGGTCTTGATTGATTGTTCACGCTTACAGTGCCTTTCAGACAGCATACATAAAAAACAAATTTCGTCTCCCCCCTCCTCTTTTCAAAAAATAGATGGACTAGTCCTGGCAAACAGCCAATCGTTGCGCGTGACGCAAACGTTATTTTTATATAAATAAATAAATATGCCGTTTTCAAAATAAATTTATGCAAACCGACACACCTGATGATGACCGTTTGAGTTATGGTCGAAACGTCGTGAGAATTTTTTATTGTTTTTTTTATTGTTTTATATATATTTTGTTATTTTGTTGTTTCTCTTCAACGTGACTTTACCGAAAAAACTAAGAATATGAATTACTGCAGTCACGAAAGCTTTAAATCAAAATTTAAAGCAGGAGTTGTGTTAAGATGTTCAAACACCAAATAGATATTTATTGTGCAGCATCATGTACGGCATTAACCACACACAGTACTTGTGGTAAACATGCAAACGAATGTGCTGTAATAATTTATTGTAATATATCAAAGCCTGTTATTTTATTGTTTCCCTTCTACGTGACTTTACCGAAAGAACCAAGCATATGAATCCCTGCAGTCACGAAAGCTTTAAATCAAAACTTAATACATTTGTCACAACACCGCGATGGCTAAAACCCGCGAGACGGAATGGCTTTGCTGTACTTGTACGTAATCCTCTTATTTTTACATTTTGGGACGTGCTTTGCCAACAACGACAACAAAAACGTTAGATTGAATTACGTACACATGCAAATTATATGTCGTTTATACTTAACTGCAGATTTCATTTTTCTTCTCTCCAATTACGTCTCCATTGCAGATGGTGTTCGTTCTTTGGCCAGAACCTGTGCAACAAAAGCACAGTGCGATGCGACCGACTTCAAGGACCAGATGAAACAGTACATCCTCGGAAAACTGCCAACGTTCGCTGGCACGGTCGATGGCACCTCCTGCTGCCAGGAAAGTTATTGCAACCACGGTAATAAAATAAACTCACGGTGGTGTACTTCAATGCTTCTGGGTTGTTTTCCTGAAAAACCTAATGGCAGTGAAAATGCAGTACCATACAGGCGGTCCCGGGGATACAATACTTCCGGGCTTACGACCGCCGGCGCTTACAAACGCCCATGTGCTTACGAACGCCCGAGTGCTCACGAATAGCTGCATGCTTACGAATGCCCGCGCTTACGAACATTCCCAGTAAGATGAACCACGGAACTACTTTGTTTGGCGGAGCGATCCTCCGCTAGATGTGACGAGGCCCCACACCCCACGTGATGCAATCCCCTTCCGACAAGCGAGCTAGCAACAAAACTGACACCTTTTTACGAGGATTCATGTTTGCATTAACCACAATCCCTGCGGTCAGAATGCAAACAAAGAACACACTGATAATGTATGCATTGTCCTTGAAATTGATTGGTCCACACCAGAGACAGCTTTCCTTAGAGCCTAGTCCAATATGGTGTTCAACCAGATGACACCAAAAGGGCCCCTAGGGGGCATAGTTCGGGTGACAGAGAGAGGTTCGGTAAGGACCCGAGAAGGCACGTGACCGGATGAGGTAGTAAAGCTGGCCAAAGACGAGGTGAGAGGGACACATGATGTGGGCCCAGAGTCTCCGAAAAGGATCTGGAAAATGGCGTGTCCAAGGGCGGAGCCTGGCCACGCCGCAGCCCATTAAGGCCGAGTCCCAAGAGCGATCTTTGCTGTTTGTCTCTGGGAATGGAATCCGCCGGCTACGTCTTCGGTCTTCGGGCATCATGCACGGCATCGTGGACCAGGCAGGGTGTTAGCTGACCTGGTCCGAGTATATGTAGTTAGCCTGTTGAGTGGTTACGTAGCTAACTGTGGCGGTTACCACCTTACATCGTTATCCTGTTGAGTGGTTATGTAGTTATGCGTGGTGGTTACCATGCTATATCGTTATCCCGGCAAGTGGTTATATAGTTACCCCGTTGTATTAAGAATAAACGTGTTGCCTCCAAGTTCGAGTGTGCGTCTTTGTGGAATCCACTACAACTGGTATCAGAAGTGGTAAGAATAACACAGTGATAGCCCAGGGTAGGTGTACTTTTCACGCGAAGGAAACAACTCACCAAGACGTCTTCAGACAACAAAGACTACGAGGGGGATCATTCCTCAGACAGCCCTGGGGATCGCAGCCCCGGAGAGAGGGTGCGAGGCGGTGCTGCAGGCTGAACAATGGGTCGTCCATCACGCCGCCCCTTCGCCGCCGTCAAAGAGAGAGCGCCAGGCGCACCGCGCTCGCCTCGCCGAGAGCTGCATGCAAACCGCAACAGCGCTGGTCGCCGAGCTCAACCTGGAGGAGCCGGCGGCGGAGCATCGGAGCGCAGGAGCCACGGGACATCGACGACGACGCCGCTGCTGCTGCCGCTTTTCGCGCGCGGGAAAATTTGGACGTGCAGCCTGCGCACGGAGCGGCCATTTTGGAGGTCGGGCGGTACGAGGATCCCGCTAAATTGGAACTCCCGCCCAAAAAAAACCGCTTGAAGTCCCATCACTCAAGCGACTGCTCCCCTTTGTGTAGGAATTCTCCGGAGCTGGTGGCAATTAGGAAGCATTTCATCGCCGTTTCTACGCAAATTGTGAGTTGGCTGGATGGAACTAGGTGGAACCGCTGCGGGCGCTCCCCACCGCTCTTGAAGATGATGATGCCTTGGCTGCGTTCTATGCCATCCCGCCGACTGAGAGGCTCACGCTGCCAACAGCATTCACCCCAATGGCGGCCATCTACGATCCGCCGTCCAACGTTCAACACTGGTTTACCGCGTGGAGGCGGGGGGGGATGACCCGAGATGCCCATCGCCTTGCGCAGTGCTCTCTTGTCGCTGCTGGCACTGGCACAAGAACTTGGTTGCACGAAGCATCCAGGTGCATCTTAATTTAAAACGATTTGCTGGAGTGGCGGCGTGCACCACACCTTCCGAGGTGGTTGTTGCACCGGAAGACAAGGAGGACCTCCCAGTATGCGCTTCCGCCGACGACAGGGGTTGGAGGAGAGGCGACACAGAGTGACGAGCAAGGTAAGACCAGTTGAGTTGGAGACATTCTCTCCGCCCGGTGCGCAGATGCTTGTGCCACTGCGGCTGCAAAAGCAGCTCGACCGGGAAGCGACCGCGGGAGGAATCCTATTGGGACCCTTGAATAAAGTTGCCTGGGGTTTGGCACTAGTGGGGGCTCAGATATTAGTGTCCAATGACCAGGAACCTTTTATTCCGGTCCCGAACGCGGGGTTGGATACGTCTGTAATACAGGCAGGCACTGTTTTAGCCCATGCGTCGGCCGCGACTTGCGAGTCCCGAGAGCGATCTTGGCTGTTCGTCTCTGGGAATCGAATCCGCCGGCTACGTCTTCGGTCTTCGGTTACGTAGTTACACGTGGTGGTTACCACCCTTTATCAAGTGTTAATATAGTTACCCCGTTGTATTAAGAATAAACGTGTTGCATCCAAGTTCGAGTGTGTGCCTCTGTGGAATCCACTACACATGTGATTGAAAGCAAAGGCAGTCAGTTATCCTGTAACGCTGTGTGTTGTTTTCATACCGCGAATTGTATATGCAAAGTGAAGAATGTATTAGAGGGAAAAAAAATTGAGAATTGGATGCAACGTGATCGAGCGAATGTAACTACGTCGCAGCACGAGTAGGAATAAGCGGTCATACGGCTGCCTCGGCATAGCATCAAACTTCTTCTTTCGTATGGCATTGTGAAAAGCAACAGTTTTTATTTTTTCTCAATGATCGTCATAAACAAACAGGGTATTTGGATGCTGCTGGATAATTCTAGAGGCTACCCTATACGCGCCTCCATTCTTTGTTTGGCCTACGTTACATATCATCTCGCACGTTTTCGTGGGCTGTGCTTTACCACCTATAATTATATATTATAACACAATTGAGCGAGCTTGAATTATGTCACGTGAGTGGGAATAAGTGGTCGTAATACGACTGTTACCTCGGCGTAGTATCATCATCGTCGTCGCACAATGCATTGGGATACTGCTGGATTATAATAGTCACTGCTACCTTAAACGTTCAGGTCCTGCGTTACGCGTCATCATCTCATGCGTTATTGCGGACTGTGCTTTACCACTTTCATTATATTGAGTTGTTCTTTCGGTAAAGTTACGTAGAAGGGAAACAATGAAATAAAAAATATAGGTCTATTATTTATATATTTTTTTATTATTTTATTGTTTCCCTTCTACGTGACTTTACCGAAAGAATCAAGAATATGAATCCCTGCAGTCACGAAAGCTTTAAATCAAAATTTCACTTTATATTATATTATGTATTATTACAATGCGATTGTCCATTAACACGGTGGTCTTCAGGAATGCAACAACTGCCACCACGTTATAGGAGAACAGACTTACTCTGCACTGTAACTTTCTAACCAGAAACTGGTGTACATCATGTAAGGCAGGGGTCGGGAACCTATGGCTCGCGAGCCAGATGTGGCTCTTTTGATGATTGCATATGGCTCGCAGATAAAACAAAATATTCTCACTTGTTTTAATCCATCCATCGATTTTTCACTGCGCATGTCCTGTTCAGGGCTGCAGGAGCAATTGTCCATTATTTTAATTGGATGATACTGGCCTACGTTTGCCGTTGCTGGGTAAAACAGGTAAACGCCCCCTTTTGAATCAGTCTGAGACTGCGTCTGCTCGGTCATTAGCTCAAAGCTAACCCTTCGACGAAGAAGATGGCGAAAAGAAAAAAAGACGACGAGTATCGTACATTTCAGGACGAATGGACCGAAGAATTCGCCTTTGTGGAGAGAGCGGGTTCTGCGGTGTGTCTAATTTGCAATGACAAAATTACATCGTTGAAACGGTCGAATGTAAAGCGGCACTTCGACACGCGCCACGCTACCTTTGCATCAAAATACCCTGCGGGAGACAGCAGAAAGAAAGCGTGCCAAGAGCTTCTGAGCAGGGTGCAAGCTAGCCAGCAGCAACTCCGCGTATGGACCCGGCAAGGTGACTATAATTCGGCTAGCTTTGCTGGTTCTTTAGCAATAGTGAGGAACGGAAAACCATTCACAGATGGCGAGTATGCTAAAACGTTCATGCTGGATGTAGCCAATTAACTTTTTGATGATCTTCCGAACAAAGACAAGATAATCAAACGGATACAAGACATGCCTCTGTCGGCAAGAACTGTTCATGATCGTACCATCGTGATGGCAAACAAAGTGGAGGAAACGCAAGTGAAGGACATAAATGCAGCGCCGTTCTTTTCTCTGGCTTTGGATGAGTCAACAGACGTGAGCCATTTGTCGCAGTTCAGCGTGATTGCAAGATATGCTGTTGGTGACACACTGCGCGAAGAAAGTCTTGCTGTTCTGCCATTAAAAGGGTCCACAAGAGGTGAGGATTTATTCAAGTCTTTCATGGAGTTTGCTCAAGAAAAAAGTCTACTTATGGATAAACTTCTCTCAGTGTGTACTGATGGTGCTCCGTGTATGGTGGGGAAAAACAAAGGATTTGTGGCGCTTCTCCGTGAACATGAAAATAGACCCATCCTAAGTTTCCATTGCATTATACACCAGGAGGCACTTTGTGCTCAGATGTGTGACAGGCAGTTTGGCGAAGTGATGTCGCTGGTCATTCGTGTGATCAACTTTATTGTTGCCCGAGCCTTAAATGATCGCCAGTTTAAAACACTGCTGGATGAAGTTGTAAATAACTATCCTGGTCTGCTTTTGCACAGCAATGTGCGTTGGTTGTCAAGAGGGAAGGTGCTTAGCCGTTTTGCGGCTTGCCTGAACGAAATCCGGACTTTCCTTGAAATGAAAGGCGTCGGGCATCCTGAGCTAGCCGACACCGAGTGGCTCCTCAAGTTTTACTATCTCGTAGATCTGACTGAACATCTGAACCAGCTCAACGTGAAAATGCAAGGCATTGGAAATACAGTGTTATCCCTTCAACAAGCTGTATTTGCTTTTGAAAACAAGCTGGAGCTTTTCATCACGGATCTTGAAACAGGTCGTTTACTACATTTTGAAAAACTGAGCCAATTTAAAGATGCATGCACAGCAAGTGAGCCCATTCAAAACCTTGATCTCCACCAGCTAGCTGGCTGCACATCCAGTCTCCTACAGTCCTTCAAAGCACGCTTTGGAGAATTTCGTGAGCACACTCGTCTTTTTTAAGTTCATCACCCATCCAAACGAGTGTTCACTGAACACAGCCGACCTGAATTACATCCCTGGTGTCTCCGTCAGAGATTTTGAAGCAGAAGTGGCTGACCTGAAGGCCTCAGACATGTGGGTGAATAAGTTCAAGTCACTGAATGAAGATTTGGAAAGAATCACACGACAGAAAGCGGAGTTGGCGAGCAAGCACATGTGGACAGAAATGAAAAAACTCCAACCCGAAGACCAGCTGATTCTCAAAACTTGGAACGCGCTTCCTGTCACATACCACACACTGCAGCGTGTGAGTATTGCTGTATTGACCATGTTTGGATCTACGTATGCATGTGAGCAGTCATTCTCACATCTTAAAAACATCAAGTCCAACCTACGATCACGTTTAACGGATGAAAGCCTCAACGCTTGCATGAAGCTTAACCTCACCAAGTACCAACCCGACTACAAAGACATCAGCAAATCCATGCAGCACCAGAAGTCGCATTAATGGTGAGTGTTATAACAACATTATTTAAAAGAATAAATTCAGAGGCTTATTATACTGATATTTAGTTGAATTCACTTTTAAAATATATTATATGGCTCTCACTGAAATAAATTTCCAAATTTTTTGCTTTCATGGCTCTCTTAGTCAAAAAGGTTCCCGACCCCTGGACTACACAATCCGCAAAGCCATCACTCCAGTCATGAAGAAGGATCCTCTTGTGGAGCCACTCAAAACCATCACCTTACCCTACATTGCAGGGGTCACTAAAAAGATCTCCAAAATCCTGAATAAACACAAGATCCAGGTCCGATTCAACACAGTACATAAAATCCGTGACCTAGTTCCATCTGTAAAAGATGCGGTTCCAGACATACAGTACCCGGGCGTTTACAAACTAAAGTGCCTCTGTGGTAGTAGCTACATTGGAGAAACCAAACGACATATCTCGGACCGCATCCGCGAACATAAAGCAGACTTGAAACACGGTAGAACGAACTCCTCTGCCGTGGCAGATCACTGTTACAATTCAGTGGGCTCACATGACATTGACTTATCCAAGACGGAGGTTCTTTGCAAACCAACCGGCTACCATGAGAGATTCGTTCATGAGGCCATTCACATATACAAGCACAGAGACAATTTCAACCGAGAAGATGGATTCTGGCTTAGTAACCATTGGAAAGATGTTTTGAACCATTTCCGTTCTTAATTAATTGTATTTTACGATGACCTTCAGACCGCAGCTCCTTCGCTGGCATTGACTCTTAATACCTCTCACACCACGGTTAATGGTATGGTTTACAACATGGAGTATAATAGCGCCTCGCAGCTGTCTCTCTCCCTCTCCTCTGTTCCGACCATGGATGAACTCGTCCGTCTGAATGGGACCCGTAGCTATCCGTGTTGCTAAAGTTAAGGGTAAGAATCCACCCATTCTTCGCCATATAGCATTGTGATATATAACGACTTATTGTTGGTAGCTTAGCTGATTGGAGAATATAGAGTTTATTGATAACATTGAGGTAATTTATATTTTAGTATTTTTTATTGGTTCACTATATAGTATTCATTATATATTGTATTGTATACCCAGTTGCTGTGAATAGCTCAGATGTGTAGGCCTTAACTTCAACATAGCCATTTCTGTGACCAGTCACAAGCTAATCACTCAGTTATTTCAATGCTAAATTCGCCTAGTTATTTCAATGCTAAATTATCCTGTTTGATTTGTACTAGGTACCTCGGTGAATGTATATGCTCTGACTTTAACATAGCTATTTCTGTGACCAGTTACAAGCTAATCACTCAGCTATTTCAATGCTAAATTCTATGCTGATTCCTTTGTCAAGGAGTGCCTCTGCGGATGTGTATACTTTAACTTAGCTATTTCAATGCTAAATTCTATGCTAATTCCTTTGTCAAGGGGTGCCTTTGCGGATGTGTATGCTTTAACTTTAACATAGCCTTTTCTGTGACCAGTCACAAGCTAATCACTCAGCCATTTCAATGCTAAATTATATGCTAATTCCTTTGTCAAGGCGTTTTGTTTCTTCTCACACAGCTTAAAGGTTGTGATCTCAGCGTTTCTTTGTCACTCCAGCGCTGTCCTCCAGACAGTCTCGTCCCCTTCACCTGATGAAGGCCGCTTGTGCTGTGGCCGAAACGTCGTGAGAATATTATTGTTTTATTTTATTTTAGCCATTTATTATTTTATTCTCATTCTACGTGACTTTACCGAAAGAATCAAGAATATGAATCCCTGCAGTCACGAAAGCTTTAAATCAAAATTTCACTTTATATTATATTATGTATTATTACAATGCGATTGTCCATTAACACGGTGGTCTTCAGGAATGCAACAACTGCCACCACGTTATAGGAGAACAGACTTACTCTGCACTGTAACTTTCTAACCAGAAACTGGTGTACATCATGTAAGCCTGTAAGGTGTTGGAGGGGTGTGGCTGTTACCTGGAGAGTGCCTATACTCAAAGTGGAGGTCTAGTGGGTGCCACGATGACTCGGCGATGTTAACTACCTCGCCTGGTACGCAGGAGCTCGTGGGTTTGCTCCAGAATCTCATGGTGCCTGCTGTATATTTTGAGTTTGCATGTCTTTATCCCCTTGCTCGCGTGGATTTTTCTCCGGGTCCGGTTTTTCCCTCCAGACTTAAGATCAACGTCACCACACGTTTACAATATTTGGCTGCTGCTAGAAATGTTCACGTGATAAGCCACATTTCTGAACTGCCATCATTTGTGATGGCCAGGGTCGTTTCTGAAAAATTGCTACATAGCTCAGTGGGGCATTACCTGGTAAAATAAAAGTTTTTAGTGTTCGTTTTATAGTTTAGAGTTACGAATTCACTTTTTACCTGCTCACTTCAGCCGAAGTGCAGCATGGTGAGGTTACGGATGAATACCGCAAATCGAGGCGTAAGGTGGGCCTAGCCAAATGTGTAAGTCTAGGCCTAGCCTAATATACAGTAAATGAACATTCGGAAATGACTGCTCTTTGTTAACAATTAATAAAAAATGTTTCGTGGTATTTATACATAATTGGATACAGTTTGTTCCATCAGTTTAATTATGGCAAGTGTTATGGTAGATATTCGATGTATTGAAAGAATCATAGGAAGTGCAGAGCATATGTACAGCGATATGATACAGGTAGCGATAGCGTGATACACGATAGTGCGTTACAGTACCAAGGGAAAACGGTAGAGGAGGCTACAACCATTTCCGGCTTTTATCTTGATTTAGGGAGAAAATTGTCTAGTTTACAAAATATGGAAAATCCTGGTTTTGGATCGTTCTATGGAACCTAACCCTTCCGTAATCCGGGGACTGTCTGTATTATGGATCATTCGTGGCAAGTGCTTTGTGTGTGTATGAGTGCAATCTGCCATTGTGACTACATTCACATGATTTAGTATGCTTCCTTCCACGTTTTGCAGTTACTCAATACTGTTATTATGGAAGTGTCGGTTTGGGAATTGATGAAAAGGACAAGCTCTGCCCTTCTGGACAAGATTCATGTGTGACTGCACTGCTGATGCAGGGTAAGCTATTCCAGCGAGGCCTTGATTTAGCTACACACATGCATGCAGTGATAGGGGTATTGGGTAGTGGTAATGACAGGAATAGAGATAGGGGTAGTGATAGTGGTGGTGATCGAGGTGAATGATAGGGGTCATCACATTGCGAACTTTCAGATGCACTTTGCGGTCGCCTTTAACGCTCTTGCTTCTGATATTAGGAATCCACTGGGAGCTGTGCACTTTTAAATAATTGAGATTGACGAACGTATTTCTCTAGAACTGCTTATTGAGGTGTATTTAGTTTGTCGTCCTTACCCCGCACCTCCGATTAGCGCAACAGTTGGGCTGCGTTACGTTGTGGCATTTATCACAGGGCATGATGCGGAAAAACGTGGAGAGATGATCAGAAGTCTTTCCTGTCTTTTACAGCAAGGTATTAACAACTTTATTGCGATGCAAATGCAGCCAGTCTACAGCAAGGTATTAACAACTTTATTGCGATGCAAATGCAGCCAGTCTACCCTGTCCCTCTAACAAGGTGGGGGGGGGGGGGTCGTATCAGCTAAATAGACGACCGCAACAATGATTACAAAATAATTTAACTAGGTCGACGACGATAAATAATAAAGGTTTTTGGGTTAGATCACGTTATTTATAAATGTGTCGTAACCCTCCACCACCCGACACGGCCAATCAGCAAAAAAGTGTCACGTTGACAAAAGACAAATAGTTCACTACTTTAGCCCACCGGTGTGTTGAAGAGTGAATCTACAACATTTACAGATTGAGTACGCCGTTTCGCTGGTAATTTCATCCAGCATCATCGGGCAATTCTGGCGAATTGCCCGATGATGCTGGATGTAAATGTTGTGGATTCACTCTTCAACACACCGGTGGGCTAAAGTAGTGAACTATTTGTATTTTGTCAACATGACACTTTTTTGCTGATTGGCTGTGTCGGGTGGTGGAGGGTTACGACACATAAATAACGCGATCTAACCCAAAGACCTTTATTATGAATAATATTGGTCACGAAAGCCTACATTTTAAACTGACGATGAATAAATTGATATACTCTGTGTTGTGTTCTGTCTCTCCCGAAGAGAAAGTGGGCGATTCCAAAACAGCTGAGCACCAAAGGGTGCGTTTGTGGGACGGCAAAAATTTCATTTCAAAAGGTTTAATCTCTAACGGGCAATTGCGTATCTGCAAGAGCGACCTGACACTTCCCTCGTCACCCCTCCATGTCGCACAACGCCGCAGCTCAATTCCTCCGGGTGTAAATGGAATCGAGCACCGGTGTTCATATTCCAGATGCAATTATTACAAGTATTTACTTATTAAAATACACTTTAATATCAACGTCTTAATCGTGCAACATCTTGATTACCACCAATAACTGACCGGTCAATTAACATTACCGAGATCCTCCTGTCAGTCGATGGACATTCAAGCAATATAATTTTAACAGTTAGATATATTATCGGAGCTATGCAGCTTAACAGCATGAAAATCTGCCAAAATCGAAATTGGGGGGTGTGTGCCCCGTACTATACTGTGCACACAGGGCCTCGGGGACCGATCCCTGTTCACCATTGCCTTCTCTTAAATAATAATAATAAAAACGCACCTGGCTGTGGCATAGCTTTTAGCAGAGTGCACGATTATATGTGCGATCAATCACAGTTAAGCTCACACATACACCCTGGCTAAACCAAAGCACATTACCGTTTCCGCTCTCAATTCGCATGCGTTTGTTTTGCAGGCGACCGAATGTTCAAGGGCAAAATTTGCGCCAACCAGGCACAATGTAACGCACCCGACTTTAAGACGCAGATCAGACAATCTATCGTGGGCATGAAGCCCTCGTTCACGGGCATCGTCAAGTACTACAGCTGTTGCCAGTCAAAAAACTGCAATTACGGTAAGTTGGGATTTCGAATTATGGATTTCCACTCTCACCCCCCCCCTTCTTTATTTTGTGGGTTACCTGCTGTCAAACCTTATCGACAAATGTTAAACTAGGACTCATCTCTCTCTTATTTTGTGGTTACGTACTGTCAAAACCTTACTGACAAAAGGAAAACTAAACTAATCCTCATCAAGCGACAGGCAAAATTGGCCGCTGGTTGTTGTTGTAATCACACCCCAAGCGAAACATCACCAGCTACACAATTGTGTAAATGTGTGTTTGTGGCTTGAACTCTCCAACATACAACAACCGGTTAGTGCTGAATTATTAAACTAAATCGTCACGCTTTGTTTAAGACCGAGACAGGAGGAGGATTTCTCCACAACTCTGGCTGTTGCCTGATGATGCTGCTAGTTGTACTTACTGGCGAAAAATCACGGCACTCGATTTTTAAATGTTGTAGTGGGTTTACTCTCCAACACACAACCGGTGTGCTGTACTTGTGTAAAGAAGCTCCGACGAGTTGTGAAAGAAGAGAAAGGTACGACCTTTTATTAAGTTACATGGAGTTTTCACAACTCGTGACGAGTAACGCATCAGCGGAGCGCACACACCCTCTAATCAATTATCCCTTCACCACGTGTCTTCTCTAGCTACACCACCCTCTCATTCATTATCCCTTCACCACGTGTCTTCTTTTGCTACAGTACCCTCTCTGTCTCTCTCACTTGCTGATGCGAGCGTGGTTTGTTTTGTTGTTGCAGTCACTGCAAAGATCTGCTACTACGGGAGTGCCGGACTGGGAATCACCGAAGAATATAAGTTCTGCGCGGCAGGCGAAGACTCCTGCTTAACCACCACCCTAACGCAGGGTAACGGTTTGGCCTGGGAAGATGATTTGGACGACCATTGTCATACGTGTCAACCCATACGGTTTACACGTATTCTTGTACAGGGAAATTTAGTTTTCAGGACCATATGCCCTACAGCTATTTAAAAGTGGGCAAAACATAGTTTTTGTTTGTGTTTCTGCCTTGTGATGGGACTGTAGGATAATATTTATAAGGACATGGGGTGACCAATAAGGTCTGAATTGGTCTGTAATAAGGTAGGCACTGATAAGGGGTTGGCATGTATGCTTCGCATACCAATCTTGCTTCCTAACCCCTTGCCAGCTCCGGTCCCTAACCCCTATGCTTCACCAGTGCCCCCTTCAGACAAGTATTGCGGGTTTCTAAACAATGACAACATAAGGGAGGGGGTAGGAGGCACTGCAGCTGGTGAGGGGATGTAGAAGATTAGTCATGGATACAGTCACATTTCCCCATGTGATTTGTAGATTTAATTCCTTAATGTATTGAGTTCCATTTTAACGTAAAAAAATATTTAAGGACTGTGTCTTGGTGTGGTCTGAGGCAGATTTTGCTGTTAACTGCCCCATTTCCGAAGCTTAAGAATTTATTATGCAATTTGAACTTATATACTAAATTTATTCATTTAAAAGGTGCTACGGTGGTGAGATGTTACATTCCTCACCTGGTATGCAGGATGTCGTTTGTTTGATCCTGAAGCCTGCTGTATATTTGAAGTTTGCATGTTCTCCTCGCAGTCACTTGGATTTTTTTCTCCAGGTCCTCTGGTTTTTTCCTCCACATTTAGAAACATGCATTGAGATAATTTAAATAATTTCACTGCTACAAATGTCCGAATGATGGGCCACTTTATTGAGCTATCATTTGTGAAAGCCAGGTTACGTCTGAAAAATTACTTAATACCTCAATGGGCTTTACCTGGCAGCATGGGCATTGCTTAGTTTCATTTCTATATGTCCGGGTGATTTGTTTACTTTTATTGTACTTTGCGCGATTATTGTGTTTTTTATTGTTCGTTTTTGTAACACTCTTATCCCGTGTCTGTACTGGACATCTATGAAGAAGAACTTTATATCTCATTGGATTCCTCCTGGAGTGTAAATATATATTCTGATAAAAGGGGGAGTCAATGTGGAGAGAGAACTAAACGAAACTTTTTAAATAATTTGCACGTGATAATCCACTTTGTTCAGCTCTCATTTGTAATGGCCAGGTCGCTTATGTAAAAAAAAAGCTACGTAGCTATGAGCCTTACCTGCTCAATTAAAAATCGTTGAGTTTAGTATTTGGCTGCTATACATTTCCACGTGATTATCGGGAACTTCATTAGCTGCTATAATTTGTGATGGCCAGGTGGCTTGTCTGAATAATAGCTACATAGCTCAGTGGGGCCTTAACACCTAGTAAATAAAATAAAAATGTTTCTAGTTTAGTGGGACCAATTCTCCAGATTAAGTGACTTTGACATGCTCTGGGCAGGGGTGGTTACGTGGGGGGGACAATAAAACTCGGTCCCGGTCACTACAACGTTGATCTAAACAGTTTGCGATCGCCTCCTTGTTTTGCAGGTGGCAAAACATTCCAAGCCAGGGGATGCGGCATCAAAGCGGAGTGTGAGACGTCTGAATACAAGACGCAGATAAAGCAATTCATCACCGGCATCGCCTCGTCGTTCGACGGCACCGTGAACAATTACACCTGCTGCCAGACCGATCTCTGCAACGGCGGTAGTGGATTGCAATTGACGGACAGATTGTTTTACCCACCTCCGTCTTATTTCTGTAATGTGGTGTATGCCTGTGTGTGTACGTTGAACTTCATGTCGCACCGTGCTAATCGGAGGTGTGTGGGAAAGGACGATGAACTTAAAACAAGCAATTAGAAAATAAATGTGTTTTGAAATAGTATAGTGGGGTAATGTGTAGTGTCATCATCATAGGCGATCCCTCGCAATCGAGGATGAGTGTCTTCCATAGAAAAGTTTAATTATCTTTGGGTCTTAAAATACCTCAAGGGTGGTGGGTGGAACTGGATAAGTAATTTCGGCTACAGTATGCTGTTTCCGCCATTCCCGCTTTTCCTCTTCGTGTTTCCACCGTTGAGTTTCAGTATGTTTGGAACCTTGAAATAGACTGTCTGTGTGTCTCCAGCTGAGGTGATACTGGGCAAGAGTCTCCTATGAGTTGGTGTCGATAGTGCACTTCTTCATGTTGGCCTTCAGAACATCCTTGAAGTGCTTTATCTGCCCTCCTCTTGAATGCACACCCCGAAATAAGCTGGAGTTGGGCAAGACGTCGAATGATCGTGCCCTCAATTCTCGTGGTGTTTGTTTGCAAGAAGACGCTGGCGTTTGTGAGTCCGTCTTCTCACCTGATTTGAAGGATCTTCTGCAGGCAGCCTTGATAGGACTTCTCCAGTGCTTTAAGATGTCTCCTATATTTTATCCACGTCTCAGTTCTGTACAGAAAGGTAGAGATTACGATTGCTTGGTAAACCATGATCTTGGTTTTGGACCTAATGTCAAATTTCTCAAACACCCTTTTCCTCATCCGACTGAAAGCAGCACAGACACATTTCAGAGGATTTTGGATTTATTTACCAACATCAGCATTCCATTAAAAAAGGTATGGGAAATACTGATTTTCCAGTCTCACCATGGATGTAAATTGTTGGAAGTGGGGACTGCTCATTGATAACTGATTGATGAAGGACCTTCGTCCTTAAAACATTAAGCGTCAGTCCCATTTTCTCATGTGCCTTAGTAAAGTTTTGATTGCCTGAAGATCCACCTCCATGTGGGCACACACGACAGCATCGTCAGCATGCTGGAGTTCAACAACTACTGCTGTCGGGATGGTCTTAGATTTAGATCGAAGTCGGTTGATGTTGAACAGCTTAACATCAATTTGTTAGTTTGTCTCCACTCCTGCTCGAAGCTTACCAGTAGTTAGCTGTAGCATCGTAGTGAGGAATATTGAGAAGAGTGTTAGGGCGATGGCGCAGCCTTGTTTGACTCCAGTCTTAACTTCAAAGTGGTGTGAGATGGATCCATTACTAAGAATCACTGCTCGCATACCATCATGCAGCAGGCGAATGGTGACAAATTTCGGTGGACATCCTTACTTTTCAAGGATCTCCACAGTGTTTCCTCGGTTGACAGAATCAAAGGCTTTCGTGAGGTCAAAGAAGTCCATGTAGAGAGGTTTGTGTTGTTCCTGACATTTTTCCTGCAGTTTATGGGCATCGAAAATCATGCCAGTTGTGCTTCCCCATGGCCTGAACTCACATTGGGATTCTGGGGGGGAGTTGATCAGTAAGTGGCAGAAGACGGTTCAGGAAAGTTCTTGCAATGATCTTTCCTGCAGTGGACAGCAAGGCGATCCCCCTGTAATTTCCACAATCGGTTGTATGTCCTTTCATAAAGATTTTCACAATCATGGCATCTCTGAGGTCATTCGGGATGTCCTCGTATTTCCAAATTTTCAACGTGAGCGCTTGGAGCAGTAAATCGAGCTCCTCTCCTTTTCTGAAGATTTCAGCAGGAATTCCATCAGCTCCCAGGTGCCCTATTGCTCTTCATCTGCTTGATGGCTTTCCTCACTTTATCAAGGGTTGAGGGGTTCCAAGCTCATTTCTGATTGGATGTTGTGGAATGGAGCGGAAAACACTATCATCGACAAACGAGTCTCGATTGAGCTTATTTTCAAAATTCTCCTTTCAGCGGGTGTTGAGTTCCCTCTCCTTGATCAGATCTCCTCCATTCTTAGGCCTCAGTGGGGGGTTGGTCCCTGAGTGCTCGGACCATTGGCGGTTCTGGTGGCACTGAAAAATCCACGCATATTATAGATGTCGGCAAGATGTTGGATCTCCTTCACTTTGTCTTCCCACCATCAGTGTAGTGTACAGAAGTGTAGAATGTACATTTAACTTTTTTTAGCACCGTACGTAGACAACCGTGCTAATTGGAGATGCGGGGGAAGGACAACAAACTAAACACAAAAAGCAGTTCTAAAGAAGTGAGTTTGTCAGTCGAGATTATTTAAAAGTGCATATCGCCCAGTGGCATCCTAATATTAGAAGAGACCCACAAAAACCCACCGAGACCCATACTGATATGTGTGTAGGTTGAACTTTTTTCACACTGTACATAGCCAACCATGCTAATCAGAGGTGCAGTTTTGAGGCTATGGTGCATTGATGAGTCTATTGGCAGTGAGTATATGGGTAGTGTTGAGCCTATGGGTAGTGTTTTTTTTTTTTGCCTGATGACTACTGATGCTTGTGTTGCATTCAAAACGTCGTGATTTGTTTAATTTTATTTCTACCTACGTGACTTTACCGAACGAACCAAATAATATAGTCTATGGGTATTGTTGAGTCTATGGGAAGTGTTAGTCTATGGATAGGGTCGTGTTAGTCTATGGGTATTGTTGAGTCTATGGGAAGTGTTAGTCTATGGGTAGAGTAGTATTGAGTCGATGGGTAGTGTTATCTATGGTATGAATGTTGAACTTCTTTCACACCACCGTGCGTCGCCGACCGCACTAATCGGAAGTGCAGGGGAAGGACAACAAATTTAATTCTGCATGTGTTGTGTTTCTTTCGCACCATGCGCAGCCAACCACTACGAATGACGCTATATAGTATATAAGATGAAAGTATTCATTATCATAATCATTATTATTATTCTCTGGGTCTGATCTGTATCGATGCTGTTGAATGTCGCAAGTTCCCATGAGCTCACCCCCCCCACCCCCCTTGCCATGCAGTGGTCAATGGTCGTACCTGTCGCTTCGGAAGCAGCGGGTTGGGAGTTCCTGAAGTGGACAAGGCCTGTGCACCAGAGGAAGACTCGTGTGTGACCGCTGTGCTATCGCAGGGTAAGTTTGTTCTGGTAAAAATCATAACTTTTTTATGCATATGTAGTGAGTTCAACTGAGTCGCAGACATACTCTTTGGAGGCAACACATTTATTAACACCAACACACACGGGGTTAACTGCCCCTTAACAGAATAACAACCTATGGTGGTGACCACCAGGTTAACTACACTAATTTACACCGTAACTAGCTACAACGAACCGGACCACAGCTTGGGTCCCGGTCCACGTGTTGGAGACTCTTGTAGAACGTAGAATTCTTCAGGATGAACAACAGCAGCCGGTCTCGCTGAGGGAACCCGGCTTATATCCTAACGGGTCGCGTCTGTCTCCGCGGTTGGCCACGACCACCTTCCAGAATCCTCGAGCAGGATCTCGACCCTGACACGTGACCACCCCTAACCCCCACCTGTTGGACGTAGAACATAGACGAAGTTTTCTTCTGGATGAATAACAGCGCCGGTCCCTCTGTGGGGAGCCGGCTTATATCCTCTGCCGTGTGGCCGGCCCCGCCCCTGACCACGACCACCTTCCAGAACACTCTAGGAGGATCTCGACCCAGACCACGTGACCACCCCGAGCCCCCACCTGGGGCCCTTTGTAGACTTAAACGGTCACATGTCCTCTCGGGTCAACCAAAGTGCCATGGCCTATAATAACCCCGTTCCTATGGCCGGCACTTCCACCCTATCCTGCAGGGCTGGGACTGCACGCCAAGCGTGATGCCATCCAGCGCTATCACTCAGTGCTAACCGAGCCCCTCTTGGGCCAGTATTACACCCACACCATTGTGGTATCTGCGATGTTATCACACCGCACTCCGTGCCTCTCTAGGGCTGGCATTACCCAGTGGCATCCCGTGATGTCACTACACATATAATCTAATTATATTTATTGAGCACCCTTTACTCATTTGTTACAACTCCCACTACTCTATGAGACGTCTGGTAAAAGCGTGCACAACATTATCTGGCACGTGTCGTGAAGGGGTACTGCATAGATCTGCATTGGCTTCCGGTTGCCGAACGAACATACAGCATTAGAAGGTCGCACTGATCACACACACACACACACAGTTTTCAATTGCCACAAATGACCCAAATACCTTGCTGATTTCATCAAGGAACAATAAACCATCGTCACGCGAACTCCGCTCATCCTTGCAGCAGCAGTGACATTCGGCTGCTGGCCATTGAACTCGGACGGTGGTCACCATCGCACATCGCTTTCAGATGCTATAGACACTACACCACTATACAGCACACTATACTACTATACACTACACGATGCATTATACTACTATACACTACACACTACTATACACTACACCATACATTATACTACTATTTACTAGAGGCCGACCGAAACTGAATTTCTGGTTTCGGCCAAAACCGAAACCAGACCGAAAGTTAAAATTTGACTTTCGACCAAGACCGAAACAGAAAGGTATATAACCGACGTTACGGAACACAAGATTTATAAAATAAGAGCTCTACAACCCGGCTTCGCCCGGGAGTTGGATTCACCACGGCCGGCCGCATTTGTCTCCCCAGTGGCGATGTTGACACACGACACCACTTACTCGTTTGAGGCTGAGTCGACGTAGGGGAGGCCCAGGGAATCGAACTCGGTCCGCCGGGTTCGTAGCGCAGCGCGCAAACCGCTACGCAGTCGCTGCCCCCCCCCCCCCCCCAGGTGCGTGACATAATTTATTGACGGCCCCAGACCATTGGTTGCGCTGTCACCTCGCTCGCAAGCTGCTGCTGCTGCTGCTGACGTGTGTACGTGTGTGTACGTGTGTGTATGTGTGTGTGTGTATGTGTGTACGTGTGTAAGTGTGTGTGTACGTGTGTGTGTACGTGTTTACGTGTGTATATGTATGTGTGTACGTGTGTGTGTACGTGTGTGTAAGGATTATTCAACATCGCCTTGCCAGGCACGCTGAGGAGAGGCTTGCGGAGCCCCAATGCGGTTTCAGGAAAGGGCGGTCCTGCACAGATGCCATATTTTCTGTCCGTCTGCTACAGCAGAGGTGTAGGGAATTCCAACAAGACCTACATCTCTGCTTTATTGACCTGGTCAAGGCCTATGATACCATCAGTAGGCTTGGGCTCTGGGTTGTTCTTCGTACTTTTGGAGTCCCTGACCCTCTGCTCACGATCATTAAGGACCTTCATGATGGTGAGCGGGCCCGGGTAAAACTACGTGGCCGGGAGTCAGAGCCATTCCCTGTACAGCTTGGGGTGCGACAGGGATGTCCTCTTGCTCCCACATTATTTAACATCTATTTTGACCACGTAGTTCGTGAAGCCTTCAATAGCTGTACCGGGGGAATCTCCATTTGGTACAGATATAATGGGAGGCTGATCGATGCCCGGGTGCGGTCAAGGGATGGCTCCCTATTGCTCAACCACGTTATGTATGCCAATGATTTGGTAATAGCTGCTCATTCAGAGGAGGAGTTGGAGACGCTGCTGCTGAGACTGGAGCGTGCCACTAAGAGATGGGGCCTTACCATCAGCCCCACCAAAACTAAGTACCTGCCTGGGTATTTTGTCCCATCGGACACTCCACCCCACAACTCCCAATCGGTGATGGGGCAGTTGTGGAGAGAGTGGAGAGTTTCCCATACCTGGGCAGTGTGCTTATGACCGGCTCCAGTTTAACAGCAGAGGTCTCACTCCGAATCAGTCGAGCGGCAATATCTTTTCATCGGTTGCGTAACGCTGTGTGGAAGCTACCTGGTGTGTCGCTCCGCACTAAGCTTTAGGTCATCTCGGCCACGGTCATTCCCTCCCTTCTCTATGCTTGCGAAACGTGGACCCCCTAAATGGAACATCTTCGCCGGTTAGAAACATTTAGGCTAGCCTGCCTACGATCTATTCTGGGTTTAACCAGGCTGGATTGTGTGAGGAGCTCACAAATCTTTGAAAGATCTGGTCAAGGTCCCATCGGTGAGCTACTCCAGCAGGCAAGGCTGCGTTAGCTGGGTCACGTAGCCCGCATGCCCAGCCACCGCATGCCGAAAGAGCTTTTGTTCGGCCGGATCGAGGGGGCTAGACGGGCGCGGTACGGGCTAGAGAAGAGATGGAGTGATGTGGTACAAAAGGACGTGGAGCTGAGTGGACTTGCCGATGACTGGTACCAGCGGAGTCAAGATCGGCCTCTGTGGAGGAGGCTCGTGAAGGGCGCTACTGGCCAGTTGGAGGCAGTCGCCCTCCAACAAAAACGGAGGGCGGAGGAGCGACGCTCACAACAACGAGCGGAGCGCTGGGTGGCTAAAGCACACACAGCAGGTTGGCACAGTAGGGGGCACAGGTGGTGCATCGGCCAGTCATCTCAGTAAGTCGACCCGTGGCACCTGGGTCTGCCTCGTGACCTCCTGCCAGCGGGCGTTCGACACTTCACGTGGCTTCAAGGTGCACATTGCCTGGCACAAGCGTCGTGGTGACGTCACCGCCACTTAGTGGCGAATGGCGGTTGTTGTTGTTCATGTGTGTACGTCTATGTGTGTGTGTACGTGTGTACGTGTGTGTGTGGACGTGTGTATGTGTGTACGTGTGTGTGTATGTACGTGTGTACGTGTGTGTATGTATGTGTGTGTGTATGTGTGTACGTGTGGGGAGCGATAGTGTAGCGGTTAGCGCGCTGCGCTATGAATCTGGCGACCCGGGTTCGATTCCCGCTCACGGCCAACACCAGTGACGATTATCTGAACCGGTCCCGGGGCTCCCCTAGGTCGACTCAGCCTCAAATGAGTACCTGGTGCGGTGTGTAAACATTGCCACTAGGGAGACAAAGGCGGTCGGGCGTGGTGCTGGCCACCCACCCCCTCGTGTACCGTTCCGGCCTTCATAGGTGCTCGCTAACAGCACTTGCCCCTACAGTCTGTTAAGGCTATATGGGGGATCTTTGTGTACGTGTGTACGTGTATGTGTGTGTGTACGTGTGTACGTATGTGTGTGTACTTGTGTACGTACGATTATCTTAACCGGTCCCAGGCCTCCCATAGGTCGACTCAGCCTCAAATCAGTACCTGGTGCGGTGTGTAAACATTGCTACTAGGGAGACAAAGGCGGTCGGGCGTGGTGCTGGCCACCCACCCCCTCATGTACCGTTACCGGCCTTCATAGGTGCTCGCTAACAGCACTTGCCCCTACAGTCTGTTAAGGCTATATGGGGGATCTTTGGATCTTTTGTGTCCGTGTGTACATGTGTGTACGTGTGTGTATGTGTGTACGTGTGTGTATGTGTGTACTGTCATCGGCTACAGAATCCCACGTCAGAGAATGTGGAGGCTTACCGCAGCCTTCGCTCGGAGGTTCGGAGAGCCGTGAGGCGCTGCAAGGATGGGTGGTGGTCGCGGGTTGCTGAGGAGATGGAGTCTGCCTCAGTGGCCCGTGATCACAAATCTCTATTTAATTCCATCAAAAAAGTAACCTGCGGCGCCACACCTATTACCATCATTAGGGGAAAAAAGGGTTATCCAATCTCCGACCCCCAGGAACAGGTTTGCAGATTTGCTGAGCATTTCTGTGAGGTCCTGGGGGAGGGAAAATCCCTCAGCCAGGAAAACATCGTGGCACAAAGTGAGGATGACCCTGCTGAGGCTGCGGTGCCTCAAATATTGGAAGAAGTCACCCCCTGTGAGTGGCTGGCTGAGGTGCCATCTGCTGAGGAAGTACTGAAGGCGATCCGGAGTCTGAGACCAACAAAGGCAGCGGGCAGAGATGATCTCCCAAGTGAAATGCTGAGGGAGGGTGGCGTTTGTGCACAGACTGCCCTATATGACATTATAACAACAGTCTGGACCACTGGATGGGTTCCGCAGGATTGGAAGGATGCCCTGGTGGTCCCCCTTTTTAAGAAGGGGGACCGCACATACTGTAACAACTACAGGGGCATCTCACTCCTCAGTGTGCCGGGAAAGGTCCTGGCAAGGATTATTCAGCATCGCCTAGCCAGGCACGCTGAGGAGAGGCTTGCGGAGCCCCAATGCGGTTTCAGGAAAGGGCGGTCCTGCACAGATGCCATATTTTCTGTCCGTCTGCAACAGCAAAGGTGTAGGGAATTCCAACAAGACCTACATCTCTGCTTTATTGACCTGGTCAAGGCCTATGATACCATCAGTAGGCCTGGGCTCTGGGTCGTTCTTCGTGCTTTTGGAGTACCTGACCCTCTGCTCACAATCATTAAGGACCTTCATGATGGTGAGCGGGCCCGGGTAAAACTACGTGGCCGGGAGTCAGAGCCATTCCCTGTACACCTTGGGGTGCGACAGGGATGTCCTCTGCCTCCCACATTATTTAACATCTATTTTGACCACGTAGTTCGTGAAGCCTTCAATAGCTGTACCGGGGGAATCTCCATATGGTACAGATATAATGGGAGGCTAATCGATGCCCGGGTGCGGTCAAGGGATGGCTCCCTATTGCTCAACCACGTTATGTATGCTGATGATTTGGTAATAGCTCCTCAGTCAGAGGAGGAGTTGGAGACGCTGCTGCTGAGACTGGAGCGTGCCACTAAGAGGTGGGGCCTTACCATCAGGCCCACCAAAACTAAGCACCTGCCTGGGTATTTTGTACCATCGGACACTCCACCCCCACAACTCCCAATCGGTGATGGGGCAGTTGTGGAGAGAGTGGAGAGTTTCCCATACCTGGGCAGTGTGCTTATGACTGGCTCCAGTTTAACAGCAGAGGTCTCACTCCGAATCAGTCGAGCGGCAATATCTTTTCATCGGTTGCGTAACGCTGTGTGGAAGCTACCTGGTCTGTCGCTCCGCACTAAGCTTCAGGTCTTCTCGGCCACGGTCATTCCCTCCCTTCTCTACGCTTGCGATACGTGGACCCCCCTAATGGAACATCTTCACCGGTTAGAAACATTTAGGCTGGCCTGTCTACGATCCATCCTGGGTTTAACCAGACTGGATTGTGTGAGGAGCTCACAAATCCTTGAAAGATCTGGGCAAGGTCCCATCGGTGAGCTCCTCTGGCGGGCAAGGCTGCGATGGCTGGGTCATGTAGCCCGCATGCCCAGCCTCCGCATGCCGAAACAGCTTTTGTTCGGCCGGATTGAGGGGGCTAAGCGGGCGCGGCACGGGCTAGAGAAGACATGGAGTGATGTGGTACAGGAGGACGTGGAGCTGAGTGGACTTGCCGATGACTGGTACCAGCGGTGTCAAGATCGGCCTCTGTCGAGGAGCCTCGTGAAGGATGCTACTGGGCAGTTGGAGGTAGTCGCCCTTCAACAACAACGGAGGGCGGAGGAGCGACGCTCAGAACAACGAGCGGAGTGCCGGGTGGCTAAAGCACAGCAGGTTGGCACAGTAGGGGGCACAGGTGGTGCATCAGCCAGTCATCTCAGTCAGTCGACCCGTGGCACCTGGGTCTGCCCCATGACCTCCTGCCAGCGGGCGTTCGACACTTCACGTGGCCTCAGGGTGCACATAGCCTGGCACAAGCGTCGTGGTGACGTCACCGCCACTTAGTGGCGAATGGCGGTTGTTGTTGTTGTGTGTACGTTTGTGTGTGTACGTGTGTGTGTGTACGTGTGTGTGTATGTGTGTACGTGTGTGTATGTATGTGTGTACGTGTGCGTGTACGTGTGTACGTGTGTGCACGTGTGTACGTGTTTGTGTACGTGTGTATGTGTGTATGTACGTGTGTACGTGTGTGTGTATGTACGTGTATATGTACGTGTGTGTGTGTGTGTGTATGCAGCCTATCGCATAGGATTGCCTCGCGCCGACTGACTGGCTGATAGACTTAGCACTAGCGTTATATTCTAAAAATGATCTTCGGTTGACGACCGAAAGTCAATATCAGTTTTGGCCGAAACCGAAACCAGACCGAAAGTAAAACATTTACTTTCGGCCGAAACCGAAAGTATGCCAAAAGTGGCCATTTGCCAACTTTCGGCGCCGAAACCGAATTTCGGTCGGCATCTACTATACACTACACACTACTATACACTAAACTTTTGCCTAGCCATCGAACAAAGACAGTCAAACACATCATCGCACGGCGCTTTCAGATGCGCTTCTGCGGCCGTATGGAGAGCTCTTCTGATATTAGGAAGCCACTGGGAGCTGTACACTTTCAGATAATCATCTCGATCGACAAGCTCATTTCTTTAGAACTGCTTGTTGTTTTGCTTAGTTTGTCCTTCCCCCTCAACTCCAAATAGCGCGGTTGGCTACGTACATACATACTAAACTATAAGCAATTTTTATTTTACCAGGTAAGGCCCCTTGAGCTATGCGGAAGCGAGCTGGCTTTCACAAATGATAGCAGCTTAATGAAGTGGCTGATATCACGTGAAAATGTATAGCAACAGTCAAATACTCTAAACGTGTGGAGATGTTGATTCTAAATGTGAAGGCGAAAAACGGAGGACCTGGAGAAAAATCCACACGACCACGGGGAGAGAGACAAGCAGACTCCAAATATACAGCAGGCATCACGGTCAGGATTGAACTCATGCCCCACTATATACCAGGCGAGGGGTTAATAATCTAGCAACAATGGAACCAGTTTTGTATGTTATCTCAAGGCGCTTGCAAATGCAAATGCTGACATAGAGTGGAATAATGCAGTTGGCAGAAGAGGCGTGCTACAAGGGTATTGAGCAACGAGTGACAGGAGTGATAGAGGGGGTATTTGGGAATCACGCCAAGGGGTTACAGGGAAAGGTCAGGAAGGAGTGGAGGGGGGCGTGGTGGAGGGGAAAGAGGCAGGGGAATTGGTGACGATGGAGAGGTGATGAGACTTTAAGAGAGGGAACGGAAAGAGCTTAAGGAGAGGGGAGACTGCTGAATATACAGGGGCAGTGTTGAGTCTGTGGGTGGCAGTATTGAGTCTATTGGATTATTGCTGAGTCTACGGATGGCAGTGTTGAGTCTATGGGTGGCAGTGTTGAGTCTATGAGTGGCAGTATAGAGTCTATGGGTGGAAGTATTGAGTCGATGGGTGGAAGTGCTGAGTCTATGGGTGGAAGTGTTGAGTCGATCGTGCAATGTTGAGTCTACGGTGCAGTGTAGAGTAATAAATGTCCATTGTTAGTGTACTGTTCCCCTTTTAACGTTCTTTGGTCTGACACTTGTGTAGAGACACTGGTGTAGAGACACTGGGTAGTGAGACTAGGCCAATCACTATCAAAAAGACAATGCGTGTAACATTATTATCAGAGCATGATTGTTGGCATGTTAACCAGAAGTACTGTGTGTGGTTAATGCAGACTTGATCCCTTGCAAAATGTATCATCTATTTAGTGTTTGAACATCTTAACAGAGCTCATGTTTTATTATTGCCAGACAGGGTAAAACCTATTCCTATACTTTGATACTGGCAAAAAGGTATCCCATGATGAAGCTGCTCACCCCGAGCTATGAATGCTCTGATACGTGGCATTATCCTTGTACTGTTCGCCTTTTGGCGTTATTCTCTGGTCTAACACTGATAGTGAGACACTGGTAGTGAGACTGGTAGTGAGACACTGGGTAGTGAGACACTGGTAATAAGACACTGGGTAGTGAGACACTGGGTAGTGAGACACTGGTAGCGAGACACTGGGTAGTGAGACACTGGGTAGCGAGACACTGGTAGTAAGACACTGGTAGTAAGACACTGGTAGTGAGACACTGGGTAGTGAGACACTGGTTAGTAAGACACTGGTAGTGAGACACTGGTAGTACTGGGTGGAGAGACACTGGTAATGAGACACTGGGTAGTGAGACACTGGGTAGTGAGACACTGGGTAGCGAGACACTGGGTAGTGAGACACTGGTAGCGAGACACTGGGTAGTAAGACACTGGTAGTGAGACACTGGTAGTGAGACACTGGGTAGTGAAACACTCGTAGAGAGACACTGGGTAGTGAGACACTGGGTAGTGAGACACTGGTGGTGAGACACTGGTGGTGAGACACTGCTAATGAGACACTGGGTAGTGAGACACTGGTAGTAAGACACTGGGTAGTAAGACACTGGGTAGTGAGACACTGGTGATGAGACACTGCTAGTGAGACACTGGATAGTGAGACACTGGGTAGTGAGACACTGGTAGTGAGACACTGGGTAGTGAAACACTCGTAAAGAGACACTGGGTAGTGAGACACTGGGTAGTGAGACACTGGTGGTGAGACACTGGTGGTGAGACACTGCTAATGAGACACTGGGTAGTGAGACACTGGTAGTAAGACACTGGGTAGTAAGACACTGGGTAGTGAGACACTGGTGATGAGACACTGCTAGTGAGACACTGGGTAGTGAGACACTGGGTAGTGAGACACTGCAAGTGAGACACTGGGCAGTGAGACACTGGGTAGTAAGACACTGCAAGTGAGACACTGGGTAGTAAGACACTGGGTAGTGAGACACTGCAAGTGAGACACTGGGTAGTGAGACACTGGGTAGTGAGACACTGCTAGAGAGACACTGTGTAGCGAGACACTGGGTAGTGAGACACTGGTAGCGAGACACTGGGTAGTAAGACACTGGTAGTGAGACACTGGTAGTGAGACACTGGTAGTGAGACACGGGGTAGTGAGACACTGGTAGTGAGACACTGGGTAGTGAAACACTGGTAGAGAGACACTGGGTAGTGAGACACTGGGTAGTGAGACACTGGTGGTGAGACACTGGTGGTGAGACACTGCTAATGAGACACTGGGTAGTGAGACACTGGTAGTAAGACACTGGTAGTGGGACACGGGGTAGTGAGACACTGGTAGTGAGACACTGGGTAGTGAAACACTGGTAGAGAGACACTGGGTAGTGAGACACTGGGTAGTGAGACACTGCAAGTGAGACACTGGGTAGTGAGACACTGGGTAGTGAGACACTGCAAGTGAGACACTGGGTAGTGAGACACTGGGTAGTGAGACACTGCAAGTGAGACACTGGGTAGTGAGACACTGGGTAGTGAGACACTGCTAGTGAGACACTGGGTAGTGAGACACTGGGTAGTGAGACACTGCTAGTGAGACACTGGGTAGTGAGACACTGCTAGTGAGACACTGGTAGTGAGACACTGGGTAGTGAGACACTGCTAGTGAGACACTGGGTAGTAAGACACTGGGTAGTAAGATACTGGTAGTGAGACACTGGGTAGTGAGACACTGGTGGTGAGACACTGCTAATGAGACACTGGGTAGTGAGACACTGCTAGTGAGACACTGGGTGGTGAGACACTGGGTAGTAAGACACTGGGTAGTGAGACACTGGGTAGTGAGACACTGGGTGGTGAAACACTGGTAGTGAGACACTGGTAGTGAGACACTGGGTAGCGAGACACTGGGTAGTGAGACACTGGGTAGCGAGACACTGGGTAGTGAGACACTGGGTAGCGAGGCACTGGGTAGTAAGACTCTGGTAGTGAGACGCTGCAAGTGAGACACTGGGTATTGTGACACTGCTAGTGAGACACTGGGTAGTGAGACACTGCTAGTGAGACATTGGGTAGTAAGACACTGGGGTGTGAGACAATGCTAGTGAGACACTGCTAGTGAGACACTGGGTAGTGAAATACTGGTAGTGAGACACTGGGTAGTAAGACACTGCTAGTGAGACACTGGGTAGTAAGACACTGGTAGTGAGACACTGGGTTGTGAGACACTGGTGGTGAGACACTGCTAATGAGACACTGGGTAGTGAGACACTGCTAGTGAGACACTGGGTGGTGAGACACTGGGTAGTAAGACACTGGGTAGCGAGACACTGGGTAGTGAGACACTGGGTAGCGAGACACTGGGTAGTGAGACACTGGGTAGCGAGACACTGGGTAGTAAGACACTGGTAGTGAGACACTGCCAGTGAGACTAGGCCATACAGAAGGCTGCTGTCTCTGGTGTAGGCCAATCAATGTCAAAGACAATTACATTACACTATGTGACACAATTTTTGTCCCTGGGTAGTAAGTGTTCTTTTTAAATTGCTCATGCCTAAAAAGTATACAAAATGGTTATTGTTCCCCACAAAGTTTGCTTTTGAAATGTTCCTATTTTCAATGAGAAAACAGGCGATAATGTGTCTTTTCGTTCACGTAAAGTAAAAAAACCAACAGCATTTAAATAAAAATGAACATGTATTCATACTAAAATTGTGTCTTTTCGTTCACATAAAGTAAAAAAACAACACCATATAAATCAAAATGAACATGTATTCATACTAAAGTAATAAAAAAAATACTACAAAATATTTAGAAGTGAGTAGTTTTTGAGATTTACGATTATACTTTAAAACACTTTGACAAATCAGCCCCCAAATGTAGTCTCCCATCATGTTCTCGTTATAATGTCCTTGATAGCGGCTTTCAAAGTCCAGTATATCCTGGTGGAAGCGCTCGCCTTGCTCCTCCGAATATGCTTCCATGTTGTCTTTGAATGTATCAAGATGAGCATCAAGGATATGGACTTTGAGGGAAATCCTACAGCCCATCAATATATAAACACCCAGGTCTGTCATTCTGTCATTGTGTGACTAACGCGGCACAGATTGGTTGAAGTGCATCACGTGACCGGGACCAAGCAGCCAACGAACGCTTGGCGGGGCTATAGAGGGGCGGGTGAAAGTCCGCATTGAACCAAATCCCCAGCAAGGCCATCTACTTAACGACGAGAGGAAATTCACACGAAATGTCGTTTTCAAGTGAAGTCTTCCAGATGTAAAATGATATAAGCTTTTAATGAAGAAATAAAATTATCCAATTCAAAACATAATACAATTAAAAATGTTTCATTTTAAAACTTCAAAACAGAGCATCGGGTGCTTGCGTGAATGCGTCGTTCGTGCGCAATTTTTTTGTGACATTCCTGGCCGAAGGCCGTAAATGGTTGTGAGGGGCGCCACAGACGCCCCCGAACAACCCCTAGTTGTGCCATCGTTCTTCACCAGTCTCAACCACAGAGTTTTCGGCCTTGTGATTACTCAGCAAGCCAAAAAACCACTGCGATAAAGCTGTCCCAAGCCGCTTTCTCCTTACTAGTGAGCTTCTTGGGGGAATTCATTGCACTCCAGGATAGTCTTTTATCTGTGGTCCGATGAAGACAGCGGGTTTGACCTTTGCCTCAGACATCTTAGGGAAGAATTTTGAAGGCACTTGAAGGATGCCGACTCCTTATCTACAGCTCTGACAAATTGTTTCATAAGGCACAATTTGATGTGCAGTGGTGGCATCAGCACCTTCCGGGGGTCCACCTGTGGCTCCCACTTGACGTTGTGCCTCCCCACAGAGAACTCGGTCCGCTGTGGCCAGTCCCGTCTGTGGTAGTGCACCTTGGTGTCCCTACTGTCCCAATGGCAAAGATAGCAGGGAATCTTGGTAAAAACCTCCTTGAAGACCCATCAGGAATACCACCATTTTGAAGTCTCCGATGACCTCCCAGCCGTACTCATCATACTTCAAGGCATCCAGCATGGTATTGATGCTGTTGTAATCCTCTTTGAGATGCACCGAGTGAGCCAGAGGAAGAGACGGGTACTTGTTACCATCATGGAGCAGCACGGCTTTGAGGCTCCTGGATGAGCTGTCAATGAATAGGCGCCACTCATTCTAGTTGCAGGCGATTCCGATTGCCTCAAACAGACTGGTCACTTTGTGGCAGAAGCAGAGCCCATGTTTACGGGTGAAGAAGCTGCAAAAAGATTGGTGACGCTTCCTCTGATCTGCGACTTGCACACTTGCATACAACAAGTTTCACTGCTTGAGCTTAGACGTCAAAAGCTTGGCATTGGACTTGGTGAGACCAAGATCTCTGATCAAGTCATTGAGGTCTTTTTGGTTGGGGTAGTATGGGTTTCTCTCCTCAGCTCCACCTTTGAAATTGTCATCTGGATCTACATCTTCCTCGCTCTCTGACTTGCTGCTCTCTTCTAAAGACGGCTCCTTTCTCTCCGGAGGAGTGGGTATGGGGAGCTCATGGCAGTGTGGCACCGGGGTGATGGATGAAGGAAGTTACGGATACGTGATAGCAGGTGCATTCTTGCCAGTCCGACGTTAGGAAGGGTCCACCATGCAGAAGTAGCAGTTGCTTGAGTGGTCAGTGGGTTCCTGCCAAATTCTTGGGATAGCGAACTTCATGGCTCTCTTTTCCCCTCTGTACCATCCTACGAAATACATTTATTTCACCCATGACTAATGTGTTAGAGATTATCGCAACATTTTTCATATATGATATATATTTTTTCAATAATAACATTGAAAATTGTAAAACATTTAAAATAAAAAGCTTTTACAATTGAAAACATTTTAACAAATTTTATAACATAAAATTCTGAGCAACAATTGTCCATCTTACCTTCCAGTTTGTTTGCATTGCTCGCAGGTGAAATGAGGTGCCCAGGGTTTGCCTTTATCCCCGACAGGCATGCCGAAATATGCCTTATAGGCCTCGCACATCTTAGCAGTACTTTTTCACTCTTTTCTTGATAAATTGGTCGCAGACATAGCAAAATGCGTCTGCCGGATGCTTGCAGCCTCTTGATACCATCTCACAAAAATGCAGATATGTATCCACTTAGGCAAATGGAACTAAACTGAACTGGTGGGCTTAAGGCCCCTGTATTTATACTACTATGTATATTACTGGAAAGTTCGAGAATGTTATGAGACCTCCTTTGCCAGTAACAAGATATAGTAATAGGTTTTTAGCCTTTTATCTGGCACAAAAAACTGACACCTTTATACAAGGGATCATGTTTGCAATAACCACAACACAAGCAGTCAAAATGCAAACAAAAAGGTCTCATAATGTAAATGCTTACTCCGAGCTCTCAATACTCTGATTGTGTGCTGTTTTTGAGTTGTACGCCTTTTGGCGTCTTCTGGTCCAACACCAGTGGAGACTAAGCTCTAAGAAAAGCCATCTCGGGTGTGGACCAATCAAATTCAAGGACAGTACATATCGTCAGAGTTGTCTTTTTTGTTTGCATTTTGACTGCTTGTGTTGTGGTTATTGCAAACATGATCCCTTGTATAAAGGTGTCAGTTTTCTGTGCCAGATAAAAGGGTAAAAACGTATTACTACTTCGAGAATGTTCTAGAAGTTACTCCAAGTTTACTCAGCACTGAACCTATCTGGAATTCCCATTGAAAATAGGTACATTTCAAAATATCACTGTCCTGGTCACAAAAGCAAAGTTTGTGGGGCATAAGCAATTAGATAATAACAATTACTACCCAGGGACAAAATACATTTTTTTTTGTTACACAGTGTTATCATAACATGTTTTGTATATATATATTTTCGATTATTACAGCCTATCTACGTGACTTTACCGAAAGTCCCAAAGAATATTAATTCCTGCAGTAACGAAAGCTTCAAGTCAAGATCTTGCCTCTCTAGTTGGGTCCGTTGCCCCCCCCCCCCCCCCACCGGTTGTTTTTGTTCCCTGCTCTTTATGCAATGCGCAGTTGGAATCCTCGGTTCATCATCATCATCATGTGCATGCCCCTCGGGGCGTTGCAGTCTCCACACGCCGCCACCAGGCGATTCTATCTTGCGCCAGCCGCCACGCTGAATGCAAGCCAAGGCCGCGGTGTCGAAGATCGGCCTTGGCTTGCGTGTCCACGTCAGGCCGTGGTCTGCTCCGGGAGTGACTCCAGTCCCACGCAGGGCTCTGGCGTGATATTCTCACAGGATGCCGGCCATCCCGTGAAAAGGCGGACCCCGGCATTGATGATGTGTTCGCTGAAGTGGATGTGGAGTATCCTCGGATGGAATGTGCATTATTAATATGAACTATTATTAATAATTCCTATTATTCATGGTAGCATTTATTTATTTAAATTTAATTATTTAACAGGTTTTTTTTTCTTTTTCCTTTTCCAGGCGGGCAGCAGTTCATGGGCAGAGGCTGCGCCACTACGGCTCAATGTGCTGCCGGCGATTTCAAGGATCAGCTGAAGGTGCAAATCAACACCCTTTTCCCCTCATTCACCGGCACTGTCGATTCGTTTACCTGCTGCCAGCAGAATCTCTGCAACAACAATGACAGCGGCGGCAGCAGTGGTGGTAGTAGTGGTGGTAGCAGTGGCGGCAGCACCGGTGGCAGCAGCGGCGGCAGCAGTGGTGGCAGCAGCGGTGGCAGCAGCGGTGGCAGCAGTGGTGGCAGCAGTGGTGGGAGCAGTGGTGGGAGCAGCGGCGGCAGCAGTGGCGGCGGCAGCAGCGGCGGTGGTGGCAACGGATGCGCCGGATTGCGAGCGGCCCACTTCACGTCGGCCTTGCTCGTTGCCGCGACCGTTATCTCGTCTGCTTTTTAATGCTCTGCCTGTCGGGGTGACCGCGGCAGTTGTCCTCGGCCAGCGTGGCTGATGGCACTCCTGAAAAGGGGGAAAGGGGCGCCCTAAGCTATGCAGGTAAAAAATATATATTTCGCCCAGCTAAAATTGTGTGGGGGACTCCTCTACTTACGAATATTGCACTCACGGACTTTCAGAGATACGAACAAAGCTCTCCCCGTATGTCCAGTTGCAGGTGTTTGGAAAAGAGAGTCGTAAGTTCAACCGTCTTGCACAATAGCTAGCAGTGTTGGCATCTTCATCTGCAGAACGTGAAGAACCAGTGGCATCTACAACGTGAAGAACCAGTGGCATCTGTATCTCCAGAATGTGAAGACACCAGTGGCATCTTCATCTGCAGAACATGAAGAACCAGTGGCATCTTGATCTGCAGAACATGAAGAACCAGTGGCATCTACATCTGCAGAACGTGAAGAACCAGTGGCATCTACATCTGCAGAACGTGAAGAACCAGTGGCATCTACATTTGCAGAACGTGAGGAACTAGTGGCATCTAAATCTGCGGAACGTGAAGAACCAGTGGCATCTACATCTGCAGAACGTGAGGAACCAGTGGCATCTGCATCTGCAGAACATGAAGAATCAGTGGCATCTACATCTGCAGAACGTGAAGAACCAGTGGCATCTACATCTGCAGAACGTGAAGAACCAGTGGAATCTACATCTGCAGAAGGTGACGAACCAGTGGCATCTACATTTGCAGAACGTGAGGAACCAGTGGCATCTAAATCTGCAGAACGTGAAGAACCAGTGGCATCTACATCTGCAGAACGTGAGGAACCAGTGGCGTCTGCATCTGCAGAACATGAAAAACCAGTGTCATCTACATCTGCAGAACGTGAAGAACCAGTAGCATCTACATCTGTAGAACGTGAGGAACCAGTGGCATCTACATTTGCAGAACGTGAAGAACCAGTGGCATCTGCATCTGCAGAACGTGAAGAACCAGTGGCATCTACATCTGCAGAACGTGAGGACCCAGTGGCATCTGCATCTGCAGAACATGAAGAACCAGTGGCATCTACATCTGCAGAACGTGAAGAACCAGTGGCATCTACATCTGTAGAACGTGAGGAACCAGTGGCATCTGCATCTGCAGAATATGAAGAACCAGTGGCATCTACATCTGCAGAACGTGAAGAACCAGTGGCATCTACATCTGCAGAACGTGAAGAACCAGTGGCATCTACATCCTCAGAACGTGAAGAACCAGTGGCATCTACATCTGTAGAACGTGAGGAACCAGTGGCATCTGCATCTGCAGAACGTGAAGAACCAGTGGCATCTACATCTGCAGAACGTGAAGAACCAGTGGCATCTACATCTGCAGAACGTGAAGAACCAGTGGCATCTACATATGCAGAACGTGAAGAACCAGTGGCATCTACATTTGCAGAACGTGAGGAACCAGTGGCATCTAAATCTGTGGAACGTGAAGAACCAGTGGCATCTACATCTGCAGAACGTGAGGAACCAGTGGAATCTACATTTGCAGAACGTGAGGAACCAGTGGCATCTAAATCTGTGGAACGTGAAGAACCAGTGGCATCTACATCTGCAGAACGTGAGGAACCAGTGGAATCTGCATCTGCAGAACGTGAAGAACCAGTGGCATCTACATCTGCAGAACGTGAAGAACCAGTGGCATCTACATATGCAGAACGTGAAGAACCAGTGGCATCTACATTTGCAGAACGTGAGGAACCAGTGGCATCTAAATCTGTGGAACGTGAAGAACCAGTGGCATCTACATCTGCAGAACGTGAGGAACCAGTGGAATCTACATTTGCAGAACGTGAGGAACCAGTGGCATCTAAATCTGTGGAACGTGAAGAACCAGTGGCATCTACATCTGCAGAACGTGAGGAACCAGTGGAATCTGCATCTGCAGAACGTGAAGAACCAGTGGCATCTACATCTGCAGAACGTGAAGAACCAGTGGCATCTACATTTGCAGAACGTGAAGAACCAGTGGCATCTATATCTGCAGAACGTGACGAACCAGTGGCATCTACATTTGCAGAACGTGAGGAACCAGTGGCATCTGCATCTGCAGAACATGAAGAACCAGTGGCATCTACATCTGCAGAACGTGATGAACCAGTGGCATCTACATCTGTTGAACGTGAGGAACCAGTGGCATCTGCATCTGCAGAACGTGAAGAACCAGTGGCATCTACATCTGCAGAACGTAAAGAACCATGGCATCTACATCCTCAGAACGTGAAGAACCAGTGGCATCTACATCTGTAGAACGTGAGGAACCAGTGGCATCTACATCTGCAGAACGTGACAAACCAGTGGCATCTACATTTGCAGAACGTGAGGAACCAGTGGCATCTAAATCTGCGGAACGTGAAGAACCAGTGGCATCTACATCTGCAGATCGTGAGGAACCAGTGGCATCTGCATCTGCAGAACATGAAGAACCAGTGGCATCTACATCTGCAGAACATGAAGAACCAGTGGCATCTACATCTGCAGAACGTGAAGAACCAGTGGCATATACATTTGAGAACGTGAAGAACCAGTGGTATCTACATTTGCAGAACGTGAACAACCAGTGGCATCTACATCTGCAGAACATGAAGAACCAGTGGCATCTACATCTGCAGAACGTGAAGAACCAGTGGCATATACATTTGAGAACGTGAAGAACCAGTGGTATCTACATTTGCAGAACGTGAACAACCAGTGGCATCTACATCTGCAGAACATGAAGAACCAGTGGCATCTAGATCTGCAGAACGTGAAGAACCAGTGGCGTCTACATTTGCAGAGCGTGAGGAACCAGTGGCATCTAAATCTGCGGAACGTGAAGAACCAGTGGCATCTACATCTACAAAACGTGAAGAACCAGTAGCATCTACATCTGCAGAACGTGAGGAACCAGTGGCATCTTCATCTGCAGTACGTGAAAAACCAGCGGCATCTACATCTGCAGAACGTGAAGAACCAGTGGCATCTACATTTGCAGAACGTGAGGAACCAGTGGCATCTACATCTGCGGAACATGAGGAACCAGTGGCATCTACATCTGCAGAACGTGAAGAACCAGTGGCATCTACATCTGTAGAACGTGAAGAACCAGCGGCATCTACATCTGCAGAACGTGAAGAACCAGTGGCATCTACATTTGCAGAACGTGAGGAACCAGTGGCATCTATATCTGCGGAACGTGAGGAACCAGTGGCATCTACATCTGCAGAACGTGAAGAACCAGTGGCATCTACATCTGTAGAACGTGAAGAACCAGTGGCATCTACATCTGCAGAACATGAAGAACTGATGGCATCTACATCTGCAGAACGCTAAGACACTGATGGCATCTACATCTGCAGAACATGAAGAACTGGTGGCATTTACATATACAAACCATTCCTCATGTTTAGTGTACACGCCATACAACATGTTTGGAATCGACAGGAGTAAAGAAAGCTGTCTCTGCTGTGGACCAATCAGTTTCAAAGACAATGCATATATTCACAGTGTGTATTTTTTGTTTGCATTTTGGCTGCAAATATTGTGGTTAATGCAGACATGATTCCTCGCAAAAAAACACTTAAGTTTTGTTGCCAGAAAAAAGGGAAAAAATCCTATTCTCATTACTAGACATCTGGAACCTAAATCGTTCGTAAGTAGAGGAGTCCCTGTATGGGCGCCGCGGCCGCTAGGGGGATGCTTACTGCCTCGCCTTGTTTACAGGAGGCTCGTTAATTCGACTCCAGACCCTGATGAGCCGATGCCTGCTGGTGTATATGTGGAGTCTGCGTCTCTCTCTCTCTCGCCATGGAGATGTTATCTCCCTTGGTTGGTATACAGGCGGTCGAGATTTCCATCCCGGAACCCCGACGATGCCTGTTATGACATATTTCGAGTCTATTTCTATCCAAGTGGAGGTGTCAACTACCTCGCCTGAAATACAGGATATCATGGGTTCGATCCCGGACCCTGACGATGATTGCTGCTTTCTATTTGGAGTCGGCGTCCCTCTCTCTTACTCGCCGTGGTTTTAGTTTATAGTCACGTGGTTTTAGTTTATAGTCACGTGGTTTTAGTTTATAGTCACGTGGCTTTAGTTTATAGTCACGTGGTTCTCGGTACGTGGCAACGTCCCAGGGAGTGTACGTGAGGTGATTTATAAATGTGTGAAATTATATCATACGTCAGAGTCATTATGTACATACTACACGATACACGACACTAATATACATTTCACTATGCACTACACTATACAAATACACTACTATACACTTCACTATGACACACTGCACTATACACTGCAGTATGATATACTTAAAATATACACTACACTACGATACAATACACTCATACACTAAACACCACACTCTACACTACTACACACTGCACTATACGTGTGTCTCTCCTCAGTCGAGTGGATTTGACTCTTGTCTCTCCGGTTTTTCCCTCCACATGTAGAATCAACATCACCACGCGTTGAGAATATTTGGCTGATATAAATGTCGATGATTATGATGATAATCCACTTGATTGAGCTTCTATAATTTGTGACGGCCAGGTGAGGGCTTCTAAAATAGAGATACATCGTAGCTCAGTAGGGCCTCAAACCTGCCAAAATAAAAAAAATAGTTTACTTTGAATTTAGATGCACTGAGTGGGCTCCCCTCTCAGTCCAGAACTCAGCTCTCTCACACGCAAAATTCTTAAGCGACTCCATTACATAATAATCAGAATAATATGTATTTATACTGCAGGAGGAGGGTTCCGATGAGCTATGAAGCTCTGTGTCAAAGATGTCCAGTAGGGGGACACGGCGGTCAGAACGTTACAACAACATACAAAATACTCACAAACACCGATAGGGCTGCAAAGTTAATGAAAGGTAAGCCAATCACTAATATTTTATTTTACCGGGTGTAAGGCCCCTATTGGCCTGGCCATCACAAATGATAGCAGCTCAACCATGTGGCTGACATCAACATCATCATCACGTGGACATTCATAGCAGCAGCAAAATAATCTAAACACGTATTTATACAGACTCACAGAGACCCATTAAGACACATAGACCCACAAAGACTCACAGAGACCCATAGAGACACATAGACCCACATAGACTCACAGAGACCCATAGAGACACATAGACCCACATAGACTCATAGAGACACATAGAGACACATAGACCCACAAAGACTCAAAGAGACACATAGAGACCCACACTCATCAACCAAGCGGCTGACATCATCAGCATCACGTGGACATTCATAGCAGCAGCAGCAGCCAAATACTCTAAAGACGTGGTGATGTTGATTTTCAATGTGGAGAGGGAAAACCAGAGGACCCGAAGAAAAATCCGCACGACCACGGGGAGAGAAAGAGACACGCAGACACCAAATATACAAAAGTCCATCGTCAAGGTCCGGTATTGAACCCATGTTCTCCTGCATACAAGGCGAGGTAGTTAACATCCCCTAGCCACGATGGCTCCCACAACAGATAGACAACCCCAGCCCCGGCCAACCATAAAGTACATTCACACGTAATTACTCAACGACGATAAGGTCATCACGCAGAGACCCGTAGACTTGCAACACAGAGACCCATAGACTCACCACACTAAGACCCATAGTTTCACCACGCAGAAACCGATAGACTCACCACACAGAAACCCATAGACTCACGACGACACAGAGGAGTGACCCACATAGACTCATCACCCCCCCCCACCCCCCGCGGGCCAATCACAGAGTCCGCTCACACGTAGTTACTCCACGACGATACCATGGATCGGAGGGGGAAAGCCGAGCGACGGGATGCCCCCACTGCTGCCCCGTACCTCTCCCGTTTGTGACGGTGGGGGTAGTGGCGACAGCAGCGGCAGGGAGCCCCCCAGGATGAGCAGCACGGCCGCTGCCCAGCCGACAGAAATGGATGCGCCGATCTCTCGCTTCATGGCATCGGGCACCAGCAGGTTGTGGAAGTCGCGCACGACGGAGTCGGCCGTTCACGACGAGGGCACCAGCTCCACGACGCCGGCGAGGACGAGGGTCACCCCCCCGAGCCCATTGTGACGTGGGCCTTGGCCGTGACGTCATCGCCGATGCACGTGGTGCACTTGGCGCCCGCGACGCCCGCCAGGATGCCGAGGGCCGCGAAGACAATGGCGGTGATGGACAGGGCCCGGGCAGCCTGCAAGATAATTATTATTTTAATTTCGAAGTTTTATTACTTTGATTTATTATCCTAGGTGGGTGTACCCGGCATTGCCCGGGAAGAATTAGTGAGTGTCGACATTAGGGGCAGGAGCAAAATTAAGGAAAGGAAATATATACAGTTTTAGACGTATTGCGTGAAATTATTTTGTAAAATGTGTTATCTGGCCATTCGGTGTTATTCTGTGCTATTGGGTATGCTATTGGGTATTGCAGGGCCTGTGGGTTTTTCCATTGGGGGCCAAGTATGAAAAGGTTCCTACTTGCACCAACCGTGGAGCAAGCTAAGAAAAGCTGCCCAAAGAAACAGGGAGTTGGAAAATTTATAAATAAAACATTTATTTTTCACTATTATAGTTGTATTAAAAATATATATAATTTCATTTTTATTCACTATGAAACATTTTTTTGCTTTATAATTATTAGTCTCCATTATTTGTATTAATTGTTGTTATTTTAGTATGTGTTGTTCTAATCTCCATATATATAAAAGGCAAATTTGTGAATGTGTCGGTTAAAAATGTTTAGCATACTTCCCGACATGCAACAAACTTGAAATCTTCCATGAGGGTACTTTCCAGACTGTACACCATGCAAAAATGATAAAAATACACTTCTGCCTTTTTTTGGGGGGGTGGAGCTCAATAATACATTTATTTTTTGCACGGAAAGCGAGCTGAGACGTCAAATCTGCCATGTGACCCGCGCATGTGGAAACGTAACGCAGTGTAGTGTAGTGGTTAGCGCACCGCGCTATAAACCCGGCGACCCGAGTTCGATTCCCGCTCACGGCCACCACCGGTGACGATTATTTGGACCGGTCCTGGGCCTCCCATAGGTGAACTCAGCCTCAAACGAGTAACTGGTGTGGTGTGTGACCATCGCCACTGAGGAGACAGCAGCGGCCGGGCGTGGTGAATCCAAGTCCCGGGGCGAAGCCGGGTAGTCAAGCTAATTCTATATATTTAAAAATTATATATTTATACTTTCATAGCTCTTATGTATTTATCATTCTTATTTTATTCGTTTTTACCAGGTAAGGCCAGGTGCGCAATCGAGGCCAGCACGTGAAGTGTCGAAAACTATCGCTCCTGGCAAGGTCACGGGACAGACCCAGATGCAATGGGTTGACTGAGACTAAGATGAAACCATTTTAAAACTGTTATTATGTTACCAGGTGAGGCCCACTGAGCTTTGTAGCTCATTTGTCAGAAGCAAACCTGGCCATCACAAATGATAGCTCAACAAAGTGGCTTATTATCGTGTGGAAATGTATTGGCTGATATCATCACGTGGACATTTATAGCAGCCATAAACTCTAAATACGTTTCTACAGACTCATAGAGACCCACAGAGACCCATACTCATGGAGATCCAAAGAAACCCACAGAGATCCAGAGACTTTTATAGAATCATAGAGACCCACAGAGACCCACAAAGATGCATAGAGACCCATACTCAGCAAGACCCATATTTTTTATTTTTTATTGTTTTATATATTTTATTATTTTGTTTCCCTTCAACGTGACTTTACCGAAAGAGCTAAGAATATGAATTACTGCAGTCACGAAAGCTTTAAATCAAAATTTAAGACCCATATTACTACTAAACTATATTTTTTTTACCAATTCAGCGGTGCTCTTTTGTCAGACGCAACCTGGCTTTTACAAATGATTGCCTATCGAGGTGGCTTATCATCAAGTGGAAATGTATTGCCTGATATCATCATCACGTGGAAATATATAGCAACCAAACACTCGATACGCGTGTTTTACAGACTCATAGAGACCCACAGAGACCCATAGCGACGCACAGAGTCCCATACTTATCAAGACACATTAAAACGAAACTTTTATTTTACCAGGTAAGGCACACTGAGCTACGTATCTCTTTTTCAGAAGCAACCTGTCTATCACAAATTATTTCCCAACGAAGTGGCTTATCACCTGGAAATGTATAGCAGCCAAATACTCTAAACGCGTGACGTTGATTCTACATCTGTAGGGAAAAATCAGAGAACCTGGAGAAAAATCCACACGACCACCACGGGGAGAGAGAGACATACACAAACTCCAAATATGCAGCAGACGTCAAGGTCAGCACTTGAATCCAAGACCTCTTGCATACCAGACGAGCTAGTTAATATCTCGCCAACCATGTGCATGCACGACTAAACTAACTGCTTGCAATTGTGGTTGTGTTTTAGTTTGTCCTTTCTGCTCACCTACGATTAGCAACGGTCGGCTTCGTACGGGTGTAGCACGAAGGGAGTTCAACAAATGACATACTATACTCTTTAGTTCTTTCGATAAAGTCATGTAGGTAGAAAAATAAAACAAAAAAAGAATATACATTATCACAAAAAACTACATTCTACACCCCTTTTTTATGTCAACACGAGAATGAGTGTTTGAGACTCGGGGCTCTATATACGTGGAGCCCCGACCCTTTAAAAAAAAAACTACATACTACACCCCTTTTTTATGTCAACACGAGAATGAGTGTTTGAGACTCGGGGCTCTATATACGTGGAGCCCCGACCCTTTAAAAAAAAAAACTACATACTACACCCCTTTTTTATGTCAACACGAGAATGAGTGTTTGAGACTCGGGGCTCTATATGCATGGAGCCCCGACCCTTTAAAATAACTTGCGACACTTGTTTAGACAAGGCCACACAGACACGAAGACAAAGATTCCGCGTAAGTTGAGAGGCGGTTCCACCAGGGAGGCTTCGGGAAGGTTCCAGAAGGGGCGTGGTCAAGGGTGGGGCTTGAACCCGGGTAGGGGGATATAAGGAGACACGGAGCAACGCAAAGGGGTCGGTGTGTCAAAGACTGAAGAGGAGCCCCGCCGCTGCTGCCCCGCCATCTCCATCCACCACGTGGCGGCTTGACCTCCAGCCGCCCAGCCGCTCCTTAGCGCACCGTCAGCCAGCGGTGCGCTGGAGTGAGCGTCACGTGGCGCGGGGCAGCGTAGCTACGCAGAGAGTGGAAGCCGCAAGGAGGAAGACGGAGACGTGTGGCTGTAACGAGCTTTTATTAAATGAACAACTTAGCTCCTTACCTTGTCGGAGACCACTCATTTCAAATAGTAATAAACGACTTCCACGACGATTCTTGTAAGAGTGCTTCTTTATTCACTGTAGTACTGCACAGCTCCGCTCCTTCTCACAACGCCATGGACGAGCTGTCTCTCTCTGGTCCACTAGCGAGGTTCACTTCGCTCCCCCCGGTCTCGCCATTGGCTGGTGGCGTGCCAGAGAGGAGAGGCGAGCTTCACTGGGGAACCCGCCACATGGTCGGTGGCGAAGAGAGGAGATGGCGAGCAGCGATGCAGTCCAGACCCAAGGCTTCCCACACTGATCACAAGTCCTCCCCTGCCCCTGCTTATATCCTCTCTGGCGGAGCTAGGCTCCGCCTCTAGCCACGCCCCCTCGTGGAACCTTCCCGATGGTTCCCGAAGCATCTCTCTCGACTCCGCCCGTCACCTTTGGCCCGGATGTTATTCCCTCTTAGGATTGGATGCCGATTACATAATATTGCCTGTACCCAGTTACCCTCTGGATGGCGCTCTCTCATTACACAAATATTCAAATTATTTTTTTATAATTTAAATAACATTCCACAGTAACTTTTTGACACCTGGTATGGATTAATTAGGCTTACTTATCAAAGTGATTATAAGTCATGCTTTATACACTGTCATTATTATGCATTCGCTACATTATGTTATATTGTAATAATGATCACTTGGATATAGATGTATATGTAGTGGAGTAAACAATACGCATAGGAATTGGCCATATACAGTACATACAGACAGACAAGGAGAACGGGTCACATGAGGTCGAACAGGTGGTTGAGTCGCGGGTGGCGTAAACAACCCGAAGTATTTAAGGGAGTCGTGGCACGAGGGCTGTGATTGGTCGAGAGGCTGTTAGTGTTAAGTGGTGGCGTCTGGATGTCTGATGGAGGGGACAGGTGCAAGCTGGCGGAAAACGGCCAGCGAGCCATGTGGCAATTAATTAAGGCTAATGCGAAAGGGGATAAAACGCGAGGTGGTTTGAACGGAGTTGAGTTGCTGCTGGGGAGTTGTTGTTGGAGAGTTGTTGCTGGGCAGTTGTTGGCGAGAGGTGAAGAGATATGAAGAAGACAGCTGGAATGTTAGGGAAGAATAGAAAGAGAGCCGGACCCCAAAGACAGTAAATAGCGATAGGGAGAGTCAGCGTTATTGGAGATAGATGGAGTCACTGTGTGTGAATAGATAGATGGAGTCACTGTGTGTGAATAGATAGAAGAAGAACCACTGTGTGTGGAAGGGAAGTCACTGCGTGTGAAGAGATAGCGGCGATACTGTGTGTGTGAGGAGATAGAAGACGAACCACTGTGTGTGGAAGGGAAGACACTGTGTGTGTAGCGATAGAGGAAGGAACACTGTGTGTGGAAGGGGATGCACGGACGATGCTGAAGCAAATCGGAGTGTCCGAGTTGGCGGAGCACGGAGAGAATTACTGTGTGTACGGAACGATGGAATAAAAAGAGACGGCGGAAAAAGAGACGGTTGTCGTCCGAGTGAATTCACGGCACTACATATATACATTAAATATACCGTGAGAATAATTGTATGACAAAACTCAGACCTTAATGTTGTTCAGATTAATTGGTATTGACCTCCGAGTTGACCTTGACGTAAATTTATCGTTCATTACAATTTTTTTTAAATGTTACGATAATAAATGTGCTACCGTCTAACTTTGTGAAGTATAATTGACCTCAGATTGATCTTCGAGTATAAATTGACGTAAATCGATCGTTGATGACAATTTTTCTTTTAAAAAAATAACGATAATTAATGTGCTACCGTCTAACTTTATGCAGTAAACTTTACATCAGATGATTGATCTCCTAGTTGAAATTGACGTAAATCAATTGTTTATTACAGTTTCTGTTTAAAACTTTACGACTGTAAATTTGCTACTGGACAACTTGATTATAGTTAAAGGTAAAGTGCATCGAACGCGACTGCAATTTCCACTCTGAAATCAATAATTATTTATTGATCAACATTTGATCGACCAATAATTATTGCTCAACTAGGTTGTTGGGGGGCGTGTTGTCGGCGGGGGGGGGGGGGCCCAACAACATAGTACAACCACAGCCTGCGGCACCCCCCAACAACCACAGCGTGCTGCGGCACCCAACGGACTGGTCAAGAAAATCCTTACGATGCACTCGCACAGCGTGCGGTGGGCCTTCATCCAGCAGTGGATTTAAGCACCAAAAAAACTCGAGTACTAATGTAATGGACAGAGCACGGCTCTCCCTCAGGGCAGCAGTGGACGGAGCACGGCTCTGCCTCAGGGCAGCAGTAGAGCGAGCACGGCTCTGCCTCACTCTCATTCACCCGTCTCCTCTGATCTGCATGCGATTGTGTGTGTGAGTGAGTGAGCTGTGTGTATGAGTGAGCCGTGTGTGAGTGGATCGACCGTCAGCTTACCCTGGCTGCGTCTCCGCCGCTGTGGCCGTGATGTTGCTGCTTCTCGGGCCTCCGAGGTGCGGGGCACACCACAACAACACGAATTGGGCCGCTCGCGGTCACGTAACGCATTTCAACCAATCAGGGGGCGTACATGTTTTGGAGAGGGCGCACCTCTGGTTGGCTGCTTGCTCACGGTCACGTAACGCATTTCAACCAATCCGTGCCGCGTTAATCACAGTCACAGAATGACAGAAGGACAGATCTGGGCTATTATATATGTGTTTATTTATTGATTTTCGAGCAGAAATTGAGGAAAATCAATCGTTAATTACAATCTTTGTTTAAAAAAAATGTACGATGATAAATTTGCGACTGTGTAAATGTAACTATGCAGTCACGTTCAATACACTTGTTGTATATATTGTTTTTAAAAATAATAACACAAGTAATACAAGAAATTAAAAACGTTTCAAATATGTAAATTAACGAAATTATACAAATTTATGAAATTATGCAAATTATGCTCGGCTTTGTTGTCTCGGGGTGTATTACCAATCGTGATAATACAATGATTCTTGCTTTAACTCTTACTGATTATGTTTTTGTGTAATTATGTCAGGTCTCAGAATTCAGATCTCACCTCAGGATACAGTTCTCATAATAAAGATTTGTATGCATGAACTTAGGAAGGAGCCACTCAAACTCTTCTGTATTATGCAACTCGAATATCTAAAAAGAGTTTAATATGCAAACACACTTATGATGGGAATTGTCACCATAGTACTCAACGTGTTAAACCAAATTTTAAACAATGTTTTTTTTATTTTACCAGTTAAGATCCACTTTGGCTGTGTAGCTCTTTTTCATAAGTGACATGGCCATCACAAATGATAGCAGCTCAACCAAGTGGCTGATAACATCATCACGTGGATATTTATAGTAGCAGCAAAATACTCTAAACGCGTGGTGATGTTGATTCTAAATGTGGAGGGGAAACATTGGAGGACCCGGAGAAAATTCAACGTGACCACGAGGAGAGAGAGAGAGAGACATGCAAACTCTAAATTAATGGACAAGATGGCGCCGATGATGGCAGCCTCGGCCGGTTGGTGCGCCCTGTTTTGTCCAGTTTTGTCTTGAGAGGGGCCTGCTGTTCATCACACATGTGCTGGTGAGAGAGGCCTGCTGTTGAGGGGCCTGCTGTTCAGCACACCCGTGCTGGTGAGAGAGGCCTGCTGTTCAGCACACCCGTGTTGAGGGGCCTGCTGTTCAGCACACCCGTGCTGGTGAGAGGGGCCTGCTGTTGAGGGGCCTGCTGTTCAGCACACCTGCGCTGGTGAGAGAGGCCTGCTGTTGAGGGGCCTGCTGTTCAGCACACCCGTGCTGGTGAGAAAGGCCTGCTGTTCGACACACCCGTGCTGGTGAGAGAGGCCTCCTGTTCAGCACACCCGTGTTGAGGGGCCTGCTGTTCATCACACCCGTGTTGGTGAGAAAGGCCTGCTGTTCGACACACCCGTGCTGGTGAGAGGGGCCTGCTGTTCAGCACACCCGTGCTAGTGAGAGAGGCCTACTGTTCATCACACCCGTGCTGGTGAGAGGGGCCTGCTGTTCATCACACCCGTGTTGGTGAGAGGGGCCTGCTGTTCAGCACACCCGTGCTGGTGAGAGAGGCCTACTATTCATCACACCCGTGCTGGTGAGAGGGGCCTGCTGTTCATCACACCCGTGTTGGTGAGAGGGGCCTGCTGTTCAACACACCCGTGCTGGTGAGAGAGGCCTACTGTTCCTCACACCCGTGCTGGTGAGAGGAGCCTACTGTTCAACACACCAGTGCTGGAGAGAGAGTCCTGCTGTTCAGCACACCCGTGCTGGTGCGAAGATGGCGCCGATGATGGTAGCCTCAGCCAGTCGGTGCGCCCTGTTTTGTCTTGTTTTGTCTGTCAATTCAGTGTTTTGCCAAGATTTTCGGAGTTCTCTAACAAGAGACGAACTTTTAAATATCAGGGAAACAACTCCTGTGGATTTGATTCCTAGTTTTCTGCTTCCAGCGGCAGAATTAGTAGGCTTTCTAGTCAATGCCGCGCTAGGCTTTGCTCAAGCAGCGAAACGCCGCCCAAGGGATAAACGGTCGGGGGCTCTAGTACGGCTACGCAGACGCGGGATCCGAACAGTGCTTCCGAGCTTTTTCCTCTCCAACGTACGTTCACTGTACAACAAAATGGATGAACTTCAGCTACTGATGGTAAAAAACAAAGACTTTCATTCATCTTCTGTTTTGTGCTTCACGGAGACATGGCTGTGTGATTTGATTCCGGACACTTTGCTACAACTAGCAGGATTCCATCTTGTAAGATCGGATCGTGACATAGCACTCTCCGGCAAGACGAAAGGCGGTGGTATTTGTTTTTACATTAACAGTGGCTGGTGTGTAGATGTCACAGTGATTCTGCAACATTGTTCTCCACTCCTTGAATCAATTTTTATAACCTGTAAACCGTTTTACTCGCCTCGCGAGTTCGCGTCGCTCATTTTGGTCGGAGTTTATTTGCCGCCTTGTCCTCAGGTTAAAGAGGCCCAACGCATGCTCGCCGATCAGATTCTGAGTGTGGAGCGAGCAAATCCAGATTCGTTGGTTATCGTACTTGGCGACTTTAACAAAGGTAATCTCAGCCATGAACTCCCCAAATACATACAATTCATTAAATGCCCAACCAGAGAAGGGAACACTCTGGATCACTGCTACACTACAGTCAGTAGAGCCTACCACGCCGTCCCCCGAGCAGCACTAGGACAGTCTGACCATTCCTGCATACAGGCAGAAACTAAAACTCTGTAAACCTGCTGTGAGGACATCTAAACAGTGGACCAGTGAGGCTGTGGAAGATTTGCGGGCGTGCTTAGACTGTACTGACTGGGATATGTTCACGACTGCTACCAATAGTCTGGATCAACTCACAGAGGCTGTGACGTCCTACATCAGCTTCTGTGAAGACTGCTGTATCCCAACACGTACCAGGGTGAACTTTAACAACAATAAGCCCTGGTTCTCAGCAAAGCTCAGAAGGTTGAGGTTGGAGGAAGAAGCGTTTAGGAGTGGAGATAGATACAGATTCAAGGAGTCGAAGAACAGGTTTAGCAAAGCGGTGAGAGAGACTAAACTACTGTACTCAGAGAGACTAAAACACCAGTTCTCTACTAAGGACGCTGCTTCTGTCTGGAGAGGGCTCAGGCAGATCACCAACTACAAACCCAGAGCCCCCCACACCACTAATGACTCCCGCCTAGCCAACGACCTGAACGAGTTCTACTGTAGGTTTGAAAGACAATTGAACTGTCCTGAACCACCCCTTCCCACCCAAGAGGCCCCATCCCCCACCCATACTACAGAGACGACTCTCTCCTTTCAGGAGGGAGAAGTTAATAGACTTTTCAAGAGGCAGAATCCACGCAAAGCAGCCGGGCCGGACTCTGTCTCTCCAGCCACCCTCAGGCACTGCGCTGACCAGCTGTCTCCGGTGTTCACCAACATCTTTAACACCTCCCTGGATACATGCCATGTACCAGCCTGTCTCAAGTCCTCCACCATCATCCCTGTGCCCAAAAAACTAAGGCCAACAGGACTAAATTATTACAGACCGGTCGCCCTTACATCTGTGGTAATGAAGTCTTTTGAGCGCCTGGTCCTGGCACACCTCAAAGCCATCACAGACCCTCTCCTGGACCCCCTTCAGTTTGCCTACAGAGCCAACAGGTCTGTGGACGACGCAGTTAACATGGCCCTCCACTTCACCCTACAGCATCTGGACGCCCCAGCATCCTACGCCAGGATCCTGTTTGTGGACTTCAGCTCTGCCTTCAACACCATCATCCCTGCCCTGCTTCAGGACAAGCTCTTCCAGCTGAACGTGCCCTACACCACCTGTAAATGGATCACAGACTTCCTGTCTGACAGGAAGCAGTGCGTTAAGCTGGGAACACAAGTCTCTGACTCTAGGTCCACCAGCACTGGAACTCCTCAGGGCTGCGTCCTTTCCCCACTGCTCTTCTCCCTGTATACCAACAGCTGCACCTCCAATCATCTGTCCGTCAAACTCTTGAAGTTTGCGGACGACACCACCCTCATTGGGCTGATCTCTGGTGGGGATGAGTCTGACTATAGGTGGGAAGCTGACAACCTGGTGACCTGGTGTAGCCAGAACAACTTAGAGCTAAATGCTCTAAAGACAGTTGAGATGGTTGTGGACTTCAGGAAGAATACAGCCCCACTTACCCCCATCACCCTGTTAGACTCCCCAGTCAAAATTGTAGAGTCCTTCCGCTTCCTGGGCACTATTCTCTCCCGGGACCTCAAGTGGGAACTGAACATCAGCTCCCTCACCAAGAGAGCTCAACAGAGGATGTACTTTCTACGGCAGCTGAAGAAATTCAACCTGCCAAAGACAATGATGGTGCAATTCTATACAGCGATCATTGAATCCATCCTCACCTCCTCCAGAACCGTCTGGTACGCTGCTGCCACTGCCAAGGACAAGAGCAGACTGCAGCGTTATCATCCACACTGCTGAGAAGGTAATTGCCTGCAATCTACCAACCCTCGAGGACCTGCACACGACAAGGACCATGAGGCGAGCGAGGAAGATTATGGCCGATTCCTCCCACCCTGGACACTCTCTGTTTCAGCTACTCCCCTCCGGCAGAAGGCTTCGGTCCATCAGGACCAAAACCTCACGCCATAAAAACAGTTTCTTCCCATCTGCTGCTGGCCTGTTAAACAAGGCCAAGGGCTTACACTGATTTTAACATTTTATCTACATAATGACACCTTGCCGATATTAACTATGTTAACCTATTTGTATTTTTTATTTTTAAATTATATCTTGAAGCTATTTTATATTCGATATTTATTCAATTTTATATACTTCAGCCCCTTGGTGTTAGACTTTTAACCCTTATTATTATAGTAAGACTTGTTTAAAACTTATTTAAGATTTTAGATTCCTATATGTTGAATGTATGCACCATCCTGCCAAAGTAAATTCCGTGTCGGTGTGAACTTTCATGGCGAATAAAACCCTTTCTGATTCTGATTCTGACAATACCCATTATCAGGGTCAGGATTGAATCCACGACCTCCTGTATACCAGGCGAGGGAGTTAACGTCTACCAGGCCACCGAGGTTTTACACTTTGTTTAACTTATCCCTTAACTTACTGAATAGAAGTGGCAGATCGACCTGCATCCACCGTTATTCCATATTCCAGAAATCTGGGAAATCGACGCCCGAATACAGTGTGGAGTTGGAGCCGTTCGGGTCTTACAAGATCTGCCATATTCTCCTCTGTGTTCAAATAATTGAACGATTGTTTCTAAATAAATGTCAACTACCGTATTTTACCGCATATAACCCGCGGGGTATACCACTTTTTACAAACAAAACGAGACCCTGCGAGGTATATGAAGGTGCGGGCTATCCCAAAAATATTTTACACGTGTGTCATGACTCGTTTAATTTTTTTTCATGGTAGGATTATCCACTATGCAACACTTACCTTTGACTAAAGCACTGGTGAATAAACCACTCACACTAAAATTGCACGTTATCACGTTTTAAATGAATTGTTTGTACAATTAAACGACAATGTTTGAAGTGCGCGCACTGTTTACCGGCGACGGGAGAGCTGGGGGGAGAGAGAGGTGGGGGTTGGGGGGTGGGGCAGCTGGGGGGAGAGAGAGGTGGGGGTTGGGGGGTGGGGCAGCTGGGGGGAGAGAGAGGTGGGGGGGGGTTGGGGGCGAGGCGACGGAGTTACCGTAGTGCTGCTATTAGTTGCGCAGTGCGCAATCCACCAGTGCTTAACCTGTACTTATCTACCAGTGATGTGTTACTTATTTATTGGATATTTACTTTTGTTACTTATTTACTGTTTTAAGTTCACTCGTTTCCGGTTAATTTATTTGTGCACGTTATGCTTTTAATGTTAACAATTGATAGTGGAATGTATTACAAATGTAAACTTCGTATGAATATGATGGAATTAAGCTGTGGTAACGACGTAAAATATATGAATGCATGCGGGGTATATGGAGGTGCGGGCTATCTGAAATTTCATAATAAAGGTTTTTGGGTTAGATCGCGTTTATTTATAAATGTGTCGTAACCCTCCACCACCCGACACGGCCAATCAGCAAAAAAGTGTCACGTTGACAAAAGACAAATAATTCACTACTTTAGCCCACCGGTGTGTTGAAGAGTGAATCCACAACATTTACAGTTTGAGTACGACGTTTCGCTGGTAAATACATCCAGCATCATCGGGCAATTCGCCAGAATGGTAAAGCCCTCGCTTGCTCCCGGTTTTATATAGAGCAGCAGGGTGACGTCATCACTTAACTCATATCAGGTGCATTGATTAGAGGCGGAGGGGGGGTATTGTAATTATATAATCGATTAGTAATCAGTCATTGGTTATGATTAGTAACTCAGTCATTGGTTATGATTAGTAACTCATTACTAATCATAACCAATGACTGATTACTAATCGATTATATAATTACAATACCCCCCCCCCTCCGCCTCTAATCACTGCACCTGATATGAGTTAAGTGATGACGTCACCCTGCTGCTCTATATTAAACCGGGAGCAAGCGAGGGCTTTACCATTCTGGCGAATTGCCCGATGATGCTGGATGTATTTACCAGCGAAACGTCGTACTCAAACTGTAAATGTTGTGGATTCACTCTTCAACACACAGGTGGGCTAAAGTAGTGAATTATTTGTCTTTTGTCAACGTGACACTTTTTTTGCTGATTGGCTGTGTCGGGTGGTGGAGGGTTACGACACATTTATAAATGAACGCGATCTAACCCAAAAACCTTTATTATGAATAATATTGGTCGCGAAAGCCTACGTGTTAAACTATCTGAAATTTGTTTTACACAAAACGCTATTTTTGCGGGATATATGCGTCTGCGGGCTATATGCGGGAAAATATGGCATTCTTGCACGCTGCGGAGGTATTTCACAGGTTCATCATAAACTCCCCAAGCTTCTAATGTATTATTTCTGCAATGAAAATACTAAATAATTTTAAACAAAATACCGCTATTTGATATCAGGCAGTTACTTATGACCCACCCTCTTTAAATGTGTAGAGGTGTTACGGGAGGGTGACACGCGGTTGTATAACGGTGACCACAAACACGTCCGCTACGGCCACCACCCCTCAGTGAGGGACAGTATAAAAGGTGGGACCCGGGTAGCTGAGAGGCAGTTCGACTCAAGCAAGATGAAGAGCCAGTTGAAGAAAGAAGACCGACTAGCCAGACCCTGGAACTCCTTTGGCCCGCTGTCCTTCTGAGGGCCCGGGCAAAGCAAGCCAGGGTGTGTCACCAGAGCCACGAGGGCCGATGTCCTTCTGAGGGCCGGACTCGTGTGGCTGGTGATCGTGACCTGCTCCGAAGCTGGGCCCAGGTCAGACAGCCTCCTGAGAGAGGACCGGGATAGAGGGAACCAGGGAGCTAGCGTGGGCTAAAGCTTGGGGAACGTTCCCTCTGTAGAGTACGGGCGAAGAGGCCGTTACCTCTTCAAGTATCAGATTCGCCACTGTAATCAAAGCGTCTGTAATGAATACGTGTTGCCTCAAGTGAATAGTCTCCGACGTCAATAAGGCCACTACATATGTGTAGGGGACTGTACAGAAAATTAATTACACACACACACGCGTTGAGATGATTGGGAACATGTATCCGTAGAGGATCGGATAGAGAATCATTAAAGATACTTGCGTTGAGATAATTGAGAACAGACGGCTGTAGGGGAGTGTATAGATAATTAATTAATGCACTCGTATTGATATGATTGGGAACAGGTGGCCTTAGGGTACTGTATAGAGAATTAATGAAACACAAACGTTGAGATGATTGGGAACAGGCGGCCGTAGGGTACTGTATAGTGGATAGTGAAATGTACAAATTGAGATAATTAAAGACCGGAGGCACACTCAGGGTAGAGGGCACTGTCCAATTAAGGGCCTGCCGAGAGGATATATAAATCGGAGCTCGGGCCACAGGTCGCTTGCCTGGGACCAGGAACTACAAGGGTAGAAGGCATCGGGGCTGACTGTGGACGCCGCGATGTATCTACGTAATTATTATGAAAATAAGGACTTAACCTTTTTCTAAATGGATGTCTCAAAGGAGCTTCTTTACAAATGTGTCATTAAACCCAGCACCACCTGACACAGCAAATCAGTAAGGGGGGGGGGGGTTGTGTCGCGTAAACACAAAACGTGATGATCTAGTTGACTTTCAGCACGAACTGGTTGCTGTGTGTGTTGGAGAGTTAAACCGACAACAAACATGACCACATTGGAGTTACCGTGACATATCGCTTGGTGTGATTACAACAGCAACGAGCAGCAACCAGCAGCCTTATCAGGTGATTAGCCAGAATGGTGGACCGCTTCGGGCTTAAATAGAGGAGGGATAAATGTGATGTCATCAATTGTGAGCCTTCCAGGTTCAAAGGCTAGAGAGGGGGGCGAGTCGTAATGTAGTTTTATAAATTACAATGGACATCTGTTATTAGTTGCGTTATTCATAATTAAAGATGAAGCACATTGATTGCTGCGACACGTGCGATATGTAATGTCCATGAGAGTCATATGTTTTGCAAAAAAAATAATTTCTCGTGTCATTGAATTTTCTTACCAAATCTGACAACGAAAGTATACAGTCCCTGCCCTCCTATAAGGCCGCGGCAGTAGTAGTAAGTTATGTTCCTGAAGAACACTGCATTATGGAAAAATCATATAATTATAGTGGGTAAAGCAATGGTCCATAATAGCACGTGAGATGATGTTGCGTAATGCAGGGCCTGAACAAAGACTGGAGGTGAGTGTAGGGTAGCAGCGGCCTAGAAGCATCATCCAGCAGCATCCCAATGCCTTGTCTAATGATGATGCTACGCCAAGGCAGTCTTTACAACCTCCACTTGTACTCACGTGACCTAGTTGCCTTCGCTCGATTGCATTATAATATATAATTATAGGGTGTAAAGCACAATCCCTGATTATGCATCATCTCGCGCGCTACGGAGGGCCTGAACAAAGACTGGATGCGCGTGTAGGGTCGTGTCCCAATACCTGCTCGTGTGATTATAATGGTGCTACGCCCAGGCAGCCGCACGACCGCCAATTCCTACTCGCCGCTGTGATATAGAGTTCCCTTAACTTGATCGCGTTACTATATCAAATTCGCACCCAGGTTATTAAAAAAAAACGCATTACAGAATACGTTCAGCGCGTTGCATGTACAATTCGCGTTCGTGAAAGCACGTGGCGTTAGAGGAGAACAGACCGTATCTGCATACAGCTTTAATGCCCAGAGATATTACCAGTTAAATGAGTGCTTTAAATAAAAATAATTCAAGAGGGGGAATGAGTGGAGAGGTGGTTATGTGACGGCAGGACAAGACAACCCTCCACAACGTAGATAGATTCAACAACACTGTGCCCATGCAAACGCGCATATGCAGGATTGCTTGCACATTAAAAATAAAAACCTCTCAGCCTAAACCTCGCAGTCTGGGGTCACCGCGGTGGCGAGATGATTGGGGGGGGGGTGAGGGGTGCAGGTGATACTTTTGAACCCAGGAACGTGGAAATATTTTTCCCACCAGTTCTGTTATTTGTCGAACGCTGTTCTGCCCCAACGTGTACGGCGAGGTCTGCCCCGTATTTGTTCATTCTCATGGTGGAGAGCGAAACGCTTTGTGCTCACGTCACTCCTGGCTGAAGATTATCCACGACAGAGAAAAACTCGAGAGAGTGTTCGGCCTACTCATCCTATAGGTGTGTAGTTACATAGAATTGGTCACTTAGCAGAATAGCGCTTGTTGCTTGCAGGAAAAGTGATCTGCAGTTATAGCAGTCCTGACTGACAGCGGGTCACGTGATACACCAGAGAGAAGGATGTAGGGGAATGGTTACAGAAGGGGCACTTGAGGGAAGCGGGAACCCGCTAGTAGGTTTTTGAAAGGGGGCATGGCCAGGCCGGAGCCACGCTGGGAGGATAAAAGGGGACCCCGAGCAGGAGCTCGGGGCTGTCGTTTGTAGTGGAATCCCGGCATGCTGCTGGAGTCTTTGTCTACGTCTTCACCATCTCGGCGTCGTCAGTCAGGCAGTCTGCCAGCTGTCCTGACTGTGAGCTGTAGTTACTTTGTGTGGACTGTTAAAGCTGTTAATAAACAGAGTGCCTCCTACTCTTAGTGTCTCTGACCCATTCACTACAGGTGTACCGATACTTCACCCCCCTCCACCAACAAACATTACGTGCCAAATCAACAAACTGCGGTATACCCATTTATACTGCCGAGGGGATAGATGAGGTGGGGGGAGGTGAGGTGGGGGATGGATTCACGAAACTTAAACCATTATTTGAAACCTGCCTGCGCCAGGATTTTTTTTATCATGCATGCATATTGAACTTTTTTAACATAGAACATAAACAACATGCTAATTAGAGGTGCAGGTGAAGGACAACAAACTAAACACAACAACAATCAGTTCCTAAGAAATCAGTTTTAAATTTAGATCACTTAGAAGCGCATAGCTCCCAGTGGCTTCCAAATATTAGGAGGAGTGTTCCAGACGACCGATGGAGCACATCTGAAAGTGCCACACGATGATGCGGTGACCGTTTTTTTTTCAACGAGGTCCTCGGTCAATTTAGCACCAGCCCTTTCTGCCATACAATATATAAAGTGGAGGGAGAGGCCAATAGATGTATGTTAAGTGTTTTAAATGCATAATCAAATCCAGTTTACAGATTAGTTGACTCCTTTTACTGAATTTCAACCTTAATTTACAATGTTAAAAAGGTATTCACCTACATCAAGTCTTAATTGTTGCAGAAGATATTTGAGAAAAGTGAGTCAGTGATAGAGGGTTCGTTTAAAATGTCAATAATGCGGAAAAGTAAAAAGGTGTGCTGGAAAAGTGTCAAGGTCATACAATTGCATGCAAATTCAGGATTTTGGCCGCGAGCTTTTATGCAGTGGTAAGCACACTGACATCTAAACCGCAGTCACCTGACTTCGATTCCCAGCCAGGGATAACTTGCTGTTAAGTCAATAAATTTATATTTTTGTCAGGTAAGGCCCACAGATATATGGAGTTATTTTTCAATAGCGACCTGGCTATCACAAATCATAGCTCAACAAAGTGGCTTATCATCACGGGGACATTTATAGCAGCCAAATACTCAAAATGCGTAATCTTGATTCCAAATGTGGATGGGAAAACAGAGGACCCAGAGAAAAATCCCCGTGACCACGGGGAGAGAGACATGCAAACTCCAAATATGCAACAGGCGTCAGGGTCGGGATCGAATCCACAACCTCCTGTATACCAGGTGAGATAGTTAACATCTCACTAGCCACCGTGTCCGCAACGTGATGGAAAGTGTCGAGCCAGATCATTTCTTGCATGCACACACGCACGCACGCACGTGAGAACGAGGAAGTTCACACAAACAAAATATATTACACCCCAGGCAAACACCACATTTCATCGTTACATACAAGACAGGCTCCTGCCTAGTCCTCATGTATACAATGGTATAAACACCAATGGCAAAAAAAGCACGCTCCGTCAATGGTATTCTCCCCCTATCAAAATATAAATCATTGTCAGCCAGCAGCAAGTCACCGCTGAAAAAAATGCCTCTGCAAATAGCACTCTAATCTACCCCTAGATCACCCAGCACCTGCCACGCACGGCATGACTTCTATGCTCCGTTTCCTTCAGTGGGGCCGTCCTCTTGGATGTATTTGTGGTACCGCCACGGCGGAGCAGCTCCGTCGGGGGCCGTAACCACCATCGTGACACCGCCACCGGGGAGTGACGGCACCGACGCGGTGCGCCCCCACTCCGCCCCCCCCCCCCCCACACATGAATACACACACCCCACGTAGGGCCGGGAGGGAAGGTCACCTGGCCGACGGGTTTTTATCCAGAAGCCCCTAATGGGATCAAGCTTCATGGTTTCCCGTGGCCGGGAAATTGGGTGATCTACCCCAGAGGCTGACACGCACCACAGCGCCGTGACCTGACAGTACAGTTGCGTGGTCACGGCGGAGGCCGTTGAGCCACCGCGAGTGAAACCGTCTAGATAACAAAGGAACACGAAAGTAACTCAGCCTCTGAATGGACAGGGCGGCACAGAGGGTGGGAACGGCGGTATGCCTTTGTCATAAGTAATATTACAGATCAGAATGTGAAAGAGCCGAAAGTAACTCAGCCTCTGAATGAACAGGATGGGCACGGGTGCGGAAGCATCTGAATGCCTTTTGTTCTAGGTAAGGTCACGGATCCGAATGTGAAAGAGATGGGAATAATTCGACCTCCGATTGCAAAAAGGGGCACGGGTAGACAAACGAAAGGACCACGAACAGCCTTTGCGATCGGGTGTATAAAATACGGGGGCTTAGTGTAGCAAAGGGGAGTCCTTCTTCAAAATCATCACGGTCCACGGAGCATTGGGGCCGGCCGTTCGGATCGTCCGCGTGACGAATTTCAGCGCAGCCAGGCACGATCTTCTGCGGAGACGACTTGCAGCATCGCCTTCCCACCACTTCCAGCGCAGCAGAATGGACATAGGCGGAAGTGAAGGAGAGGTGAGTTGGAGCTATTTAATCGAGGATAGAGAGCGGAGCGGTAGGCAGGGTAAATTGAGCCTAGGATCCCCGTAGGATAGGCTAAGAGGGCCGGCTCACTCGCACAGACACACGTAGTTAGCGGGTTACTCTCGGTAACTAAAATCACTAGTAGGAGGATAATCGGTGTCGTGTGGTGTCTGGGAGTGTGGCGTCGGGTGATCGCGTGCGCGCACGGTTGTCTACATCAAGCCGGAGCGCTTAGTGTGCGCATGCCTACGCGGCTGTCCACGGGGTGCTGCTGGTGTTCGCGTACCCGTACGATCGTCTACAGCAGTGCTTAGCGCTCGCGCGCCTGTATGACTGTGTTGCGGTCGCGCACCTGCGCGCTTGTCTAATAGCGAGGTAGCGAGCTAAGCGCCTGGTGCACACGTAATCGCGCGGTTGTCTAAAGCTATTTCCAGAGCGCGTGGAGCGTGTGAGTGAGGGAATCACGCGTAGGCGTGCCGCACCTGTTTGTTTACGGGCGAGACGGGGTTTTACTTTGCGAGCGCGCTCATCGCGGTTCGCCGCCCCTGAACAGCAAAGCGCGCCGCAAGCGTAAAAGCAGACCACTGCACCAATTGAAACATGCCGACGCGGGCAGCCGCAAAGTCGGGAGCGCAAGGGGGCGAAGAATTGGGGGTCGGTAGCCCGGACCCCACAGAGCAGCCGGGGGGTAGTGGGACGAGTGTTACGGGGGAGTCAGAGAGGAATGGCCCCGACAATTCGGTGAACTATGTATGTGTGTATGTATGTATGTCTTTGTATATATGTGGCGAGCAGTGGCGCATTGGTTAGCTGTTGTGCTATGAACCCGGCGACCAGAGTAGGTGGCCAGCACCACGTCAGTTTATTTCGCCGCTGGTATTGGTGGCCGTGAGCGGGTATTGAACTCTCCCGGATTCAGAGTGCAGTGTAGCGCTAACCACTCCACTACACACACATAAACAATCACACACACACTCATTCACTCTCATACCACATTCCCTCGCTCTGATAAACGGGAGAACGTACAAAACTGTATACACTGAAAGGCGCCTTGGAGAATTGAAGTTAGACCCCTCCTTGCTGTAAGGCACAAGGAAGTTCAATAATTTGAAGTTTTCGTGACTGCAATGATCCAAATTCTTTGGTTCTTTCGGTAAAGTCATGTAAGTGGAAAAAATAATAAAATAAATTAAATCATGACGTTTCGATTGCAACACGAGCAAGCATCATCAGGTGTGACAACCACAGCAAGAAATCAACAAGGTATGAAAAATAAGAATAGCTTTCAAAGACAATGGCATATACTATCAGAGCATGTTTGTTTGCATGTTCACCACAAGTACGATCTGTGGTTAATGCAGCACTTGATTCCTTGCAAAAGGTGCCATCTATTTGGTGAATGAACATCTTAACGGCTTTTGTTGTATCAGGGCATCGGCTTTTGTGATGAATGGGCCCCGTGGGTTATTAGGGAGCGCTCTCGCCAGTAATATCTGGTGAATACTGATAGATACGGAGAGCCCCAGTGACCTTGGAAGATTGCACCGCAGGTGCTGTCGTAATCGGGCGAAACAACATTTGGGAGGATCGGGCATTGCGGTCGCAGGATTCAGTTTTATACTGATCGTATAGAGCCCACGGCACCAAACTCGACCAGAATATATCGTTTGATCACCACCACGTACAAAGTATAGTCACGTCCTGCACATTTTCACATCAGGGCTCGACGACATAGCCCATATATGGTGGCGTGTATGGCGCAGCATGGACAAGGTTCGATTATTACAACTCGCTACTCCAACGGGACGTCGAGCAAAAAACTTTACAAAGCTGCAGTGTGTACAAAATGCTCTGGCACGTGGTCGTGGCGGGTGCTGCGAGATCCGGCCTACGTGTCCGTCCAGTGCTCGCCGAGCTGCATTGGCTTCCGCGTGCCGAACGAATACGTTATGAGGTCGCACTCATTGCACACAAAGTGCTTGCCACAAATTAACCACAATACCTTGCTGATCTCGTCAAGGAGTATAAACCATCACGCGAGTTCCCTTCATCCTCGCAGCAGCGTTTGACTAACCATGGAACAAAGATGGGTCACTGCACTGCATGCTTTCACATGCGCTTCTACTGCGATCTGGAATGCTCTTCCTTCCGATATTAGGAACAAACTGGAGCTATGCGTTTTTGCATTAGATTGAAAACTAATTTATTTACAACTGCTTTTTTTGTTTAGTTTGTTGTCCTTCACCAACACCTCCGATTAGCACGGTTGGCTACGTACGTACGTTTAAACTTCTTTTGAACTCTAAATAGCCAACCGTGCTATTGGGAGGTGCAGGGGAAGGGCAACCAACTTATTTTAAAGAAGTTCAACATACATGCATGCAATAAGTGCTCACACTTTTTATATTTTATTTCTACAGCTGCTTTCTCGTGATATTTTGGGAGCAATGATTTTGGAGTGCAAAAAAAACCCTCGACTTGCTCAGCATGGTTGGATGCCTGTGTCACTTTTAAAATCACAAATAAGTTTATGTTTTGAAAACGTCTTAACAGAGACAACCGCACAATTATTCAACAGCCAATCTTAATTAACTGCTGGATGACGGCATCTCCAAGCCGGCTGCCTATCTCTGGTGATTTTGCGTTACAATAATCCACCGAGCGCCTGAACATACTCAGATCATGTCGCTCCACTTGGTGAACGTGTTCCATCCCTTGGCTGCCACTCCATTGTCCTCGACCATCCCCCATCACTCCTTTAAAACCACGACTTGTCCTGGCCAAGCCCACTTGATTTTCTAAGCAAAGAATGACTAGAAATTGCGCATTTAAGCGTGAAGAGATGCATTGCTTGCAATTGCACCGAGACCCAGAAAGAGGCACGTGCGTGGATTAGAGAACAGACTGCAGGTTGGAGACATGAGGACACAAGTGGCCTTGAGCAGCAACAGAGACGGTCGAGAAAAACCGAGTGGCAGCCAAGGAACGAACTTGTCTGTGAGGTGTGTACACAGAGCAGACGGAGTGATGAGATCTGCTCAAGTGCAGGGTGGATTGTTGCATCACATGACCGGGAGAGGTGGCGGTGTTTTGATGAAGCGTTCGTCTGACAGTCTTTAGACCTCCGCGGGTGATGACAAGAGATTGTTAAATGTCTCTTTTTTTGTATTTTAGCTGGCGCTACAACGGGCACTGGATATTCATGCACCAGTAAACAGAACTGCCAGAATACCGCTGTGAACAAGGCCTATCTCGAAGGTCAAATGCAGCTCCTGGGTTTATTAAGCGCAACAGCAGGAAACATGGTGTGCTGCACAGTGGACAACTGCAATCGCGCTGGGGCCGCTGCTGCGCCTCACAGGGTTGTGGTCTCAATGTCATCGTCACCCCATCTCTTTTGCCCCATCTCACTCCTCCTCTCACGCGTCTTTGCCTAAATCCTAGGGATTGCAGGGAGCAGAAACGGGAGGTGAAATGTAAGAAAAGACGTAAATTTAAGAATACGTTTTACCCTACGTAGCAATAAAACAGGTGTTAAGATGTTAAAAGATCAAACTAAAACTTTTAGCAAGGAATTAGTTCTGTATTAACCACATCTACTTGTGGTGAACATGCAAAAAAGAAACATTACATGCTCTGATACTCTGATAGTATATGATGCATTGTCTTTGAAACTGATTGGTCCACACCAGAGTCAAATTTATTTAGAGCCTAGTCTCAAACAGTGTTGGATCAGAGGACGCCAAAAGGCGCTCACAAAGACAATGCCACTGTCAGAACTATCAGAGCTTTGGGTGAGCAGCATCTTGTCTCCGATCTCGTCTCTCATCTTGTCTCCGTCTTGTCTCCCATTTTTTCTTCCATCTGATATCCGTCTTGTCTCCAGTCTCGTTTCCCATCTCATATCTGTCTTGTCTCCCATCTAATTTCCCGTCTTGTCTACCGTCTCTTCTCCCAAGTAACCCATCGTGCGTCCCAGGTTACGTGGTGTCCCCAGCCTCCAGTGAGGAGGCGAAGAGGTTCAGTCCTCGCACAGTAACCCACACTGTACACAGATACTGTACTATACAGTGTTGCACACTACATCAATTGATTTCGTTCCCTGCACTTCTTGTACAAGCTATATCCAACAATGTAACATTTCATGTTTTACATTCAGAATACTTCAAGTTTAATGTGTTGAGGTTGATGTAGGGGAACATAATACAACGGTGGGGGGAGTGTCGTATCCTGGCTTTCCCAATTGAGTTTGCGGATCACGCATTTTTCCGTTCGTGGCTATTTCCCCCCCAAAAACAATGTAACCCCGAGCCACGATGGGCAAATGGTTTACTGTGTACATGTGTTGTGGAGTAAATGATGACTCGGAGGCAAATCTTCATGTTAGGGCTTGCGCCAGTTTCTTTAAGGGCTTACGCCAGTTGCTTTATTAAAGACCTCTCTTTGCACACGACTCCGTGTACTGTACACTCACTGCCTACACTCCACACCCCAGAGAAAAGGTACTGGGGATTCCCTAGCACACCCGTAGGCTACCCTAGCCTGGTGCCAATTTCCCCCTACCCTGGGATCCCATCGCTCCTCCAGGGGAAAAGTACTGGAGAAGTCCCTAGCACCCACAGGCTACCCTAGCCTGGTGTCAATTTCCGTATACCCTGGGTCCCGACTGTGCAATACACGTTCCCGGATTCTCCAGATGACCCTGAACCCGTGACGGGTTCCGGCTTAAATCCCCCAGGGGGACATGACGTCACCGTCCCGCCCCCTGTGCATAACGTCACCATCCGTGACGTCATCATACCAGAGGGCAAGCGTGACATGACGTCACTAACTCCTACACTACATCACCCCCCCCTGTGAAAAAAAAACAGCCGACCCGGCTGCAACCATTACAAGAGCAGACCCCGGCAAACCCGAATGGGAAGACAACTCCCCACACGGGACACTGGAACGTGTCCAACGAAGGCAGGGGACGAAGAAACGGCCCGTCTGGCCATCACCGTATCCGCACGCCCCGCGAGCGTGTGCGTGATGCCGGCCGGCTCTTCCGTGCCGCGTCGGCGTCAGAATCGGCGGTGTGCTGGCAGGTGTCCAGTCCGCCGGCCAACCCGCCAGGTGAGGCGCCACTGGTGGAATTACTGTCGGGGCTTCTGCAGGCGCACACAAAGGCACGGCATCGCTTGCGCCATCACAATTCGTGCGGCCCGGCTTGGCGGGCACAACAAACACCCGGCTCCTGAGTAGTGGAGATGAGGGGATTCCAACCAGCGCGAGAGAGGAGAAGAACAAAATAACACATTCAAACGCGTTGGATGCACAATCAACACCGCGATGAACCCAAATACAGTAGAACCTCGGAGATGGAATGCACCAGAACCCGAACACGTTGGTGTTGGAACAAATCAGTGTTGGAATGGCCGTCTGGAACGAATCAAGTTTGATCTCCGGGGTACCACTGTACGTTCACCTTCACCCACACAACATGGGTGGCAGGGTTCCCCGACCCCCAGCCACCATTCCATCTACTAGATGGTGATAGAGCGAAGACGGAAGAACCATCTAGAGCTCACTTACTGCACGACATGCACCCTAACACGGAGGGATACAGTCTCAACGGAACCGGACAACGCCCGAACACCACGAATCACCAGCCCTCTCTTGCAAGCCCACTAGGCTATCCACACCACGGAGTGTTTCAATCTCCGGGCGGCCAGGTCAAGCCGTCAGCCATAGCATGACGGGACCACAACTGATATGTTAGGCACGCAACACCCCCTGGACCCTCCTGGTCAGGATCTGCGCCCCAAGAAATTTGACAGCTAGCACCACAATTCCAACCACCGGCAGCATGTCATCATCTTAATTTAAATGCTTCGTACCAATGACGACAGAGCCACAAACCAAGGCAATCATCCCCCGCACAATTGCAATCTCACACGCTCACAACACATGCAATTTGAACCTTGCATTTCAAAATCCCCCTCAACATTTACCATGGGACTCAGGCATTCCAGTTTGAGGAGCAAAAAAATAATAATTCACAAAACGCCCAATAATCGCCGAATGGGGTAATACAGTATATGCAGTCTATGCAGTCTGCATACAGCCAACAATCTCGAGTAATGTTCCATACAGTCTATACACTGGTAACAATCACAGCACAGCTAATCATTAACAATGATGAACAGTTTTCCACAGTCACACGTTGACAACACTCACAAGCGAAGCTCCATACTGTGTACCCAAAAATAATCGCGACTCTGCAATGGCAACCAACAAGTGTTAACAAATCATTAACCCGGCAATCCACTGGATCTTAACGGATCCCGATACTCCCCACCTAGCCGAATTAATCATTAACTGGCTCCTTGAAATATCAATCCCGACGCCGTAATGAACCAATAATGTAACACGTGGACACCTGACATGAACGTCACGGATAGACGCAAGTTATTAAGAGCAATCTGACGCCCCGCATCCCGGCGGGAAACCAATAAAAAAAATAACATGAACTCACAATCCGGCGCACGCAAGATGGATGAGGTGTCAACAGGGGCCGGTGTGTGTCTTGTCACGCCTCGCCTGACAAGCCGTGACGAGCGGAGGATAGCAGATTGGAGTGCTGGGATGCCCCAAAGAATCTTGCATGCCGACCACGGACTCCTCTTGCGACTGTAGCCACCACCCACGCTTGAGCAGAAGTCGGGGCGCCGCTCGAACATGTGGAGCTCCGCCTCCACAGATGTTGACGTCCGCGGGAACGGCGTTTTGGAGGGAACAGCGTCCCACCGCAGCCCCCGCATGCCCTCCAGGCCTCCTCCGCCAGCCCCCCCGCAGCAACGATGGCGTCCTCTCCTCGCCGCTCCTTCCCGCGCAGCAGCTGCTTCAGCAGCAGGCCGCGCACCATGTGGCACCTCCAAAATGGCCGCTCCCGACCGCCTCTTCGCCGCGATGGTCAAGATGGCGGCGGCCTGCCACGTGGTCGTTGGAGGAGGATCTGTAATGGTGGCCGTCTCCCCTGCGCGCCCGATGTCCTCCACTGGTGCTGTCGACACACCAGCCGTGGCCGCAATAACTGGGGCCACAGAGCCCGGGGTCGTCCTGTCCCGGGTCGCCGCCTCTGCATCGCAACAGGTGGGTTCCGCTTTTTCAAGAGCATCGCCTTGAAAAAGTCCACTTCTGATGCCAGTTGTTGTGGAGTAAATGATGACTCGGAGGCAGATCTTTGTGTAAGGGCTTGCGCCAGTTTTTTTAAGGGCTTTATTAAAGTCCTCTCTTTGCACACGACTCGGTGTACTGCACACTCACTGCCTACACCCCACACCCCAGGGGAAAGGTACTGGGGATTCCCTAGCACACCCGCAGGCTACCCTAGCCTGGTGCCAATTTCCCCCTACCCCGGAGTCCCATCGCTCCCCAAGGGGAAGGGTACTGGGGATTCCCTAGCACACCCGCAGGCTACCCTAGCCTGGTCCTAATTTCCCCCTACCCTGGGGTCCCATCGCTCCCCAAGGGGAAGGGTACTGGGGAGGTCCCTAGCACCCGCAGGCTACCCTAGCCTGGTGCCAATTTCCCCCTACCCTGGGTCCCGACTGTGCAGTACACGTTCCCGGATTCTCCAGGCGACCCTGAACCCATGACGGATTCTGGCTTAAATCCCCCAGGGGGACGTGACGTCACCGTCCCGCCCCCTGTGCATGACGTCACCATCCGTGACGTCATGCGTGACATGACGTCACTAACTCCTACTCTACACATGTCAAATATAACGTACTAGCCTTTTGCCCATCCAAGGAAGGGTGTATTTTAGTAAATCTGAAACTTGCAAGCGCTAAGCAGACCGTGACGTGATATTGCATCAATTAGTGTGCAATTTGTAAGGCCGCTGTGACACAGATTTATTTAATTTAAAGGTTATAATCCCTTGTTCATTATGATGTCCATTTTACTTTTATGTCTCAATAGCGTTACGGAGATCGCGTGATGCGAGGGTTCTGTGTTTGTAGTTAGGGTTGTAAGTTGATGCTGGGGAGGGGTGTGGTGGCTCCTCGCCCCCCCATGTGGAGTGATGTCACCCACTAATTATTATTAATCGCGGGGAGGGTGTCCATTTGGAAGATGTCACCACTTCATGATTATTAATGAGGGTCGCTGGCCGACGTGGAGTGACGTCTCGTGCGGGACAAACATTCTTGGCTCATTACAGTAGCAAATACAGGTCACAACATCCTCCGCATTATAACACACCCCACCCTCCTATCTGTATTTCACAATCAAAGTTGGGGTGCGTCATATAATCCAGTGGAGATTTGTACATCTTCGCGTTGGGCAGAAGTTTGGCATGCGTCTTCGTGTCTGGAGTCGTTTATAATCTGATACATATATTAAGGATGCAGGTAATAGTGTACCCATTAAATGGCAGCATAGTTGAGACAATTAAATTCACAGAACTGTCACAGCCCTTTCATCAATACAGTTCTGGATGAGGACCTCACGACCCCATAGGGTGGCGAGATGTTAACTCCCTCGCCTGGTATGCAGTGGGTCGTAAGTTCGATCATCACCATGATGCCTGCTGTATATTTGGAGTTTGCATCTCTCTCTCTCCCCGTGGTCGCGTGGATTTTTTCCTCCACATTTAAAAACATTCGTTTAGATGATTTAGATCGTTTCGATTATTTTGCTGCTATAATTTTCCACGTGATAAGCCAATGCATTGAGCTATCATTTATGATTGTCAGGTACCTTCTGAGAATTCGCTATATAGCTCAGTTGACTTTACCTTATGAAATAAGATGGAAAAAAATAGTTTAGTTTTAGTTTGCATATGCATGCATTAAGGAGTTATTTACGCCAGTCTAATTGTTACGGGAGATCTTCGTTTGAATAAAGTGCATGATTAAAAATGTACTATGATTTGTCGATTATTTCTTAGTCTCAAGGGTGGCACAGTGGTAACCATTCACTGCATCCCACACTTAAGAAGTGTGTCCAACTTCAATCCTCGACCAGGAAGCCTTCTATGTGCAGTGTTGTTCTTCATGAGAGGTTGTTTGGGTTAGATTGCGTAAATATAAATCTGTCGTTCACCCACCACCACCCGACACAGCCAATTTGTAAGGTTTTTCACGTAAATAAAACGTGCCAATTAGTTATCGCTACAGCCCACCAGTGTGTTGGAGAGTAAACCCACAAAATGTACACAGGTGCGCTCAATTCACTAATTGACTCTTTTTTATGACAAACTTTAATTGGCTGTGTCAGGTGGTGGTGGGTTAACGACGCATTTATATTCGTGGATTCTAACCAAAAAACCTTTATTATGAATAATATTAGTCACGAAAGCCTACTACTACTACTTTGTGTTAAACTGGCGTTGTTCTGTAGATTGAGTGTGCGAGTTGGTGTACGGTGCATGTGAGAGTGTGAATGAGAGCATGAAAGTGTATAAGTGCTTTAGATGTGAGTATTTTCTACCCCCTGTTCTATATGGGTTTATTTGGAGTTGTCTGATTTCCCCTGAACACAAAAAATATTAAATCTAACTGGTTCATGAGGCTTCCTTTGCCAGTACCAAAATATAAGAATGGGTTTTTTTTCCCATTTTTTCTGGCAACAAAACTGAAACGTTTTTACAAAGAATCATGTCTTCATTAACCACAATACTTGTTAATGCAGACATGATTCCTTGTAAAAAGGTTTAAGTTTTGTTGCCAGAAAAAATGGGAAAAAAACCATTCTAATAATCTAACTGGTATTGGATAAAATATGGCATGAGAATTTTTATGTTTTATATTTTTATTATTTTATTGTTTACCTTCTACGTGACTTTACCGAAAGAACCAAGAATATAAAATATGGCAATTAAGAAAAAATACCTATGGTAATTTACTGAATTGGGATCACGCATGTTGTGGAGCCACATATAACAAGGCCCACACTCTATATACTCCTGTGTATCGAAACTCCGGCAGTTATGGACACCAGTCTGTGACTGCATTAACGTGTCAATTGTGGCCGTTATTCTGTTATATATGTCTTTCTCCATGTCACTCATTTAATTGTAGAGATACATTATGTTCTTATGCATGTTTAATTTTTTTACACCGTACGTAGCCCACCATCCTAATCGGTGGTGTGGTGGGGAAGGACAACAAACTGAACACGAAAAAGAAGTGAGTTTGTCAATCTAGATGATGATTTATAAGTGCATGGCTCCCAGTGGATTCCTAATATCGGAAGAGTGTTCCTGACGGCCGCAGAAGCCCACCTGAATGAGCCACACGATGCAGTGACCGTCTTTCATTCGACGGCTAGCCACAAGCAGGATGATTGGAGTTCGCATGATGGATTTATTGCTCCTTGAGACTAGCGAGGTACCATGGGTTCATTGGTGGCGACCACTTTGTGTGTGTGATGAGCACGACCATGTCGTGTATTCGTTCAGCAACCGGAAGCCAATGCAACTCAATTCGCTAGCGGGGTGGGTGAAGTCAGCCTTCTCGTTGTCCATCCTGTTACGTGACCGAAGTTTATAACGAAGTTCATAACTAATCACATCGCTAAGGAAACCATATGTAGCTGGTTGACCTCTGGGTTACAGCAGAAAGAACGAGCCTGGCAAGAGAGATCCTCCTCAGGGCCATGTCAGCAAAATGTTCAGGGCCTATCCCAAGTGAGGACAGATGTCCTCACTAAGATCCTTCAGCAAGAAAACATCAACATCCCGACTATCCATGAGACACGTGGAGGAAAGGAGCTCTCTATGATAGAACATTACAGGGTACATCCTCGCTGCTTCCAAGGGCCACGATAAACATGGTCTGACTACTTACATCGCGCATCACATCAATGATGCAATGGAAGTCATTCAGGCAGACAACGACTTCACAATTGGGACAAGAATCCCTGGAATAGCGAATACAACCCAGACCTGTGCTTTCTATCTAGAGACTAAGAATGGTACCCTCAGAGCACCGGACTCACAAGACAACTGCTCATAGGATAATGGCACAGCTTCTCGGCAATGCAAAAACAATCTCAAGTCTTAAACAAGAATGCACAGTGAAACAAGCCACAAAAGATACACTTTCCACCAGTGTTAAAAACTTTCCTCTGTCTGTCGCTGTACTTCTAGAAGAAATAGATGCCGCATGGTGGAAACAAAGCAGGTGAATCCACTGGAATAGATGGGATTTTCCTGGAATTCCTAAAACACCTTGGCAGCAAAGGAAGAAACCTGGCTGGCGAACTTAAAAAAAAATCATCGCCACCAGCAGGCTACTAAGACTTTGGAGAAAAGCAAAAGTGATTGCTCTCCTCAAGCCAGGAAAAGCTGAGAATGACCCACACATCTACAGGCCAATCTCTCTTGTTTGTACCGCCTACAAACTACTGGAGCGAGTACTGATATCCCAACTCTCTCCTCTCTGAGCAGGCAGGTTTTCAGCCACAAGGAAGCTGTTGTGACCAGGTCCTGACCTTGAGATCACATATAAACAGAAAACAGTAACTGCGAACTTTCGTTGTACGTTCAGTGAGGGAAAAAAGTATTTGATCCCCTGCTGATTTTGTACGTTTGCCCACTGACAAAGAAATGATCAGTCTATAATTTTAATGGTAGGTTTATTTGAACAGTGAGAGACAGAATAACAACAAAAAATCCAGAAAAACGCATGTCAAAAATGTTATAAATGCATTTGCATTTTAATGAGGGAAATAAATATTTGACCCCCTCTCAATCAGAAAGATTTCTGGCTCCCAGGTGTCTTTTATCCAGGTAACGAGCTGAGATTAGGAGCACACTCTTAAAGGGAGTGCTCCTAATCTCAGCTTGTTACCTGTATAAAAGACACCTGTCCACAGAAGCAATCAATCAATCAGATTCCAAACTCTCCACCGTGGCTAGACCAAAGAGCTCTCCAAGGATGTCAGGGACAAGATTGTAGGCCTACACAAGGCTGGAATGGGCTACAAGACCATTGCCCAGCAGCTTGGTGAGAAGGTGACAACAGTTGGTGTGATTATTCACAAATAGAAGAAACACAAAGAACTGTCAATCTCCCTCGGCCTGAGGCTCCATGCAAGATCTCACCTCGTGGAGTTGCAATGATCATGAGAACGGTGAAGAATCAGCCCAGAACTACAGGGGAGGATCTTGTCAATCATCTCAAGGCAGCTGGGACCATAGTCCCAAGAAAACAATTGGTAACACACTACGCCGTGAAGGACTGAAATCCTGCAGTGCCCGCAAGGTCCCCCTGCTCAAGAAAGCACATATACATGCCCGTATGAAGTTTGCCAATGAACATCTGAATGATTCAGAGGACAACTGGGTGAAAGTGTTGTGGTCTGATGAGACCAAAATGGAGCTCTTTAGCATCAACTCAACTCGCCGTGTTTGGAGGAGGAGGAATGCTGTCTATGACCCCAAGAACACCATCCCCACCGTCAAACATGGAGGTGGAAACATTATGCTTTAGGGGTGTTTTTTCTGCTAAGGGGACAGGACAATTTCACCGCATCAAAGGGACGATGGACGGGGCCATGTACCGTCAAATCTTGGGTGAGAACCTCCTTCCCTCAGCCAGGGCATTGAAAATGGCCCGTGGATAGGTATTCCAGCATGACAATGACCCAAAACAAACGGCCAAGGCAACAAAGGAGTGGCTCAAGAAGAAGCACATTAAGGTCCTGGAGTGGCCTAGTCAGTCTCCAGACCTTAATTCCATAGAAAATCTGTGGAGGGAGCTGAAGGTTCGAGTTGCCAAACGTCAGCCTCGAAACCTTAATGACTTGGAGAAGATCTGCAAAGATGAGTGGGACAAAATCCCTCCTGAGATGTGTGCAAACCTGGTGGCCAACTACAAGAAACGTCTGACCTCTGTGATTGCCAACAAGTTTTTTGCCACCAAGTACTAAGTCATGTTTTGCAGAGGGGTCAAATACTTATTTCCCTCATTAAAATGCAAATCAATTTATAACATTTTTGACATGCGTTTTTCTGGATTTTATTGTTGTTATTCTGTCTCTCACTGTTCAAATAAACCTACCATTAAAATTATAGACTGATCATTTCTTTGTCAGTGGGCAAACGTACAAAATCAGCAGGGGATCAAATACTTTTTTCCCTCACTGTATGTTTGTCGAACTTCTTTCGCACCCTACGTCACCAACCATGTAAGTGTGGGGGAAGGACAATAAACTAAACACAAAAATCGAATGAGTTTTCAATCTAGATTTAAAAGTGCATAGCTCCAGTAGCCGGTATACATGAGGTCGTGGTTTCGATCCTGGACCCTGAAGATGCCTGTTGTTGTATATTTCGAGTCTCTTTCTCTCTATCCCCATGGACGTGTTAAGTACCTCACCTTGTATGCAGGAAGTCGTGGGTTTGATCCCGGACCCTCAAGATGACTGTTGTTGTATATTTGGAGTCCGCTTCTCTCTCTCTCTCTCCCAATGGTGGGCCCTGCATGGATTTTTCTCCGGGTCCTCCCATTTTATCCCTTCACATCCAAAATCAACATCAGGCACTTAGAGTACTTGGCTGTACATTAACAACGTGATGATGATATCAGCCACTTCTTTGAACTGATATAATTTGTCGTGGCCAGGTCATTTATGAAAAAAGAGCTGCATAGGTCATTGGTGTCTTAGACCTAAAAAATAAAAATAAAACAAACCTCAGCACAATTCCTGGTCATGGCAAACAATACGATATCTGAACATGCCCTGAGTCCCCCGTAAAAGAGCATAAGCCATCATCACGTGACCTCCGGTCACCCTAAAGTAAACTTTGTATTATTTTACCAGGTAAGCCCCCAACGAGCTATGTAACTTATTTTTCAGAAGCGACCTGGCTATCGCAAATGATAGCTCAACTAAGTAGCGTATCATCTTCATCATCGTCGTGTGGAATTTTTTTAGCAGCAGCTAAATACTAAAAACACTTGACATTGATGGAGGTAAAAACCGGAGGACCCGGAGAAACATCCTCACAACCACGGGGAGAGAGACACGGAAACTCCAAATATACAGCAAGCGCCAGGGTCCGAGATCGTGCCCACGCCATCACGTATACCAGGCGAGGTAGTGAACATATTCTAGTTACTGCAGCGCCCTTGCAGCAGTAGCAGAAGGCTTCAGCTAACCTTCAAACAAAGATGGTCACCTTCTTCATGCGGCGCTTTCAGATGTGCTGCTTCTGCGGCTGTCTGGAACGCTCTCTGCCTTCTGATATTTGGAAGCCACTGGGAGCTGTCCAACTTTTCCATCATCATCTAGATTGACAAACTCATTTTATTTTCGTTTTTAGTTTATTGTCCTTCCCCCCTAACTCCGATTAGCAACAGTTGGCTGCATACAGTGCGAAAAAAATTAAACATACATATTCAATCATCACTGCTGTTCGTGGCCATGAGCGGGTATCGAACTTGGGCCTCTGCCTGCGTTCGTAGCGCATTATCGTGCTAATCGCTGCACCACCAATCTCCAATTGGTATTAGACACCCACAATTTTAAACTGATTGTCCGTGTCAGGTGCGGCACATTTATAATAACGTGATCTAATTAAAAAAAAAACTTCATCATGAATAATACTGGTTGCAAAAGCCTACGTGTTGAACCGAATTGTAAACAATGTTTTCTTTAGTTTTACCAGGTAAGGCCCACTTTGGCTGTGTAGCTCTTTTTCAGAAGTCACCTGGCCATCACAAATGATAGCAGCTCAACCAAGTGGCTGATACCATCATCACGTGGAGAGAGAGAGAGACATGCAAACTCCAAATATACAAACACACATTGTCAGGGTCGGGATTGAATCCACTACCTCCTGTATACCAGGCGAGGGAGTTAATGTCTAGGCCCGCAGTCTGGGCTCTTGCCATGGGACCAAGAACTACAAGGGTGGAAGGCATCGGGGCTGACTGTGAACGCTGCGATGTATCTACATATTATGAAAATAAGGACTTCACCTTTTTCAAAATGGATGTTTCAAAGGGGCTTCTTTACAAATGTGTCATTAAACCCGCCACCACCTGACACAGCTAATCAGTAAGGGCGTGGGTTTGTGTCGCGTAAACACAAAACGTGATGATCTGGTTGACTTTCAGCACGAACTGGTTGCTGTGTGTGTTGGGGAGTTAAACCAACAATACATATTTACACAGAGTTACCATGACATTCTGCTTGGTGTGAACAGCAATGAGCAGCAACCAGCAGCCTAATCAGGCGATTGGCCACAATGGTGGACCGCTTCGGTCTTAGAGGAAGGGTAAATGTGATGTCGTCTACCAGGTTCAAAGACTCGAGAGGGGGGGGGGGGTCTTAATGTAGTTTTATAAATTCCAATGGATATCTATTATTAGTTGCGTTATTTGTAATTAAAGATGAATGACATGATTGCTGTGACACGTGCAATATGTAAGGTCCATAACAGTCATATGTTTTGAAAAAAACAATTCTTGATAATTTCTTGTGTCATTTAATTTTCTTACTAAATCTTACAACGAAAGTATACAGTCCATGCCCTCATATAAGGCAGCGGTAGTAGTAGTAAGTTACGTTCCTGAAGAACACTGCGTTATGGAAAAATTGTGTTAAGACAAATAATATATAATTATAGCGGGTAAAGCAATGGTCCATAATAGCACGTGAGATGATGTTGCGTAATGCAGGGCCTGAACAAAGACTGGAGGTGAGTGGAGGGTAGCAGCGGTCTAGAAGCAGCATCCAGCAGCATCCCAATGTCTTGTTGAATGATGCTACGCCAAGACAGTCACTTCTACTCACGTGACCTAGTTCTGTTCGCTCGATTGCGTTATAATATATAATTATAGGGTATAAAGCAAGTCCCTTATCACGCATCATCTCACGAGCTACGCAGGGCCTGAACAATTACTGGATTTGCATGTAGGATAGTGTCCCAATACTTGCTCGTGTGATAATAATGGTGCTACGCCGAGGCAGCCGCATGACCGCCGGTTCCTACTCGCCACTGTGATATAGAATTCCCTTCACTCGATCGCAATACTATGTGAAATTCGCATCCGTGTTATGAAAAAAACGCATTCCAAAATGTATTCATTGCGTTGTTATGTCCAAATCACTTTTGTGAAAACACGTGACGTTAGAGGAGAACAGACCGTATATGCATACAGTTTTAATGCCCAGAGCTATTACCAGTTAAATGAGTGCTTTAAATAAATGTTCTCAAGAGGAAAAATGAGTGGAGAGGTGGTTACGTGACGTCATCTCTCACGGTTCGTGACGGCAGGTGTGCCGTGAGAGTACGACAAGACAACCCTCCGTGTCGGAGATAGAATCAACAATGCTGTGCCCGCGCAAATGCACATGTGCAGGATTGCTTGCACATTAAAAATAAAAACCTCTCAGCCTTAACTTCTCAGTCTGGGGGCACCGTGGTGTTTGGGGGGCGAGAGGTGATAATTTTGTTCTGTTATTTGTGGAACGCGGTTCTGCCACAACGTGTACAGCGAGTTCTGCCCCGTATTTGTTCATTCTCGCGGTGGAGAGCGAAATTATTTGTGCTCACCTCACTCCTGGCTGAAGATTATCCACGAGAGAGGAAAACTTGAGAGAGTCTTCGGCCTACTCCTCCAATAGGCGTGTAGTGACATATAATCGGTCACGCAGCAGCATAGCGCTGGCTGCTGGCAGGGAAAGGGATCGCAGTTACAGCAGCCCTGACTGACAGCAGGTCATGTGAAAGACAAGAGAGAGGGATGTAGGGGAAAGGTTACAGAGGGGGCACGTGAGGGAAGCCCGGGAATCCGTTAGTAGGTTCCAGAAAGGGGGCGTGGCCGGGGCGGAGCGAGGCCAGGCAGGGAGGATTAAAGGGGGCCCCGAGCAGGAGCTCGGGGCTGTCGTTTGGAGTGGGATCCCGTCGTGCTGCTGGAGTCTTCTTCGCCATCTATGTCTTCACAATCTCGGCGTCATCAGTCAGGCAGTCTCATAATGTAAATGCTCACCCCGAGCCCTCAATACTCTGATAGTACACTGTTTTTGAGTTGTACGCCTTTTGGCGTCTTCTGGTCCAACACCAATGGAGACTAGGCTCTAAGAAAAGCTGTCTCGGGTGTGGACCAATCAAATTCAAGGACAGTGCATATTATTATAAGAGTTGTCTTTTTGTTTGCATTTTGACTGCTTGTGTTGTGGTTATTGCAAACATGATGCCTTGAATAAAGGTGTCAGTTTTTGTGCCAGTTAAAAGGGTAAAACCTATTCCTAAAGCTTTTTGAGTTCGATCCCGTTATTTATAAATGTCTTAAACCTCCACCACCCAACACGGCCAATCATCAAAAAAGTGTCACGTTGACAAAAGACAAATAGTTCACTACTTTAGCCCATCGGTGTGTTGAATAGTGAATCCACAACATTTACAATTTTTGAGTACGACGTTTTGCTGGTAATTACATCCAGCATCATCGGGCAATTTGCCAGAATAGTGAAGCCCTCTACCTGCTCTGGGTCTTAAATAGAGGAGCAGGGTTACGTAATAATTTAACCCATTCAGGTGCACTGATTTGAGACAGAGAGGAGGGTGTGTATTGTAATTGTATAATAGATCAGCCGGATTTCGTGGAAAACTTTGAAACAAAAGCACTTGCCTCGAGTACATTAAAACCATATTTTTCGTTTAGATATGTTGTTGACACTTTGGTTGTCTGGCCACATGGTAAAGATGCACTTAATTATTTTCTAAATAATCTCAATGCACAAATCCCGGCCATCCAGTTCACCGTGGAAATAGAGGTGAATAACACACTCCCGTTCCTAGATATTTGCTTGGACATGGCCTAAATGGCTAAGTAACACACAGCATTTACCGAAAGGGAACGCTCACTGATGCCTATCTGAATGCAGATTCACATCATTACCCAGATCAGAAATCCTCTCTTATCAAGACGCTCATACATCGGGCTAAAACAGTGTTAGATGGTGAAAGTCTAAGGAGAGAGATTATACACGTTAAAGAAGCATTACGACAGGATGGCTACAATAATGCTCAAATTAACAGAGCACTGAATGCAAATTACGATCGCAAAACAACACTGCTGAAAGTGATCAGATTATTAAAACAATTAAAATACCATATCTTAGGAGTAACTGACAAATTAGCCCGTGTTGTGCAAAAATAAAACATTAAAATAAGATTTGGCACAGTTACAAAAAAATCAAAAACTAGTATCTTGCACTAAAGACGAATTACCTAAATTATTAACAGAAGGTGTATATCGGATTAATTGTTTATGTGGCAGATGCAATATTGGACAGATGGGACATAACATCAGCGTAAGACTCAAAGAACACCAAAGAAATATTAAATCATCTGAAACACAACTGTCGGCAGCGGCAGAACATTCTTGCAAACAAGGCCACTCAATTGATTTTCATAACGTTGAAGTGTTGTGTAAAACTAATTATTACTGGCCAAGATTAATTAGAGAATCCATTGAAATAGAGAGAAATACAAATAACTTTAATCGCTCTGACAGCTAAAGGCTTAGTGCGGCCTGGAAGCGTATTATTAAATAATACATATTACAATTACAATTCCTTATAGGGGAAACACATACTAATTCACTGATTACTAACGTAGTATATAATTACAATAACATCTTCCCCCCCCCCGCCCCCTCTGATTTATGCATCTGCTTGGGTATAATAATTGGCTTAAGTTTTTGAATAATACACATTACAACTAATTACTAATCTACAACTGATTACTAATAATAACAATTAACTGATTACTAATCTATTATATCATTACAATAACCTCCCCACCTCTAATTTCTGCACCTGAGTGGTTATAGTAATTGGGTTCAGTTATTAAATAATACACATTACAACTAATTACTTATCTACAACTGATTACTAATCTTAATAATTACTGATTACTAATTATAATAACAATACCCCCCTCCACCTCACATCACTGCACCTGAATAGGTTAAATGATGACGTCACCCTGCTGCTCTATTTAAGACCGGGAGCAAGTGGAAGGCTTCACTGTTCTGCCAAATTGCCCGATGATGCTGGATGTAATTACCAGCAAAACGTAGTACTCAAAAATTGTAAATGTTGTGTATTTACTCTTCAACACACCGGTGGGCTAAAGTAGTGAACTATTTGCCTTTTGTCTACGTGACACATTTTTGTTGATTGGCCATGTCGGTTGGTGGAGGGTTACGACACATTTATAAATAACGCGATCTAACCCAAAAAGTTTTTTTTATTAATAATATTGATCGCGAAAGCCTACGTGCTAAACAAACTAAATACAACAACAATCAGTTCTAAAGAAATCAGTTTTCAATTCAGATTATTTAAAAGTGTATAGCTCCCAGTGGCTTCCGAATATCTGGAGGAGCGTTCCAGACGGCCGCAGGAGCGCATCTGAAAGTGCTGCACGAAGATGCGGTGACCGTCTTTTTTTATGAGGCCCTCGGTCAACTTAGCACCAGCCCTTTCTGCCATACAAGACGTAAAGTGGAGGGCGAGGCCCGCTGAATCTCCGACCAGCGCCACCTAGCCAGTGAACTGGAGCACGTACACCAAGCCCTCAAGATGAATGGATACTCAGACCGCACAATCCGCAAAGCTGTATCCCCATTCATGGGGAGACAACCATCTGAGCACCCAATCAAAACCATCACCTTGCCAAACATAGCAGGTGTTACCAAAAAGTTTTCCAAAATCTTAAACAAACACAAGATCCAGGTCCAATTCAATACAGTAGACAAAATCTGTAATTTGATCCCATCTGTGACGGATGTCATTCCTGACATGCAATACTCTGGTGTCTACAAACTAAGTTGTGTCTGCGACAGCAGTTACATTGGGAAAACGAAACGACATGTCTCGGATCGTGTTCGCGAACACAAGGCAGATTTGAAACACGGCAGCACCAATACCTCTGTAGTGGTTGATCCTTGTTATAATGCGGTGGGCACGCACGATATTGTTTATTCCGAGACCAGGGTACTCTGGAAACCTTCGGGCTACCATCAAAGATTTGCCCATTAAGCCATCCAGATAGAAGAACACAGAAACAATTTCAACCGAGAAGATGGGTATAAGCTGAGCAATCATTTGAAGGACAGTATTAACCAGGAAAAGTCATAACTGGCTGTGATATTCCCATCCTACCACTTTAGTTGTTATTTTCAGCTCTCTGATTTTACATTAACAGGTTAAAATTTCCCACACTAAAACAGCCACCTCGCTCGCAAGCTTGACGTTGCTGCTCTGCGATCTTCCATTAACATGCTAATCTCCGATCTCACGTAAACATGCTAATCACTCACATTAACATAGCCACTTCCACGCCTCCCGTCTTGGAGGTCGCCCTCCGATCTTACACTCACATGCAATATTTCTACCTACATGACGTCACTGAAAGAACCAAAGAGTACGATAAATGTCTGTTCAGTATTTAAAATGTATATATAAAAGTCAATAATTGTTGATGTGTGGGTGTGTGTGTGGGTTCGTATGCGTTCGCGCACTTGCGAAGAATTTGGCTCTCCAACGGTGGGGTTTACATAAAATAAAAATAGCCAGGTACCACGCCGTAAGCCCCGCCGTGAGCAAGCGCTATTCCTTTTTCACATCCGTCAACTTTAATGTTAGTTGAATTAGCGATTGAGTGCGATTTTTCTGCTTTCTCTTTATTTATTTATGACGCGTGCATAACCATACCAACTCACACACCTTTGGTGGGGGGATGGCCCATGCCAAGTCGCACGCCTTCGGTGGGAGTGAGGGGGAAATTTTATTTTGTGTTCAAAATGCTATAAAATACACTAAACGCTCAGGTAAATTCTTCACTGTGTGATGTCCCCCCCACCCCGATGCGTGTAGTTACTACTATACAGTCGGTAGATGTTACCACTATAGGCCGTAGATATTACTGCAGAGCGGCCGAGGAGATCGTGGCTGGCGGAGGGGGGGGGGGGGTCAGGGGTAGCAGCCCAGCACCAGCCTGCCAAGGTGCCACTTCGGCCGGCTGGACAATCTAGGCGAGGCCTGAGGCTCTGTATGGGACTAGGCCTCACCACGCCACTCTGTCAGGTGAGTACTTTGTGCTATAGAGTCGATAAATACTGCAATAGAGTCAGCATGTTCTACTGTAGTGACAGCAGGTACGACCACAGTTGGCATGCACTGCTGTAATCATAACAGGTACCACCACAGTCAGTACGCACTGCTGTTAGATTTTAAGAGTAGTTTTGAAATATATTTTTTGGCCCGGGCAACGCCGGGCACTTCCCGCTAGTGTATAATGCAATCCAGTTTCTAGATGAGTTGACTTCTTTTACTGAATTCCAAATGTTAAAAATGGTGGTATTCAACTACATCAAGTCTTAAATGTTGCAGAAGATATTTGAGAAAAGTGACTCTGTGCCAGAGGGTGTGTTTAAAATGTCAAGAATGCGGAAAAGTACAAAGGTGTGCTGGAAAAGTGTTGAGGTCATACCATTGCATGCAAATTCAGGATTGTGGCCGCGAGCTTTTATGCACTGGTTAGGACACTGACCTCTAAACCCCAATCGCCTGAGTTAAATTCCCAGCTAGGGCTAAGTTATTATTAAATAAACATATATTTTTACTCTTTGGTTTTATTCGGTAAAGTCACGTAGGTAAAACGAAATAAAATAAACATTTAAAACACGACGTTTCGGAGGCAACGCAAGCTTCCGTCTTCACATGGGACCAGTCACAGCCAAAATCGCTGCACCAAGTATAAACACCATTGGCAAATAAAGGATGCACCGTCAATTATATACCCCCCCCCCCCCCCCATCATTCTATCATCATTGTCAGCCAGCAGCAAGTTACCGATGAACAAAGGCCTCTCCAAATCGCACTCTAATCTACCCCTAGATGATCCGGCAACGTGACAAAGCTCAGCCAGCACCTGCCACGCTCGGCGTAACTTCGGTGCTCCGTTTCCTTCAGTGGGGCCGTCCTCTTGGATGCATTCCTTTGAATGCAACTCAACATCGTTGACCATGAAGTATGTATGTACGTACGTATGTATGTGTATGTATGAATGTCTTTGAATATGTAGAGCTATTATTGTACACTTCCCGTGCTGTTACCCGGTAGTATATCATACGTGCCAATAGGGGGCGGAAGAGGGGCTGAGCCTCGGTGTTAATGGACTGTGGGCCACGGGGCCCAATGGTAACCGGGATGCAGACCCCAGACCCCAGGAGGTGGGCTGGGGGATAGCATCACCCCCCAGGTTCTTCTAGAAGGATCGAGAAGGAAGGCGTGGCCGGGGCGGAGCGAGCCACGGCTCTGTATAAAAGCCGGATCTCTGAACGGTCCAGGCAGTCGTCGTCCAGCTGAAGACAAGAAGCCTCCTGAAGACTGAAGAGCCCGAGGGCAGAGTCGTGCCCCTGGCAAGGGTCGGCTCCAGCCTATATACCAGTGAAGATTCAAGCTTCTTTGTATGTGCAGTGTCATCTGTACTTGCGGGTGGCATGCGTCGCACAAACTGTCAGCCGGAGACGAGGTGGTCGCAGGAGGCACAGCCGTGCCCTCTTTATTCGTCGTTGTTGCCGAGCTCACGGCACCACTCGGGCCCCCTCTCTCTCACACACGACTCCGCTGCCGCGCACTCCATCCCAGGCACAACCCTGTCCGCGTTGCACCCACGGCTTCGACCGGGGACAGCCAACTACTGTCTGGCTGCACAATGATCGGGCGAAGGTGGCAGCGACAAGGGCGACGACGATGACAACAATGATGAGATGGGTCCAATCCCAGAACCGGCAGCCCAGAGCTCTCGCTCTCTGCCCTGGCCACGCCTCCCTTCTCGAACCATCTAGAGATTTCCTGGGGCTTCCACACGAGGTCTATCATGACCCTTGCCCCAGTTCCTCCGCCCTGCCGGCACACCCGTGTATATGCTCAGCGGCGTGTGTGCTAAGTGCCCACCTGCAGTTGCTGCTGCTGTCCAACAGTCAGCGCTATGTCACTACATCTGTATGTGGCGAGCGGTTGTGCAGTGGTTAGCTGTTAAACGCTATGAACACGGTAACCCGAGCAGGTGGTCAGCACCACGTCTGGCTTCATGTGTCTCCCCAGTGCCATGTTTACTACACATCGGATCAGGTACTCATTTGAGTCTGAGTGGACCTAGGGAGGCCCAGGGCCGGGTTCAGATAATCGCCGCTAGTGTTGGTGGCCATGAGCGGGAATTAAATTCCGGTCTCTGCCTAGAGAGACACATGCAAACTCCAAATATAGAGGAGTCAGAGTCGGGATCGGACACACACCCTCCTATATACCAGGCGAGGTAGTTAACATCTTGCTTCCACCATGATGCCCCTACGTGGAAATTCATATATCAACCATTTCCCCTCTTTTTTACGATTCCTCGCTGTCTTTCACGGTGAATTGTGTAGCAACAAAAAAACTCAATTGCACATGACTGACGTGGATTTTTGGTGGCTCTTTGTGCATTAGTGGATGGACAGAGGCCTCCAGATTTTTTCCCCTGGTTGAGTATGTAGCACGTACATGTGCAGTCCCTTTGTCAATTCACCTTGTGGATTTGGGAGGCTCTGCTCCCAGTGAATGTTTGGGGGTTATTTGTCGTCACCCCATCACTCTGGCCAATGCGAATTGATGCAAGCAAGAAGGGGTAGTTGTGGGAGCATAGCAGTGCGGCACAATATTTCATTATTTATATTTTATATATAAACTGCCCTTCTGTTATTATGGTGGCCAGACGTATTGGTGTAACTGCAAGCACTCACCCTCTGATTGACTAACTCTGGAATACCCATTTATAGTGTTGGGAGGACAGTAGGAGGGAATAAAGAAACTAAACATTCCATTTCTTCAACCGTCACGGTGGAAGATCGAATTTCAACGGATGTGTGCAATTTGCTAGAATGGATATTGCAGGCGTCATAATACCAAAACGACAACAAAGCCCTGCAAGAGTCCTGGGTGCCACGGTGGCTAGGAGATGTTAACTACCTCGCCTGGTATACAGGAGAGCATGGATACAATCTAGACCCTGACGATTCCTGCTGCTGTACATTTAGAGTTTGAGTGTGTCTCTCCCCGAAGTCACGTGAATTTTCCTCCGGGTCCTCTGGTTTTTTCCCTCTTCATTTAGAAACACTGTCTGTCTAAAACATGGCTTATCTCACGTATAACTCCGAGCCTAATTAGAAGTCAGGGATATAATAAATTCCGATTAAAAAGAGAATCAAAAGGAGGTGGTGTGGCAAAATAAAAATGAATGTTTTTTTTAAATAATATGTTAGTCCCAGCTGGGAATTGAACTCAGGTGACCGGGGTTTAGAGGGCAGTGCGCTAAATCACTGCAGAAAATTTCGCTGCCACAATCCTGAATTTGCATGCAATGGCCAGACCCCCACAGATATCCAGCACACCTTTGTACTTTTCCGCATTCTTGACATTTTAAACATATCCTCAAGCAGTGAGTCACTTTTCTCAAATAGCTCCACCAAATCGAAGCTTGCAATGAAAACATTTATTTTAACATTATCCCTTAACACTTGAAATTAATCTTGAAATGAACCCTGGAATCTAGAAACCAGAATCCATGATACATTACAATCACCTGCGTGTATTCATTGTATATATGTTGAACTTATTTCGTAACGTACGTATTCATAATCGGAGGTGTGGGCGAAGGACAGCGAACTAAGCCAAAACATCAAATTAGTTTTCAAGCTAGACTTCAAATGCATAGCTCCCGTGGCTTCCTAATATCGGAAGGAACAGCGTTCCAGACGGCTGTGGAAGTGCACCTGAAAGCGCCGCACAAAGGGGTGCCCCTCTTTGTTCAGTGGTTAGCCAAAAGCCGCTGCTGCTGCGAGGATCAGCAGAGTTCGTGTGATGATAGTTTATGCACCTTGACGAGATTAGCAGCAAGTTATCGTGGCTCACTTGTGGCAAGCGCTATTTGTGTGTAATGAGCACAACATTGGCATGCATTCGTTCGGTAACTGGAAGCTGATGCAGCCGATTCGTTGACTTTTTCTCCACTGTTGGTGATCCCGTAATGGCAGAAATGACTGGGGCTGAAACTGCCCAAAGCATTCAACTGTCAAGCTTTCATCAACGTCGTTGCCGACATGCCGAGTGACTGTTGATTCCGCGTACACCTTGGGGGCAAGGCTCGTTTCTTGGTGTGAGGTGAACAATACTATCTTTGATATTGTACGAGGTGTAAAGCCCACTGAGCTATATAGCTCTTTTTCAGAAGCGACATGGCTATCACAGATGGTAGCAGCTCAGCGAAGTGGCTTATCACCACGTGGAAATGTATAGCAGTAGTCAAATACTCTGAACGCGAAAAACCCGAGGACCCGGGGGAAAATCCACGCGACTGCAGGGAGAGAGACAAGCAAATTCATAATATATAATAGCAGGCATCGTCAGGGTCTGGATTTAACCCATGTCCTCCTACATACCTGGCGAGGTAGTTAACATCTCTTAGCCACCGTGGCGCCATGGACAATAGACTCTCGTTTTAGTGTCATGCCATCTGCAATATCCATTCCACCAAATGGCAGAAATGAGTTAAAATTCGATCTTCCAGCGCAGGGGTTGAAACAATGGAATTTATTTGTTCCTTTAATTTCTCCAACTCTGTCCTCCCAGCAGTAAAAAGGGGTATTCCAAAGTTAGTCCCTCTCCTCCCCTACCTCCCATCTTTACCAAATGTAAGGCCCCACAGAGCTACGTAGCTTTTTTTTCAGAGAAGCGACCAGGCTATCACAAATGATAGCTCAACGAAGTGGCTCAAGTCAGAATCAGGATACTTATTAATACTGGAGGAATCCAATGAGCTACGAAACTCTTTCTTACAGAAAGTTACAACAATAACAAAAAAACAAAAACACGATAGGAGTGCAAAGTATAGGAAAGGTAAATACATCACTTGAAAAAATATAGAAATACAACTAAATATTGTTTTATCTTACCAGGTAAGGCCTATTGAGCTATGTAGTTATTTTTCAGAAGCGACCTGGACACAACTCATAGCTCAACGAAGTGGCTTATCAGGTGGGAATTTATTGCATATAGATGTTGATTATAAATGTGGAGGGGAAAACCGGAGGATTCGGGGAAAAATCCACGCGACCACGGGGAGAGAGATAGAGTGAGAGATACACGCAAACTCCAAATATGCCACGGGCGTCAGGGTCGGGATAAAATCCACAACCTCCTGTATACCAGGCGAGGTGGTTAACATCTTGCTTCCACCATGATGCCCCTACGTGGAAATTCATATATCAACCATTTCCCCTCTTTTTTTACGATTCCTCGCTGTCTTTCACGGTGAATTGTGTAGCAACAACAAAAAACTCAATTGCACATGACTGACGTGGATTTTTGGTGGCTCTTTGTGCATCAATGGATGGACAGAGGCCTCCAGATTTTTTCCCCTGGTTGAGTATGTAGCACGTACATGTGCAGTCCCTTTGTCAATTCACCTTGTGGATTTGGGAGGCTCTGCTCCCAGTGAATGTTTGGGGGTTATTTGTCGTCACCCCATCACTCTGGCCAATGCGAATTGATGCAAGCAAGAAGGGGTAGTTGTGGGAGCATAGCAGTGCGGTACAATATTTCATTATTTATATTTTGTATATATAAACTGCCCTTCTGTTATTATGGTGGTCAGACGTATTGGTGTAACTGCAAGCACTCACCCTCTGATTGACTAACTCTGGAATACCCATTTATAGTGTTGGGAGGACAGTAGGAGGGATTAAAGAAACTAAACATTCCATTTCTTCAACCGTCACGGTGGAAGATCGAATTTCAACGGATGTGTGCAATTTACTGGAATGGATATTGCAGGCGTCATAATACCAAGACGACAACAAAGCCCTGCCAGAGTCCTGGGTGCCATGGTGGCTAGGAGATGTTAACTACCTCGCCTGGTATACAGGAAGGTATGGATACAATCTAGACCCTGACGATTCCTGCTGATGTGCATTTAGAGTTTGAGTGTCTCTCTCCCCGAAGTCGCGTGGATTTTCCTCCGGGTCCTCCGGGTTTTTCCCTCTTCATTTAGAAACACTGTCTGTATGAAACATGGCTTATCTCACGTATAACTCCGAGCCTAATTAGAAGTCAGGGATATAATAAATTCCGATTAAAAAGACAATCAACAGGAGGTGATGTGGCAAAATAAAAATGAATGTTTTTTTATAATAATATATTAGTCCCAGCTGGGAATTGAACTAAGGTGACCGGGGTTTAGAGGGCAGTGCGCTAAATCACTGCAGAAAATCTCCCTGCCACAATCCTGAATTTGCATGCAATGGCAAGACCCCCACAGATATCCAGCACACCTTTGTACTTTTCCGCATTCTTGACATTTTAAACATATCCTCAAGCAGTGGGTCACTTTTCTCAAATAGCTCCTCCAAATCTAAGCTTGCAAAGAAAACATTTATTTTAACATTATCCCTTTTTAACACTTGAAATTAATCTTGAAATGAACCTTGGAATCTAGAAACCGGATTCCATGATACATTACAATCACCTGCGTGTATTCATTGTATATATGTTGAACTTATTTCGTAACGTACGTATTCAACCGTGATAATCGGAGGTGTGGGCGAAGGACAGCGAACTAAGCCAAAACATCAACTTAGTTTTCAAGCTAGACTTCAAATGCATAGCTCCTGTGGCTTCCTAATATCGGAAGGAACAGCGTTCCAGACGGCTGTGGAAGTGCACCTGAAAGCGCCGCACAAAGGGGTGCCCCTCTTTGTTCAGTGGTTAGCCAAAAGCCGCTGCTGCTGCGAGGATGAGCAGAGTTCGTGTGATGATAATTTATGCACCTTGACGAGATCAGCAGCAAGTTATCGTGGCTCACTTGTGGCAAGCGCTATTTGTGTGTAATGAGCACAACATTGGCATGCATTCGTTCGGTAACTGGAAGCTGATGCAGCCGATTCGTTGACTTTTCCTCCACTGTTGGTGATCCCGTAATGGCAGAAATGACTGGGGCTGAAACTGCCCAAAGCATTCAACTGTCAAGCTTCCATCAACGTCGTTGCTGACATGCCGAGTGACTAATGATTCCGTGTACACCTTGGGGGCAAGGCTCGTTTCTTGGTGTGAGGTGAACAATACTATCTTTGATATTGTACGACGTGTAAAGCCCACTGAGCTATATAGCTCTTTTTCAGAAGCGACATGGCTATCACAGATGGTAGCAGCTCAGCGAAGTGGCTTATCACCACGTGGAAATGTATAGCAGTAGTCAAATACTCTGAACGCGAAAAACCCGAGGACCCGGGGGAAAATCCAAGCGACTGCAGGGAGAGAGACAAGCAAACTCATAATATATAATAGTAGGCATCGTCAGGGTCTGGATTGAACCCATGTCCTCCTACATACCTGGCGAGGTAGTTAACATCTCTTAGCCACCGTGGCGCCATGGACAATAGACTCTCGTTTTAGTCTCATGCCATCTGCAATATCCATTCCACCAAATGGCAGAAATGAGTTAAAATTCGATCTTCCAGCGCAGGGGTTGAAACAATGGAATGTATTTGTTCCTTTAATTTCTCCAACTCTGTCCTCCCAGCAGTAAAAAGGGGTATTCCAAAGTTAGTCCCTCTCCTCCCCTACCTCCCATCTTTACCAAATGTAAGGCCCCACAGAGCTACGTAGCTTTTTTTTCAGAGAAGCGACCAGGCTACCACAAATGATAGCTCAACGAAGTGGCTCAAGTCAGAATCAGGATACTTATTAATACTGGAGGAATCCAATGAGCTACGAAACTCTTTCTTACAGAAAGTTACAACAATAACAAAAAAACAAAAACACGATAGGAGTGCAAAGTATAGGAAAGGTAAATACATCACTTGAAAAAATATAGAAATACAACTAAATATTGTTTTATCTTACCAGGTAAGACCTATTGAGCTATGTAGTTATTTTTCAGAAGCGACCTGGACACAACTCATAGCTCAACGAAGTGGCTTATCATGTGGGAATTTATTGCATATAGATGTTGATTATAAATGTGGAGGGGAAAACCAGAGGATTCGGGGAAAAATCCATGCGACCACGGGGAGAGAGATAGAGTGAGAGATACACGCAAACTCCAAATATGCCACGGGCGTCAGGGTCGGGATAAAATCCACAACCTCCTGTATACCAGGCGAGGTAGTTAACATTTTACGAGCCACCGTGGCCGCCCCGTGATGGAACGTGTCTAGTCAGGTCATTTCTTGCACGCACGCACACACGCACACACGCGAGAACTAGGAAGTTCACAAATAAAATATATTACACCCCATGCAAATACCACATGTCATTGTTACAGACAAGACAGGCTCCCGCCTCGTCCTTATGTATACAACGGTATAAACACCATATTCTTTGGGTCTTTCGGTAAAGTCACGTAGATAGGTTCAAAAAAATAACAACACAAGCGTTGCGATCGAAACGTCGTAGTTTTTTGTTTTTTTGTTATTTCTTTGAACCCATCTAAGTGACTTTATCGAAAGACCCAAAGAATATGAATACCTGCAGTCACGAAAGATTTAAGTCAAGGTATAAACACCATTGGCTAAAATAAAAGCACGCACCGTCAATTACATTTTCTTCATTTATCACCGTGTTCGTCCTTGTTAAACCCAACATCCACCGCAACATCCTCATAACTGTGGCTGCCATAGCTTGGTCCTCTCTCTTGTGGCATTGTTCCAGTATTCCATGTAGTCAACCTTCTGCTTTTTCCATTTTGTGCCTCTATCTTGATATCTGTGGACAACATACTACCACCGCCCGGGTCTGCACTGCCAGCTAGGGGCAGAGTCATTGGGTCCCAATATTCTTCACACTCTCTGCCCACTTAAGTGCTGCCCGGGACTGAGGGCCATTTGTTTGCAATGACTTTCCATGTTTTGTCTTTAGGGTTTTGTGGCCGGTTGTCACCAGACAACAACCCTCCTCCTTTATCCTGGCTTGGGACAGGCAGAAACACATTTCTAATAAAATTTGTTTTTGACTGTCCCAAGCCATGATGCATTCAGGCTGACCCAAAGGATGCACCACGTGTGCAAAGGTGGGAGAAAATTGGGCCATAATGTGTCTTAGGTAATGCATCACATGAGCTAGAAATCCTATATAAACATCACCCAACATCATACAAGTCAGTTTAACATGACAGCTGCAGGCTTAGTGCGGCCTGGAAGCGTATTATTAAATAATACACATTACATTTTGATTTAAAGAATTACTAATCTACAACTCATTACTAATCATAACCAATGACTGATTACTAATCGATCATATAATTACAATACCCCTCCTCCGCCTCTAATCACTGCACCTGATATGAGTTAAGTGATGACGTCACCCTGCTGCTCTATATAAAACCGGGAGCAAGCGAGGGCTTTACCATTCTGGCGAATTGCCCGATGATGCTGGTTGTATTTACCAGCGAAACGTCGTACTCAAACTGTAAATGTGGATTCGCTCTTCAACACACCGGTGGGCTAAAGTAGTGAATTATTTGTCTTTTTGTCAACGTGACACCTTTTTTTGCTGATTGGCCGTGTCGGGTGGTGGAGGGTTACGACACATTTATAAATAAACGCGATCTAACCCAAAAACCTTTATTATGGATCATACAAGTCATTCTTGCCGAGGCAAACTCCGAGACTGGCACCCGTAACCAGCCAAGTGTCAAGAGTCTTGCAGAGGCAAAGGCTCTGTGTCGCTAAGTGTTGAGTTCTGCGCTGACAGACTGAGTATCGCTGAAAGTGTTTTATTTTACGTGTTTTCCTTATGTGTTGAGTCACTTGCAGAGTCAAGTACTTCGAGAAGTTGTACTGTACTCATCTAAGAGTTGTGAGAAGCTAAGAGGTGTGCAAATGCATTTTCACATAGTACTGTGAGAAGTTAAGTGGAAATTTGAGTTAACTTCTCACACGTCTTAGCTCATCACAGTATTATGTGAAAATGAATTTGCACACCTCTTAGCTTCTCGCAACTCAATTTGAGTTATACACAAATGTCGAGTGTGCATGAATGTTGTCCAAGCTATAGGCTGGATAAGTTACGTTGTCCAAGTGACTGATATTCTGATGATAAGAGTTTTGATGAGTTTTGGAGAGCGAGCTGGGCGAAGGAGATCTCGCGAGGGAGGGGGGCACCAAGGGTGCTCGCGCGAAGCAGTCAGCTACTGAAAAGGAATGAGGAGCAGCGTGGCCAGAGTACTCCAACTGCAGATCGAGCCTGGCGTGCAGATACCCTGCAAACGTGCAGCCCAGGAGCTAGCGGCTGACCACGAGCGTGCTCACTGTGGAGCATTGAGGATCCTCCAACGTGGATCGAGCACGATGCACAGACAACGGTGCGAAGGAGCAGCGAGCAGCAGGGCCGCGAGCACACAACAATTGTGGGCCCAGCCTGCCGTTCTACTACACATCGTTGTGGGACTTGAGGTATTGTTCAGAAAGAAGAAAGAGAAACATTAACTTTACACTCACTCACTACTTTTAACTCTACCTTGTACAGGTTGTGGGCCAAGCAGAATCTCAGCTTGCATGCCGCACACACGGGAATCGTGTATGGTCGCGTTAGCATAAGACAGCCTATTGTTGTAGTTTAATCACGTGATTGTGAGATCAGATTATTGACGTTTTCTAACTGTTTGATATTCATTTGATGGGAACGCCTTTTGTGCGAATATTTCCATTTTGAGCTGTTGCCTGTTGCACTGGGTTAACCACGTCATCGTTAGATTTGACCTTTGATGCTTTAATGATCATCCAGTACAGATTGATGAGTACTTATATTTGCATGGGCACTGTTGTTGGAATTCAGATGGTAAGATTTGGTGGATGTTAGGGCAAGTTGAGATTAAAGTTGCTTAAATTAAAACAGGTTTCCGAGTGCTTCTTTCCTAGTACTCGTGCATCATTGTCATAATGACGAATTGTATCCTGCGGTGAGATCTGAACCCCGAGACCTTCAATTAATTTCATTTCAGTTAATTTATTTTAGTATAGCCCTGTGAGCCATTCGGCTCTTGAATCGGGTGCAACTACAACAAACAAAAACATGAACAAGAAAACATCTTAAAGCGACTACGAGCAACAGAAAAAATCCAGGAAAAAAACAGCAAAGTCTTCCAGAAAAAGCACCGCATATCAACGCTGTGTGCAAAAATCCCAGTGGGATGCAAGCCAAACAATAACCATGAGACAATTTCAATTACAGTTACCAGTCTAACTCTGTGTACTACAACAAACAAATATGGCTAAACCAGAACCTTTTCGAAATCACCAAAATAAAGCTCCAAAAATAATGTAGCAGTGATCATTGGAACTGTGATTCCAATTTAAAAATAAACAATGTACATAATATGTACGACCAAACTTTGCAAGCCACAGCATCATGAGATAGGTATTACAACCAACGAAGGCGGCGTCTTTGCATAGACAAGCAGCACCTTGCACACCATTGGGTGGCAAAAACGTCGTCTTCCTCATGCTCACATTTCCCTCACACAGAGCCCCGTGTCGGCATCTTCAGGCTGAGTCGACCTCGAGCTCGAGGAGGCCCAGACAGGGTTCAGATTTGTCCCGCCATTGACATTGAACCCACGATCTCCTGCATATCAGGTGAGGGAGTTAACATCCCACCACCGCGGCTACCCCAAACCACTGCTGGTCGACAGCCTCGGAGAACCATGTCGTTCACGGGGTGGGGGGTCATTTGATCATACTTCCCCACGCCAAACAGAATGAGACGGTGCAAGAGGGCCCCCCGCTCGCGGGGGCTTGATCAGGATATCACTTTCCACGTGTGCTAGGCATAGCCGGGAATCGTACGGAAGTTAACAGGGTGTGTCGTGCAAGGTGCGCTAACTCACTACGCCAACGCCTCCAGACCACATTCCTGAAACACATTCCTGCGGAGGGAGCTGGTAGGAACGTTGGGTTGCTCGACAATGGCCAGGGTCAACGGCGGCGTGGTGTATTCCGCAAATATGCCCGACTGAGGGCGGGCACAAGCCGGCGTGAGTAGGTTAAACGTTGAGTTTTATAAGGGCACCACGGGGTGACCAGCCCCACCCCACCCAGCCCCACCCCTCCCACCCCCCACCCAGCTCCACCCTCCCCACTCAGCCCCTCCCCACCAGGCCCACCCTCCCCTCCCCACCCTCCCTACCCTCCCTACCCAGCCCCTCCCCACCCTCCCCTCCCCACCCTCCCTTCTCCACCCAGCCCCACTCCCATTTTTGGATGCACGATGGACGGACACAATAATCCCCTGTGGGCTGGTGTAACCAGGAGGTTCCTATCAGTATAACAATTCAAATGGCCAAACCCTGCGGATATATCCGCATCTGTGTACATTCCCGTATGTTTGACATTTTAAATTGGGCCTATCCGCACATTCTTCCTGCCAACCTTCATAAAGGTTAATACTTGATTATTGAAAAAATATATATTTTTACATGGTGCAGCACCCGCCCAATCATATATATATATGTGGGCACACACATACACCGTGTGACTGTCCACTGACTTCGTTTGAAAATCGATAATCACGCATGGTCAGAGATTTTCAGCTCTTTTCTCAACAATTTTCAAAGTCGGTAAGTGCAACACCGCGCTGTGGCGATATCTGTCGCGTATCACTAAATCGTAATTGGGCACTGCCGCTCCTGCCTCCAGATGAAGGGATGCCAAGGCACTTTGTGACTTAAGCTGGCCGACTCTTTTTTGCCAGGAGGGGTTCCTGCCAAGTTTATTTTTTTCTGCACAATGCTATTGTTTCTGTCGATTGCAAAAAAAAAAAATACGAATAGTTACTGAAACAGATAATAGGCATCTTATGTAGGGGAGTTGGTTATTTCATATTTTGGTTGTTGGGAAATATAACCGCTAATAAAAATATATATAGAGAGAGGAATGGTAGTCACAAAACCTAAGTATTATTTTCTGTAATAAATGATTATTTTGGGTTAGATCGCTTAAAAATACAAATGTTGCTTTAAATCAGCCACCATCACCACCTGACAGCCAATATCAGTAAGGGGTTTGTGTCATGTAACACAAAACGTGTACAATTAGTTTACTAGTTCAGCACTAACTGGTTGTTTTGGGTCGGAGAGTTAAACCCACGATTACGCTCACTATTATTTTGTGCAAAATGTACGATACCTATGATCCTGCATATCAGCCAGGAAATCGCTTCAGTTGACTTTTGATGGATTTTTCTTCCTTCCAAATACCTCTGTTGAATATTTGTCGTAAGTTTGCACGGCGTTTAGCGACTGCATGGGAAAGATGCCTATCCCTCCGCATGGCAGCAACATATGTTCAGGAGCTTGTCGCCAAAGCCGAGGTGTGCTTAGCCACAGGAGAGTTCACAGGAGAGAGTTCGTGTGGTTGTGCTATTTCTACATTCACACGAGCACAGACTACACTAGTTTACTATGTAAGACCACGGTGGCTATGGAGATGTTAACTACCTCGCTTGTTCTACAGGAGGTCGTGGGTTCCATCCCGACCCTAACGATGCCTGTTTTTGGGAGTTTTTGACTCTCTCTGTCCCCGTGGTGGTCGCATGGATTTTTATCAGGGTCCTCCAATTATTTTCCCCTCGACATTTAAAAACCATGACGTTCGAGTATTTGGCTGTTGCTGAAGCGACCAGGCCACAAATTATAGCTCAATTAAGCGGCTTATCACGTGGACATCTATAGAAGCAGCCAAATACCCCATAACGGATGTTTTTTTTTTATTTGGAGCGAAAATAACAGAAAAATCTACACGACCACGGGGAGAGAGAGAGAGACGCGCACAATCTAAATACACAACAGGCGTCGAGGTCGGGATCGAACCCACGACCTCCTGTATACCACTGGAGGGAGTCAACATCTGGCCGGTTATGATGTGTATGAGCGCCCGGACCAGAATGGAACGCAGTGCCTCTCTCACAACTAATTCACAACCACAAGTCCGCTTATATATTTTAAATGGCTATAATTTTTAAGTTTTAATTCTCTCATTGTAGTATCATTATCATCACGATCCATGGGCAGATATCCCTGTAGGTTTAAACTGCAGATTTCATAATTTCTTTCAATATTCCTTTGTCTTGTGACCAATTGTTCAATTAGTGGGCACATCTTTCTGGCCCAATCTCTAAATAGCCATCGTCAAGCCATTATGTGTTCGGTCTTCCCTCATTTTCCGGTTCTTTCTATTTTTCCGAGCACACTTGCCACTATCTTCTTGTCCATCCTTCTTCATATGGTGCCCAAATAGTGCCCAGCTTCCCTCTCATCACTGCCTGGATCATCATCATCAAGTTGTCTTCTATGGAGCAACTGATGAATCTAGGCGACTGATGAAGCTAGTTGGAATTACTGGTGAAACGTCGTACTCAGATTGTACATGTTGTGGCTTGTGTCTCCAACACACCGGTGTGCTGTACTAGTAATGACTTGGCATGTTCTGTTTACGTGACAACCCCTGCTAGTTGGCTGTGTCGGTTGGTGGCGGGTTAACCGACACATTTATATATTTACGCGATCTAACCCAAAAAAACCTCTATTATGGATGATATTGGTCGCGTAAGCTTACGTGTTAAACTTCTTGAACTTCCTTACTTGTGCCTTACATCAAGAAGGGGTCTAACTTCAATTCTCCACCGGGGTGCCTTTCAGTGTATAGAGTTGTGTACGTTCTCCCGTTTTATCAGAGTTAGTGAATGTGAGAGTGAATGAGTGTGTGTGTGAAATATTTTAAGTGTGGGGAGCGGTAGCGAGCGGTTAGCGATACACTGCACTCTGAACCCCACAGAGTTCGATACCCGCTCACGGCCACCAACACCAGCGGCGAAATGAACAGGCTTTAGGCCTCCCCTAGGTCGACTCAGCATCAAATCAGTACCTGAACCAATGTGTAGTAAACGTCGCCACTGGAGAGACAAACGAAGCCGGACGTGGTAATGGCTACCTAATCTGGTCGCCGGGTTTGTAGCACATTACAGCTAACCAATGCGCCACAGCTCGCCACATACATACAAAGACATACATACACACACACATAATTCATGGTCAACAATGTTGAGTGGCAGCCAAAGGAATGCATCCAAGAGGACGGCCCCACTTAAGGACACGGAGCACCGAAGTCACGCCATGCGTGGCAGGTGCTGGGTGAGCATTTGTCGCATTACCGGATAATCTAGTAGATTAGCGTGCGATTTGGAGAGGCCATTATTCAACGTTGACTTGCTGCTGGCTGACAATGATTGATCGTTTGATAAGGGGACAATACCATTGACGGAGAGTGCCCTTTTTGCCATTGGTGTTCATACCATTGTATACATGAGACGAGGCAGGAGCCTGTCTTGTCTGTAATGATAAAATGTGGTATTTGCATGGAGTGCAATATATTTTGTGCATGAGAACTTCCTTGTTCTCGTTTGCGTGTGTGCAAGAAATGACCTGACTTGACACTTTCCATCACGGGGTGGCCACGGTGGCTAGTGAGATGTTAACTACTTTACCTGGTATACAGGAGGTCGTGGATTCGATCCCGACCCTGACACCTGTTGCATATTTGGAGTTTGCATTTCTCTCTCCCCGTGGTCTCGGGGATTTTTCTCTGGACCCTCCAGTTTTCCACTCCACATTTCGAATCAACATTATGCATTTTTAGAATTTGGCTCCAATAAATGTCCACTTGACGATAAGCCACTCTGTCGTTTGTGATAGCCAGGTCGCTTTTGAAAAAGAGCTCCATACATCCGTGGGCCTTACCTGACAAAATTTATATATATAGATTTAATAGTAAGTTAGCCCTGGCTGGGAATGAAACTCAAATGACCAGGATTTAGAGGTCAGTGTGCTAACCACGACATAAAAGCTCGCGGCCACAATCCTGAATTTGCATGCAATGGTATGACCTCAACACGTTTTGCGCATTCTTGACATTTTAAAACGCACCCTTTGGCACCAAGTAACTTTTCTCAAATATCTCCTGCAACATTTACGACTTGATGTAGGTGAAAATCATCCTTTAGTAAAAGAAGTCAACTCATCTAGAAACTGGATTTCATTATACATTTAAAACACTTAACATACATTTATTGGCCTCTCCCTCCACTTTATAGCTAGTATGGCAGAAAGGGCTGGTGCTTAATTGAACCGAGGACCTCATTAAAAAAAGATGGCCACCGCACCATAGTGCGGCACTTTCACATGCACTCCTGCTGCCGTCTGGAACGCTCCTCCTCCTGATATTTGTAAGCCACTGGGAGCTATGCACTTTAAAATCAGCTAAATTTAAAACTGATTTCTTTAGAACTGATTGTTGTTGTGTTTAGTTTGTTGTCCTTCACCTGCACCTCCAATTAGCATGTTTTTTTATGTACGATGCAAATAAAGTTCAATATACATGCATGATCAAATTTTCCTGGCACAGGCAGGGTTGAAAATAATGGTTTAAGTTTCGTGAATGCACCGCCCCCACCTCCAACGCCTCCGCCCACCACACCACGTCTATCCCCTCAGCAGTATTAACGGGAATTGCTGCAGTTTGTTGATTTGGCACGTTGTGTTTATTAGTGGGGGGGGGGGAGGGGGGGGGGAGGTGTTGTATGGGTACACCTGTAGTGACTGGGCCAGAGACACTAAGAGTAGGAGGCACTCTGTTTATGAACAGCCTTAACAGTTCACACAAAGTAACTACAGCTCCCAGTCAGGACGGCTGGCAGACTGCCTGGCTGACGACGCCGAGATGGTGAAGGCGTAGACAGCAACGAAGACTCCAGCAGCACGAAGGGATCCCACTCCAAACGACAGCCCCGAGCCCCTGCTCGGGGCCCCCTTTTATCCTCCCAGCCTGGCCTCGCTCCGCCCCGGCCACGCCCCCTTTCTGGAACCTACTAACGGATTCCCGGGCTTCCCTCACGTGCACCCTCTGTAACCTTTCCCCTAAATGCCTCTCTCTGGTTTATCAAGTGACCTGCTGTCAATCAGGACTGCTGTAACTGCAGATCCCTTTCCCTGCCAGCAACAAGCGCTATGCTGCTAAGTGACTGCTTCTACGTTACTACACACCTATAGGACGAGTAGGCCAAAGACTCGAATTGTTCTCTCTCGTGGATAATCTTCAGCCAGGAGTGACGCGAGCACAAAGCGTTTCGCTCTCCACCACGAGAATGAACAAATACAGGGCAGACCTCGCAGTACACGTTGGGGCAGAACCGCGTTCCACAAATAACAGAACTGGTGAGAAAAATATTTTCATGTCCCTGGGTTCGAAATTATCACCTCCCCCCCTCCCAAACATGTCACCATCGCGGTGCCCCAGACTGAGAAGTTTAGGCTGAGTAGTGGCGGGCTGTGTATTTTACACCTAGGCCTTTAGTGATATCCTCCACCAATGAAACTGCCTTCGAATAACCTCACCATGATACTAGGGCTATAGGCTATGATCATTCGACATAACCACCACATATTCACAGACAGTAACCTTTATTGTGTGGAATAAAGTGATTTAACACGAGGCTTAAGACCTATGAAAGTTACAATACACTAATTGCAGAGACGTGAATACATGGTGACTGAAACCATCAAGGATGTACCACAATTACGCAGCATGACAGGATGCTGCATCGCAGATAGGCATCGCATAGCCCAAATCAATGTCATTACCAAAGAAACAAGAACAAACTCACAACAACCAGTCACATTTACTTTTACGACCACCAAGCACGCAAAATGCCGTAAAACACGAATAACACAATCAGGATTCAATAGGCTTCCGTGCAGAAAAATAAATCTAAAGCACAGCATCTAAAAATCTAAACGTCACGAAAGAAGGTTTAAATACATCTTAAATGATGCTACGTTACGTGCTAGCTAGTTTTACTTCAGTTAGCTAACTGGCCCTCCGATCATGCCACACGAAAAATACTAATGTAAGTGGCTAGGCAAGCTAGGAGGGTCCGGTGTGTCAAAGATTACGCCCAACATGGCAAACTCGAAATCTGATTGGTTAAAGAATATGACAATTCGAAGCTTTCGTGACTGCAGGAATTACTCTTTGGTTTTTCTCGGTAAAGTCACGTATAAATAAGAAATAATAAAATGTGTTGCTTTATATGGTTTCCAAATTTAGCTAAACCCTGTTTGTTTGGTATGCTTCTCTCTCTGTGTCCCCTGTTGTATCTGTGTTAGTTCCCCCCTACTTGGGTGTCTATATATACATCTGGGGTTATGCATTTTCTCTCTCTCGTAAATTTAGCTCTTCTGTACCTGATGATGGCTGCTTGTGTTGCAACCGAAACGTCGTATGCTATTATGTTACTTTATTATTTCTTATTTATACGTGACTTTACTGAAAAAAAACAAAGAGTAATATGACAATTAACAACATGGTCCCCATTTGCTTCAACAGCAGAGGCGATTCACTAGGCTGAGACAGCACAGGTGGAAAATCTGATTGGAAAACACATTCTCCTGCGGAGGGAGCTGGTAGGAACGTTGGGTTGCTCGGTCAATGGCCAGGGTCAACGGCGGCACGTGGTGCATTCCGCAAATATGCCCGACTGTGAGGCCGGGCGCAAGCCGGCGTGAAGGGTGGGGACCGAGTGGGGAATTGGGATGGTGGAGAGAAAAAAAAATACCCACAAAGCTGTAGCTATTTTATCAACCCAGGAGGAATGGTGTGGGTTTTTTTCAAAATAGGAACCGCACCTCGTATAGCAGCAGCTCCCAAGGTCAGTAGTTGATACAGCACACGTGTGTACAGTACCCTGTGCAGAAGTGTGTACAGTGCTCAACTAAATGTTTTATTTTGACCGGGCAGGGCCCACTGAGCTGTATACGATTCCTAAGTGACCTTGCCTCGAATGATGGCTCAACGAATTGGCGGCTTATAATGTAGAGATTGAGAGCAGCCGCATACTCCAAACGCATGTTGTTGATTCTCCACGTGAAGGGAAAAATGTCGTGAAGGGAAAAATGTCGTGAAGATGGCCGGACGTGGTTGATGGCCACCCACCACCTCGTGTGTGCTGTGGCCGCCTTCCCCAGCCAGCCCCACCCTCCTCTCCCCTCTCCACGCAGCCCCACCCCTCCCATTTTTGGATGCACGACGAACGGACAGACACAATAATCCCCTGTGGGCTGGTGGAACCAGGAGGTTGCTACCAGTAAAAGCTCTAATTTATACGAGCTGCACTGGAAGCAGCGCAACTGAGGGTAACTTACTACTACTACACGTATAATTTCGTTGTCAGATTTGGAAATAAAATTCAATTACAGAAGAAATTATCAAGACAAAAGTTTTTTGCAAAACAGATATGACTGTCATGGACCCTACATATGGCACGTGTCGCAGCAATCATAATGTGCTTCATCTTTAATTATGAATAACGCAACTAAAAATAGATATCCATTGTAATTTATAAAACAACATTAGTACCCCCCCCCCCCTCTAGCCTTTGTACCTGGTAGGCTCACAATTGACCACATCACATTTATCCCTCCTGTATTTAAGGTATGGTCCACCATTCTGGCTAATCACCTGATGAGGCTGCTGGTTGCTGATCATTGTTGTTGTAATCACACCAAGCAAAATGTCATGGTAACTCCAATATGTAAATTGGTGTTGTCGTTTAAACTCTCCAACACACACAGCAACCAGTTAGTGCTGAAAGTCAACTAGATACCGTTTTAGGTTTAGGCGACACAATCCCCCCCTTACCGATTGGCTGTGTCGTGTGGCGGTGGGTTTAATGACACATTGGTAAAGAAGCTCTTTTGAGATATCCATGTAGAAAAAGGTGAAGTCCTTGTTTTTTTCATAATAATTATGTCGATACATCGCGGTGAACAGTCAGCCCCGATGCCTTCCACCTTCGTAATTTCTGCAAGCAAGAGCTCCGACGGCGGGCCTTGCTCCGATTTATATATCCTCTCAGGGCCCGCCCTTAATTGTACAGCGCCTTGCACCCTGACTATGCCACCTGTCTTTAATGATCTCAACTTGTACATTTCACTGTCCTCCCTACGGCCACTTGTTCCCAATAATCTCTGCGCAAGTGTATTAATTAATTATCTTTACAGTCCCCCAACTGCCACTTGTTCCCAAGCAACTCAACGCAAGTATATTAATTAATTATCAGTACCGTCCCCAACTGCCACCTGTTCCCAAGCAACTCAACGCAAGTGTATTAATTAATTCTATATACAGTCCCCAACTGCCACCTGTTCCCAGTCATCTCAACGCAAGTGTACTAATTAATTATCTATACAGTCTCCTACTGCCACTTGTTCCCAATCAACTCAACGCAAGTTTATTAATTATCTATACAGTCCCCAACTGCCACCTGTTCCCAGTCATCTCAACGCAAGTGTACTAATTATTATCTATACAGTCCCCCAACGGCCACCTGTTCCCAATCATCTCAACGCAAGTGAATTAATTAATTATCTATACAGTCCCCCAACGGCCACCTGTTCCCAATCAACTCAACGCAAGTGTATTAATTAATTATCTTTACAGTCCCCCAACTGCCACCTGTTCCCAAGCAACTCCACGCAAGTGTATTAATTATCTATACAGTCCCCCAACTGCCACTTGTTCCCAAGCAACTCAACGCAAGTGTACTAATTAATTAATTATCTATACAGTCCCCCAACTGCCACCTGTTCCCAAGCAACTCAACGCAAGTGTATTAATTAATTATATATACCGTTCCCAACTGCCACCTGTTCCAAAGCAACTCAACGCAAGTGTATTTATTAATTAATGATCTATACCGTCCCTAAATGCCACTTGTTCCCAAGCTACTCAACGCAAGTGTATTAATTAATTATCTATACAGTCCCCAACTGCCACTTGTTCCCAAGCAACTCAACGCAAGTGTACTAATTAATTAGTTCTCTATATAGTCCCCAACAGCCACTTGTTCCCAAACAACTCAAAGCAAGTGTACTAATTAATTATCTATACAGTACCACAACTGCCTCCTGTTCCCAAGCAACTCAACGCAAGTGTATTAATTAATTCTCTATACAGTCCCCAACTGCCACCTGTTCCCAGTCATCTCAACGCAAGTGTACTAATTAATTATCTATACAGTCTCCTACTGCCACTTGTTCCCAATCAACTCAACGCAAGTTTATTAATTATCTATACAGTCCCCAACTGCCACCTGTTCCCAATCATCTCAACGCAAGCGAATTAATTAAGTAATTATCTATACAGTCCCCAACTGCCACTTGTTCCCAAGCAACTCAATGCAAGTGTACTAATTAATGAGTTCTCTATATAGTCCCCAACTGCCACTTGTTCCCAAACAACTCAACGCAAGTGTACTATTTAATTAATTATCTATACAGTCTCCTACTGCCACTTGTTCCCAATCAACTCAACGCAAGTTTATTAATTATCTATACAGTCCCCAACTGCCACCTGTTCCCAGTCATCTCAACGCAAGTGTACTAATTAATTAATTATCTATAGAGTCCCCAACTGCCACTTGTTCCGAAGCAACTCAACGCAAGTGTATTAATTAATTTTCAGTACCGTCCCCAACTGCCACCTGTTCCCAAGCAACTCAACGCAAGTGCATTAATTAATTCTCTATACAGTCCCCCAACTGCCACCTGTTCCCAAGCAACTAAACGCATAAGCATTAATTAATTATTCATCAATACCGTCCCCAACTGCCACCTATTCCCAAGCAACTCAACGCAAGTGTACTAATTAATTAGTTCTCTATATAGTCCCCAACTGCCATTTGTTCCCAATCAACTCAACGCAAGTTTATTATTTATCTATACAGTCCCCAACTGCCACCTGTTCCCAGTCATCTCAACGCAAGTGTACTAATTATTATCTACACAGTCCCCCAACTGTCACCTGTTCCCAAGCAACTCAACGCAAGTGTATTAATTAATTCTCTATACAGTCCCCAACTGCCACTTGTTCCCAAACAACTCAACGCAAGTGTACTAATTAATTTCTATACAGTCTACTACTGACACCTCTCCCCAATCATCTTAAGGCGCGGATTCATACTCTTTGGTTTTGTCGGTAAAGTCACGTAGGCAAAACAAAGAAAACTAAATTAAATCACGTTTCGGGGCGCAACACAAGCGTCCATTTTCAGGTGGGGACAACGTAGCGAAAGCACAAACGCATAAGTGTGTCTCAGAGATGGTTGTGACGAGGGATTATATAGTCGCGGGGCATGGGGGGAGGGGGGGTGCCATCGTGAGTGTGGGGGCGGTGTGTGGGCTGGGAGGAGAGGTTGCAAAACCGAGGGTTATCTGGGAGGCAACGGGTGGTGCCGAGACTGAGGCTTTGTGATGTAGATGGCGGAAGTAAATCAGAAAGCTAGGATTAAGCCGCCTTTTGTTATGATGCCGGGTGGGAAAGTTAGAAAAGCACAGGCTAATAATGTAAGGAGTTCAAACTGAAATGTGCAAACTAAAAAAAAACTTGTGTTAAACACTACCATGGCGATGGTAGTGTGTTAAACTGGGGGTAACAGACTGGGAATATGGGTATGTTTATGAAAATACATTTAAACTGGCTGTCTAGCAGTAAAATGCCCGGTAGCTAAAGTTTGACTTGGTTAATTACATCTTTCCAATGATTGCTCAATTCACGGGCGGAGCCAGGATTTCATGCCGGGGTGACTTTCAACAAATTTTAATTTCAAGAATGATTAGAGAGTCAGGCTGTTGAACTAGACGCCATCAGTTGGCGACACACTCTGACAATGCAGTTGCATGGAGTCCGCCAGACCGAGTGTCGTACACTTATACGCAGAATGTCACCCCTGCCACCCCCTGGCTCCGCCCCTGGCTCAATTTGATTCCATCATCTCGGTTGAAGTTATGTCTATGTTTGTATATCTGGATGGCTTCGTGGACAAATCTTTGGTAGTATCCAGGAGGCTTGCAGAGCACCTTGGTATCGGACAACACTATGTCATGAGAGCCAGCAGCATTATAACAGTGGTTGGCAACGGCCGAATAATCCGTCCTGCCATGTTTCAGATCCAACTTGTGCTCGTGAATGCGATCAGAAATATGTCGTTTCGTTTCCCCGATGTAACAATCCCAGCAACTCAGTTTGTAGACACCAGGGTACTGTAAGTCAGGAATGACATCCTTTACAAATGGGATCAGATCACGGATCTTGCGATTTAAAGCTTTCGTGACTGCAAGGATTCATCTTCTTTGGTACTTTCGGTAAAGTCACGTAGAATGAGAATAAAATAATACATTGATAAAATAAAATAACAATAAAATTCTCACGACGTTTCGGTCACAACACAAGCGGCCTTCATCAGGTGAAGGGACGAGACTGTCTGGAGGACAGCGCTGGAGCGAACACAGCCAAGCTCAGACCGCGAACTTTAAGCTGTGTGAGAAGAAACGGAGTGCCTTGACAAAGGAATTAGCATAGAATTTAGCATTGAAATAGCTGAGTGATTAGCTTGTGACTGGTCACAGAAATGGCTATGTTAAAGTCAAAGCATACACATCCACAGAGGCACCCCTTGAAAAAGGAATTAGCATAGAATTTAGCATTGAAATAGCTGAGTGATTAGCTTGTGACTGGTCACAGAAATGGCTATGTTAAAGTCAAAGCATACACAATCACAGAGGCACCTAGTACAAATCAAACAGGAGAATTTAGCATTGAAATAACTGAGTGATTAGCTTGTGACTGGTCACAGAAATGGCTATGTTGAAGTTGTAGTGTTGTAAGGACGAGCAGACTTCTTTAGGAGGCACACTCTGTTTATTGTATTATTTCCTTATGCAACGCTTAACACACAGAGGGATATTCGGTCCCCTCACCCGATACCCTAGGGAGGTACAGCCTCCATACCTGGCGGGACTCACACGTCTACCGCTAACCTCCTTGATACTTAAGGAGGTACAACCTCCGGACTTGGCGGGACTCACACGTCTACCGCTATCCTAGTCCTCCGGCTAGGACCTAGGGGAGGCTATCTGACCCACCGCTGGCCCGGTGGGTCCTGACCACTGGGTATGCCGAGCCTTAGCCCTTAGAAGGGCTGAAAGGCTGGTCCAGGGTCCTAGCTAGGCTTCAGCCCAGTCTTCCGTCTTCGTGCAAGGAGAGAACTTCCCCGAGGTCCGTTGGGTCACCCGTCTTATACCCCTTCGTGGCCAGGTAGAACCAATCATACATTCCCACGTGCTTGAGTTCACTGGTAATGTGTTCCTGGTCGGAAATGCATTGGGCTCTATGGTATAGAGTCTTGATGAGGGAGTTCTTCTGGGATGGATGGTGGTGGGAATCCGGTTTCAAGTAAGCATCTGTATGGGTAGCTTTCCTGTAGACAGAGTGGCTCATTGAACCACATGACATTGCCTTCTCCAAGACGGAGGTTCTTTGCAAACCAACCGGCTACCATGAGAGATTCGTTCATGAGGCCATTCACATATACAAGCACAGAGAAAATTTCAACCGAGAAGATGAATTCTGGCTTAGTAACCATTGGAAAGATGTTTTAAACCATTTCCGTTCTTAATTGTATGTTACGATGACTTTCAGACCGCAGCTCTTTCGCTGGCATTGACTCTTAATACCTCTCACACCACGGTTAATGGTATGGTTTACAACATGGAGTTTAACAGCACCTCGCAGCTGTCTCTCTCTCCCTCCTCCGTTCCGACCATGGATGAACTCGTCCGTCTGAACGGGGCTCATAGCTATCCGTGGTGCTAAAGTTGAGGGTAAGAATCCACCCATTTTTTCGCCATATAGCATTGTGATATATAACGACTTATTGTTGGTAGCTTAGCTGATTGGAGAATATATAGTTTATTGATAACATTGAGGTAATTTATATTTTAGTTTTTTATTGGTTTACTATATAGTATTCATTATATAGTTAAGTATATACCCAGTTACTGTTAATAGCTCAGATGTGTAGGCTTTCACTTTAACATAGCCATTTCTGTGACCAGTCGCAAGCTAATCACTCAGTTATTTCAATGCTAATTTCTCCTGTTTGATTTGTACTAGGTGCCTCGGTAGATGTGTAGGCTTTGACTTTAACATAACTACTTCTATGACAAGTCACAAGCTAATCCCTCAGTTATTTCAATGCTAAATACTCCTGTTTGATTTGTACTAGGTGCCTCTGTGAATGTGTATGCTTTGACTTTAACATAGCCATTTCTGTGACCAGTCGCAAACTAATCACTCAGTTATTTCAATGCTAAATTATCCTGTTTGATTTGTACTAGGTGCCTCTGTAGATGTGTAGGCTTTGACTTTAACATAACTATTTCTATGACCAGTCACAAGCGAATCCCTCAGTTATTTCAATGCTAAATTCTCCTGTTTGATTTGTACTAGGTGCCTCTGTGAATGTGTATGCTTCGACTTTAACACAGCCATTTCTGTGACCAGTCACAAGTTAATCACTCAGCTATTTCAATGCTAAATTCTATGCTAATTCCTTTGTCAAGGAGTGCCTCTGTGGATGTGTATGCTTTGACTTTAACATAGCCATTTCTGTGAGCAGTCACAAGCTAATCACTCAGCTATTTCAATGCTAAATTCTATGCTAATTCCTTTGTCAAGGGGCTCTGTTTCTTCTCACACAGCTTAAAGGTCGCGGTCTGAGCTTGGCTGTGTTTGCTCCAGCGCTGTCCTCCAGACAGTCTCGTTCCTTCACCTGATGAAGGCCGCTTGTGTTGTGGCCGAAACGTCGTGAGAATTTTAAGGTGTTATTTTATTTTATCAATTTATTACTTTATTCTCATTCTACGTGACTTTACCGAAAGAACCAAAGAAGATCACGGATCTTGTGTACTGTACTGAATTGGACCTGGATCTTGTGTTTGTTTCGAATTTTGGAAATCTTTTTGGTAATGGACAAATAGCAAATATTTGTCCATGAAGCCATCCAGATATACAAACATAGACATAACTTCAACCAAGATGATGGATTAAAATTGAGCAATCATTGGAAAGATGTAATTAACCAAGTCAAACTTTTGCTACCGGGCATTTTACTGCCAGACAGCCAGTTTAAATGTATTTTCATAAACATACCCATATACCCAGTCTGCTACCCCCAGTTTTACACACTACCATCGCCATAGTAGTGTTTACCACAAGTTGTTTTTTAGCTTCCACATTTCAGTTTGAACTCCTTACATTGTTAGCCTGCACTTTTCTAACTTACCCACCCGGCAGCATAGCAAATGGCGGCTTAATCCTAGCTTGCTTATTTACTTCCCCCATCTACATCACAAAGCCTCAGTCTCGGCACCACCCGTTGCCTCCCAGTGCACCCTCGGTTTTACAACCTCTCCTCGCAGCCCCCACCCCGCCCCCACACTCACCATACCGCCCTCCCTCCATGCCCCGCGACTTCAATTTAGTATAGTGGTGTAGAGTAGTGTATTGTATAATAGTGTAGTGTATTGTGTGGTGTGTATAGCATAGTGTATATTTGTGAAGTGCATGAGTGTACTATATAGTACTATAGTATAGTAGTGTAGTGTTTACTGTATAGTAGTGTAGTGTGTACTCTAGTCGTATAATGTATAGTCGTGTAGTGTATAGTGGTGGAGTGTATGGTGTAGAATAGTATAGTGTATAGGTGTGTAGTGTGGAATGGTGTAGTGTATAGTGGTGTATGTATGTTTAACTTTTTTAGCACCATATGAAGCTAATCAGAGGTGCGAGGGAAGGACAGCAAACTAAACACAACGAGCAGCAGTTCTAAAGAAGTAAGATTGTCAACCTAGATGATGATGATTTAAAAAGTTGCATGGCTGCCAGTGGCTTCCTAATATCGGACGGAAGAGCGTTCCAGACGGCCGCAGAAGCAGCACAATCTGAAAGTGTCGCGATGATGCGGTGACCACCATCTTTGTTCGATTGTTAGCCAAAAGACGCTGCTGCCAGCATGACCGTGGTGCGTATTTTTGTATTTTGCCAGGTGGAGCAGCATGGACATTACCCTGATTCGTTCTGGCGGCTGTCATCTGGCTCGCTATGAGCGTCGAAGGTGACGTTTTTCACTCCACTCCCCGGCTATACGTTTGCGCTCATTTAGCTAGTATAGTATTTTCTCTTGTGTTGCGGTAGTAATGTTCCTGAAGAACACCGCAATTGACAAGACTATACACTACACTAGAGACTACTATACACTAGAATGTACTACTATACACTACACTACCCCCCCACACCTCCGATTAGCGCAACGGTTGGACTAAGATAGAGTCCAACCGTAATTATTAAATAGTTATATATAGCTATGTTTTAGCGGAGCTGTAAAAGTGTGTGTGTGTTACCTGGACAGTGTCCATCCGAATCTAAATAGATTCCCCGTACCCTGAATTGATTACTCCACTGGTGGGCGTGGTGTACTGTGCAGTCACGTGAGTCTAAGGGCCCAATCCATGGTCATCATTAACTCCGTAATTATACGTGATTCGTTACAATAAGCCCATTCCGGCTACAGGTGTCTCTCTACCCGTGGAGATGTTAACTATCTCGCGTGGTATGCAGGAGGTTCGTGAAGTTCGACCCAGACGATGCATGCTGCTGTTATACGTGGAGTTTGCGTCTCTCTATCCCCCGTGGTGGTCGCATGGATTTTTAAGCCGGGTCCTCCGGTTTATCCCTTCACATTTAGAAAAACGGGTTTAGAGTATTTGGCTGATGTAAATTTCCACGTGATCATATCAGTCACTTCGCTGAGTTGCTATCATTTGTGATGGCCAGGTCGCTTCTGAAAAAGAGCTACAACGTAACAGCTCAGTGGGGCCTTACACCTGGTAAAAAAAAATGGTTGAGTTTAAATACTAATATGCGTCCTTTGTACAATTTCGCAGGACGGCTTATCTGCACCATTGGAAGTCTTGATTTGGGGATTCCTGAATCAACATTTACCACGTGTGCAGCAGGGCAAGACTCGTGCGTGACGATGGAATTGACTCAGAGTAAGTGCTTCCAGGTCAAGGCTGCTGTATATTTGGTGGATGCATCTATCTCTCTCTAACCTGGGTATGTTATCTCCCTCGACTGGAAAACAATCAAATGTATCAAAAAGGCATCCAAAACAGATCATCTGCCCGTTGAGCTTAACCGAAATGGGGAATATTTTTGAGATCCCAAAAAAATTGTTGACAATTTTAACCTTAATTTTTCTGAAGCTGGTAACCTTTTTGAAAATGTATTGGGAGTCACCCCTGCTCATGCAAATTCCTACACCCCTGTCCGAACATTAAACGAATGTAGTTTCCAGCCAATACACGAAAGTAATGTTCTGAAACAACTATCCTACCTCAAAGGGTCCTACTCTACTGGAGCAGATAGTATTCCCGTCTTTGCTCTACTAACTGTTGGTCACCTAATACAAACCTATAGCCCATATTTTCAACCTGTCATTCAAAGAAGCTTCAGTACCTCTAGAATGGAAACATTCCTATGTTTATCCACTTCACAAAGGGGCCCTAAAGATGATCCAAATAACTACCGACCTATCTCAATTGTCCCCGTTGATGAAAATTTTTGAAAAACTATTGAACTACCAAATGAGCAGTTTCCTGTCCGACAACAATCTATTACATCTAAAACAATCTGGGTTCCGAAAAAAATACAGCACATCTGCTGCATTTGACTCTCTGAATCACATTGACAGTAGCCTTGATAATAAGCAGTACTGTGCCTGTCTATTTCTTGACTTGTAAAAAACTTGATACAGTAGACCACAACACCCTGCTTAGTAAACTAAGTTGCCTCGTTTTTTCCAAAAACGCAGTAAAATGGTTACAAAATTACCTCTTTTCTCGCACCCAAACTGTCTTCACAGATGGTTGGAGGTCAAACAGTGTTAAGATAACAAAAGGAGTTCCACAGGGTTCTATCCTCGGCCCCCTCTTGTTATCTCTTTATGTCAATGACTTGGGCACTGACCTGGATCATTCCAGAGTAAATATTTTGCAGATGACACGATACTGATTACTGCTGGCTGCTCTCCGGATGACGTGATTGCCAAGCTCCAGGGTGATTTCAACAAACTACAACATCAGCTAGTTGCTCTTAAACTAGTCCTGAATACCTCCAAAACCAAGGTGCTATGCTTCTCACCAGGACTAAAGCAGGAAGTATTTTTTCCCCAATTACATTCCTTAAATAATGATCAAATAGAGCAAGTCAAGATCTATAAGTATCTTGTAGTCATCCTGGATTCAAAACTGAATTTTGAATATCACATTGATTATATTGGTAAAAAGACAAAAATAAAAATTGGTTTTCTGTATCGACCCAAGCACTGCTTCCCCCCTATGTTCCAATTGGAATTGATAAAAGCTACCATACTGCCTCTACTTGATTCCTGTGACAACGTATATAAATCAGCCCCAAGTACTGTACTGAAGAAGCTTGACTCAATTTATCACTCCGCCTTAAGATTTACATTGAACTGCTTATACAGGACTCACCACTGTGATCTCTACATTGGGTCAAACTTAACATTTCTTATGTTCGACGGCTTGTGCACCAGATCTTATTTATTAACGATGTACTTACAAAAAAATCCGCAGACTACCTGCTGGATCTCCTCTCTATTTCAAAGAACAAATTTGACCTAAGGTCTTCGCTCATTTGCCAGCTTCACATTCCCTATTGCCGTACAAATGCTGGAGTAAGGGCCTTTGCTATTGATGCCCCTAGGGTCAGGAAAGCTATTGCCAATAAACTGCAACTTGAATCACTACCTATGAGATCTTCACTCAAAACTGCTCTAGAGGAGTTGTACACCCCTAGCTGCCACTGCTATTCAGTGGCCTAAAATAAAATAAAATGTTTCGCTCCGGATGACCGCTGTAAATTATGATCTGTGTTTTTGATTTAGTGTGCTGATCCCAAAGGTGCATTGAAAAATGTTGATACTCCTACTGATGCTCCTGCTGTAGTGGAGTGACTCATGCAGCCAGCTATGCTACAGGGTTTTGGTGGTACATGTTGTTTATGTCGTTTATTGTGAAATTTCGGTCACAGTTCTTTGATTTGGCCATGTTTCTTTGTTGTAGTACGGAGTTAGAATGATGGCTTTAATCAAAGTTGTCTTGTTGTTGTTGTTGTTTGACTTGCATCCCATTGGGATTTTTGCACACAGCGTTGGTGTACGGTGCTTTTTCGGGAAGATTTTTTCAGTTTTTCCTGGATTTTTCTGTTAATGTTTTTGATTTTTGTGCATTTTTTAATTTCTGTATCATAATCAAGTTGACATGTGCGTTTCAATTGCTCCAAATAATTATTACTCATGTTGTTATGTTTTCACTTTAGATAAGTAAAGATTGCTCGTCAAGATTGCCAGATGAATGTTGAACTTTCCATAAGAATTTAATACTAGGCTTTTTATTATTGATAGGTGATATTATGTATAATGCATATTCTACACTGCCTAGGACCTTACACCTTACCTTTTTGTGAAATCAGATAGCACTGCCTTCATAGTGTGAGACTTTAGTTTACAAAGGAACACTAGAAGCTCTTTCTTATTAGTTTGTTGGAACTCTTCACAACCTAAATACTAGAATTTTAGCATGGAATCGGTTAAATTATTCCAAACGTGTTACTAATGCATCAAGCCATGTCAACTAACTAAAAACCATCATGATATTGTTAATAGCAAATAAAAATAGCCGCGCTATATTATTAGAAATGTAATCGTATTTTTATTCTTGGTTCTTCCGGTAAAGTTACGTAGAAGGGAAAGAATAAAACAATAAATATATATCAAGCAATTGGCAGGACCCCGGGGTCCCATCATTGCCCCAGGATGGGAAAAACCGCGTAGCGACACGAGTCTTGCCTTACCGACAACAAAACTAGTGGTCAATCGATTGGCCTCGTCGAGAGCTACTCGGGGCACTAAGTTTCGTAAAAAGTTTAAAAATTACATAAACACGTTAAATTCACTGCCTGGGGGGCGGCGGGCTCGCTTTGGCAAAGAAGCTGAGGATCGACGGCTGACCGGAGGGCGTTGTTGCCGCGCGCGACTGCGGCGGACGCCCGGGCTTGCGTTTGGCCGGTGGGGTGGTGCCCATCGTGTCGATTGCCGCCTGCTGGCGCTTGTTGGCGCGAGTCTGGGCCGGCAGTGCGTTGCTGTCGTCGTCCAACTCAGCGACGAGATTGGGCGGGATGGCTGAAAATAATTATTGACCTGATTTTTGCGGGACCCCGGGGTCTCGCCAAATGATTCAAATGACCACCAAACACTTCATGATTATTTGTCAAGAATTTCATCGGTGCGTTCAATCGAACAATGAAGTGTCGAGTGACTATGACAGGATACTGTTCGATCAATCGTTGTGTGGCATATATGTTGAGTTCATTTGGATCTTTATTGGGTCTTTCATCAGCTACTAAAAGTGATTTGCGCATATCAAGGCAATTCAAATCATTGAAACTGAATCTCGCAAAGTATGTTGGTGGTCCTATTGAACATATTTGTCCGATAAATTCATTCAGCGCTGTTTGCCAATATGCAGCTGATCCTCGAAGGTTGTTAAGGTAGAGATGAAAATATTCTACTCTAGCATCTTGTCCTTGAACCTTCTTTCCACATGGTAAGATGTTGGATTGGATGCGATAATACTCGAACATTGATAATGCGTAGACGAGGTAGTAGTTTCGTTGAAATCGTGTATCACTATGCAGAATTCTTAATTGAAATGAGTCCAATGGAGTGATTCTGACAGCTCTTACTTCTTTGAGTCCATTGATTCTTTTTGGGAAGAGGTAGAACCATGCAAACTCTTCAGCTTTAAATGAATGTGCTTCGTTCAGAATGTTGTTGGTTGTTTTACACCTTATTTAATGAGTATTATCAGAGACTTCGTATTCATCTTCCACATTTGGCTGATGACAATCTATAGAAGCCATGACTGATGTTTGTACAGGCATCGATTCAACTTGTGTACCATATTTTCTTGCAATGCCTATCGCAGATGTGGCGATGAATCTTCTTCTCGCATTCCTGGATCGGCAATGTAATATTTTTGATTAACATCTATGAAGATGATGGTGACGTGAACATTTTTTGAGCCTGTTGATCGTCTGCAGTTCTTAATTGTGTGACACTCAATTATGCATGCTCTGCCATTGCCTGCCGGTGCACCTTTCTGACCACATGAATGTGAATGGGGGAAATAGTACAGGGTGTTTTAAAAAGATGGATCCTATTTGAAATCGCTATATCTCTGCAACCACGAACTGCCCATGAATGAAACTCTTACCACTTCAAAGGGTGGGGCATAGTGTTTCAAATAATTACTGCTAGATGCCTCTCCCAGCGCACTAACAACTCCTAGCCTCAGTCATTCCCAAGACACACTGCCTCAACGTTGGATAGGTCGCACGGGACCCCAAGACTTGGCGCTACACTCTTGGCCCCCAAGATCCCCAGACATCACACCCTGCGACTTTTTCTTGTGGGGATACGTCAAAGACCGTGGTATTTTTGTACCACCGTTAGTGACTAATCTGGATGATCTCAAAAACAGATTCACGGCAGTGGTGACTTCAGTGGAAGAAGACACTTTGAGAGGCATTTGGGACAAATTCAACTATCGTCTTGATGTTGTCCATACAGCAGGTGGAGGGCAGATAGATAATTTATTAAATGGTTAGTAGAACTTGATAACTCATTAAACCGTTTGTAACTTTTTGTGTAATTGTAACATGTTGCTATCGTGAAATATACTGCTTTGAAATTGGGTACATGAGTTTGAAACACCCTGTATTTGTCATCGTAATGCATAATTCCTAGTGATTTGGATCCTGTTATTAGTATGCCAGCCTGATGATTTGTGAACAAATCATTAAAAAGTGATGCCTTGTGAATCACCTTCATTGACTGAGTCTTGTAAACTTCCAACGAGTAGTGTTTGCTCCATCATAGGCTATTGCTTGGAATTGTCAACAAAGTACTCCTGGTGATGTTCTCATTGATCCGTACATTTAACCCTCAATGATTATGTTTGTTAAACTGGGTAACAGAACAATCGATTAATTTCTCAGAGTAACACGAGCATACACGCGACAGGAAAAAGTCCTTAAAAATGAATGTGACGATATTCATACGAACGGCAATAAAGAAACATGTCCCGAAGGCAAAAGTAGACCTCAATGAATTCATTGGTAAGATTATGTAATTAACGAAATGTGTTGTGAGTGCGTGAGTGTGGGGGAGGGTCATACACACGGCGTCCTCGCTCTCTCTCTCGCTCGGCAGCAGCTGCAGTTACTTGTCCACTGCTGAATGAAGAGAGTCGGGACGACGCTCGCCGTCGGTGGTGCGCGATGATTCCGTTGTCAGATAGCGCCCGCAGCTCGTCCGCTGGTCGCCGATCCTCACTTTTGTCTTGGTTCCCAGCTAGTGCTGGTGGGTGCATGTGGGTCGAACCGACGGCGCTCTCAACGGTGCTCTCCTCTTTCTCACGGGTGGCTGGTAAGGGCCTTTCCCCTGCTGGATGAGCTGAGTCGGCACAACGCTTGTCACTTGTCCGCTGGCAGCTGACACCCTTGCTCGGTGGCGCTAGTGGCGCTGCTGCGCACTCTCTCCGGCTCCGTGCTCGCTGGCGATGCACGATTGCGCGTGCAGCTGGTTCTCTGTGAGTTGGCTTGGTCGATGCTTGGCGCTTTCCGCCCTTTCTCCAGGTTGATTGCTCGTCACTCTATCTCTCTCCTTGATCGTGCAGCTGCTGGTTGGAAGCTGGTACTCAGTGTAGAATAACTTTGAGCGATACTTCTTCTGTCAGCGCCGAACTCGTACTCGGTGACACATCGCTACTCGGCAAGCCTCGCCATCCTTGGTCGATTGCAGAGTCCCACCCCGGAGCTTTGCGTTGACTTCGTAGATGCGTGGCTTCTGCTGGTGCAGCTCGTTGACGATGTGCCAGTCGCAGGGGCAGGTTCCCGAACACCTCTTACACAACTCTGATAGCTTAGTACAATACAACTTATCGCAATCCTTGACTTTGCAAGCGACACAAAACATCAGGAAAAATTTCGAATAAAACGTTCAGCGATACTCTGTCGGTCCATGCCAAACTCAGCACCGAGCATCACCTTGCCAATCTTCTCTGCGACACACAACACCCATTGTTGATCTCTAGGCCATGCCCCAGAGTCTGCCCGTCGCAGTACTCTGAATTGTGTGTATCGTGTCACTGTTTATATCTGAAATTCTCTCCTCTCGGCTCGCCTTCTCACAAAGGACTAGAATCCCTTTGATTTCGCTCTTTACTGTGGGGGCAGTTGTTCATCCGGGGTACGTGTGTGTGTGTAGTGTATGTCCTAATTTATTAAGCAATCTGTTAAGTCTCACCCTGGCCTGATTCCTTTCCCCCTCCTTAAGCCACCTTTTCATCCGTGGAAAGCAGATGATCCAAAATTGCCCTTTTGTGTTTTTCTAGTTTTTCAACTTGTAATAATTATTTCTGGAGCAGTGGTTCTTAACCTTGTTGGAGGTACCGAACCCCACCAGTTTCATATGCGCATTCACCGAACCCCTTTTTAGTGAAAAATAAAATGTGATTTTTTTCAAATTCAAGACATAGATATGTTTTTTACTGGTACACAAAATGAGCCGTGCATGAACATTACCTTGTTCAAAGAATAAAACCAACACAATGCATAAACTCACAACAAATTACATACCTGGAAATCAATGTGACTTCTGCTGTTGCCTTTGAGAGATCAGTTCAGATATGCGTGGCTTCACCTTGGCAAGTGCCACTCTCATGTCATTTTCACAGCAAAGTCTGTTCCTTTTCTTCGTTTTTATGTCCAGCATCCTCGAAAAGGATTGCTCACAAAGATATGTTGTAACAAATGGTATGAAAAAATCCAGGGCTTTCTTAGCAATAACTGGATACTTGTTCATTTGTCGACACCAAGACGTTGAGAGCGTTGTTGTTCTGAAGAGTTGCTGTTGAACCTGGCTCTGCTGAATTTCAATGATTTCGTCGAGGAATTCATCATTGACATCTGCTGTTTCAACAGCAAACGTGAACGGCTGTCTCACCCATGCTGGATATGACTCTCTTGTAGGGAAATATCCGTCGAGAGACTTTGCAAGCTCATCTAAGTGCGTGGCAATTGTTTGCTTCAGTTCCGTGGATACAGAAATATCTCCGATTCCAGACACATCTTCGATCTTACTTGCACAGTCGTCCAGAAGCGGGAAGTTTGCGAAGTTATTGTTCTCTGTTCGTCGTTTCCATAACGGTAGCTTTTTTTGAAAAGCCTTCAGGTGTTCTTCCGCTTCCATGATATTGACTCCACCACCCTGCATCTGCTGATTGAGATGATTGAGAGCTGCGAATATATCAGCCATGTACGCTAAAATGAGAATGAACTCAGAATTTTTGAAGCAATCTGCATGGCAGTGTTGGTGCTCTTGCAAAAACAGGGCTAATTCCACATGCATGGCAAAAACACGATTCAGCACCTGTCCCCGGGATAACCACCGAATATTAGAATGGAGCAGAAGTACCTCAAATTCAGAGCCCATTTCTTTACACAGCTCACTGAAGATACGGTGCCTCAGAGCACTTTTTCGCACATAGTTCACACATTCCACCACAGTTTTTAATACTTCTGCCATTTTTGGAGGTAAGGTTTTTGTTGCCAACGCATGCCTGTGCAGAATACAATGCGTCACAATGATGTGTGGTGCATCGGCCTTTACTAGCGCACCAAAACCAGACTTTCTTCCCAGCATGACTGGAGCTCCGTCCGTACAAACTGCAGAAACCATATCCCATGAAAGATTGTTGTCTCTGAAGAAGTCATCCACAAGCTTCTTCACATCGGCTGCCTTCGTTGTTGTTGTAAGCGGCTTACAAAATAAAAACTCTTCTTTTATCATGTCGTCTTTCACATAGCGTACAAAAACAGCAAGCTGGCTTAGATCAGAAACGTCTGTGGTTTCGTCGAGTTGAAGGCTGAATTTTGCCGGGCTTGAAATCAGATCCGCGACTACTTGAGCCAAGATGTCTTTACTCATGTCTTCTATTCTGTCACTGACGGTATCATTTGAAAGGGGAATTTGGGATAATTTACCTTCGGCCACTGTTCCGAGTATCAGATTCGCCATCTTTAATGCAGCTGGTTTCACAAGTGTTTCACCAATGGTGTGTGGCTTGCCCTGCTTTGCGATCAGGTAAGCAACTTCGTACGATGCTGTCAGGATCGGTTTGTTAACAGGTACAAATCCAAGAGCAGGCAGAGTGGCCCTTTCATCGAATCTGGCTCTCTTCACCCTGAATTCAGCAAGTGTTGTGTTCTTGTATTCCCCGTCTCCATGCAGCTTCAAGAAGTGTTCCTTTAGTTTTGCCGGTGCAAGACTAGAGTTGCTCAACTTGGCGTTGCAAATCATGCAGATAGGACGCTCACTCCCATCACGTTCCGTGATACATGAGAATCCATGTTGTACATATTCGTCCGACCACTTTCTTCTTTTGCCCGACATAGTTAGTATGGATAAAATATTAAAGAAATCACACGACGTACGACAACAACAGTCACACGTTGACTACTGAGTACGCACTAAATTCCCCGCAGCGCTGATTGGCCAAGCAGTGTAGCATGATCATCTGCAGCCAGTGATGGCCAAGCGGGCCGTGTGTGTCATCACAAATTTACACAATAATTCAAGTGTGTCCGGACCTCCGTGGCGGGGGCTCTGCCGAACCCCTGAGATCGACTCACCGAACCCCTGGGGTTCGATCGAACCCAGGTTAAGAACCACTGTTCTGGAGGGAGGGAGGGGCTTCCCCTGTCAGGTCGCGTTCCCCCCCCCCCCGTTCCCTCGCGGTGGGGTGTTACATCTTCTTCTCTCTCACAGAGAGGGGCACTGGCCTTTGAAGTCGTTTCTCTTGTACTGTTTGGAAAAAATATTATTTTATCTCTTATAGCTTGATACCATACCACTTTTGTAGTGCTGATTCTGTAAGTAACTCAAGGTATATACTTAGCTCTTTCGGTAAAGTCACGTTGAAGGGAAACAATAAAATAATAAAATATATTAGAATTTTTTATTGTTTTACATATATTTTATTATTTTATTGCTTCCCTTCAACGTGACTTTACCGAAAGAGCTAAAAATATGAATTACTGCAGTCACGAAAGCTTTAAATCAAAACTCAAGGTATGTTTGTAGCAGTGTTTACAGTACTTTCATCGTGGTTTGGAATTCCTTCATGGTATTTGATTTGTCTTTTTAAGGGGAGATGCCCTTTGCATGCGTATGCAATTTCTCGCTATCCCGTGCTGCTGGGAGACAAAGGCGTTTGGGAGTCTCTCTCTATGGGATACATTTTATCTTGGTCACGTGTGATTGACCTCTTTCGCCTTTTTAATTCTTCTGGATGACCCTCGGTCTAATACTTCATAATTATGATTTGGTTTATGTTTAGACAGAATTCATTCTTTGTTCTTTCGGTAAAATCACGTAGATATAAGAATAAAATTAAGGTGAATAACATTAGTGTTAAAATAATATATGAGAAATAATAACCCACTAATCTGGTTTTTCATCGGAGTGTGTGAGTCTATGATGTTCACTTATTCTTGTCGCTAAGTTTTCAAACTTTTACCGTTGTGTTAAGAGAAACAAAAACAATAAAAAAAACGTTACCTGTTTAGTGGCGCCTGCTCTCTGTACTCTTTTGAGGTGGCCTTTTGAAGTCGTGTAAAGATTCCCCAGAATCTCATTAGCAAACCCCTTCTTTTTTTACCATGATTTTTTAATTGCATTGTATGGCTTATCTCCGGCTGCCTGGCCCCGAGTGTGAAAGGCAGCTGCTGTGTGAGGGGACGGGGGTTCGCATCACCCCCTTTTGCCCCAAGCGACACCGCGATTGATGAAAAAAATATAGGCAGAATTATTCTTCATATATTTTTTTGGAAAAAGGCCTATATATACAACAGCAGTATAGCAGCTCTTACAATATTTGCCAGCACCATTGTACAACATTGAACACCTGCATTGGCCAATGTAAACACATCTTCATTTGCCTGATGCCGTGCAGCACGAACAATTCTAGATCTTTAATTGATTGCCATGTAAGCATTAGCAGGTTTCGATTTAAAGCTTTCATGACTGCAGGGATTCATCTTCTTGGTTTTTTCGGTAAAGTCACGTAGAATGGAAATAAAATAATAAAACTAAAACATAATAAAATTAAATTCTCACGCCGTTTCAGCCAAAACACAAGTAGCCTTCCTCAGGTGAAGAAACAGAACTGTCAGGACGACAGCGCTTCAATGAACACTGCTAAGCTTGGCAGCGTCTTTTAAGCTGGGTGGGAGGAGCAGAGCGCCTTGACAAAGGAGTTTACATATCAACAGAAGAATTTAGCATTGAAGTAGCTGTGTTAATGTGTTGGATTAGCAAGGTGTTACAGTCAGAAATTAGCATGTAACTGGGAGATTAGCATGATGTTAGAGTGAGAAATTAGCATGTAACTGGTAACTGAAGTAGCTATGTGAAAGTCAGAGTTTACATATCAACAGAGGCATATAGTATATTGACAATAAAGAACTGCAAATACCTAACTATCTTCTTTGGTTCTTTCGGTAAAGTCATGTAGAATGAGAATAACATAATAAATTAATAAAATAACGCGATAAAATTCTCACGACGTTTCAACTATCATAAAATAAAATAAGCCAATGTGAAAGAACTAAGTATAAACTACATCAATATAATAAATGTACTCAATATATTATTCAATAAGTTGAGCTATTAACATAAAGTAACTGGGTATACACTACACTATATAATGAATACCATATAGTAAACTGATAAAAAACTAAAATATAAACTACATCAATGTTATCAATAAACTCAATATACTCTCCAATCAGCTGAGCTACTAACAATAAGTGGTTATACATTACAATTCTATGTCGAAAAAAGTGGCGGTTTCTTTTTTCTTTTCAACGTTAGCACCACAGAAAGCGACGAGCTTTGTTCAGACGGACGAGTCCATCTATGCTCGGAACGGAGGAGGGGGGAGAAACAGCCACAATGCGCTGCTCTGTCCTGTGTTGCGTTACAACTATGCTATAAATTTCGATTTAAAGCTTCCGTGACTGCAAGGATTCATCTTCTTTGGTTCTTTCGGTAAAGTCACGTAGAATGAGAATAAAATAATAAATGGCTAAAATAAAATAAAACAATAATATTCTCACGACGTTTCGGCCACAGCACAAGCGGCCTTCATCAGGTGAAGGGGACGAGACTGTCTGGAGGACAGCGCTGGAGTGACAAAGAAACGCTGAGATCACGACCTTTAAGCTGTGTGAGAAGAAATAAAACGCCTTGACAAAGGAATTAGCATATAATTTAGCATTGAAATGGCTGAGTGATTAGCTTGTGACTGGTCACAGAAAAGGCTATGTTAAAGTTAAAGCATACACATCCGCAAAGGCACCCCTTGACAAAGGAATTAGCATAGAATTTAGCATTGAAATAGCTAAGTTAAAGTATACACATCCGCAGAGGCACTCCTTGACAAAGGAATCAGCATAGAATTTAGCATTGAAATAGCTGAGTGATTAGCTTGTAACTGGTCACAGAAATAGCTATGTTAAAGTCAGAGCATATACATTCACCGAGGCACCTAGTACAAATCAAACAGGATAATTTAGCATTGAAATAACTAGGCGAATTTAGCATTGAAATAACTGAGTGATTAGCTTGTGACTGGTCACAGAAATGGCTATGTTGAAGTTAAGGCCTACACATCTGAGCTATTCACAGCAACTGGGTATACAATACAATATATAATGAATACTATATAGTGAACCAATAAAAAATACTAAAATATAAATTACCTCAATGTTATCAATAAACTCTATATTCTCCAATCAGCTAAGCTACCAACAATAAGTCGTTATATATCACAATGCTATATGGCGAAGAATGGGTGGATTCTTACCCTTAACTTTAGCAACACGGATAGCTACGGGTCCCATTCAGACGGACGAGTTCATCCATGGTCGGAACAGAGGAGAGGGAGAGAGACAGCTGCGAGGCGCTGTTATACTCCATGTTGTAAACCATACCATTAACCGTGGTGTGAGAGGTATTAAGAGTCAATGCCAGCGAAAGAGCTGCGGTCTGAAGGTCATCGTAAAATACAATTAATTAAGAACGGAAATGGTTCAAAACATCTTTTCAATGGTTACTAAGCCAGAATCCATCTTCTCGGTTGAAATTGTCTTTGTGCTTGTATATGTGAATGGCCTCATGAACGAATCTCTCATGGTAGCCGGTTGGTTTGCAAAGAACCTCCGTCTTGGAGAAGTCAATGTCATGTGAGCCCACTGAATTGTAACAGTGATCTGCCACGGCAGAGGAGTTCGTTCTACCGTGTTTCAAGTCTGCTTTATGTTCGCGGATGCGGTCCGAGATATGTCGTTTGGTTTCTCCAATGTAGCTACTACCACAGAGGCACTTTAGTTTGTAAACGCCCGGGTACTGTATGTCTGGAACCGCATCTTTTACAGATGGAACTAGGTCACGGATTTTATGTACTGTGTTGAATCGGACCTGGATCTTGTGTTTATTCAGGATTTTGGAGATCTTTTTAGTGACCCCTGCAATGTAGGGTAAGGTGATGGTTTTGAGTGGCTCCACAAGAGGATCCTTCTTCATGACTGGAGTGATGGCTTTGCGGATTGTGTAGTCGGAGTAACCATTAGCCCTGAGAGCCTGGTGTACGTGCTTGAGTTCACTGGTAATGTGTTCCTGGTCGGAAATGCATTGGGCTCTATGGTATAGAGTCTTGATGAGGGAGTTCTTCTGGGGTGGATGGTGGTGGGAATCCGGTTTCAAGTAAGCATCTGTATGGGTAGCTTTCCTGTAGACAGAGTGGCTCATTGAACCATCATGTCTCCTTTTAATTAAGGCATCCAAAAAGGGTAGTTTGCCATGTTTTTCGACCTCCATGGTAAATCTGATGGCTGGGTGTATGGAATTGATGTGGTTGCGGAATTGGTCTAGAGCAGGCTGGCCATGTGGCCAGATGACAAAGGTGTCATCCACGTATCTCTTCCATAAGGTCGGGCGTAGAGTGGCGGTCTGGATGGCGTCAGTTTCAAATTTTTCCATGAATACGTTGGCTACAACCGGAGATAGGGGGGAGCCCATTGGGGTGCCCTCAGTTTGTTTGTAGAAAGTTCCATTCCAGGTGAAGTATGTGTTGGTTAAGCAATGTCTCACCAGGGGGGGTACATCAGTGTGCAGTCCTTGATGAACCAGGTCTTCAATGATAGCGATGGTGTCAGGTACCGGGACTTTGGTGAACAAGGACACCACATCAAAACTGACAAGCAGGTCGTCTGGGGACAGGGAAATGCCTTTGATTGTCGATACCAGGTGAGTAGAATTTAGTACCGCAGAGGTGGTTTTCCAGTGAAAGGTCGCAGTATATCAGCAAGAAAACGTGCCAGTTTATAGGTGGGGGAGTTGATAGTAGAGACGATGGGACGAAGGGGTGTATCTTCTTTGTATGTCTTTGGAAGGCCATATAATCTTGGTGTTCTGGCAGCAGAGGGTTTCAACGAGAACTGTTTGGTCTAATCAATTAATGCTGTTGAATCAGAGATGATTTTGTTCGTCTTGGTAACCAGGCTGTTGGTGGGATCTCTTTTTATTTTTGTATAGCTGGCATCGTTGAGTAGTTCTTGAATTTTGTTATTATATTCTGTGTTGTCGATGATGACAGTGGCATTGCCCTTGTCGGCTGAGAGGATGAAAATATCATCTCTTTCTTAATTGAGATAATTCAAAACGTTCGTCTTTGCTGATGTTGCTGGGTGGCAACTTAGCGTTTTTGAGGGTTGCAGCGATTTCAGATCTTGCTACGTCTGCAGCGATGTGACTCAAGCCCTTGAGTGCAACGTCGACATGGGCAATGATATCGTTAACCGGTAAGTGTCTCGGTGTGACAGCAAAGTTTAGACCTTTAGCTAAAACGGATTTCAGACCATCAGAAATGGAACTGTTACTGCGATTAATTACGACTTTGTTGACGTCTATCTTTTCGGTGTGTGGATCCGATTTTTTGCTGGAGAGGTGATTGAATTTGGAAATCAAATTGTCCCTACATTTGGTCGACATAGTGGCAGCCGAAGAGGTAGTCATATTGTCTACATGTTCCCAATCCGATGTAGACATTGTTGCTGTCAATGTTAAGTGTGATTTGTAGAGTGTCTTGTCTAACTGATCGAGTTCGGTGCGTGTAAGTCTGATTTTTTCCGAGATAAGAGCGAAGCTAGTTCTAGCTAGAATTCGTTTTGCATTGAGAGACGTTGCAACAGCAGAGGTTAGTGTAAATGCGGTTGGTATTACCTTAGAGTCGCGGCATCTCTTCAGAAAGGTGAGAGACTCGATTAGTTGAGCCTTCTTATCCCGGAGTCTGTTGAATGATCTTAAGGTGGTGTGGAATCCCTCTCCGTAGAGGCGGTTAAATTTCGATTTAAAGCTTTCGTGACTGCAAGGATTCATCTTCTTTGGTTCTTTCGGTAAAGTCACGTAGAATGAGAATAAAATAATAAATTGATAAAATAAAATAACACAATAATATTCTCACGACGTTTCGGCCACAACACAAGCGGCCTTCATCAGGTGAAGGGACGAGACTGTCTGGAGGACAGCGCTGGAGTGACTTTACCCAATAGAACCAAAGAGTATGGATCCTAGCAGTCACGAAAGCTTTAAATCTAGAAAGGATCCTCTTGTGGAGCCACTCAAAACCATCACCTTACCCTACATTGCAGGGGTCACTAAAACGATCTCCAAAATCCTGAATAAACACAAGATCCAGGTCCGATTCAACACAGTACATAAAATCCGTGATATAGTTCCATCTGTAAAAGATGCTGTTCCAGACATACAGTACCCGGGCGTTTACAAACTAAAGTGCCTCTGTGGTAGTAGCTACATTGGAGAAACCAAACGACATATCTCGGACCGCATCCGCGAACATAAAGCAGACTTGAAACACGGTAGAACGAACTCCTCTGCCGTGGCAGATCACTGTTATAATTCAGTGGGCTCACATGACATTGACTTCTCCAAGATGGAGGTTCTTTGCAAACCAACCGGCTACCATGAGAGATTCGTTCATGAGGCCATTCACATATACAAGCACAGAGACAATTTCAACCGAGAAGATGGATTCTGGCTTAGTAACCATTGGAAAGATGTTTTGAACCATTTCCGTTCTTAATTAATTGTATTTTACGATGACCTTCAGACCGCAGCTCTTTCGCTGGCATTGACTCTTAATACCTCTCACACCACGGTTAATGGTATGGTTTACAACATGGAGTATAACAGCGCCTCGCATCTGTCTCTCTCCCCCTCCTTTGTTCCTACCATGGATGAACTCGTCCGTCTGAACGGGACCCGTAGCTATCCGTGTTGCTAAAGTTGAGGGTAAGAATCCACCCATTCTTCGCCATATAGCATTGTGATATATAACGACTTATTGTTGGTAGCTTAGCTGATTGGAGAATAGAGTTTATTGATAACATTGAGGTAATTTATATTTTAGTATTTTTTATTGGTTCACTATATAGTATTCATTATATATTGTATTGTATACCCAGTTACTGTGAATAGCTCATATGTGTAGGCCTTAACTTCAACATAGCCATTTCTGTGACCAGTCACAAGCTAATCACTCAGTTATTTCAATGCTAAATTCGCCTAGTTATTTCAATGCTAAATTCTCCTGTTTGATTTGTACTAGGTGCCTCGGTGAATTTATATGCTCTGACTTTAACATAGCTATTTCTGTGACCAGTTACAAGCTAATCACTCAGCAATTTCCATGCTAAATTCTATGCTAATTCCTTTGTCAAGGAGTGCCTCTGCGGATATGTATACTTTAACTTAGCTATTTCAATGCTAAATTCTATGCTAATTCCTTTGTCAAGGGGTGCCTTTGCGGATGTGTATGCTTTAACTTTAACATAGCCTTTTCTATGACCAGTCACAAGCTAATCACTCAGCCATTTCAATGCTAAATTATATGCTAATTACTTTGTCAAGGCGCTTTGTTTCTTCTCACACAGCTTAAAGGTCGTGATCTCAGCGTGGCTTTCTCACTCCAGCGCTGTCCTCCAGACAGTCTCGTCCCCTTCACCTGATGAAGGCCGCTTGTGTTGTGGCCGAAACGTCGTGAGAATATTATTGTGTTATTTTATTTTATCAATTTATTATTTTATTCTCATTCTACGTGACTTTACCAAAAAAAACAAAGAACTATGCTATACCTTCCAATCTAAACTACATTAAGAATAGGGTTTTTCCCCTATTTCTGGCAACAAAACTGAAACCTTTTTTGAAGGATTCATGTCTGGATTAACCACAATACCTGCAGTCAAAATGCAAACAAAAAACATACTATAATATTTTATGCAATGTCCTTGAAACTGATTGGTCCACACCAAGGGACGGCTTTCTTTTGAGCCTCGACCCAATTGGTGCTCGACCAGATGACGCCAAAAGGCGAGCACCAATTGGGTCGAGGCTCAAAAGAAAGCCGTCCCTTGCTGTGGACCAATCAGTTTGAAGGACAATGCATATATTATCATAGTGTGTTTTTGTTTGCATTTTGACTGCAGGTATTGTGGTTAATGCAGACATGAATCCTAGAAAAAAGGTTTCAGTTTTGTTGCCAGAAAAAAGGGGAAAACCCCTATTCTTATATTTTGGTACTGGCAAAGGAGGTCTAATGATCTAAACTACATTGTATAATATCGTATACACAGCCCAATGTAAGCTCTAACATTATGCATTATATTGATATGCCTCCAACTAAACTTTTTTCTACATTACACGACTATACACCGTAATATACACTGCCATAGACAAACCCCACCCTTGAATAATACAATGCATTACTATACACTACCCTATACTTTAGACTATAAAATATTAGACTTGGAATATTACACTATGTATTATTCTACAAACCCTACTGTATACCACACTGCTGTATATTCACTATACAATTACGAAACTATATATTGCCTTTTCAATTATGTTAAACATTACACTTATACTATTTATTATTATACGTGCTATAAACCATACCATTGACCGTCGTGTGAAAGGTACTAAGAAGCAGTGCCAGCGAATGGACTGTAGTCTGAAAGTCACCGTAAAATACAATCAATCAAGAACCGAAATGGTTTATAACGTCTTTTCAATGGTTACTAAGCCAGAATCCATCTTCTCGGTTGAAATTGTCTCTGTGTTTGTATATGTGGATGGCCTCATGAACGAATCTCTCATGGTAGCCGGATGGCTTGCAGAGAACCTCCGTCTTGGAGAAGTCAATGTCATGTGAGCCCACTGAATTATAACAGTGATCTGCCACGGCTGAGGTGTTTGTCCTACTGTGTTTCAAGTCTGCTTTATGTTCACGGATGCGGTCCGAGATATGTCGTTTGGTTTCTCCAATGCAGCTGCTACCACAGAGGCAACTTAGTTTGTAGACGCCCGGGTACTGTATGTCTGGAACCACATCTTTTACAGACGGAACCAGATCACGGATTTTCTGTACTGTGTTGAATCGGACCTGGATCTTGTGTTTATTCAGGATTTTGGAGATCTCATTTGTGACCCCCGCAATGTAGGGTAAGGTGATGGTTTTTAATGGCTCCTCAAGAGGATCCTTCTTCATGGTTGGAGTGATTGCTTTGCGGATTGTATAGACGGAGTAACCAATAGCCTTGAGAGCTTGGTGTATGTGCTTAAGTTCACTGGCAATGTGTTCCTGGTCGGAATTGCATTGGGCTCTATGGTATAGAGTCTTGATGAGGGAATTCTTCTGGGATGGATGGTGGTGGGAATCCGGTTTCAAGTAAGTATCGCGGCTGATTTTGTTCCACTGGTTGTTGCACAGGAAAAGCCACTGAATGTACATCAGCGATGTTTGCTTCTTAATTGATTGTTACATCCCGATAAAGTGGACTGTTTTGAATTAGCCAGTTAAGTAAATTGTAAACTTATTTTCGAAATATATAGAATTCACATGTGATGTTTAGATTCTCACGATGTGTTGTGATGACAACCATTGCAGTATTATGCATTGCTTGTGGAAATGTGTCATTAACTTGAAAAATGTCCATAGCAAAGAGCAATGCCTGTCCACGGAAGCCAAATTAACTGAAGACTCCACGGAATTTGATGATCTTGACAAATGGTATAACCATTGATAATAGACGTTGTTAAGACTGGAATCACATCTGGGATTTCACCAGGATCCAAATAATTCCAGTGAGCTTGTGGCAGTGCAGCTCTTTGTCACTGTTGATGTGTCTTGCAACGTGAACACATTTCCAATGTTTGCTTTGATGACAATTCGATTGGTAGATAGTGCAATGCATTTTCGTTACGTCGTACTCTGTAAATATGATTTTGGATAGGAAAGTTTGGTGCAGACTTCACAGATTTAATGACAGAATGTGTTGATTGCATTGTCAAATGTTGTCATGTCAGCATTGAGTGCTTGAAGATGTTGCGATTGATAGACGATTTCGCTTTCATGTGACATCACGTGCTTCAAGTCTTTCTGCAACTCTGAATTGTCACGTGTGTTCACGCACAGATTGCAATCGACCATCACGAGTGTTTCTTGATTTATTGATTCTATGTGATGTTGACGGTCTCGTTGAAATTGGACGTTACGTGCTTGTTTCATCATGAAAATGATCACGTCGTTTGTCAAGTCTGGCGCGCTTTGCCTCTTCATCTTAATTTTGCACGCTTTTCTTGGTACTTTGCCGAGCCTTTTCTAACCGTCGCTTTGTTGCGTAGCAGTTTCATTTTTGCTTTCTCTTCCCATGATCCGTTGTTTGTTTACCATTTGTCGTTACCGTAGGTCCTTGTTTTTTGTTTGATGTCGGTTTGTATAGGACAAATGATTTTGGGTCAAAGAGTGGCTGGCAATTTGTGATAAGTCGGGGCTTGAACTCACGAGATGAGTTAAAAATGTTAATATAAAAGTCACATTTCCCAACCTCAGTCAACTTATCAAGCACAGACAACTCACTCTAAAATGTGCTAGAGTTTAAAGATCTATATAAAGTACCAAAAATGTTAATTGAAAAAAAACCCTACAAATTTCATACCCAAGATTTGAACTTTTGAGCTTGAGATCGAAAGGCCAACATTCAAATGATTTGTCGACCACAAACAGCTTAATTAAAAAAATGGATAAAACATCAATACAAATGTTAAAATGTCACTTTCAAAGGGGTTAGTGCAAAAATGAAGTCATTGACCCTGTCTTTTCATTGTCCCACTGGATGCACTACATCATAATAAATAACTTTTGTAAACACACCAAATAATTTGATGTGACTGTTTACCTTGAAGGAAAAAATTAAAAATAATAGTACGAAAAGAATATGTTCCAGGCAAGTTTCGAAGTGTCGACTCCTACGTTGGGATCAATATATATTAACAAAACCTGTTTGCAAAGCACTCGTCGAATAAGGCTTCAATACCAAATATTAATTGGTTTAAATGAGGCAAGTAATTGATTAATTGTTGGCGATTTTGATTCAGGCATGCATTGTGTCTGGATGTCAGTGTGTGCAAAATTTGGGATCGATTGGACAACGGTAACTGGAGGACATTTTGATTGCAAGATTTGACGACATACAATGAAATTTTTCACAACTTCGTTTAACTCACCGTCGAGAAGTACATCAATTATGTGGTGCCTGCTCCCAGATCAACGCTTACTTGAATTAATAGGTTATTTTATAAATTAATCTTCAATGTACCACTATTGTATGGAGGGTGCCTGTAAGCTTTTGACACGGAGCAGGCGCGCCTGAGACACGTGGCGCCTGAGAAACGTGGCCCTGCTTCTTGGGCGAGCCGATTCCAGAGTTTAGGGACCGCGGCGTTTTTGACCATCACAAAAATATATAATTAACAAGTCGTCCATACAAAAAGTGAATTGCTTTCAAGGAGCCAATTAAATTATTATTAGATATAGGCATGCATTGTCACCGGATCTGAGTACGTGTGCAAAATTAGGGATTGATTGGACAACGGGAAACTATCGAAATGTAAATGACAAGATTTGACGATTTGACCACGACACAGGAGTCAAGTTAAGTAAAACCGTTGAAAAACGTTAAGTTTCAATACGTACACGTGCTAATGATATGTCATTTATACCTAACTGCAGATTTTTTTGTTCTTTTTTTCCTTCTCTCCAATTACACCTCCATTCCAGGTGGTATTCATTACCAGGCCAGAACCTGTGCCACACAAGCACAGTGCAATGCGTTCGACTTCAAGGACCAGATGAAAGAGTACATCCTCGGAAAACTGCCGACGTTCGTTGGCACCGTCGATAGCACCTCCTGCTGCCAGACAGATCGTTGCAACGACGGTAATAAAACAAAAACTCTGTGTTTGGGTTGTTTTTCCTGAAAAACCTAAATGCGGTTACCATACAGGCTGTCCCGGGGATACGAAACTTCCAGGCTTACGAACGCCCGCATGCTTACGAACGCTCGCGCGCTTACGAACATTCCCCGTAAGATGAACCGCGGAACTACTTTGTTCGGCGGAGCGATCCTCCGCTAGATGTGACGAGGCCCCCACGTCATCCCGCGTTGTTGCCACGCCCCTTCCGACAAGCGAGCTAGCATCAGGACTCAGTGAGCGGAAAAAATTACCGATCATTTTTTTCATGTTACCTTTATTTTTTTTATTTTACTTTCATTCTATTCACTATACAGTATTTATTGCAGTATTACGTGAAAATGTACAATGTCTTATTTGTGAGTTTAACTATGCTTCCCTGCTTTTATTGAAACCGTATCACTTTCTTAATGGGACTGATCGTATTTACTGTACAATTAACTCTTGAGTTCTAAGATACGACAAAAAATCTACTTGCGAACGTCTCTCGGGAATATAAAACCTGTTCCTTCATAAGTCAAGGACTCTCTGTATGTATGTTTGGGTCGTGTTCTTGAAAACCTGAACCGTGTACTGTTAAATAAAACCGTACCATATAATATCACCGTGTTTTCACGTAATATCCAATTGTATAACCTGATGGGCGATTTGACCCAAAGCTCAAATGAAATAAAACATTTCGACACAGCTGAGACATTATCATGCATGCATATGGATTCTGAAAATTAGACATGTGATTGAAAGTAAAAACAGTTAGTTATCCTGTAACCCTGTGCTTCCATAGCGCGAATTGTATATGCAAAGTGAAGAATGTATTACAGGGATTTTTTTAATGAATTGGATGCAACGTGATCGAGTGAGCGGAACTACGTCGCAGCGTGAGTCGGAATAAGCGGTCATACGGCTGCCTCGGCATAGCATCACACAGGGTATTGGGATGCTGCTGGATACTTCTAGAGGCTACCCTATACGCGCCTCCATTCTTTGTTCGGCCTGCGTTACGTATAATCTCGCGCGTTATCGTGGACTGTGCTTTACCTCCTATAACTATATGTTATAACGAAATTGAGCGAACTTGAATTGTCACTTGAGAAGGAATAAGCACAGAGACAATTTCAACCGAGAAGATGGATTCTGGCTTAGCAATCACTGGAAGGATTTGATAAACCATTTCAGGTCTTGATTGATTGTTCACGCTTACAGTGCCTTTCAGACAGCATACATAAAAAACAAATTTCGTCTCCCCCCTCCTCTTTTCAAAAAATAGATGGACTAGTCCTGGCAAACAGCCAATCGTTGCGCGTGACGCAAACGTTATTTTTATATAAATAAATAAATATGCCGTTTTCAAAATAAATTTATGCAAACCGACACACCTGATGATGACCGTTTGAGTTATGGTCGAAACGTCGTGAGAATTTTTTATTGTTTTTTTTATTGTTTTATATATATTTTGTTATTTTGTTGTTTCTCTTCAACGTGACTTTACCGAAAAAACTAAGAATATGAATTACTGCAGTCACGAAAGCTTTAAATCAAAATTTAAAGCAGGAGTTGTGTTAAGATGTTCAAACACCAAATAGATATTTATTGTGCAGCATCATGTACGGCATTAACCACACACAGTACTTGTGGTAAACATGCAAACGAATGTGCTGTAATAATTTATTGTAATATATCAAAGCCTGTTATTTTATTGTTTCCCTTCTACGTGACTTTACCGAAAGAACCAAGCATATGAATCCCTGCAGTCACGAAAGCTTTAAATCAAAACTTAATACATTTGTCACAACACCGCGATGGCTAAAACCCGCGAGACGGAATGGCTTTGCTGTACTTGTACGTAATCCTCTTATTTTTACATTTTGGGACGTGCTTTGCCAACAACGACAACAAAAACGTTAGATTGAATTACGTACACATGCAAATTATATGTCGTTTATACTTAACTGCAGATTTCATTTTTCTTCTCTCCAATTACGTCTCCATTGCAGATGGTGTTCGTTCTTTGGCCAGAACCTGTGCAACAAAAGCACAGTGCGATGCGACCGACTTCAAGGACCAGATGAAACAGTACATCCTCGGAAAACTGCCAACGTTCGCTGGCACGGTCGATGGCACCTCCTGCTGCCAGGAAAGTTATTGCAACCACGGTAATAAAATAAACTCACGGTGGTGTACTTCAATGCTTCTGGGTTGTTTTCCTGAAAAACCTAATGGCAGTGAAAATGCAGTACCATACAGGCGGTCCCGGGGATACAATACTTCCGGGCTTACGACCGCCGGCGCTTACAAACGCCCATGTGCTTACGAACGCCCGAGTGCTCACGAATAGCTGCATGCTTACGAATGCCCGCGCTTACGAACATTCCCAGTAAGATGAACCACGGAACTACTTTGTTTGGCGGAGCGATCCTCCGCTAGATGTGACGAGGCCCCACACCCCACGTGATGCAATCCCCTTCCGACAAGCGAGCTAGCAACAAAACTGACACCTTTTTACGAGGATTCATGTTTGCATTAACCACAATCCCTGCGGTCAGAATGCAAACAAAGAACACACTGATAATGTATGCATTGTCCTTGAAATTGATTGGTCCACACCAGAGACAGCTTTCCTTAGAGCCTAGTCCAATATGGTGTTCAACCAGATGACACCAAAAGGGCCCCTAGGGGGCATAGTTCGGGTGACAGAGAGAGGTTCGGTAAGGACCCGAGAAGGCACGTGACCGGATGAGGTAGTAAAGCTGGCCAAAGACGAGGTGAGAGGGACACATGATGTGGGCCCAGAGTCTCCGAAAAGGATCTGGAAAATGGCGTGTCCAAGGGCGGAGCCTGGCCACGCCGCAGCCCATTAAGGCCGAGTCCCAAGAGCGATCTTTGCTGTTTGTCTCTGGGAATGGAATCCGCCGGCTACGTCTTCGGTCTTCGGGCATCATGCACGGCATCGTGGACCAGGCAGGGTGTTAGCTGACCTGGTCCGAGTATATGTAGTTAGCCTGTTGAGTGGTTACGTAGCTAACTGTGGCGGTTACCACCTTACATCGTTATCCTGTTGAGTGGTTATGTAGTTATGCGTGGTGGTTACCATGCTATATCGTTATCCCGGCAAGTGGTTATATAGTTACCCCGTTGTATTAAGAATAAACGTGTTGTCTCCAAGTTCGAGTGTGCGTCTTTGTGGAATCCACTACAACTGGTATCAGAAGTGGTAAGAATAACACAGTGATAGCCCAGGGTAGGTGTACTTTTCACGCGAAGGAAACAACTCACCAAGACGTCTTCAGACAACAAAGACTACGAGGGGGATCATTCCTCAGACAGCCCTGGGGATCGCAGCCCCGGAGAGAGGGTGCGAGGCGGTGCTGCAGGCTGAACAATGGGTCGTCCATCACGCCGCCCCTTCGCCGCCGTCAAAGAGAGAGCGCCAGGCGCACCGCGCTCGCCTCGCCGAGAGCTGCATGCAAACCGCAACAGCGCTGGTCGCCGAGCTCAACCTGGAGGAGCCGGCGGCGGAGCATCGGAGCGCAGGAGCCACGGGACATCGACGACGACGCCGCTGCTGCTGCCGCTTTTCGCGCGCGGGAAAATTTGGACGTGCAGCCTGCGCACGGAGCGGCCATTTTGGAGGTCGGGCGGTACGAGGATCCCGCTAAATTGGAACTCCCGCCCAAAAAAAACCGCTTGAAGTCCCATCACTCAAGCGACTGCTCCCCTTTGTGTAGGAATTCTCCGGAGCTGGTGGCAATTAGGAAGCATTTCATCGCCGTTTCTACGCAAATTGTGAGTTGGCTGGATGGAACTAGGTGGAACCGCTGCGGGCGCTCCCCACCGCTCTTGAAGATGATGATGCCTTGGCTGCGTTCTATGCCATCCCGCCGACTGAGAGGCTCACGCTGCCAACAGCATTCACCCCAATGGCGGCCATCTACGATCCGCCGTCCAACGTTCAACACTGGTTTACCGCGTGGAGGCGGGGGGGGATGACCCGAGATGCCCATCGCCTTGCGCAGTGCTCTCTTGTCGCTGCTGGCACTGGCACAAGAACTTGGTTGCACGAAGCATCCAGGTGCATCTTAATTTAAAACGATTTGCTGGAGTGGCGGCGTGCACCACACCTTCCGAGGTGGTTGTTGCACCGGAAGACAAGGAGGACCTCCCAGTATGCGCTTCCGCCGACGACAGGGGTTGGAGGAGAGGCGACACAGAGTGACGAGCAAGGTAAGACCAGTTGAGTTGGAGACATTCTCTCCGCCCGGTGCGCAGATGCTTGTGCCACTGCGGCTGCAAAAGCAGCTCGACCGGGAAGCGACCGCGGGAGGAATCCTATTGGGACCCTTGAATAAAGTTGCCTGGGGTTTGGCACTAGTGGGGGCTCAGATATTAGTGTCCAATGACCAGGAACCTTTTATTCCGGTCCCGAACGCGGGGTTGGATACGTCTGTAATACAGGCAGGCACTGTTTTAGCCCATGCGTCGGCCGCGACTTGCGAGTCCCGAGAGCGATCTTGGCTGTTCGTCTCTGGGAATCGAATCCGCCGGCTACGTCTTCGGTCTTCGGTTACGTAGTTACACGTGGTGGTTACCACCCTTTATCAAGTGTTAATATAGTTACCCCGTTGTATTAAGAATAAACGTGTTGCATCCAAGTTCGAGTGTGTGCCTCTGTGGAATCCACTACACATGTGATTGAAAGCAAAGGCAGTCAGTTATCCTGTAACGCTGTGTGTTGTTTTCATACCGCGAATTGTATATGCAAAGTGAAGAATGTATTAGAGGGAAAAAAAATTGAGAATTGGATGCAACGTGATCGAGCGAATGTAACTACGTCGCAGCACGAGTAGGAATAAGCGGTCATACGGCTGCCTCGGCATAGCATCAAACTTCTTCTTTCGTATGGCATTGTGAAAAGCAACAGTTTTTATTTTTTCTCAATGATCGTCATAAACAAACAGGGTATTTGGATGCTGCTGGATAATTCTAGAGGCTACCCTATACGCGCCTCCATTCTTTGTTTGGCCTACGTTACATATCATCTCGCACGTTTTCGTGGGCTGTGCTTTACCACCTATAATTATATATTATAACACAATTGAGCGAGCTTGAATTATGTCACGTGAGTGGGAATAAGTGGTCGTAATACGACTGTTACCTCGGCGTAGTATCATCATCGTCGTCGCACAATGCATTGGGATACTGCTGGATTATAATAGTCGCTGCTACCTTAAACGTTCAGGTCCTGCGTTACGCGTCATCATCTCATGCGTTATTGCGGACTGTGCTTTACCACTTTCATTATATTGAGTTGTTCTTTCGGTAAAGTTACGTAGAAGGGAAACAATGAAATAAAAAATATAGGTCTATTATTTATATATTTTTTATTATTTTATTGTTTCCCTTCTACGTGACTTTACCGAAAGAATCAAGAATATGAATCCCTGCAGTCACGAAAGCTTTAAATCAAAATTTCACTTTATATTATATTATGTATTATTACAATGCGATTGTCCATTAACACGGTGGTCTTCAGGAATGCAACAACTGCCACCACGTTATAGGAGAACAGACTTACTCTGCACTGTAACTTTCTAACCAGAAACTGGTGTACATCATGTAAGGCAGGGGTCGGGAACCTATGGCTCGCGAGCCAGATGTGGCTCTTTTGATGATTGCATATGGCTCGCAGATAAAACAAAATATTCTCACTTGTTTTAATCCATCCATCGATTTTTCACTGCGCATGTCCTGTTCAGGGCTGCAGGAGCAATTGTCCATTATTTTAATTGGATGATACTGGCCTACGTTTGCCGTTGCTGGGTAAAACAGGTAAACGCCCCCTTTTGAATCAGTCTGAGACTGTGTCTGCTCGGTCATTAGCTCAAAGCTAACCCTTCGACGAAGAAGATGGCGAAAAGAAAAAAAGACGACGAGTATCGTACATTTCAGGACGAATGGACCGAAGAATTCGCCTTTGTGGAGAGAGCGGGTTCTGCGGTGTGTCTAATTTGCAATGACAAAATTACATCGTTGAAACGGTCGAATGTAAAGCGGCACTTCGACACGCGCCACGCTACCTTTGCATCAAAATACCCTGCGGGAGACAGCAGAAAGAAAGCGTGCCAAGAGCTTCTGAGCAGGGTGCAAGCTAGCCAGCAGCAACTCCGCGTATGGACCCGGCAAGGTGACTATAATTCGGCTAGCTTTGCTGGTTCTTTAGCAATAGTGAGGAACGGAAAACCATTCACAGATGGCGAGTATGCTAAAACGTTCATGCTGGATGTAGCCAATTAACTTTTTGATGATCTTCCGAACAAAGACAAGATAATCAAACGGATACAAGACATGCCTCTGTCGGCAAGAACTGTTCATGATCGTACCATCGTGATGGCAAACAAAGTGGAGGAAACGCAAGTGAAGGACATAAATGCAGCGCCGTTCTTTTCTCTGGCTTTGGATGAGTCAACAGACGTGAGCCATTTGTCGCAGTTCAGCGTGATTGCAAGATATGCTGTTGGTGACACACTGCGCGAAGAAAGTCTTGCTGTTCTGCCATTAAAAGGGTCCACAAGAGGTGAGGATTTATTCAAGTCTTTCATGGAGTTTGCTCAAGAAAAAAGTCTACTTATGGATAAACTTCTCTCAGTGTGTACTGATGGTGCTCCGTGTATGGTGGGGAAAAACAAAGGATTTGTGGCGCTTCTCCGTGAACATGAAAATAGACCCATCCTAAGTTTCCATTGCATTATACACCAGGAGGCACTTTGTGCTCAGATGTGTGACAGGCAGTTTGGCGAAGTGATGTCGCTGGTCATTCGTGTGATCAACTTTATTGTTGCCCGAGCCTTAAATGATCGCCAGTTTAAAACACTGCTGGATGAAGTTGTAAATAACTATCCTGGTCTGCTTTTGCACAGCAATGTGCGTTGGTTGTCAAGAGGGAAGGTGCTTAGCCGTTTTGCGGCTTGCCTGAACGAAATCCGGACTTTCCTTGAAATGAAAGGCGTCGGGCATCCTGAGCTAGCCGACACCGAGTGGCTCCTCAAGTTTTACTATCTCGTAGATCTGACTGAACATCTGAACCAGCTCAACGTGAAAATGCAAGGCATTGGAAATACAGTGTTATCCCTTCAACAAGCTGTATTTGCTTTTGAAAACAAGCTGGAGCTTTTCATCACGGATCTTGAAACAGGTCGTTTACTACATTTTGAAAAACTGAGCCAATTTAAAGATGCATGCACAGCAAGTGAGCCCATTCAAAACCTTGATCTCCACCAGCTAGCTGGCTGCACATCCAGTCTCCTACAGTCCTTCAAAGCACGCTTTGGAGAATTTCGTGAGCACACTCGTCTTTTTTAAGTTCATCACCCATCCAAACGAGTGTTCACTGAACACAGCCGACCTGAATTACATCCCTGGTGTCTCCGTCAGAGATTTTGAAGCAGAAGTGGCTGACCTGAAGGCCTCAGACATGTGGGTGAATAAGTTCAAGTCACTGAATGAAGATTTGGAAAGAATCACACGACAGAAAGCGGAGTTGGCGAGCAAGCACATGTGGACAGAAATGAAAAAACTCCAACCCGAAGACCAGCTGATTCTCAAAACTTGGAACGCGCTTCCTGTCACATACCACACACTGCAGCGTGTGAGTATTGCTGTATTGACCATGTTTGGATCTACGTATGCATGTGAGCAGTCATTCTCACATCTTAAAAACATCAAGTCCAACCTACGATCACGTTTAACGGATGAAAGCCTCAACGCTTGCATGAAGCTTAACCTCACCAAGTACCAACCCGACTACAAAGACATCAGCAAATCCATGCAGCACCAGAAGTCGCATTAATGGTGAGTGTTATAACAACATTATTTAAAAGAATAAATTCAGAGGCTTATTATACTGATATTTAGTTGAATTCACTTTTAAAATATATTATATGGCTCTCACTGAAATAAATTTCCAAATTTTTTGCTTTCATGGCTCTCTTAGTCAAAAAGGTTCCCGACCCCTGGACTACACAATCCGCAAAGCCATCACTCCAGTCATGAAGAAGGATCCTCTTGTGGAGCCACTCAAAACCATCACCTTACCCTACATTGCAGGGGTCACTAAAAAGATCTCCAAAATCCTGAATAAACACAAGATCCAGGTCCGATTCAACACAGTACATAAAATCCGTGACCTAGTTCCATCTGTAAAAGATGCGGTTCCAGACATACAGTACCCGGGCGTTTACAAACTAAAGTGCCTCTGTGGTAGTAGCTACATTGGAGAAACCAAACGACATATCTCGGACCGCATCCGCGAACATAAAGCAGACTTGAAACACGGTAGAACGAACTCCTCTGCCGTGGCAGATCACTGTTACAATTCAGTGGGCTCACATGACATTGACTTATCCAAGACGGAGGTTCTTTGCAAACCAACCGGCTACCATGAGAGATTCGTTCATGAGGCCATTCACATATACAAGCACAGAGACAATTTCAACCGAGAAGATGGATTCTGGCTTAGTAACCATTGGAAAGATGTTTTGAACCATTTCCGTTCTTAATTAATTGTATTTTACGATGACCTTCAGACCGCAGCTCCTTCGCTGGCATTGACTCTTAATACCTCTCACACCACGGTTAATGGTATGGTTTACAACATGGAGTATAATAGCGCCTCGCAGCTGTCTCTCTCCCTCTCCTCTGTTCCGACCATGGATGAACTCGTCCGTCTGAATGGGACCCGTAGCTATCCGTGTTGCTAAAGTTAAGGGTAAGAATCCACCCATTCTTCGCCATATAGCATTGTGATATATAACGACTTATTGTTGGTAGCTTAGCTGATTGGAGAATATAGAGTTTATTGATAACATTGAGGTAATTTATATTTTAGTATTTTTTATTGGTTCACTATATAGTATTCATTATATATTGTATTGTATACCCAGTTGCTGTGAATAGCTCAGATGTGTAGGCCTTAACTTCAACATAGCCATTTCTGTGACCAGTCACAAGCTAATCACTCAGTTATTTCAATGCTAAATTCGCCTAGTTATTTCAATGCTAAATTATCCTGTTTGATTTGTACTAGGTACCTCGGTGAATGTATATGCTCTGACTTTAACATAGCTATTTCTGTGACCAGTTACAAGCTAATCACTCAGCTATTTCAATGCTAAATTCTATGCTGATTCCTTTGTCAAGGAGTGCCTCTGCGGATGTGTATACTTTAACTTAGCTATTTCAATGCTAAATTCTATGCTAATTCCTTTGTCAAGGGGTGCCTTTGCGGATGTGTATGCTTTAACTTTAACATAGCCTTTTCTGTGACCAGTCACAAGCTAATCACTCAGCCATTTCAATGCTAAATTATATGCTAATTCCTTTGTCAAGGCGTTTTGTTTCTTCTCACACAGCTTAAAGGTTGTGATCTCAGCGTTTCTTTGTCACTCCAGCGCTGTCCTCCAGACAGTCTCGTCCCCTTCACCTGATGAAGGCCGCTTGTGCTGTGGCCGAAACGTCGTGAGAATATTATTGTTTTATTTTATTTTAGCCATTTATTATTTTATTCTCATTCTACGTGACTTTACCGAAAGAATCAAGAATATGAATCCCTGCAGTCACGAAAGCTTTAAATCAAAATTTCACTTTATATTATATTATGTATTATTACAATGCGATTGTCCATTAACACGGTGGTCTTCAGGAATGCAACAACTGCCACCACGTTATAGGAGAACAGACTTACTCTGCACTGTAACTTTCTAACCAGAAACTGGTGTACATCATGTAAGCCTGTAAGGTGTTGGAGGGGTGTGGCTGTTACCTGGAGAGTGCCTATACTCAAAGTGGAGGTCTAGTGGGTGCCACGATGACTCGGCGATGTTAACTACCTCGCCTGGTACGCAGGAGCTCGTGGGTTTGCTCCAGAATCTCATGGTGCCTGCTGTATATTTTGAGTTTGCATGTCTTTATCCCCTTGCTCGCGTGGATTTTTCTCCGGGTCCGGTTTTTCCCTCCAGACTTAAGATCAACGTCACCACACGTTTACAATATTTGGCTGCTGCTAGAAATGTTCACGTGATAAGCCACATTTCTGAACTGCCATCATTTGTGATGGCCAGGGTCGTTTCTGAAAAATTGCTACATAGCTCAGTGGGGCATTACCTGGTAAAATAAAAGTTTTTAGTGTTCGTTTTATAGTTTAGAGTTACGAATTCACTTTTTACCTGCTCACTTCAGCCGAAGTGCAGCATGGTGAGGTTACGGATGAATACCGCAAATCGAGGCGTAAGGTGGGCCTAGCCAAATGTGTAAGTCTAGGCCTAGCCTAATATACAGTAAATGAACATTCGGAAATGACTGCTCTTTGTTAACAATTAATAAAAAATGTTTCGTGGTATTTATACATAATTGGATACAGTTTGTTCCATCAGTTTAATTATGGCAAGTGTTATGGTAGATATTCGATGTATTGAAAGAATCATAGGAAGTGCAGAGCATATGTACAGCGATATGATACAGGTAGCGATAGCGTGATACACGATAGTGCGTTACAGTACCAAGGGAAAACGGTAGAGGAGGCTACAACCATTTCCGGCTTTTATCTTGATTTAGGGAGAAAATTGTCTAGTTTACAAAATATGGAAAATCCTGGTTTTGGATCGTTCTATGGAACCTAACCCTTCCGTAATCCGGGGACTGTCTGTATTATGGATCATTCGTGGCAAGTGCTTTGTGTGTGTATGAGTGCAATCTGCCATTGTGACTACATTCACATGATTTAGTATGCTTCCTTCCACGTTTTGCAGTTACTCAATACTGTTATTATGGAAGTGTCGGTTTGGGAATTGATGAAAAGGACAAGCTCTGCCCTTCTGGACAAGATTCATGTGTGACTGCACTGCTGATGCAGGGTAAGCTATTCCAGCGAGGCCTTGATTTAGCTACACACATGCATGCAGTGATAGGGGTATTGGGTAGTGGTAATGACAGGAATAGAGATAGGGGTAGTGATAGTGGTGGTGATCGAGGTGAATGATAGGGGTCATCACATTGCGAACTTTCAGATGCACTTTGCGGTCGCCTTTAACGCTCTTGCTTCTGATATTAGGAATCCACTGGGAGCTGTGCACTTTTAAATAATTGAGATTGACGAACGTATTTCTCTAGAACTGCTTATTGAGGTGTATTTAGTTTGTCGTCCTTACCCCGCACCTCCGATTAGCGCAACAGTTGGGCTGCGTTACGTTGTGGCATTTATCACAGGGCATGATGCGGAAAAACGTGGAGAGATGATCAGAAGTCTTTCCTGTCTTTTACAGCAAGGTATTAACAACTTTATTGCGATGCAAATGCAGCCAGTCTACAGCAAGGTATTAACAACTTTATTGCGATGCAAATGCAGCCAGTCTACCCTGTCCCTCTAACGAGGTGGGGGGGGGGGGGGGTCGTATCAGCTAAATAGACGACCGCAACAATGATTACAAAATAATTTAACTAGGTCGACGACGATAAATAATAAAGGTTTTTGGGTTAGATCACGTTATTTATAAATGTGTCGTAACCCTCCACCACCCGACACGGCCAATCAGCAAAAAAGTGTCACGTTGACAAAAGACAAATAGTTCACTACTTTAGCCCACCGGTGTGTTGAAGAGTGAATCTACAACATTTACAGATTGAGTACGCCGTTTCGCTGGTAATTTCATCCAGCATCATCGGGCAATTCTGGCGAATTGCCCGATGATGCTGGATGTAAATGTTGTGGATTCACTCTTCAACACACCGGTGGGCTAAAGTAGTGAACTATTTGTATTTTGTCAACATGACACTTTTTTGCTGATTGGCTGTGTCGGGTGGTGGAGGGTTACGACACATAAATAACGCGATCTAACCCAAAGACCTTTATTATGAATAATATTGGTCACGAAAGCCTACATTTTAAACTGACGATGAATAAATTGATATACTCTGTGTTGTGTTCTGTCTCTCCCGAAGAGAAAGTGGGCGATTCCAAAACAGCTGAGCACCAAAGGGTGCGTTTGTGGGACGGCAAAAATTTCATTTCAAAAGGTTTAATCTCTAACGGGCAATTGCGTATCTGCAAGAGCGACCTGACACTTCCCTCGTCACCCCTCCATGTCGCACAACGCCGCAGCTCAATTCCTCCGGGTGTAAATGGAATCGAGCACCGGTGTTCATATTCCAGATGCAATTATTACAAGTATTTACTTATTAAAATACACTTTAATATCAACGTCTTAATCGTGCAACATCTTGATTACCACCAATAACTGACCGGTCAATTAACATTACCGAGATCCTCCTGTCAGTCGATGGACATTCAAGCAATATAATTTTAACAGTTAGATATATTATCGGAGCTATGCAGCTTAACAGCATGAAAATCTGCCAAAATCGAAATTGGGGGGTGTGTGCCCCGTACTATACTGTGCACACAGGGCCTCGGGGACCGATCCCTGTTCACCATTGCCTTCTCTTAAATAATAATAATAAAAACGCACCTGGCTGTGGCATAGCTTTTAGCAGAGTGCACGATTATATGTGCGATCAATCACAGTTAAGCTCACACATACACCCTGGCTAAACCAAAGCACATTACCGTTTCCGCTCTCAATTCGCATGCGTTTGTTTTGCAGGCGACCGAATGTTCAAGGGCAAAATTTGCGCCAACCAGGCACAATGTAACGCACCCGACTTTAAGACGCAGATCAGACAATCTATCGTGGGCATGAAGCCCTCGTTCACGGGCATCGTCAAGTACTACAGCTGTTGCCAGTCAAAAAACTGCAATTACGGTAAGTTGGGATTTCGAATTATGGATTTCCACTCTCACCCCCCCCCTTCTTTATTTTGTGGGTTACCTGCTGTCAAACCTTATCGACAAATGTTAAACTAGGACTCATCTCTCTCTTATTTTGTGGTTACGTACTGTCAAAACCTTACTGACAAAAGGAAAACTAAACTAATCCTCATCAAGCGACAGGCAAAATTGGCCGCTGGTTGTTGTTGTAATCACACCCCAAGCGAAACATCACCAGCTACACAATTGTGTAAATGTGTGTTTGTGGCTTGAACTCTCCAACATACAACAACCGGTTAGTGCTGAATTATTAAACTAAATCGTCACGCTTTGTTTAAGACCGAGACAGGAGGAGGATTTCTCCACAACTCTGGCTGTTGCCTGATGATGCTGCTAGTTGTACTTACTGGCGAAAAATCACGGCACTCGATTTTTAAATGTTGTAGTGGGTTTACTCTCCAACACACAACCGGTGTGCTGTACTTGTGTAAAGAAGCTCCGACGAGTTGTGAAAGAAGAGAAAGGTACGACCTTTTATTAAGTTACATGGAGTTTTCACAACTCGTGACGAGTAACGCATCAGCGGAGCGCACACACCCTCTAATCAATTATCCCTTCACCACGTGTCTTCTCTAGCTACACCACCCTCTCATTCATTATCCCTTCACCACGTGTCTTCTTTTGCTACAGTACCCTCTCTGTCTCTCTCACTTGCTGATGCGAGCGTGGTTTGTTTTGTTGTTGCAGTCACTGCAAAGATCTGCTACTACGGGAGTGCCGGACTGGGAATCACCGAAGAATATAAGTTCTGCGCGGCAGGCGAAGACTCCTGCTTATCCACCACCCTAACGCAGGGTAACGGTTTGGCCTGGGAAGATGATTTGGACGACCATTGTCATACGTGTCAACCCATACGGTTTACACGTATTCTTGTACAGGGAAATTTAGTTTTCAGGACCATATGCCCTACAGCTATTTAAAAGTGGGCAAAACATAGTTTTTGTTTGTGTTTCTGCCTTGTGATGGGACTGTAGGATAATATTTATAAGGACATGGGGTGACCAATAAGGTCTGAATTGGTCTGTAATAAGGTAGGCACTGATAAGGGGTTGGCATGTATGCTTCGCATACCAATCTTGCTTCCTAACCCCTTGCCAGCTCCGGTCCCTAACCCCTATGCTTCACCAGTGCCCCCTTCAGACAAGTATTGCGGGTTTCTAAACAATGACAACATAAGGGAGGGGGTAGGAGGCACTGCAGCTGGTGAGGGGATGTAGAAGATTAGTCATGGATACAGTCACATTTCCCCATGTGATTTGTAGATTTAATTCCTTAATGTATTGAGTTCCATTTTAACGTAAAAAAATATTTAAGGACTGTGTCTTGGTGTGGTCTGAGGCAGATTTTGCTGTTAACTGCCCCATTTCCGAAGCTTAAGAATTTATTATGCAATTTGAACTTATATACTAAATGTATTCATTTAAAAGGTGCTACGGTGGTGAGATGTTACATTCCTCACCTGGTATGCAGGATGTCGTTTGTTTGATCCTGAAGCCTGCTGTATATTTGAAGTTTGCATGTTCTCCTCGCAGTCACTTGGATTTTTTTCTCCAGGTCCTCTGGTTTTTTCCTCCACATTTAGAAACATGCATTGAGATAATTTAAATAATTTCACTGCTACAAATGTCCGAATGATGGGCCACTTTATTGAGCTATCATTTGTGAAAGCCAGGTTACGTCTGAAAAATTACTTAATACCTCAATGGGCTTTACCTGGCAGCATGGGCATTGCTTAGTTTCATTTCTATATGTCCGGGTGATTTGTTTACTTTTATTGTACTTTGCGCGATTATTGTGTTTTTTATTGTTCGTTTTTGTAACACTCTTATCCCGTGTCTGTACTGGACATCTATGAAGAAGAACTTTATATCTCATTGGATTCCTCCTGGAGTGTAAATATATATTCTGATAAAAGGGGGAGTCAATGTGGAGAGAGAACTAAACGAAACTTTTTAAATAATTTGCACGTGATAATCCACTTTGTTCAGCTCTCATTTGTAATGGCCAGGTCGCTTATGTAAAAAAAAAGCTACGTAGCTATGAGCCTTACCTGCTCAATTAAAAATCGTTGAGTTTAGTATTTGGCTGCTATACATTTCCACGTGATTATCGGGAACTTCATTAGCTGCTATAATTTGTGATGGCCAGGTGGCTTGTCTGAATAATAGCTACATAGCTCAGTGGGGCCTTAACACCTAGTAAATAAAATAAAAATGTTTCTAGTTTAGTGGGACAAATTCTCCAGATTAAGTGACTTTGACATGCTCTGGGCAGGGGTGGTTACGTGGGGGGGACAATAAAACTCGGTCCCGGTCACTACAACGTTGATCTAAACAGTTTGCGATCGCCTCCTTGTTTTGCAGGTGGCAAAACATTCCAAGCCAGGGGATGCGGCATCAAAGCGGAGTGTGAGACGTCTGAATACAAGACGCAGATAAAGCAATTCATCACCGGCATCGCCTCGTCGTTCGACGGCACCGTGAACAATTACACCTGCTGCCAGACCGATCTCTGCAACGGCGGTAGTGGATTGCAATTGACGGACAGATTGTTTTACCCACCTCCGTCTTATTTCTGTAATGTGGTGTATGCCTGTGTGTGTACGTTGAACTTCATGTCGCACCGTGCTAATCGGAGGTGTGTGGGAAAGGACGATGAACTTAAAACAAGCAATTAGAAAATAAATGTGTTTTGAAATAGTATAGTGGGGTAATGTGTAGTGTCATCATCATAGGCGATCCCTCGCAATCGAGGATGAGTGTCTTCCATAGAAAAGTTTAATTCTCTTTGGGTCTTAAAATACCTCAAGGGTGGTGGGTGGAACTGGATAAGTAATTTCGGCTACAGTATGCTGTTTCCGCCATTCCCGCTTTTCCTCTTCGTGTTTCCACCGTTGAGTTTCAGTATGTTTGGAACCTTGAAATAGACTGTCTGTGTGTCTCCAGCTGAGGTGATACTGGGCAAGAGTCTCCTATGAGTTGGTGTCGATAGTGCACTTCTTCATGTTGGCCTTCAGAACATCCTTGAAGTGCTTTATCTGCCCTCCTCTTGAATGCACACCCCGAAATAAGCTGGAGTTGGGCAAGACGTCGAATGATCGTGCCCTCAATTCTCGTGGTGTTTGTTTGCAAGAAGACGCTGGCGTTTGTGAGTCCGTCTTCTCACCTGATTTGAAGGATCTTCTGCAGGCAGCCTTGATAGGACTTCTCCAGTGCTTTAAGATGTCTCCTATATTTTATCCACGTCTCAGTTCTGTACAGAAAGGTAGAGATTACGATTGCTTGGTAAACCATGATCTTGGTTTTGGACCTAATGTCAAATTTCTCAAACACCCTTTTCCTCATCCGACTGAAAGCAGCACAGACACATTTCAGAGGATTTTGGATTTATTTACCAACATCAGCATTCCATTAAAAAAGGTATGGGAAATACTGATTTTCCAGTCTCACCATGGATGTAAATTGTTGGAAGTGGGGACTGCTCATTGATAACTGATTGATGAAGGACCTTCGTCCTTAAAACATTAAGCGTCAGTCCCATTTTCTCATGTGCCTTAGTAAAGTTTTGATTGCCTGAAGATCCACCTCCATGTGGGCACACACGACAGCATCGTCAGCATGCTGGAGTTCAACAACTACTGCTGTCGGGATGGTCTTAGATTTAGATCGAAGTCGGTTGATGTTGAACAGCTTAACATCAATTTGTTAGTTTGTCTCCACTCCTGCTCGAAGCTTACCAGTAGTTAGCTGTAGCATCGTAGTGAGGAATATTGAGAAGAGTGTTAGGGCGATGGCGCAGCCTTGTTTGACTCCAGTCTTAACTTCAAAGTGGTGTGAGATGGATCCATTACTAAGAATCACTGCTCGCATACCATCATGCAGCAGGCGAATGGTGACAAATTTCGGTGGACATCCTTACTTTTCAAGGATCTCCACAGTGTTTCCTCGGTTGACAGAATCAAAGGCTTTCGTGAGGTCAAAGAAGTCCATGTAGAGAGGTTTGTGTTGTTCCTGACATTTTTCCTGCAGTTTATGGGCATCGAAAATCATGCCAGTTGTGCTTCCCCATGGCCTGAACTCACATTGGGATTCTGGGGGGGAGTTGATCAGTAAGTGGCAGAAGACGGTTCAGGAAAGTTCTTGCAATGATCTTTCCTGCAGTGGACAGCAAGGCGATCCCCCTGTAATTTCCACAATCGGTTGTATGTCCTTTCATAAAGATTTTCACAATCATGGCATCTCTGAGGTCATTCGGGATGTCCTCGTATTTCCAAATTTTCAACGTGAGCGCTTGGAGCAGTAAATCGAGCTCCTCTCCTTTTCTGAAGATTTCAGCAGGAATTCCATCAGCTCCCAGGTGCCCTATTGCTCTTCATCTGCTTGATGGCTTTCCTCACTTTATCAAGGGTTGAGGGGTTCCAAGCTCATTTCTGATTGGATGTTGTGGAATGGAGCGGAAAACACTATCATCGACAAACGAGTCTCGATTGAGCTTATTTTCAAAATTCTCCTTTCAGCGGGTGTTGAGTTCCCTCTCCTTGATCAGATCTCCTCCATTCTTAGGCCTCAGTGGGGGGTTGGTCCCTGAGTGCTCGGACCATTGGCGGTTCTGGTGGCACTGAAAAATCCACGCATATTATAGATGTCGGCAAGATGTTGGATCTCCTTCACTTTGTCTTCCCACCATCAGTGTAGTGTACAGAAGTGTAGAATGTACATTTAACTTTTTTTAGCACCGTACGTAGACAACCGTGCTAATTGGAGATGCGGGGGAAGGACAACAAACTAAACACAAAAAGCAGTTCTAAAGAAGTGAGTTTGTCAGTCGAGATTATTTAAAAGTGCATATCGCCCAGTGGCATCCTAATATTAGAAGAGACCCACAAAAACCCACCGAGACCCATACTGATATGTGTGTAGGTTGAACTTTTTTCACACTGTACATAGCCAACCATGCTAATCAGAGGTGCAGTTTTGAGGCTATGGTGCATTGATGAGTCTATTGGCAGTGAGTATATGGGTAGTGTTGAGCCTATGGGTAGTGGTTTTTTTTTTGCCTGATGACTACTGATGCTTGTGTTGCATTCAAAACGTCGTGATTTGTTTAATTTTATTTCTACCTACGTGACTTTACCGAACGAACCAAATAATATAGTCTATGGGTATTGTTGAGTCTATGGGAAGTGTTAGTCTATGGATAGGGTCGTGTTAGTCTATGGGTATTGTTGAGTCTATGGGAAGTGTTAGTCTATGGGTAGAGTAGTATTGAGTCGATGGGTAGTGTTATCTATGGTATGAATGTTGAACTTCTTTCACACCACCGTGCGTCGCCGACCGCACTAATCGGAAGTGCAGGGGAAGGACAACAAATTTAATTCTGCATGTGTTGTGTTTCTTTCGCACCATGCGCAGCCAACCACTACGAATGACGCTATATAGTATATAAGATGAAAGTATTCATTATCATAATCATTATTATTATTCTCTGGGTCTGATCTGTATCGATGCTGTTGAATGTCGCAAGTTCCCATGAGCTCACCCCCCCCACCCCCCTTGCCATGCAGTGGTCAATGGTCGTACCTGTCGCTTCGGAAGCAGCGGGTTGGGAGTTCCTGAAGTGGACAAGGCCTGTGCACCAGAGGAAGACTCGTGTGTGACCGCTGTGCTATCGCAGGGTAAGTTTGTTCTGGTAAAAATCATAACTTTTTTATGCATATGTAGTGAGTTCAACTGAGTCGCAGACATACTCTTTGGAGGCAACACATTTATTAACACCAACACACACGGGGTTAACTGCCCCTTAACAGAATAACAACCTATGGTGGTGACCACCAGGTTAACTACACTAATTTACACCGTAACTAGCTACAACGAACCGGACCACAGCTTGGGTCCCGGTCCACGTGTTGGAGACTCTTGTAGAACGTAGAATTCTTCAGGATGAACAACAGCAGCCGGTCTCGCTGAGGGAACCCGGCTTATATCCTAACGGGTCGCGTCTGTCTCCGCGGTTGGCCACGACCACCTTCCAGAATCCTCGAGCAGGATCTCGACCCTGACACGTGACCACCCCTAACCCCCACCTGTTGGACGTAGAACATAGACGAAGTTTTCTTCTGGATGAATAACAGCGCCGGTCCCTCTGTGGGGAGCCGGCTTATATCCTCTGCCGTGTGGCCGGCCCCGCCCCTGACCACGACCACCTTCCAGAACACTCTAGGAGGATCTCGACCCAGACCACGTGACCACCCCGAGCCCCCACCTGGGGCCCTTTGTAGACTTAAACGGTCACATGTCCTCTCGGGTCAACCAAAGTGCCATGGCCTATAATAACCCCGTTCCTATGGCCGGCACTTCCACCCTATCCTGCAGGGCTGGGACTGCACGCCAAGCGTGATGCCATCCAGCGCTATCACTCAGTGCTAACCGAGCCCCTCTTGGGCCAGTATTACACCCACACCATTGTGGTATCTGCGATGTTATCACACCGCACTCCGTGCCTCTCTAGGGCTGGCATTACCCAGTGGCATCCCGTGATGTCACTACACATATAATCTAATTATATTTATTGAGCACCCTTTACTCATTTGTTACAACTCCCACTACTCTATGAGACGTCTGGTAAAAGCGTGCACAACATTATCTGGCACGTGTCGTGAAGGGGTACTGCATAGATCTGCATTGGCTTCCGGTTGCCGAACGAACATACAGCATTAGAAGGTCGCACTGATCACACACACACACACACAGTTTTCAATTGCCACAAATGACCCAAATACCTTGCTGATTTCATCAAGGAACAATAAACCATCGTCACGCGAACTCCGCTCATCCTTGCAGCAGCAGTGACATTCGGCTGCTGGCCATTGAACTCGGACGGTGGTCACCATCGCACATCGCTTTCAGATGCTATAGACACTACACCACTATACAGCACACTATACTACTATACACTACACGATGCATTATACTACTATACACTACACACTACTATACACTACACCATACATTATACTACTATTTACTAGAGGCCGACCGAAACTGAATTTCTGGTTTCGGCCAAAACCGAAACCAGACCGAAAGTTAAAATTTGACTTTCGACCAAGACCGAAACAGAAAGGTATATAACCGACGTTACGGAACACAAGATTTATAAAATAAGAGCTCTACAACCCGGCTTCGCCCGGGAGTTGGATTCACCACGGCCGGCCGCATTTGTCTCCCCAGTGGCGATGTTGACACACGACACCACTTACTCGTTTGAGGCTGAGTCGACGTAGGGGAGGCCCAGGGAATCGAACTCGGTCCGCCGGGTTCGTAGCGCAGCGCGCAAACCGCTACGCAGTCGCTGCCCCCCCCCCCCCAGGTGCGTGACATAATTTATTGACGGCCCCAGACCATTGGTTGCGCTGTCACCTCGCTCGCAAGCTGCTGCTGCTGCTGCTGACGTGTGTACGTGTGTGTACGTGTGTGTATGTGTGTGTGTGTATGTGTGTACGTGTGTAAGTGTGTGTGTACGTGTGTGTGTACGTGTTTACGTGTGTATATGTATGTGTGTACGTGTGTGTGTACGTGTGTGTAAGGATTATTCAACATCGCCTTGCCAGGCACGCTGAGGAGAGGCTTGCGGAGCCCCAATGCGGTTTCAGGAAAGGGCGGTCCTGCACAGATGCCATATTTTCTGTCCGTCTGCTACAGCAGAGGTGTAGGGAATTCCAACAAGACCTACATCTCTGCTTTATTGACCTGGTCAAGGCCTATGATACCATCAGTAGGCTTGGGCTCTGGGTTGTTCTTCGTACTTTTGGAGTCCCTGACCCTCTGCTCACGATCATTAAGGACCTTCATGATGGTGAGCGGGCCCGGGTAAAACTACGTGGCCGGGAGTCAGAGCCATTCCCTGTACAGCTTGGGGTGCGACAGGGATGTCCTCTTGCTCCCACATTATTTAACATCTATTTTGACCACGTAGTTCGTGAAGCCTTCAATAGCTGTACCGGGGGAATCTCCATTTGGTACAGATATAATGGGAGGCTGATCGATGCCCGGGTGCGGTCAAGGGATGGCTCCCTATTGCTCAACCACGTTATGTATGCCAATGATTTGGTAATAGCTGCTCATTCAGAGGAGGAGTTGGAGACGCTGCTGCTGAGACTGGAGCGTGCCACTAAGAGATGGGGCCTTACCATCAGCCCCACCAAAACTAAGTACCTGCCTGGGTATTTTGTCCCATCGGACACTCCACCCCACAACTCCCAATCGGTGATGGGGCAGTTGTGGAGAGAGTGGAGAGTTTCCCATACCTGGGCAGTGTGCTTATGACCGGCTCCAGTTTAACAGCAGAGGTCTCACTCCGAATCAGTCGAGCGGCAATATCTTTTCATCGGTTGCGTAACGCTGTGTGGAAGCTACCTGGTGTGTCGCTCCGCACTAAGCTTTAGGTCATCTCGGCCACGGTCATTCCCTCCCTTCTCTATGCTTGCGAAACGTGGACCCCCTAAATGGAACATCTTCGCCGGTTAGAAACATTTAGGCTAGCCTGCCTACGATCTATTCTGGGTTTAACCAGGCTGGATTGTGTGAGGAGCTCACAAATCTTTGAAAGATCTGGTCAAGGTCCCATCGGTGAGCTACTCCAGCAGGCAAGGCTGCGTTAGCTGGGTCACGTAGCCCGCATGCCCAGCCACCGCATGCCGAAAGAGCTTTTGTTCGGCCGGATCGAGGGGGCTAGACGGGCGCGGTACGGGCTAGAGAAGAGATGGAGTGATGTGGTACAAAAGGACGTGGAGCTGAGTGGACTTGCCGATGACTGGTACCAGCGGAGTCAAGATCGGCCTCTGTGGAGGAGGCTCGTGAAGGGCGCTACTGGCCAGTTGGAGGCAGTCGCCCTCCAACAAAAACGGAGGGCGGAGGAGCGACGCTCACAACAACGAGCGGAGCGCTGGGTGGCTAAAGCACACACAGCAGGTTGGCACAGTAGGGGGCACAGGTGGTGCATCGGCCAGTCATCTCAGTAAGTCGACCCGTGGCACCTGGGTCTGCCTCGTGACCTCCTGCCAGCGGGCGTTCGACACTTCACGTGGCTTCAAGGTGCACATTGCCTGGCACAAGCGTCGTGGTGACGTCACCGCCACTTAGTGGCGAATGGCGGTTGTTGTTGTTCATGTGTGTACGTCTATGTGTGTGTGTACGTGTGTACGTGTGTGTGTGGACGTGTGTATGTGTGTACGTGTGTGTGTATGTACGTGTGTACGTGTGTGTATGTATGTGTGTGTGTATGTGTGTACGTGTGGGGAGCGATAGTGTAGCGGTTAGCGCGCTGCGCTATGAATCTGGCGACCCGGGTTCGATTCCCGCTCACGGCCAACACCAGTGACGATTATCTGAACCGGTCCCGGGGCTCCCCTAGGTCGACTCAGCCTCAAATGAGTACCTGGTGCGGTGTGTAAACATTGCCACTAGGGAGACAAAGGCGGTCGGGCGTGGTGCTGGCCACCCACCCCCTCGTGTACCGTTCCGGCCTTCATAGGTGCTCGCTAACAGCACTTGCCCCTACAGTCTGTTAAGGCTATATGGGGGATCTTTGTGTACGTGTGTACGTGTATGTGTGTGTGTACGTGTGTACGTATGTGTGTGTACTTGTGTACGTACGATTATCTTAACCGGTCCCAGGCCTCCCATAGGTCGACTCAGCCTCAAATCAGTACCTGGTGCGGTGTGTAAACATTGCTACTAGGGAGACAAAGGCGGTCGGGCGTGGTGCTGGCCACCCACCCCCTCATGTACCGTTACCGGCCTTCATAGGTGCTCGCTAACAGCACTTGCCCCTACAGTCTGTTAAGGCTATATGGGGGATCTTTGGATCTTTTGTGTCCGTGTGTACATGTGTGTACGTGTGTGTATGTGTGTACGTGTGTGTATGTGTGTACTGTCATCGGCTACAGAATCCCACGTCAGAGAATGTGGAGGCTTACCGCAGCCTTCGCTCGGAGGTTCGGAGAGCCGTGAGGCGCTGCAAGGATGGGTGGTGGTCGCGGGTTGCTGAGGAGATGGAGTCTGCCTCAGTGGCCCGTGATCACAAATCTCTATTTAATTCCATCAAAAAAGTAACCTGCGGCGCCACACCTATTACCATCATTAGGGGAAAAAAGGGTTATCCAATCTCCGACCCCCAGGAACAGGTTTGCAGATTTGCTGAGCATTTCTGTGAGGTCCTGGGGGAGGGAAAATCCCTCAGCCAGGAAAACATCGTGGCACAAAGTGAGGATGACCCTGCTGAGGCTGCGGTGCCTCAAATATTGGAAGAAGTCACCCCCTGTGAGTGGCTGGCTGAGGTGCCATCTGCTGAGGAAGTACTGAAGGCGATCCGGAGTCTGAGACCAACAAAGGCAGCGGGCAGAGATGATCTCCCAAGTGAAATGCTGAGGGAGGGTGGCGTTTGTGCACAGACTGCCCTATATGACATTATAACAACAGTCTGGACCACTGGATGGGTTCCGCAGGATTGGAAGGATGCCCTGGTGGTCCCCCTTTTTAAGAAGGGGGACCGCACATACTGTAACAACTACAGGGGCATCTCACTCCTCAGTGTGCCGGGAAAGGTCCTGGCAAGGATTATTCAGCATCGCCTAGCCAGGCACGCTGAGGAGAGGCTTGCGGAGCCCCAATGCGGTTTCAGGAAAGGGCGGTCCTGCACAGATGCCATATTTTCTGTCCGTCTGCAACAGCAAAGGTGTAGGGAATTCCAACAAGACCTACATCTCTGCTTTATTGACCTGGTCAAGGCCTATGATACCATCAGTAGGCCTGGGCTCTGGGTCGTTCTTCGTGCTTTTGGAGTACCTGACCCTCTGCTCACAATCATTAAGGACCTTCATGATGGTGAGCGGGCCCGGGTAAAACTACGTGGCCGGGAGTCAGAGCCATTCCCTGTACACCTTGGGGTGCGACAGGGATGTCCTCTGCCTCCCACATTATTTAACATCTATTTTGACCACGTAGTTCGTGAAGCCTTCAATAGCTGTACCGGGGGAATCTCCATATGGTACAGATATAATGGGAGGCTAATCGATGCCCGGGTGCGGTCAAGGGATGGCTCCCTATTGCTCAACCACGTTATGTATGCTGATGATTTGGTAATAGCTCCTCAGTCAGAGGAGGAGTTGGAGACGCTGCTGCTGAGACTGGAGCGTGCCACTAAGAGGTGGGGCCTTACCATCAGGCCCACCAAAACTAAGCACCTGCCTGGGTATTTTGTACCATCGGACACTCCACCCCCACAACTCCCAATCGGTGATGGGGCAGTTGTGGAGAGAGTGGAGAGTTTCCCATACCTGGGCAGTGTGCTTATGACTGGCTCCAGTTTAACAGCAGAGGTCTCACTCCGAATCAGTCGAGCGGCAATATCTTTTCATCGGTTGCGTAACGCTGTGTGGAAGCTACCTGGTCTGTCGCTCCGCACTAAGCTTCAGGTCTTCTCGGCCACGGTCATTCCCTCCCTTCTCTACGCTTGCGATACGTGGACCCCCCTAATGGAACATCTTCACCGGTTAGAAACATTTAGGCTGGCCTGTCTACGATCCATCCTGGGTTTAACCAGACTGGATTGTGTGAGGAGCTCACAAATCCTTGAAAGATCTGGGCAAGGTCCCATCGGTGAGCTCCTCTGGCGGGCAAGGCTGCGATGGCTGGGTCATGTAGCCCGCATGCCCAGCCTCCGCATGCCGAAACAGCTTTTGTTCGGCCGGATTGAGGGGGCTAAGCGGGCGCGGCACGGGCTAGAGAAGACATGGAGTGATGTGGTACAGGAGGACGTGGAGCTGAGTGGACTTGCCGATGACTGGTACCAGCGGTGTCAAGATCGGCCTCTGTCGAGGAGCCTCGTGAAGGATGCTACTGGGCAGTTGGAGGTAGTCGCCCTTCAACAACAACGGAGGGCGGAGGAGCGACGCTCAGAACAACGAGCGGAGTGCCGGGTGGCTAAAGCACAGCAGGTTGGCACAGTAGGGGGCACAGGTGGTGCATCAGCCAGTCATCTCAGTCAGTCGACCCGTGGCACCTGGGTCTGCCCCATGACCTCCTGCCAGCGGGCGTTCGACACTTCACGTGGCCTCAGGGTGCACATAGCCTGGCACAAGCGTCGTGGTGACGTCACCGCCACTTAGTGGCGAATGGCGGTTGTTGTTGTTGTGTGTACGTTTGTGTGTGTACGTGTGTGTGTGTACGTGTGTGTGTATGTGTGTACGTGTGTGTATGTATGTGTGTACGTGTGCGTGTACGTGTGTACGTGTGTGCACGTGTGTACGTGTTTGTGTACGTGTGTATGTGTGTATGTACGTGTGTACGTGTGTGTGTATGTACGTGTATATGTACGTGTGTGTGTGTGTGTGTATGCAGCCTATCGCATAGGATTGCCTCGCGCCGACTGACTGGCTGATAGACTTAGCACTAGCGTTATATTCTAAAAATGATCTTCGGTTGACGACCGAAAGTCAATATCAGTTTTGGCCGAAACCGAAACCAGACCGAAAGTAAAACATTTACTTTCGGCCGAAACCGAAAGTATGCCAAAAGTGGCCATTTGCCAACTTTCGGCGCCGAAACCGAATTTCGGTCGGCATCTACTATACACTACACACTACTATACACTAAACTTTTGCCTAGCCATCGAACAAAGACAGTCAAACACATCATCGCACGGCGCTTTCAGATGCGCTTCTGCGGCCGTATGGAGAGCTCTTCTGATATTAGGAAGCCACTGGGAGCTGTACACTTTCAGATAATCATCTCGATCGACAAGCTCATTTCTTTAGAACTGCTTGTTGTTTTGCTTAGTTTGTCCTTCCCCCTCAACTCCAAATAGCGCGGTTGGCTACGTACATACATACTAAACTATAAGCAATTTTTATTTTACCAGGTAAGGCCCCTTGAGCTATGCGGAAGCGAGCTGGCTTTCACAAATGATAGCAGCTTAATGAAGTGGCTGATATCACGTGAAAATGTATAGCAACAGTCAAATACTCTAAACGTGTGGAGATGTTGATTCTAAATGTGAAGGCGAAAAACGGAGGACCTGGAGAAAAATCCACACGACCACGGGGAGAGAGACAAGCAGACTCCAAATATACAGCAGGCATCACGGTCAGGATTGAACTCATGCCCCACTATATACCAGGCGAGGGGTTAATAATCTAGCAACAATGGAACCAGTTTTGTATGTTATCTCAAGGCGCTTGCAAATGCAAATGCTGACATAGAGTGGAATAATGCAGTTGGCAGAAGAGGCGTGCTACAAGGGTATTGAGCAACGAGTGACAGGAGTGATAGAGGGGGTATTTGGGAATCACGCCAAGGGGTTACAGGGAAAGGTCAGGAAGGAGTGGAGGGGGGCGTGGTGGAGGGGAAAGAGGCAGGGGAATTGGTGACGATGGAGAGGTGATGAGACTTTAAGAGAGGGAACGGAAAGAGCTTAAGGAGAGGGGAGACTGCTGAATATACAGGGGCAGTGTTGAGTCTGTGGGTGGCAGTATTGAGTCTATTGGATTATTGCTGAGTCTACGGATGGCAGTGTTGAGTCTATGGGTGGCAGTGTTGAGTCTATGAGTGGCAGTATAGAGTCTATGGGTGGAAGTATTGAGTCGATGGGTGGAAGTGCTGAGTCTATGGGTGGAAGTGTTGAGTCGATCGTGCAATGTTGAGTCTACGGTGCAGTGTAGAGTAATAAATGTCCATTGTTAGTGTACTGTTCCCCTTTTAACGTTCTTTGGTCTGACACTTGTGTAGAGACACTGGTGTAGAGACACTGGGTAGTGAGACTAGGCCAATCACTATCAAAAAGACAATGCGTGTAACATTATTATCAGAGCATGATTGTTGGCATGTTAACCAGAAGTACTGTGTGTGGTTAATGCAGACTTGATCCCTTGCAAAATGTATCATCTATTTAGTGTTTGAACATCTTAACAGAGCTCATGTTTTATTATTGCCAGACAGGGTAAAACCTATTCCTATACTTTGATACTGGCAAAAAGGTATCCCATGATGAAGCTGCTCACCCCGAGCTATGAATGCTCTGATACGTGGCATTATCCTTGTACTGTTCGCCTTTTGGCGTTATTCTCTGGTCTAACACTGATAGTGAGACACTGGTAGTGAGACTGGTAGTGAGACACTGGGTAGTGAGACACTGGTAATAAGACACTGGGTAGTGAGACACTGGGTAGTGAGACACTGGTAGCGAGACACTGGGTAGTGAGACACTGGGTAGCGAGACACTGGTAGTAAGACACTGGTAGTAAGACACTGGTAGTGAGACACTGGGTAGTGAGACACTGGTTAGTAAGACACTGGTAGTGAGACACTGGTAGTACTGGGTGGAGAGACACTGGTAATGAGACACTGGGTAGTGAGACACTGGGTAGTGAGACACTGGGTAGCGAGACACTGGGTAGTGAGACACTGGTAGCGAGACACTGGGTAGTAAGACACTGGTAGTGAGACACTGGTAGTGAGACACTGGGTAGTGAAACACTCGTAGAGAGACACTGGGTAGTGAGACACTGGGTAGTGAGACACTGGTGGTGAGACACTGGTGGTGAGACACTGCTAATGAGACACTGGGTAGTGAGACACTGGTAGTAAGACACTGGGTAGTAAGACACTGGGTAGTGAGACACTGGTGATGAGACACTGCTAGTGAGACACTGGGTAGTGAGACACTGGGTAGTGAGACACTGGTAGTGAGACACTGGGTAGTGAAACACTCGTAAAGAGACACTGGGTAGTGAGACACTGGGTAGTGAGACACTGGTGGTGAGACACTGGTGGTGAGACACTGCTAATGAGACACTGGGTAGTGAGACACTGGTAGTAAGACACTGGGTAGTAAGACACTGGGTAGTGAGACACTGGTGATGAGACACTGCTAGTGAGACACTGGGTAGTGAGACACTGGGTAGTGAGACACTGCAAGTGAGACACTGGGCAGTGAGACACTGGGTAGTAAGACACTGCAAGTGAGACACTGGGTAGTAAGACACTGGGTAGTGAGACACTGCAAGTGAGACACTGGGTAGTGAGACACTGGGTAGTGAGACACTGCTAGAGAGACACTGGGTAGCGAGACACTGGGTAGTGAGACACTGGTAGCGAGACACTGGGTAGTAAGACACTGGTAGTGAGACACTGGTAGTGAGACACTGGTAGTGAGACACGGGGTAGTGAGACACTGGTAGTGAGACACTGGGTAGTGAAACACTGGTAGAGAGACACTGGGTAGTGAGACACTGGGTAGTGAGACACTGGTGGTGAGACACTGGTGGTGAGACACTGCTAATGAGACACTGGGTAGTGAGACACTGGTAGTAAGACACTGGTAGTGGGACACGGGGTAGTGAGACACTGGTAGTGAGACACTGGGTAGTGAAACACTGGTAGAGAGACACTGGGTAGTGAGACACTGGGTAGTGAGACACTGCAAGTGAGACACTGGGTAGTGAGACACTGGGTAGTGAGACACTGCAAGTGAGACACTGGGTAGTGAGACACTGGGTAGTGAGACACTGCAAGTGAGACACTGGGTAGTGAGACACTGGGTAGTGAGACACTGCTAGTGAGACACTGGGTAGTGAGACACTGGGTAGTGAGACACTGCTAGTGAGACACTGGGTAGTGAGACACTGCTAGTGAGACACTGGTAGTGAGACACTGGGTAGTGAGACACTGCTAGTGAGACACTGGGTAGTAAGACACTGGGTAGTAAGATACTGGTAGTGAGACACTGGGTAGTGAGACACTGGTGGTGAGACACTGCTAATGAGACACTGGGTAGTGAGACACTGCTAGTGAGACACTGGGTGGTGAGACACTGGGTAGTAAGACACTGGGTAGTGAGACACTGGGTAGTGAGACACTGGGTGGTGAAACACTGGTAGTGAGACACTGGTAGTGAGACACTGGGTAGCGAGACACTGGGTAGTGAGACACTGGGTAGCGAGACACTGGGTAGTGAGACACTGGGTAGCGAGGCACTGGGTAGTAAGACTCTGGTAGTGAGACGCTGCAAGTGAGACACTGGGTATTGTGACACTGCTAGTGAGACACTGGGTAGTGAGACACTGCTAGTGAGACATTGGGTAGTAAGACACTGGGGTGTGAGACAATGCTAGTGAGACACTGCTAGTGAGACACTGGGTAGTGAAATACTGGTAGTGAGACACTGGGTAGTAAGACACTGCTAGTGAGACACTGGGTAGTAAGACACTGGTAGTGAGACACTGGGTTGTGAGACACTGGTGGTGAGACACTGCTAATGAGACACTGGGTAGTGAGACACTGCTAGTGAGACACTGGGTGGTGAGACACTGGGTAGTAAGACACTGGGTAGCGAGACACTGGGTAGTGAGACACTGGGTAGCGAGACACTGGGTAGTGAGACACTGGGTAGCGAGACACTGGGTAGTAAGACACTGGTAGTGAGACACTGCCAGTGAGACTAGGCCATACAGAAGGCTGCTGTCTCTGGTGTAGGCCAATCAATGTCAAAGACAATTACATTACACTATGTGACACAATTTTTGTCCCTGGGTAGTAAGTGTTCTTTTTAAATTGCTCATGCCTAAAAAGTATACAAAATGGTTATTGTTCCCCACAAAGTTTGCTTTTGAAATGTTCCTATTTTCAATGAGAAAACAGGCGATAATGTGTCTTTTCGTTCACGTAAAGTAAAAAAACCAACAGCATTTAAATAAAAATGAACATGTATTCATACTAAAATTGTGTCTTTTCGTTCACATAAAGTAAAAAAACAACACCATATAAATCAAAATGAACATGTATTCATACTAAAGTAATAAAAAAAATACTACAAAATATTTAGAAGTGAGTAGTTTTTGAGATTTACGATTATACTTTAAAACACTTTGACAAATCAGCCCCCAAATGTAGTCTCCCATCATGTTCTCGTTATAATGTCCTTGATAGCGGCTTTCAAAGTCCAGTATATCCTGGTGGAAGCGCTCGCCTTGCTCCTCCGAATATGCTTCCATGTTGTCTTTGAATGTATCAAGATGAGCATCAAGGATATGGACTTTGAGGGAAATCCTACAGCCCATCAATATATAAACACCCAGGTCTGTCATTCTGTCATTGTGTGACTAACGCGGCACAGATTGGTTGAAGTGCATCACGTGACCGGGACCAAGCAGCCAACGAACGCTTGGCGGGGCTATAGAGGGGCGGGTGAAAGTCCGCATTGAACCAAATCCCCAGCAAGGCCATCTACTTAACGACGAGAGGAAATTCACACGAAATGTCGTTTTCAAGTGAAGTCTTCCAGATGTAAAATGATATAAGCTTTTAATGAAGAAATAAAATTATCCAATTCAAAACATAATACAATTAAAAATGTTTCATTTTAAAACTTCAAAACAGAGCATCGGGTGCTTGCGTGAATGCGTCGTTCGTGCGCAATTTTTTTGTGACATTCCTGGCCGAAGGCCGTAAATGGTTGTGAGGGGCGCCACAGACGCCCCCGAACAACCCCTAGTTGTGCCATCGTTCTTCACCAGTCTCAACCACAGAGTTTTCGGCCTTGTGATTACTCAGCAAGCCAAAAAACCACTGCGATAAAGCTGTCCCAAGCCGCTTTCTCCTTACTAGTGAGCTTCTTGGGGGAATTCATTGCACTCCAGGATAGTCTTTTATCTGTGGTCCGATGAAGACAGCGGGTTTGACCTTTGCCTCAGACATCTTAGGGAAGAATTTTGAAGGCACTTGAAGGATGCCGACTCCTTATCTACAGCTCTGACAAATTGTTTCATAAGGCACAATTTGATGTGCAGTGGTGGCATCAGCACCTTCCGGGGGTCCACCTGTGGCTCCCACTTGACGTTGTGCCTCCCCACAGAGAACTCGGTCCGCTGTGGCCAGTCCCGTCTGTGGTAGTGCACCTTGGTGTCCCTACTGTCCCAATGGCAAAGATAGCAGGGAATCTTGGTAAAAACCTCCTTGAAGACCCATCAGGAATACCACCATTTTGAAGTCTCCGATGACCTCCCAGCCGTACTCATCATACTTCAAGGCATCCAGCATGGTATTGATGCTGTTGTAATCCTCTTTGAGATGCACCGAGTGAGCCAGAGGAAGAGACGGGTACTTGTTACCATCATGGAGCAGCACGGCTTTGAGGCTCCTGGATGAGCTGTCAATGAATAGGCGCCACTCATTCTAGTTGCAGGCGATTCCGATTGCCTCAAACAGACTGGTCACTTTGTGGCAGAAGCAGAGCCCATGTTTACGGGTGAAGAAGCTGCAAAAAGATTGGTGACGCTTCCTCTGATCTGCGACTTGCACACTTGCATACAACAAGTTTCACTGCTTGAGCTTAGACGTCAAAAGCTTGGCATTGGACTTGGTGAGACCAAGATCTCTGATCAAGTCATTGAGGTCTTTTTGGTTGGGGTAGTATGGGTTTCTCTCCTCAGCTCCACCTTTGAAATTGTCATCTGGATCTACATCTTCCTCGCTCTCTGACTTGCTGCTCTCTTCTAAAGACGGCTCCTTTCTCTCCGGAGGAGTGGGTATGGGGAGCTCATGGCAGTGTGGCACCGGGGTGATGGATGAAGGAAGTTACGGATACGTGATAGCAGGTGCATTCTTGCCAGTCCGACGTTAGGAAGGGTCCACCATGCAGAAGTAGCAGTTGCTTGAGTGGTCAGTGGGTTCCTGCCAAATTCTTGGGATAGCGAACTTCATGGCTCTCTTTTCCCCTCTGTACCATCCTACGAAATACATTTATTTCACCCATGACTAATGTGTTAGAGATTATCGCAACATTTTTCATATATGATATATATTTTTTCAATAATAACATTGAAAATTGTAAAACATTTAAAATAAAAAGCTTTTACAATTGAAAACATTTTAACAAATTTTATAACATAAAATTCTGAGCAACAATTGTCCATCTTACCTTCCAGTTTGTTTGCATTGCTCGCAGGTGAAATGAGGTGCCCAGGGTTTGCCTTTATCCCCGACAGGCATGCCGAAATATGCCTTATAGGCCTCGCACATCTTAGCAGTACTTTTTCACTCTTTTCTTGATAAATTGGTCGCAGACATAGCAAAATGCGTCTGCCGGATGCTTGCAGCCTCTTGATACCATCTCACAAAAATGCAGATATGTATCCACTTAGGCAAATGGAACTAAACTGAACTGGTGGGCTTAAGGCCCCTGTATTTATACTACTATGTATATTACTGGAAAGTTCGAGAATGTTATGAGACCTCCTTTGCCAGTAACAAGATATAGTAATAGGTTTTTAGCCTATTACTATATACAAGGGATCATGTTTGCAATAACCACAACACAAGCAGTCAAAATGCAAACAAAAAGGTCTCATAATGTAAATGCTTACTCCGAGCTCTCAATACTCTGATTGTGTGCTGTTTTTGAGTTGTACGCCTTTTGGCGTCTTCTGGTCCAACACCAGTGGAGACTAAGCTCTAAGAAAAGCCATCTCGGGTGTGGACCAATCAAATTCAAGGACAGTACATATCGTCAGAGTTGTCTTTTTTGTTTGCATTTTGACTGCTTGTGTTGTGGTTATTGCAAACATGATCCCTTGTATAAAGGTGTCAGTTTTCTGTGCCAGATAAAAGGGTAAAAACGTATTACTACTTCGAGAATGTTCTAGAAGTTACTCCAAGTTTACTCAGCACTGAACCTATCTGGAATTCCCATTGAAAATAGGTACATTTCAAAATATCACTGTCCTGGTCACAAAAGCAAAGTTTGTGGGGCATAAGCAATTAGATAATAACAATTACTACCCAGGGACAAAATACATTTTTTTTTGTTACACAGTGTTATCATAACATGTTTTGTATATATATATTTTCGATTATTACAGCCTATCTACGTGACTTTACCGAAAGTCCCAAAGAATATTAATTCCTGCAGTAACGAAAGCTTCAAGTCAAGATCTTGCCTCTCTAGTTGGGTCCGTTGCCCCCCCCCCCCCCCCACCGGTTGTTTTTGTTCCCTGCTCTTTATGCAATGCGCAGTTGGAATCCTCGGTTCATCATCATCATCATGTGCATGCCCCTCGGGGCGTTGCAGTCTCCACACGCCGCCACCAGGCGATTCTATCTTGCGCCAGCCGCCACGCTGAATGCAAGCCAAGGCCGCGGTGTCGAAGATCGGCCTTGGCTTGCGTGTCCACGTCAGGCCGTGGTCTGCTCCGGGAGTGACTCCAGTCCCACGCAGGGCTCTGGCGTGATATTCTCACAGGATGCCGGCCATCCCGTGAAAAGGCGGACCCCGGCATTGATGATGTGTTCGCTGAAGTGGATGTGGAGTATCCTCGGATGGAATGTGCATTATTAATATGAACTATTATTAATAATTCCTATTATTCATGGTAGCATTTATTTATTTAAATTTAATTATTTAACAGGTTTTTTTTTCTTTTTCCTTTTCCAGGCGGGCAGCAGTTCATGGGCAGAGGCTGCGCCACTACGGCTCAATGTGCTGCCGGCGATTTCAAGGATCAGCTGAAGGTGCAAATCAACACCCTTTTCCCCTCATTCACCGGCACTGTCGATTCGTTTACCTGCTGCCAGCAGAATCTCTGCAACAACAATGACAGCGGCGGCAGCAGTGGTGGTAGTAGTGGTGGTAGCAGTGGCGGCAGCACCGGTGGCAGCAGCGGCGGCAGCAGTGGTGGCAGCAGCGGTGGCAGCAGCGGTGGCAGCAGTGGTGGCAGCAGTGGTGGGAGCAGCGGCGGCAGCAGTGGCGGCGGCAGCAGCGGCGGTGGTGGCAACGGATGCGCCGGATTGCGAGCGGCCCACTTCACGTCGGCCTTGCTCGTTGCCGCGACCGTTATCTCGTCTGCTTTTTAATGCTCTGCCTGTCGGGGTGACCGCGGCAGTTGTCCTCGGCCAGCGTGGCTGATGGCACTCCTGAAAAGGGGGAAAGGGGCGCCCTAAGCTATGCAGGTAAAAAATATATATTTCGCCCAGCTAAAATTGTGTGGGGGACTCCTCTACTTACGAATATTGCACTCACGGACTTTCAGAGATACGAACAAAGCTCTCCCCGTATGTCCAGTTGCAGGTGTTTGGAAAAGAGAGTCGTAAGTTCAACCGTCTTGCACAATAGCTAGCAGTGTTGGCATCTTCATCTGCAGAACGTGAAGAACCAGTGGCATCTACAACGTGAAGAACCAGTGGCATCTGTATCTCCAGAATGTGAAGACACCAGTGGCATCTTCATCTGCAGAACATGAAGAACCAGTGGCATCTTGATCTGCAGAACATGAAGAACCAGTGGCATCTACATCTGCAGAACGTGAAGAACCAGTGGCATCTACATCTGCAGAACGTGAAGAACCAGTGGCATCTACATTTGCAGAACGTGAGGAACTAGTGGCATCTAAATCTGCGGAACGTGAAGAACCAGTGGCATCTACATCTGCAGAACGTGAGGAACCAGTGGCATCTGCATCTGCAGAACATGAAGAATCAGTGGCATCTACATCTGCAGAACGTGAAGAACCAGTGGCATCTACATCTGCAGAACGTGAAGAACCAGTGGAATCTACATCTGCAGAAGGTGACGAACCAGTGGCATCTACATTTGCAGAACGTGAGGAACCAGTGGCATCTAAATCTGCAGAACGTGAAGAACCAGTGGCATCTACATCTGCAGAACGTGAGGAACCAGTGGCGTCTGCATCTGCAGAACATGAAAAACCAGTGTCATCTACATCTGCAGAACGTGAAGAACCAGTAGCATCTACATCTGTAGAACGTGAGGAACCAGTGGCATCTACATTTGCAGAACGTGAAGAACCAGTGGCATCTGCATCTGCAGAACGTGAAGAACCAGTGGCATCTACATCTGCAGAACGTGAGGAACCAGTGGCATCTGCATCTGCAGAACATGAAGAACCAGTGGCATCTACATCTGCAGAACGTGAAGAACCAGTGGCATCTACATCTGTAGAACGTGAGGAACCAGTGGCATCTGCATCTGCAGAATATGAAGAACCAGTGGCATCTACATCTGCAGAACGTGAAGAACCAGTGGCATCTACATCTGCAGAACGTGAAGAACCAGTGGCATCTACATCCTCAGAACGTGAAGAACCAGTGGCATCTACATCTGTAGAACGTGAGGAACCAGTGGCATCTGCATCTGCAGAACGTGAAGAACCAGTGGCATCTACATCTGCAGAACGTGAAGAACCAGTGGCATCTACATCTGCAGAACGTGAAGAACCAGTGGCATCTACATATGCAGAACGTGAAGAACCAGTGGCATCTACATTTGCAGAACGTGAGGAACCAGTGGCATCTAAATCTGTGGAACGTGAAGAACCAGTGGCATCTACATCTGCAGAACGTGAGGAACCAGTGGAATCTACATTTGCAGAACGTGAGGAACCAGTGGCATCTAAATCTGTGGAACGTGAAGAACCAGTGGCATCTACATCTGCAGAACGTGAGGAACCAGTGGAATCTGCATCTGCAGAACGTGAAGAACCAGTGGCATCTACATCTGCAGAACGTGAAGAACCAGTGGCATCTACATATGCAGAACGTGAAGAACCAGTGGCATCTACATTTGCAGAACGTGAGGAACCAGTGGCATCTAAATCTGTGGAACGTGAAGAACCAGTGGCATCTACATCTGCAGAACGTGAGGAACCAGTGGAATCTACATTTGCAGAACGTGAGGAACCAGTGGCATCTAAATCTGTGGAACGTGAAGAACCAGTGGCATCTACATCTGCAGAACGTGAGGAACCAGTGGAATCTGCATCTGCAGAACGTGAAGAACCAGTGGCATCTACATCTGCAGAACGTGAAGAACCAGTGGCATCTACATTTGCAGAACGTGAAGAACCAGTGGCATCTATATCTGCAGAACGTGACGAACCAGTGGCATCTACATTTGCAGAACGTGAGGAACCAGTGGCATCTGCATCTGCAGAACATGAAGAACCAGTGGCATCTACATCTGCAGAACGTGATGAACCAGTGGCATCTACATCTGTTGAACGTGAGGAACCAGTGGCATCTGCATCTGCAGAACGTGAAGAACCAGTGGCATCTACATCTGCAGAACGTAAAGAACCATGGCATCTACATCCTCAGAACGTGAAGAACCAGTGGCATCTACATCTGTAGAACGTGAGGAACCAGTGGCATCTACATCTGCAGAACGTGACAAACCAGTGGCATCTACATTTGCAGAACGTGAGGAACCAGTGGCATCTAAATCTGCGGAACGTGAAGAACCAGTGGCATCTACATCTGCAGATCGTGAGGAACCAGTGGCATCTGCATCTGCAGAACATGAAGAACCAGTGGCATCTACATCTGCAGAACATGAAGAACCAGTGGCATCTACATCTGCAGAACGTGAAGAACCAGTGGCATATACATTTGAGAACGTGAAGAACCAGTGGTATCTACATTTGCAGAACGTGAACAACCAGTGGCATCTACATCTGCAGAACATGAAGAACCAGTGGCATCTAGATCTGCAGAACGTGAAGAACCAGTGGCGTCTACATTTGCAGAGCGTGAGGAACCAGTGGCATCTAAATCTGCGGAACGTGAAGAACCAGTGGCATCTACATCTACAAAACGTGAAGAACCAGTAGCATCTACATCTGCAGAACGTGAGGAACCAGTGGCATCTTCATCTGCAGTACGTGAAAAACCAGCGGCATCTACATCTGCAGAACGTGAAGAACCAGTGGCATCTACATTTGCAGAACGTGAGGAACCAGTGGCATCTACATCTGCGGAACATGAGGAACCAGTGGCATCTACATCTGCAGAACGTGAAGAACCAGTGGCATCTACATCTGTAGAACGTGAAGAACCAGCGGCATCTACATCTGCAGAACGTGAAGAACCAGTGGCATCTACATTTGCAGAACGTGAGGAACCAGTGGCATCTATATCTGCGGAACGTGAGGAACCAGTGGCATCTACATCTGCAGAACGTGAAGAACCAGTGGCATCTACATCTGTAGAACGTGAAGAACCAGTGGCATCTACATCTGCAGAACATGAAGAACTGATGGCATCTACATCTGCAGAACGCTAAGACACTGATGGCATCTACATCTGCAGAACATGAAGAACTGGTGGCATTTACATATACAAACCATTCCTCATGTTTAGTGTACACGCCATACAACATGTTTGGAATCGACAGGAGTAAAGAAAGCTGTCTCTGCTGTGGACCAATCAGTTTCAAAGACAATGCATATATTCACAGTGTGTATTTTTTGTTTGCATTTTGGCTGCAAATATTGTGGTTAATGCAGACATGATTCCTCGCAAAAAAACACTTAAGTTTTGTTGCCAGAAAAAAGGGAAAAAATCCTATTCTCATTACTAGACATCTGGAACCTAAATCGTTCGTAAGTAGAGGAGTCCCTGTATGGGCGCCGCGGCCGCTAGGGGGATGCTTACTGCCTCGCCTTGTTTACAGGAGGCTCGTTAATTCGACTCCAGACCCTGATGAGCCGATGCCTGCTGGTGTATATGTGGAGTCTGCGTCTCTCTCTCTCTCGCCATGGAGATGTTATCTCCCTTGGTTGGTATACAGGCGGTCGAGATTTCCATCCCGGAACCCCGACGATGCCTGTTATGACATATTTCGAGTCTATTTCTATCCAAGTGGAGGTGTCAACTACCTCGCCTGAAATACAGGATATCATGGGTTCGATCCCGGACCCTGACGATGATTGCTGCTTTCTATTTGGAGTCGGCGTCCCTCTCTCTTACTCGCCGTGGTTTTAGTTTATAGTCACGTGGTTTTAGTTTATAGTCACGTGGTTTTAGTTTATAGTCACGTGGCTTTAGTTTATAGTCACGTGGTTCTCGGTACGTGGCAACGTCCCAGGGAGTGTACGTGAGGTGATTTATAAATGTGTGAAATTATATCATACGTCAGAGTCATTATGTACATACTACACGATACACGACACTAATATACATTTCACTATGCACTACACTATACAAATACACTACTATACACTTCACTATGACACACTGCACTATACACTGCAGTATGATATACTTAAAATATACACTACACTACGATACAATACACTCATACACTAAACACCACACTCTACACTACTACACACTGCACTATACGTGTGTCTCTCCTCAGTCGAGTGGATTTGACTCTTGTCTCTCCGGTTTTTCCCTCCACATGTAGAATCAACATCACCACGCGTTGAGAATATTTGGCTGATATAAATGTCGATGATTATGATGATAATCCACTTGATTGAGCTTCTATAATTTGTGACGGCCAGGTGAGGGCTTCTAAAATAGAGATACATCGTAGCTCAGTAGGGCCTCAAACCTGCCAAAATAAAAAAAATAGTTTACTTTGAATTTAGATGCACTGAGTGGGCTCCCCTCTCAGTCCAGAACTCAGCTCTCTCACACGCAAAATTCTTAAGCGACTCCATTACATAATAATCAGAATAATATGTATTTATACTGCAGGAGGAGGGTTCCGATGAGCTATGAAGCTCTGTGTCAAAGATGTCCAGTAGGGGGACACGGCGGTCAGAACGTTACAACAACATACAAAATACTCACAAACACCGATAGGGCTGCAAAGTTAATGAAAGGTAAGCCAATCACTAATATTTTATTTTACCGGGTGTAAGGCCCCTATTGGCCTGGCCATCACAAATGATAGCAGCTCAACCATGTGGCTGACATCAACATCATCATCACGTGGACATTCATAGCAGCAGCAAAATAATCTAAACACGTATTTATACAGACTCACAGAGACCCATTAAGACACATAGACCCACAAAGACTCACAGAGACCCATAGAGACACATAGACCCACATAGACTCACAGAGACCCATAGAGACACATAGACCCACATAGACTCATAGAGACACATAGAGACACATAGACCCACAAAGACTCAAAGAGACACATAGAGACCCACACTCATCAACCAAGCGGCTGACATCATCAGCATCACGTGGACATTCATAGCAGCAGCAGCAGCCAAATACTCTAAAGACGTGGTGATGTTGATTTTCAATGTGGAGAGGGAAAACCAGAGGACCCGAAGAAAAATCCGCACGACCACGGGGAGAGAAAGAGACACGCAGACACCAAATATACAAAAGTCCATCGTCAAGGTCCGGTATTGAACCCATGTTCTCCTGCATACAAGGCGAGGTAGTTAACATCCCCTAGCCACGATGGCTCCCACAACAGATAGACAACCCCAGCCCCGGCCAACCATAAAGTACATTCACACGTAATTACTCAACGACGATAAGGTCATCACGCAGAGACCCGTAGACTTGCAACACAGAGACCCATAGACTCACCACACTAAGACCCATAGTTTCACCACGCAGAAACCGATAGACTCACCACACAGAAACCCATAGACTCACGACGACACAGAGGAGTGACCCACATAGACTCATCACCCCCCCCCACCCCCCGCGGGCCAATCACAGAGTCCGCTCACACGTAGTTACTCCACGACGATACCATGGATCGGAGGGGGAAAGCCGAGCGACGGGATGCCCCCACTGCTGCCCCGTACCTCTCCCGTTTGTGACGGTGGGGGTAGTGGCGACAGCAGCGGCAGGGAGCCCCCCAGGATGAGCAGCACGGCCGCTGCCCAGCCGACAGAAATGGATGCGCCGATCTCTCGCTTCATGGCATCGGGCACCAGCAGGTTGTGGAAGTCGCGCACGACGGAGTCGGCCGTTCACGACGAGGGCACCAGCTCCACGACGCCGGCGAGGACGAGGGTCACCCCCCCGAGCCCATTGTGACGTGGGCCTTGGCCGTGACGTCATCGCCGATGCACGTGGTGCACTTGGCGCCCGCGACGCCCGCCAGGATGCCGAGGGCCGCGAAGACAATGGCGGTGATGGACAGGGCCCGGGCAGCCTGCAAGATAATTATTATTTTAATTTCTAAGTTTTATTACTTTGATTTATTATCCTAGGTGGGTGTACCCGGCATTGCCCGGGAAGAATTAGTGAGTGTCGACATTAGGGGCAGGAGCAAAATTAAGGAAAGGAAATATATACAGTTTTAGACGTATTGCGTGAAATTATTTTGTAAAATGTGTTATCTGGCCATTCGGTGTTATTCTGTGCTATTGGGTATGCTATTGGGTATTGCAGGGCCTGTGGGTTTTTCCATTGGGGGCCAAGTATGAAAAGGTTCCTACTTGCACCAACCGTGGAGCAAGCTAAGAAAAGCTGCCCAAAGAAACAGGGAGTTGGAAAATTTATAAATAAAACATTTATTTTTCACTATTATAGTTGTATTAAAAATATATATAATTTCATTTTTATTCACTATGAAACATTTTTTTGCTTTATAATTATTAGTCTCCATTATTTGTATTAATTGTTGTTATTTTAGTATGTGTTGTTCTAATCTCCATATATATAAAAGGCAAATTTGTGAATGTGTCGGTTAAAAATGTTTAGCATACTTCCCGACATGCAACAAACTTGAAATCTTCCATGAGGGTACTTTCCAGACTGTACACCATGCAAAAATGATAAAAATACACTTCTGCCTTTTTTTGGGGGGGTGGAGCTCAATAATACATTTATTTTTTGCACGGAAAGCGAGCTGAGACGTCAAATCTGCCATGTGACCCGCGCATGTGGAAACGTAACGCAGTGTAGTGTAGTGGTTAGCGCACCGCGCTATAAACCCGGCGACCCGAGTTCGATTCCCGCTCACGGCCACCACCGGTGACGATTATTTGGACCGGTCCTGGGCCTCCCATAGGTGAACTCAGCCTCAAACGAGTAACTGGTGTGGTGTGTGACCATCGCCACTGAGGAGACAGCAGCGGCCGGGCGTGGTGAATCCAAGTCCCGGGGCGAAGCCGGGTAGTCAAGCTAATTCTATATATTTAAAAATTATATATTTATACTTTCATAGCTCTTATGTATTTATCATTCTTATTTTATTCGTTTTTACCAGGTAAGGCCAGGTGCGCAATCGAGGCCAGCACGTGAAGTGTCGAAAACTATCGCTCCTGGCAAGGTCACGGGACAGACCCAGATGCAATGGGTTGACTGAGACTAAGATGAAACCATTTTAAAACTGTTATTATGTTACCAGGTGAGGCCCACTGAGCTTTGTAGCTCATTTGTCAGAAGCAAACCTGGCCATCACAAATGATAGCTCAACAAAGTGGCTTATTATCGTGTGGAAATGTATTGGCTGATATCATCACGTGGACATTTATAGCAGCCATAAACTCTAAATACGTTTCTACAGACTCATAGAGACCCACAGAGACCCATACTCATGGAGATCCAAAGAAACCCACAGAGATCCAGAGACTTTTATAGAATCATAGAGACCCACAGAGACCCACAAAGATGCATAGAGACCCATACTCAGCAAGACCCATATTTTTTATTTTTTATTGTTTTATATATTTTATTATTTTGTTTCCCTTCAACGTGACTTTACCGAAAGAGCTAAGAATATGAATTACTGCAGTCACGAAAGCTTTAAATCAAAATTTAAGACCCATATTACTACTAAACTATATTTTTTTTACCAATTCAGCGGTGCTCTTTTGTCAGACGCAACCTGGCTTTTACAAATGATTGCCTATCGAGGTGGCTTATCATCAAGTGGAAATGTATTGCCTGATATCATCATCACGTGGAAATATATAGCAACCAAACACTCGATACGCGTGTTTTACAGACTCATAGAGACCCACAGAGACCCATAGCGACGCACAGAGTCCCATACTTATCAAGACACATTAAAACGAAACTTTTATTTTACCAGGTAAGGCACACTGAGCTACGTATCTCTTTTTCAGAAGCAACCTGTCTATCACAAATTATTTCCCAACGAAGTGGCTTATCACCTGGAAATGTATAGCAGCCAAATACTCTAAACGCGTGACGTTGATTCTACATCTGTAGGGAAAAATCAGAGAACCTGGAGAAAAATCCACACGACCACCACGGGGAGAGAGAGACATACACAAACTCCAAATATGCAGCAGACGTCAAGGTCAGCACTTGAATCCAAGACCTCTTGCATACCAGACGAGCTAGTTAATATCTCGCCAACCATGTGCATGCACGACTAAACTAACTGCTTGCAATTGTGGTTGTGTTTTAGTTTGTCCTTTCTGCTCACCTACGATTAGCAACGGTCGGCTTCGTACGGGTGTAGCACGAAGGGAGTTCAACAAATGACATACTATACTCTTTAGTTCTTTCGATAAAGTCATGTAGGTAGAAAAATAAAACAAAAAAAGAATATACATTATCACAAAAAACTACATTCTACACCCCTTTTTTATGTCAACACGAGAATGAGTGTTTGAGACTCGGGGCTCTATATACGTGGAGCCCCGACCCTTTAAAAAAAAAACTACATACTACACCCCTTTTTTATGTCAACACGAGAATGAGTGTTTGAGACTCGGGGCTCTATATACGTGGAGCCCCGACCCTTTAAAAAAAAAAACTACATACTACACCCCTTTTTTATGTCAACACGAGAATGAGTGTTTGAGACTCGGGGCTCTATATGCATGGAGCCCCGACCCTTTAAAATAACTTGCGACACTTGTTTAGACAAGGCCACACAGACACGAAGACAAAGATTCCGCGTAAGTTGAGAGGCGGTTCCACCAGGGAGGCTTCGGGAAGGTTCCAGAAGGGGCGTGGTCAAGGGTGGGGCTTGAACCCGGGTAGGGGGATATAAGGAGACACGGAGCAACGCAAAGGGGTCGGTGTGTCAAAGACTGAAGAGGAGCCCCGCCGCTGCTGCCCCGCCATCTCCATCCACCACGTGGCGGCTTGACCTCCAGCCGCCCAGCCGCTCCTTAGCGCACCGTCAGCCAGCGGTGCGCTGGAGTGAGCGTCACGTGGCGCGGGGCAGCGTAGCTACGCAGAGAGTGGAAGCCGCAAGGAGGAAGACGGAGACGTGTGGCTGTAACGAGCTTTTATTAAATGAACAACTTAGCTCCTTACCTTGTCGGAGACCACTCATTTCAAATAGTAATAAACGACTTCCACGACGATTCTTGTAAGAGTGCTTCTTTATTCACTGTAGTACTGCACAGCTCCGCTCCTTCTCACAACGCCATGGACGAGCTGTCTCTCTCTGGTCCACTAGCGAGGTTCACTTCGCTCCCCCCGGTCTCGCCATTGGCTGGTGGCGTGCCAGAGAGGAGAGGCGAGCTTCACTGGGGAACCCGCCACATGGTCGGTGGCGAAGAGAGGAGATGGCGAGCAGCGATGCAGTCCAGACCCAAGGCTTCCCACACTGATCACAAGTCCTCCCCTGCCCCTGCTTATATCCTCTCTGGCGGAGCTAGGCTCCGCCTCTAGCCACGCCCCCTCGTGGAACCTTCCCGATGGTTCCCGAAGCATCTCTCTCGACTCCGCCCGTCACCTTTGGCCCGGATGTTATTCCCTCTTAGGATTGGATGCCGATTACATAATATTGCCTGTACCCAGTTACCCTCTGGATGGCGCTCTCTCATTACACAAATATTCAAATTATTTTTTTATAATTTAAATAACATTCCACAGTAACTTTTTGACACCTGGTATGGATTAATTAGGCTTACTTATCAAAGTGATTATAAGTCATGCTTTATACACTGTCATTATTATGCATTCGCTACATTATGTTATATTGTAATAATGATCACTTGGATATAGATGTATATGTAGTGGAGTAAACAATACGCATAGGAATTGGCCATATACAGTACATACAGACAGACAAGGAGAACGGGTCACATGAGGTCGAACAGGTGGTTGAGTCGCGGGTGGCGTAAACAACCCGAAGTATTTAAGGGAGTCGTGGCACGAGGGCTGTGATTGGTCGAGAGGCTGTTAGTGTTAAGTGGTGGCGTCTGGATGTCTGATGGAGGGGACAGGTGCAAGCTGGCGGAAAACGGCCAGCGAGCCATGTGGCAATTAATTAAGGCTAATGCGAAAGGGGATAAAACGCGAGGTGGTTTGAACGGAGTTGAGTTGCTGCTGGGGAGTTGTTGTTGGAGAGTTGTTGCTGGGCAGTTGTTGGCGAGAGGTGAAGAGATATGAAGAAGACAGCTGGAATGTTAGGGAAGAATAGAAAGAGAGCCGGACCCCAAAGACAGTAAATAGCGATAGGGAGAGTCAGCGTTATTGGAGATAGATGGAGTCACTGTGTGTGAATAGATAGATGGAGTCACTGTGTGTGAATAGATAGAAGAAGAACCACTGTGTGTGGAAGGGAAGTCACTGCGTGTGAAGAGATAGCGGCGATACTGTGTGTGTGAGGAGATAGAAGACGAACCACTGTGTGTGGAAGGGAAGACACTGTGTGTGTAGCGATAGAGGAAGGAACACTGTGTGTGGAAGGGGATGCACGGACGATGCTGAAGCAAATCGGAGTGTCCGAGTTGGCGGAGCACGGAGAGAATTACTGTGTGTACGGAACGATGGAATAAAAAGAGACGGCGGAAAAAGAGACGGTTGTCGTCCGAGTGAATTCACGGCACTACATATATACATTAAATATACCGTGAGAATAATTGTATGACAAAACTCAGACCTTAATGTTGTTCAGATTAATTGGTATTGACCTCCGAGTTGACCTTGACGTAAATTTATCGTTCATTACAATTTTTTTTAAATGTTACGATAATAAATGTGCTACCGTCTAACTTTGTGAAGTATAATTGACCTCAGATTGATCTTCGAGTATAAATTGACGTAAATCGATCGTTGATGACAATTTTTCTTTTAAAAAAATAACGATAATTAATGTGCTACCGTCTAACTTTATGCAGTAAACTTTACATCAGATGATTGATCTCCTAGTTGAAATTGACGTAAATCAATTGTTTATTACAGTTTCTGTTTAAAACTTTACGACTGTAAATTTGCTACTGGACAACTTGATTATAGTTAAAGGTAAAGTGCATCGAACGCGACTGCAATTTCCACTCTGAAATCAATAATTATTTATTGATCAACATTTGATCGACCAATAATTATTGCTCAACTAGGTTGTTGGGGGGCGTGTTGTCGGCGGGGGGGGGGGGCCCAACAACATAGTACAACCACAGCCTGCGGCACCCCCCAACAACCACAGCGTGCTGCGGCACCCAACGGACTGGTCAAGAAAATCCTTACGATGCACTCGCACAGCGTGCGGTGGGCCTTCATCCAGCAGTGGATTTAAGCACCAAAAAAACTCGAGTACTAATGTAATGGACAGAGCACGGCTCTCCCTCAGGGCAGCAGTGGACGGAGCACGGCTCTGCCTCAGGGCAGCAGTAGAGCGAGCACGGCTCTGCCTCACTCTCATTCACCCGTCTCCTCTGATCTGCATGCGATTGTGTGTGTGAGTGAGTGAGCTGTGTGTATGAGTGAGCCGTGTGTGAGTGGATCGACCGTCAGCTTACCCTGGCTGCGTCTCCGCCGCTGTGGCCGTGATGTTGCTGCTTCTCGGGCCTCCGAGGTGCGGGGCACACCACAACAACACGAATTGGGCCGCTCGCGGTCACGTAACGCATTTCAACCAATCAGGGGGCGTACATGTTTTGGAGAGGGCGCACCTCTGGTTGGCTGCTTGCTCACGGTCACGTAACGCATTTCAACCAATCCGTGCCGCGTTAATCACAGTCACAGAATGACAGAAGGACAGATCTGGGCTATTATATATGTGTTTATTTATTGATTTTCGAGCAGAAATTGAGGAAAATCAATCGTTAATTACAATCTTTGTTTAAAAAAAATGTACGATGATAAATTTGCGACTGTGTAAATGTAACTATGCAGTCACGTTCAATACACTTGTTGTATATATTGTTTTTAAAAATAATAACACAAGTAATACAAGAAATTAAAAACGTTTCAAATATGTAAATTAACGAAATTATACAAATTTATGAAATTATGCAAATTATGCTCGGCTTTGTTGTCTCGGGGTGTATTACCAATCGTGATAATACAATGATTCTTGCTTTAACTCTTACTGATTATGTTTTTGTGTAATTATGTCAGGTCTCAGAATTCAGATCTCACCTCAGGATACAGTTCTCATAATAAAGATTTGTATGCATGAACTTAGGAAGGAGCCACTCAAACTCTTCTGTATTATGCAACTCGAATATCTAAAAAGAGTTTAATATGCAAACACACTTATGATGGGAATTGTCACCATAGTACTCAACGTGTTAAACCAAATTTTAAACAATGTTTTTTTTATTTTACCAGTTAAGATCCACTTTGGCTGTGTAGCTCTTTTTCATAAGTGACATGGCCATCACAAATGATAGCAGCTCAACCAAGTGGCTGATAACATCATCACGTGGATATTTATAGTAGCAGCAAAATACTCTAAACGCGTGGTGATGTTGATTCTAAATGTGGAGGGGAAACATTGGAGGACCCGGAGAAAATTCAACGTGACCACGAGGAGAGAGAGAGAGAGACATGCAAACTCTAAATTAATGGACAAGATGGCGCCGATGATGGCAGCCTCGGCCGGTTGGTGCGCCCTGTTTTGTCCAGTTTTGTCTTGAGAGGGGCCTGCTGTTCATCACACATGTGCTGGTGAGAGAGGCCTGCTGTTGAGGGGCCTGCTGTTCAGCACACCCGTGCTGGTGAGAGAGGCCTGCTGTTCAGCACACCCGTGTTGAGGGGCCTGCTGTTCAGCACACCCGTGCTGGTGAGAGGGGCCTGCTGTTGAGGGGCCTGCTGTTCAGCACACCTGCGCTGGTGAGAGAGGCCTGCTGTTGAGGGGCCTGCTGTTCAGCACACCCGTGCTGGTGAGAGAGGCCTCCTGTTCAGCACACCCGTGTTGAGGGGCCTGCTGTTCATCACACCCGTGTTGGTGAGAAAGGCCTGCTGTTCGACACACCCGTGCTGGTGAGAGGGGCCTGCTGTTCAGCACACCCGTGCTGGTGAGAGAGGCCTACTATTCATCACACCCGTGCTGGTGAGAGGGGCCTGCTGTTCATCACACCCGTGTTGGTGAGAGGGGCCTGCTGTTCAACACACCCGTGCTGGTGAGAGAGGCCTACTGTTCCTCACACCCGTGCTGGTGAGAGGAGCCTACTGTTCAACACACCAGTGCTGGAGAGAGAGTCCTGCTGTTCAGCACACCCGTGCTGGTGCGAAGATGGCGCCGATGATGGTAGCCTCAGCCAGTCGGTGCGCCCTGTTTTGTCTTGTTTTGTCTGTCAATTCAGTGTTTTGCCAAGATTTTCGGAGTTCTCTAACAAGAGACGAACTTTTAAATATCAGGGAAACAACTCCTGTGGATTTGATTCCTAGTTTTCTGCTTCCAGCGGCAGAATTAGTAGGCTTTCTAGTCAATGCCGCGCTAGGCTTTGCTCAAGCAGCGAAACGCCGCCCAAGGGATAAACGGTCGGGGGCTCTAGTACGGCTACGCAGACGCGGGATCCGAACAGTGCTTCCGAGCTTTTTCCTCTCCAACGTACGTTCACTGTACAACAAAATGGATGAACTTCAGCTACTGATGGTAAAAAACAAAGACTTTCATTCATCTTCTGTTTTGTGCTTCACGGAGACATGGCTGTGTGATTTGATTCCGGACACTTTGCTACAACTAGCAGGATTCCATCTTGTAAGATCGGATCGTGACATAGCACTCTCCGGCAAGACGAAAGGCGGTGGTATTTGTTTTTACATTAACAGTGGCTGGTGTGTAGATGTCACAGTGATTCTGCAACATTGTTCTCCACTCCTTGAATCAATTTTTATAACCTGTAAACCGTTTTACTCGCCTCGCGAGTTCGCGTCGCTCATTTTGGTCGGAGTTTATTTGCCGCCTTGTCCTCAGGTTAAAGAGGCCCAACGCATGCTCGCCGATCAGATTCTGAGTGTGGAGCGAGCAAATCCAGATTCGTTGGTTATCGTACTTGGCGACTTTAACAAAGGTAATCTCAGCCATGAACTCCCCAAATACATACAATTCATTAAATGCCCAACCAGAGAAGGGAACACTCTGGATCACTGCTACACTACAGTCAGTAGAGCCTACCACGCCGTCCCCCGAGCAGCACTAGGACAGTCTGACCATTCCTGCATACAGGCAGAAACTAAAACTCTGTAAACCTGCTGTGAGGACATCTAAACAGTGGACCAGTGAGGCTGTGGAAGATTTGCGGGCGTGCTTAGACTGTACTGACTGGGATATGTTCACGACTGCTACCAATAGTCTGGATCAACTCACAGAGGCTGTGACGTCCTACATCAGCTTCTGTGAAGACTGCTGTATCCCAACACGTACCAGGGTGAACTTTAACAACAATAAGCCCTGGTTCTCAGCAAAGCTCAGAAGGTTGAGGTTGGAGGAAGAAGCGTTTAGGAGTGGAGATAGATACAGATTCAAGGAGTCGAAGAACAGGTTTAGCAAAGCGGTGAGAGAGACTAAACTACTGTACTCAGAGAGACTAAAACACCAGTTCTCTACTAAGGACGCTGCTTCTGTCTGGAGAGGGCTCAGGCAGATCACCAACTACAAACCCAGAGCCCCCCACACCACTAATGACTCCCGCCTAGCCAACGACCTGAACGAGTTCTACTGTAGGTTTGAAAGACAATTGAACTGTCCTGAACCACCCCTTCCCACCCAAGAGGCCCCATCCCCCACCCATACTACAGAGACGACTCTCTCCTTTCAGGAGGGAGAAGTTAATAGACTTTTCAAGAGGCAGAATCCACGCAAAGCAGCCGGGCCGGACTCTGTCTCTCCAGCCACCCTCAGGCACTGCGCTGACCAGCTGTCTCCGGTGTTCACCAACATCTTTAACACCTCCCTGGATACATGCCATGTACCAGCCTGTCTCAAGTCCTCCACCATCATCCCTGTGCCCAAAAAACTAAGGCCAACAGGACTAAATTATTACAGACCGGTCGCCCTTACATCTGTGGTAATGAAGTCTTTTGAGCGCCTGGTCCTGGCACACCTCAAAGCCATCACAGACCCTCTCCTGGACCCCCTTCAGTTTGCCTACAGAGCCAACAGGTCTGTGGACGACGCAGTTAACATGGCCCTCCACTTCACCCTACAGCATCTGGACGCCCCAGCATCCTACGCCAGGATCCTGTTTGTGGACTTCAGCTCTGCCTTCAACACCATCATCCCTGCCCTGCTTCAGGACAAGCTCTTCCAGCTGAACGTGCCCTACACCACCTGTAAATGGATCACAGACTTCCTGTCTGACAGGAAGCAGTGCGTTAAGCTGGGAACACAAGTCTCTGACTCTAGGTCCACCAGCACTGGAACTCCTCAGGGCTGCGTCCTTTCCCCACTGCTCTTCTCCCTGTATACCAACAGCTGCACCTCCAATCATCTGTCCGTCAAACTCTTGAAGTTTGCGGACGACACCACCCTCATTGGGCTGATCTCTGGTGGGGATGAGTCTGACTATAGGTGGGAAGCTGACAACCTGGTGACCTGGTGTAGCCAGAACAACTTAGAGCTAAATGCTCTAAAGACAGTTGAGATGGTTGTGGACTTCAGGAAGAATACAGCCCCACTTACCCCCATCACCCTGTTAGACTCCCCAGTCAAAATTGTAGAGTCCTTCCGCTTCCTGGGCACTATTCTCTCCCGGGACCTCAAGTGGGAACTGAACATCAGCTCCCTCACCAAGAGAGCTCAACAGAGGATGTACTTTCTACGGCAGCTGAAGAAATTCAACCTGCCAAAGACAATGATGGTGCAATTCTATACAGCGATCATTGAATCCATCCTCACCTCCTCCAGAACCGTCTGGTACGCTGCTGCCACTGCCAAGGACAAGAGCAGACTGCAGCGTTATCATCCACACTGCTGAGAAGGTAATTGCCTGCAATCTACCAACCCTCGAGGACCTGCACACGACAAGGACCATGAGGCGAGCGAGGAAGATTATGGCCGATTCCTCCCACCCTGGACACTCTCTGTTTCAGCTACTCCCCTCCGGCAGAAGGCTTCGGTCCATCAGGACCAAAACCTCACGCCATAAAAACAGTTTCTTCCCATCTGCTGCTGGCCTGTTAAACAAGGCCAAGGGCTTACACTGATTTTAACATTTTATCTACATAATGACACCTTGCCGATATTAACTATGTTAACCTATTTGTATTTTTTATTTTTAAATTATATCTTGAAGCTATTTTATATTCGATATTTATTCAATTTTATATACTTCAGCCCCTTGGTGTTAGACTTTTAACCCTTATTATTATAGTAAGACTTGTTTAAAACTTATTTAAGATTTTAGATTCCTATATGTTGAATGTATGCACCATCCTGCCAAAGTAAATTCCGTGTCGGTGTGAACTTTCATGGCGAATAAAACCCTTTCTGATTCTGATTCTGACAATACCCATTATCAGGGTCAGGATTGAATCCACGACCTCCTGTATACCAGGCGAGGGAGTTAACGTCTACCAGGCCACCGAGGTTTTACACTTTGTTTAACTTATCCCTTAACTTACTGAATAGAAGTGGCAGATCGACCTGCATCCACCGTTATTCCATATTCCAGAAATCTGGGAAATCGACGCCCGAATACAGTGTGGAGTTGGAGCCGTTCGGGTCTTACAAGATCTGCCATATTCTCCTCTGTGTTCAAATAATTGAACGATTGTTTCTAAATAAATGTCAACTACCGTATTTTACCGCATATAACCCGCGGGGTATACCACTTTTTACAAACAAAACGAGACCCTGCGAGGTATATGAAGGTGCGGGCTATCCCAAAAATATTTTACACGTGTGTCATGACTCGTTTAATTTTTTTTCATGGTAGGATTATCCACTATGCAACACTTACCTTTGACTAAAGCACTGGTGAATAAACCACTCACACTAAAATTGCACGTTATCACGTTTTAAATGAATTGTTTGTACAATTAAACGACAATGTTTGAAGTGCGCGCACTGTTTACCGGCGACGGGAGAGCTGGGGGGAGAGAGAGGTGGGGGTTGGGGGGTGGGGCAGCTGGGGGGAGAGAGAGGTGGGGGTTGGGGGGTGGGGCAGCTGGGGGGAGAGAGAGGTGGGGGGGGGTTGGGGGCGAGGCGACGGAGTTACCGTAGTGCTGCTATTAGTTGCGCAGTGCGCAATCCACCAGTGCTTAACCTGTACTTATCTACCAGTGATGTGTTACTTATTTATTGGATATTTACTTTTGTTACTTATTTACTGTTTTAAGTTCACTCGTTTCCGGTTAATTTATTTGTGCACGTTATGCTTTTAATGTTAACAATTGATAGTGGAATGTATTACAAATGTAAACTTCGTATGAATATGATGGAATTAAGCTGTGGTAACGACGTAAAATATATGAATGCATGCGGGGTATATGGAGGTGCGGGCTATCTGAAATTTCATAATAAAGGTTTTTGGGTTAGATCGCGTTTATTTATAAATGTGTCGTAACCCTCCACCACCCGACACGGCCAATCAGCAAAAAAGTGTCACGTTGACAAAAGACAAATAATTCACTACTTTAGCCCACCGGTGTGTTGAAGAGTGAATCCACAACATTTACAGTTTGAGTACGACGTTTCGCTGGTAAATACATCCAGCATCATCGGGCAATTCGCCAGAATGGTAAAGCCCTCGCTTGCTCCCGGTTTTATATAGAGCAGCAGGGTGACGTCATCACTTAACTCATATCAGGTGCATTGATTAGAGGCGGAGGGGGGGTATTGTAATTATATAATCGATTAGTAATCAGTCATTGGTTATGATTAGTAACTCAGTCATTGGTTATGATTAGTAACTCATTACTAATCATAACCAATGACTGATTACTAATCGATTATATAATTACAATACCCCCCCCCCTCCGCCTCTAATCACTGCACCTGATATGAGTTAAGTGATGACGTCACCCTGCTGCTCTATATAAAACCGGGAGCAAGCGAGGGCTTTACCATTCTGGCGAATTGCCCGATGATGCTGGATGTATTTACCAGCGAAACGTCGTACTCAAACTGTAAATGTTGTGGATTCACTCTTCAACACACAGGTGGGCTAAAGTAGTGAATTATTTGTCTTTTGTCAACGTGACACTTTTTTTGCTGATTGGCTGTGTCGGGTGGTGGAGGGTTACGACACATTTATAAATGAACGCGATCTAACCCAAAAACCTTTATTATGAATAATATTGGTCGCGAAAGCCTACGTGTTAAACTATCTGAAATTTGTTTTACACAAAACGCTATTTTTGCGGGATATATGCGTCTGCGGGCTATATGCGGGAAAATATGGCATTCTTGCACGCTGCGGAGGTATTTCACAGGTTCATCATAAACTCCCCAAGCTTCTAATGTATTATTTCTGCAATGAAAATACTAAATAATTTTAAACAAAATACCGCTATTTGATATCAGGCAGTTACTTATGACCCACCCTCTTTAAATGTGTAGAGGTGTTACGGGAGGGTGACACGCGGTTGTATAACGGTGACCACAAACACGTCCGCTACGGCCACCACCCCTCAGTGAGGGACAGTATAAAAGGTGGGACCCGGGTAGCTGAGAGGCAGTTCGACTCAAGCAAGATGAAGAGCCAGTTGAAGAAAGAAGACCGACTAGCCAGACCCTGGAACTCCTTTGGCCCGCTGTCCTTCTGAGGGCCCGGGCAAAGCAAGCCAGGGTGTGTCACCAGAGCCACGAGGGCCGATGTCCTTCTGAGGGCCGGACTCGTGTGGCTGGTGATCGTGACCTGCTCCGAAGCTGGGCCCAGGTCAGACAGCCTCCTGAGAGAGGACCGGGATAGAGGGAACCAGGGAGCTAGCGTGGGCTAAAGCTTGGGGAACGTTCCCTCTGTAGAGTACGGGCGAAGAGGCCGTTACCTCTTCAAGTATCAGATTCGCCACTGTAATCAAAGCGTCTGTAATGAATACGTGTTGCCTCAAGTGAATAGTCTCCGACGTCAATAAGGCCACTACATATGTGTAGGGGACTGTACAGAAAATTAATTACACACACACACGCGTTGAGATGATTGGGAACATGTATCCGTAGAGGATCGGATAGAGAATCATTAAAGATACTTGCGTTGAGATAATTGAGAACAGACGGCTGTAGGGGAGTGTATAGATAATTAATTAATGCACTCGTATTGATATGATTGGGAACAGGTGGCCTTAGGGTACTGTATAGAGAATTAATGAAACACAAACGTTGAGATGATTGGGAACAGGCGGCCGTAGGGTACTGTATAGTGGATAGTGAAATGTACAAATTGAGATAATTAAAGACCGGAGGCACACTCAGGGTAGAGGGCACTGTCCAATTAAGGGCCTGCCGAGAGGATATATAAATCGGAGCTCGGGCCACAGGTCGCTTGCCTGGGACCAGGAACTACAAGGGTAGAAGGCATCGGGGCTGACTGTGGACGCCGCGATGTATCTACGTAATTATTATGAAAATAAGGACTTAACCTTTTTCTAAATGGATGTCTCAAAGGAGCTTCTTTACAAATGTGTCATTAAACCCAGCACCACCTGACACAGCAAATCAGTAAGGGGGGGGGGGGGGGGGGTTGTGTCGCGTAAACACAAAACGTGATGATCTAGTTGACTTTCAGCACGAACTGGTTGCTGTGTGTGTTGGAGAGTTAAACCGACAACAAACATGACCACATTGGAGTTACCGTGACATATCGCTTGGTGTGATTACAACAGCAACGAGCAGCAACCAGCAGCCTTATCAGGTGATTAGCCAGAATGGTGGACCGCTTCGGGCTTAAATAGAGGAGGGATAAATGTGATGTCATCAATTGTGAGCCTTCCAGGTTCAAAGGCTAGAGAGGGGGGCGAGTCGTAATGTAGTTTTATAAATTACAATGGACATCTGTTATTAGTTGCGTTATTCATAATTAAAGATGAAGCACATTGATTGCTGCGACACGTGCGATATGTAATGTCCATGAGAGTCATATGTTTTGCAAAAAAAATAATTTCTCGTGTCATTGAATTTTCTTACCAAATCTGACAACGAAAGTATACAGTCCCTGCCCTCCTATAAGGCCGCGGCAGTAGTAGTAAGTTATGTTCCTGAAGAACACTGCATTATGGAAAAATCATATAATTATAGTGGGTAAAGCAATGGTCCATAATAGCACGTGAGATGATGTTGCGTAATGCAGGGCCTGAACAAAGACTGGAGGTGAGTGTAGGGTAGCAGCGGCCTAGAAGCATCATCCAGCAGCATCCCAATGCCTTGTCTAATGATGATGCTACGCCAAGGCAGTCTTTACAACCTCCACTTGTACTCACGTGACCTAGTTGCCTTCGCTCGATTGCATTATAATATATAATTATAGGGTGTAAAGCACAATCCCTGATTATGCATCATCTCGCGCGCTACGGAGGGCCTGAACAAAGACTGGATGCGCGTGTAGGGTCGTGTCCCAATACCTGCTCGTGTGATTATAATGGTGCTACGCCCAGGCAGCCGCACGACCGCCAATTCCTACTCGCCGCTGTGATATAGAGTTCCCTTAACTTGATCGCGTTACTATATCAAATTCGCACCCAGGTTATTAAAAAAAAACGCATTACAGAATACGTTCAGCGCGTTGCATGTACAATTCGCGTTCGTGAAAGCACGTGGCGTTAGAGGAGAACAGACCGTATCTGCATACAGCTTTAATGCCCAGAGATATTACCAGTTAAATGAGTGCTTTAAATAAAAATAATTCAAGAGGGGGAATGAGTGGAGAGGTGGTTATGTGACGGCAGGACAAGACAACCCTCCACAACGTAGATAGATTCAACAACACTGTGCCCATGCAAACGCGCATATGCAGGATTGCTTGCACATTAAAAATAAAAACCTCTCAGCCTAAACCTCGCAGTCTGGGGTCACCGCGGTGGCGAGATGATTGGGGGGGGGGTGAGGGGTGCAGGTGATACTTTTGAACCCAGGAACGTGGAAATATTTTTCCCACCAGTTCTGTTATTTGTCGAACGCTGTTCTGCCCCAACGTGTACGGCGAGGTCTGCCCCGTATTTGTTCATTCTCATGGTGGAGAGCGAAACGCTTTGTGCTCACGTCACTCCTGGCTGAAGATTATCCACGACAGAGAAAAACTCGAGAGAGTGTTCGGCCTACTCATCCTATAGGTGTGTAGTTACATAGAATTGGTCACTTAGCAGAATAGCGCTTGTTGCTTGCAGGAAAAGTGATCTGCAGTTATAGCAGTCCTGACTGACAGCGGGTCACGTGATACACCAGAGAGAAGGATGTAGGGGAATGGTTACAGAAGGGGCACTTGAGGGAAGCGGGAACCCGCTAGTAGGTTTTTGAAAGGGGGCATGGCCAGGCCGGAGCCACGCTGGGAGGATAAAAGGGGACCCCGAGCAGGAGCTCGGGGCTGTCGTTTGTAGTGGAATCCCGGCATGCTGCTGGAGTCTTTGTCTACGTCTTCACCATCTCGGCGTCGTCAGTCAGGCAGTCTGCCAGCTGTCCTGACTGTGAGCTGTAGTTACTTTGTGTGGACTGTTAAAGCTGTTAATAAACAGAGTGCCTCCTACTCTTAGTGTCTCTGACCCATTCACTACAGGTGTACCGATACTTCACCCCCCTCCACCAACAAACATTACGTGCCAAATCAACAAACTGCGGTATACCCATTTATACTGCCGAGGGGATAGATGAGGTGGGGGGAGGTGAGGTGGGGGATGGATTCACGAAACTTAAACCATTATTTGAAACCTGCCTGCGCCAGGATTTTTTTTATCATGCATGCATATTGAACTTTTTTAACATAGAACATAAACAACATGCTAATTAGAGGTGCAGGTGAAGGACAACAAACTAAACACAACAACAATCAGTTCCTAAGAAATCAGTTTTAAATTTAGATCACTTAGAAGCGCATAGCTCCCAGTGGCTTCCAAATATTAGGAGGAGTGTTCCAGACGACCGATGGAGCACATCTGAAAGTGCCACACGATGATGCGGTGACCGTTTTTTTTTCAACGAGGTCCTCGGTCAATTTAGCACCAGCCCTTTCTGCCATACAATATATAAAGTGGAGGGAGAGGCCAATAGATGTATGTTAAGTGTTTTAAATGCATAATCAAATCCAGTTTACAGATTAGTTGACTCCTTTTACTGAATTTCAACCTTAATTTACAATGTTAAAAAGGTATTCACCTACATCAAGTCTTAATTGTTGCAGAAGATATTTGAGAAAAGTGAGTCAGTGATAGAGGGTTCGTTTAAAATGTCAATAATGCGGAAAAGTAAAAAGGTGTGCTGGAAAAGTGTCAAGGTCATACAATTGCATGCAAATTCAGGATTTTGGCCGCGAGCTTTTATGCAGTGGTAAGCACACTGACATCTAAACCGCAGTCACCTGACTTCGATTCCCAGCCAGGGATAACTTGCTGTTAAGTCAATAAATTTATATTTTTGTCAGGTAAGGCCCACAGATATATGGAGTTATTTTTCAATAGCGACCTGGCTATCACAAATCATAGCTCAACAAAGTGGCTTATCATCACGGGGACATTTATAGCAGCCAAATACTCAAAATGCGTAATCTTGATTCCAAATGTGGATGGGAAAACAGAGGACCCAGAGAAAAATCCCCGTGACCACGGGGAGAGAGACATGCAAACTCCAAATATGCAACAGGCGTCAGGGTCGGGATCGAATCCACAACCTCCTGTATACCAGGTGAGATAGTTAACATCTCACTAGCCACCGTGTCCGCAACGTGATGGAAAGTGTCGAGCCAGATCATTTCTTGCATGCACACACGCACGCACGCACGTGAGAACGAGGAAGTTCACACAAACAAAATATATTACACCCCAGGCAAACACCACATTTCATCGTTACATACAAGACAGGCTCCTGCCTAGTCCTCATGTATACAATGGTATAAACACCAATGGCAAAAAAAGCACGCTCCGTCAATGGTATTCTCCCCCTATCAAAATATAAATCATTGTCAGCCAGCAGCAAGTCACCGCTGAAAAAAATGCCTCTGCAAATAGCACTCTAATCTACCCCTAGATCACCCAGCACCTGCCACGCACGGCATGACTTCTATGCTCCGTTTCCTTCAGTGGGGCCGTCCTCTTGGATGTATTTGTGGTACCGCCACGGCGGAGCAGCTCCGTCGGGGGCCGTAACCACCATCGTGACACCGCCACCGGGGAGTGACGGCACCGACGCGGTGCGCCCCCACTCCGCCCCCCCCCCCCCCACACATGAATACACACACCCCACGTAGGGCCGGGAGGGAAGGTCACCTGGCCGACGGGTTTTTATCCAGAAGCCCCTAATGGGATCAAGCTTCATGGTTTCCCGTGGCCGGGAAATTGGGTGATCTACCCCAGAGGCTGACACGCACCACAGCGCCGTGACCTGACAGTACAGTTGCGTGGTCACGGCGGAGGCCGTTGAGCCACCGCGAGTGAAACCGTCTAGATAACAAAGGAACACGAAAGTAACTCAGCCTCTGAATGGACAGGGCGGCACAGAGGGTGGGAACGGCGGTATGCCTTTGTCATAAGTAATATTACAGATCAGAATGTGAAAGAGCCGAAAGTAACTCAGCCTCTGAATGAACAGGATGGGCACGGGTGCGGAAGCATCTGAATGCCTTTTGTTCTAGGTAAGGTCACGGATCCGAATGTGAAAGAGATGGGAATAATTCGACCTCCGATTGCAAAAAGGGGCACGGGTAGACAAACGAAAGGACCACGAACAGCCTTTGCGATCGGGTGTATAAAATACGGGGGCTTAGTGTAGCAAAGGGGAGTCCTTCTTCAAAATCATCACGGTCCACGGAGCATTGGGGCCGGCCGTTCGGATCGTCCGCGTGACGAATTTCAGCGCAGCCAGGCACGATCTTCTGCGGAGACGACTTGCAGCATCGCCTTCCCACCACTTCCAGCGCAGCAGAATGGACATAGGCGGAAGTGAAGGAGAGGTGAGTTGGAGCTATTTAATCGAGGATAGAGAGCGGAGCGGTAGGCAGGGTAAATTGAGCCTAGGATCCCCGTAGGATAGGCTAAGAGGGCCGGCTCACTCGCACAGACACACGTAGTTAGCGGGTTACTCTCGGTAACTAAAATCACTAGTAGGAGGATAATCGGTGTCGTGTGGTGTCTGGGAGTGTGGCGTCGGGTGATCGCGTGCGCGCACGGTTGTCTACATCAAGCCGGAGCGCTTAGTGTGCGCATGCCTACGCGGCTGTCCACGGGGTGCTGCTGGTGTTCGCGTACCCGTACGATCGTCTACAGCAGTGCTTAGCGCTCGCGCGCCTGTATGACTGTGTTGCGGTCGCGCACCTGCGCGCTTGTCTAATAGCGAGGTAGCGAGCTAAGCGCCTGGTGCACACGTAATCGCGCGGTTGTCTAAAGCTATTTCCAGAGCGCGTGGAGCGTGTGAGTGAGGGAATCACGCGTAGGCGTGCCGCACCTGTTTGTTTACGGGCGAGACGGGGTTTTACTTTGCGAGCGCGCTCATCGCGGTTCGCCGCCCCTGAACAGCAAAGCGCGCCGCAAGCGTAAAAGCAGACCACTGCACCAATTGAAACATGCCGACGCGGGCAGCCGCAAAGTCGGGAGCGCAAGGGGGCGAAGAATTGGGGGTCGGTAGCCCGGACCCCACAGAGCAGCCGGGGGGTAGTGGGACGAGTGTTACGGGGGAGTCAGAGAGGAATGGCCCCGACAATTCGGTGAACTATGTATGTGTGTATGTATGTATGTCTTTGTATATATGTGGCGAGCAGTGGCGCATTGGTTAGCTGTTGTGCTATGAACCCGGCGACCAGAGTAGGTGGCCAGCACCACGTCAGTTTATTTCGCCGCTGGTATTGGTGGCCGTGAGCGGGTATTGAACTCTCCCGGATTCAGAGTGCAGTGTAGCGCTAACCACTCCACTACACACACATAAACAATCACACACACACTCATTCACTCTCATACCACATTCCCTCGCTCTGATAAACGGGAGAACGTACAAAACTGTATACACTGAAAGGCGCCTTGGAGAATTGAAGTTAGACCCCTCCTTGCTGTAAGGCACAAGGAAGTTCAATAATTTGAAGTTTTCGTGACTGCAATGATCCAAATTCTTTGGTTCTTTCGGTAAAGTCATGTAAGTGGAAAAAATAATAAAATAAATTAAATCATGACGTTTCGATTGCAACACGAGCAAGCATCATCAGGTGTGACAACCACAGCAAGAAATCAACAAGGTATGAAAAATAAGAATAGCTTTCAAAGACAATGGCATATACTATCAGAGCATGTTTGTTTGCATGTTCACCACAAGTACGATCTGTGGTTAATGCAGCACTTGATTCCTTGCAAAAGGTGCCATCTATTTGGTGAATGAACATCTTAACGGCTTTTGTTGTATCAGGGCATCGGCTTTTGTGATGAATGGGCCCCGTGGGTTATTAGGGAGCGCTCTCGCCAGTAATATCTGGTGAATACTGATAGATACGGAGAGCCCCAGTGACCTTGGAAGATTGCACCGCAGGTGCTGTCGTAATCGGGCGAAACAACATTTGGGAGGATCGGGCATTGCGGTCGCAGGATTCAGTTTTATACTGATCGTATAGAGCCCACGGCACCAAACTCGACCAGAATATATCGTTTGATCACCACCACGTACAAAGTATAGTCACGTCCTGCACATTTTCACATCAGGGCTCGACGACATAGCCCATATATGGTGGCGTGTATGGCGCAGCATGGACAAGGTTCGATTATTACAACTCGCTACTCCAACGGGACGTCGAGCAAAAAACTTTACAAAGCTGCAGTGTGTACAAAATGCTCTGGCACGTGGTCGTGGCGGGTGCTGCGAGATCCGGCCTACGTGTCCGTCCAGTGCTCGCCGAGCTGCATTGGCTTCCGCGTGCCGAACGAATACGTTATGAGGTCGCACTCATTGCACACAAAGTGCTTGCCACAAATTAACCACAATACCTTGCTGATCTCGTCAAGGAGTATAAACCATCACGCGAGTTCCCTTCATCCTCGCAGCAGCGTTTGACTAACCATGGAACAAAGATGGGTCACTGCACTGCATGCTTTCACATGCGCTTCTACTGCGATCTGGAATGCTCTTCCTTCCGATATTAGGAACAAACTGGAGCTATGCGTTTTTGCATTAGATTGAAAACTAATTTATTTACAACTGCTTTTTTTGTTTAGTTTGTTGTCCTTCACCAACACCTCCGATTAGCACGGTTGGCTACGTACGTACGTTTAAACTTCTTTTGAACTCTAAATAGCCAACCGTGCTATTGGGAGGTGCAGGGGAAGGGCAACCAACTTATTTTAAAGAAGTTCAACATACATGCATGCAATAAGTGCTCACACTTTTTATATTTTATTTCTACAGCTGCTTTCTCGTGATATTTTGGGAGCAATGATTTTGGAGTGCAAAAAAAACCCTCGACTTGCTCAGCATGGTTGGATGCCTGTGTCACTTTTAAAATCACAAATAAGTTTATGTTTTGAAAACGTCTTAACAGAGACAACCGCACAATTATTCAACAGCCAATCTTAATTAACTGCTGGATGACGGCATCTCCAAGCCGGCTGCCTATCTCTGGTGATTTTGCGTTACAATAATCCACCGAGCGCCTGAACATACTCAGATCATGTCGCTCCACTTGGTGAACGTGTTCCATCCCTTGGCTGCCACTCCATTGTCCTCGACCATCCCCCATCACTCCTTTAAAACCACGACTTGTCCTGGCCAAGCCCACTTGATTTTCTAAGCAAAGAATGACTAGAAATTGCGCATTTAAGCGTGAAGAGATGCATTGCTTGCAATTGCACCGAGACCCAGAAAGAGGCACGTGCGTGGATTAGAGAACAGACTGCAGGTTGGAGACATGAGGACACAAGTGGCCTTGAGCAGCAACAGAGACGGTCGAGAAAAACCGAGTGGCAGCCAAGGAACGAACTTGTCTGTGAGGTGTGTACACAGAGCAGACGGAGTGATGAGATCTGCTCAAGTGCAGGGTGGATTGTTGCATCACATGACCGGGAGAGGTGGCGGTGTTTTGATGAAGCGTTCGTCTGACAGTCTTTAGACCTCCGCGGGTGATGACAAGAGATTGTTAAATGTCTCTTTTTTTGTATTTTAGCTGGCGCTACAACGGGCACTGGATATTCATGCACCAGTAAACAGAACTGCCAGAATACCGCTGTGAACAAGGCCTATCTCGAAGGTCAAATGCAGCTCCTGGGTTTATTAAGCGCAACAGCAGGAAACATGGTGTGCTGCACAGTGGACAACTGCAATCGCGCTGGGGCCGCTGCTGCGCCTCACAGGGTTGTGGTCTCAATGTCATCGTCACCCCATCTCTTTTGCCCCATCTCACTCCTCCTCTCACGCGTCTTTGCCTAAATCCTAGGGATTGCAGGGAGCAGAAACGGGAGGTGAAATGTAAGAAAAGACGTAAATTTAAGAATACGTTTTACCCTACGTAGCAATAAAACAGGTGTTAAGATGTTAAAAGATCAAACTAAAACTTTTAGCAAGGAATTAGTTCTGTATTAACCACATCTACTTGTGGTGAACATGCAAAAAAGAAACATTACATGCTCTGATACTCTGATAGTATATGATGCATTGTCTTTGAAACTGATTGGTCCACACCAGAGTCAAATTTATTTAGAGCCTAGTCTCAAACAGTGTTGGATCAGAGGACGCCAAAAGGCGCTCACAAAGACAATGCCACTGTCAGAACTATCAGAGCTTTGGGTGAGCAGCATCTTGTCTCCGATCTCGTCTCTCATCTTGTCTCCGTCTTGTCTCCCATTTTTTCTTCCATCTGATATCCGTCTTGTCTCCAGTCTCGTTTCCCATCTCATATCTGTCTTGTCTCCCATCTAATTTCCCGTCTTGTCTACCGTCTCTTCTCCCAAGTAACCCATCGTGCGTCCCAGGTTACGTGGTGTCCCCAGCCTCCAGTGAGGAGGCGAAGAGGTTCAGTCCTCGCACAGTAACCCACACTGTACACAGATACTGTACTATACAGTGTTGCACACTACATCAATTGATTTCGTTCCCTGCACTTCTTGTACAAGCTATATCCAACAATGTAACATTTCATGTTTTACATTCAGAATACTTCAAGTTTAATGTGTTGAGGTTGATGTAGGGGAACATAATACAACGGTGGGGGGAGTGTCGTATCCTGGCTTTCCCATTTGAGTTTGCGGATCACGCATTTTTCCGTTCGTGGCTATTTCCCCCCCAAAAACAATGTAACCCCGAGCCACGATGGGCAAATGGTTTACTGTGTACATGTGTTGTGGAGTAAATGATGACTCGGAGGCAAATCTTCATGTTAGGGCTTGCGCCAGTTTCTTTAAGGGCTTACGCCAGTTGCTTTATTAAAGACCTCTCTTTGCACACGACTCCGTGTACTGTACACTCACTGCCTACACTCCACACCCCAGAGAAAAGGTACTGGGGATTCCCTAGCACACCCGTAGGCTACCCTAGCCTGGTGCCAATTTCCCCCTACCCTGGGATCCCATCGCTCCTCCAGGGGAAAAGTACTGGAGAAGTCCCTAGCACCCACAGGCTACCCTAGCCTGGTGTCAATTTCCGTATACCCTGGGTCCCGACTGTGCAATACACGTTCCCGGATTCTCCAGATGACCCTGAACCCGTGACGGGTTCCGGCTTAAATCCCCCAGGGGGACATGACGTCACCGTCCCGCCCCCTGTGCATAACGTCACCATCCGTGACGTCATCATACCAGAGGGCAAGCGTGACATGACGTCACTAACTCCTACACTACATCACCCCCCCCTGTGAAAAAAAAACAGCCGACCCGGCTGCAACCATTACAAGAGCAGACCCCGGCAAACCCGAATGGGAAGACAACTCCCCACACGGGACACTGGAACGTGTCCAACGAAGGCAGGGGACGAAGAAACGGCCCGTCTGGCCATCACCGTATCCGCACGCCCCGCGAGCGTGTGCGTGATGCCGGCCGGCTCTTCCGTGCCGCGTCGGCGTCAGAATCGGCGGTGTGCTGGCAGGTGTCCAGTCCGCCGGCCAACCCGCCAGGTGAGGCGCCACTGGTGGAATTACTGTCGGGGCTTCTGCAGGCGCACACAAAGGCACGGCATCGCTTGCGCCATCACAATTCGTGCGGCCCGGCTTGGCGGGCACAACAAACACCCGGCTCCTGAGTAGTGGAGATGAGGGGATTCCAACCAGCGCGAGAGAGGAGAAGAACAAAATAACACATTCAAACGCGTTGGATGCACAATCAACACCGCGATGAACCCAAATACAGTAGAACCTCGGAGATGGAATGCACCAGAACCCGAACACGTTGGTGTTGGAACAAATCAGTGTTGGAATGGCCGTCTGGAACGAATCAAGTTTGATCTCCGGGGTACCACTGTACGTTCACCTTCACCCACACAACATGGGTGGCAGGGTTCCCCGACCCCCAGCCACCATTCCATCTACTAGATGGTGATAGAGCGAAGACGGAAGAACCATCTAGAGCTCACTTACTGCACGACATGCACCCTAACACGGAGGGATACAGTCTCAACGGAACCGGACAACGCCCGAACACCACGAATCACCAGCCCTCTCTTGCAAGCCCACTAGGCTATCCACACCACGGAGTGTTTCAATCTCCGGGCGGCCAGGTCAAGCCGTCAGCCATAGCATGACGGGACCACAACTGATATGTTAGGCACGCAACACCCCCTGGACCCTCCTGGTCAGGATCTGCGCCCCAAGAAATTTGACAGCTAGCACCACAATTCCAACCACCGGCAGCATGTCATCATCTTAATTTAAATGCTTCGTACCAATGACGACAGAGCCACAAACCAAGGCAATCATCCCCCGCACAATTGCAATCTCACACGCTCACAACACATGCAATTTGAACCTTGCATTTCAAAATCCCCCTCAACATTTACCATGGGACTCAGGCATTCCAGTTTGAGGAGCAAAAAAATAATAATTCACAAAACGCCCAATAATCGCCGAATGGGGTAATACAGTATATGCAGTCTATGCAGTCTGCATACAGCCAACAATCTCGAGTAATGTTCCATACAGTCTATACACTGGTAACAATCACAGCACAGCTAATCATTAACAATGATGAACAGTTTTCCACAGTCACACGTTGACAACACTCACAAGCGAAGCTCCATACTGTGTACCCAAAAATAATCGCGACTCTGCAATGGCAACCAACAAGTGTTAACAAATCATTAACCCGGCAATCCACTGGATCTTAACGGATCCCGATACTCCCCACCTAGCCGAATTAATCATTAACTGGCTCCTTGAAATATCAATCCCGACGCCGTAATGAACCAATAATGTAACACGTGGACACCTGACATGAACGTCACGGATAGACGCAAGTTATTAAGAGCAATCTGACGCCCCGCATCCCGGCGGGAAACCAATAAAAAAAATAACATGAACTCACAATCCGGCGCACGCAAGATGGATGAGGTGTCAACAGGGGCCGGTGTGTGTCTTGTCACGCCTCTTCTGACAAGCCGTGACGAGCGGAGGATAGCAGATTGGAGTGCTGGGATGCCCCAAAGAATCTTGCATGCCGACCACGGACTCCTCTTGCGACTGTAGCCACCACCCACGCTTGAGCAGAAGTCGGGGCGCCGCTCGAACATGTGGAGCTCCGCCTCCACAGATGTTGACGTCCGCGGGAACGGCGTTTTGGAGGGAACAGCGTCCCACCGCAGCCCCCGCATGCCCTCCAGGCCTCCTCCGCCAGCCCCCCCGCAGCAACGATGGCGTCCTCTCCTCGCCGCTCCTTCCCGCGCAGCAGCTGCTTCAGCAGCAGGCCGCGCACCATGTGGCACCTCCAAAATGGCCGCTCCCGACCGCCTCTTCGCCGCGATGGTCAAGATGGCGGCGGCCTGCCACGTGGTCGTTGGAGGAGGATCTGTAATGGTGGCCGTCTCCCCTGCGCGCCCGATGTCCTCCACTGGTGCTGTCGACACACCAGCCGTGGCCGCAATAACTGGGGCCACAGAGCCCGGGGTCGTCCTGTCCCGGGTCGCCGCCTCTGCATCGCAACAGGTGGGTTCCGCTTTTTCAAGAGCATCGCCTTGAAAAAGTCCACTTCTGATGCCAGTTGTTGTGGAGTAAATGATGACTCGGAGGCAGATCTTTGTGTAAGGGCTTGCGCCAGTTTTTTTAAGGGCTTTATTAAAGTCCTCTCTTTGCACACGACTCGGTGTACTGCACACTCACTGCCTACACCCCACACCCCAGGGGAAAGGTACTGGGGATTCCCTAGCACACCCGCAGGCTACCCTAGCCTGGTGCCAATTTCCCCCTACCCCGGAGTCCCATCGCTCCCCAAGGGGAAGGGTACTGGGGATTCCCTAGCACACCCGCAGGCTACCCTAGCCTGGTCCTAATTTCCCCCTACCCTGGGGTCCCATCGCTCCCCAAGGGGAAGGGTACTGGGGAGGTCCCTAGCACCCGCAGGCTACCCTAGCCTGGTGCCAATTTCCCCCTACCCTGGGTCCCGACTGTGCAGTACACGTTCCCGGATTCTCCAGGCGACCCTGAACCCATGACGGATTCTGGCTTAAATCCCCCAGGGGGACGTGACGTCACCGTCCCGCCCCCTGTGCATGACGTCACCATCCGTGACGTCATGCGTGACATGACGTCACTAACTCCTACTCTACACATGTCAAATATAACGTACTAGCCTTTTGCCCATCCAAGGAAGGGTGTATTTTAGTAAATCTGAAACTTGCAAGCGCTAAGCAGACCGTGACGTGATATTGCATCAATTAGTGTGCAATTTGTAAGGCCGCTGTGACACAGATTTATTTAATTTAAAGGTTATAATCCCTTGTTCATTATGATGTCCATTTTACTTTTATGTCTCAATAGCGTTACGGAGATCGCGTGATGCGAGGGTTCTGTGTTTGTAGTTAGGGTTGTAAGTTGATGCTGGGGAGGGGTGTGGTGGCTCCTCGCCCCCCCATGTGGAGTGATGTCACCCACTAATTATTATTAATCGCGGGGAGGGTGTCCATTTGGAAGATGTCACCACTTCATGATTATTAATGAGGGTCGCTGGCCGACGTGGAGTGACGTCTCGTGCGGGACAAACATTCTTGGCTCATTACAGTAGCAAATACAGGTCACAACATCCTCCGCATTATAACACACCCCACCCTCCTATCTGTATTTCACAATCAAAGTTGGGGTGCGTCATATAATCCAGTGGAGATTTGTACATCTTCGCGTTGGGCAGAAGTTTGGCATGCGTCTTCGTGTCTGGAGTCGTTTATAATCTGATACATATATTAAGGATGCAGGTAATAGTGTACCCATTAAATGGCAGCATAGTTGAGACAATTAAATTCACAGAACTGTCACAGCCCTTTCATCAATACAGTTCTGGATGAGGACCTCACGACCCCATAGGGTGGCGAGATGTTAACTCCCTCGCCTGGTATGCAGTGGGTCGTAAGTTCGATCATCACCATGATGCCTGCTGTATATTTGGAGTTTGCATCTCTCTCTCTCCCCGTGGTCGCGTGGATTTTTTCCTCCACATTTAAAAACATTCGTTTAGATGATTTAGATCGTTTCGATTATTTTGCTGCTATAATTTTCCACGTGATAAGCCAATGCATTGAGCTATCATTTATGATTGTCAGGTACCTTCTGAGAATTCGCTATATAGCTCAGTTGACTTTACCTTATGAAATAAGATGGAAAAAAATAGTTTAGTTTTAGTTTGCATATGCATGCATTAAGGAGTTATTTACGCCAGTCTAATTGTTACGGGAGATCTTCGTTTGAATAAAGTGCATGATTAAAAATGTACTATGATTTGTCGATTATTTCTTAGTCTCAAGGGTGGCACAGTGGTAACCATTCACTGCATCCCACACTTAAGAAGTGTGTCCAACTTCAATCCTCGACCAGGAAGCCTTCTATGTGCAGTGTTGTTCTTCATGAGAGGTTGTTTGGGTTAGATTGCGTAAATATAAATCTGTCGTTCACCCACCACCACCCGACACAGCCAATTTGTAAGGTTTTTCACGTAAATAAAACGTGCCAATTAGTTATCGCTACAGCCCACCAGTGTGTTGGAGAGTAAACCCACAAAATGTACACAGGTGCGCTCAATTCACTAATTGACTCTTTTTTATGACAAACTTTAATTGGCTGTGTCAGGTGGTGGTGGGTTAACGACGCATTTATATTCGTGGATTCTAACCAAAAAACCTTTATTATGAATAATATTAGTCACGAAAGCCTACTACTACTACTTTGTGTTAAACTGTAGATTGAGTGTGCGAGTTGGTGTACGGTGCATGTGAGAGTGTGAATGAGAGCATGAAAGTGTATAAGTGCTTTAGATGTGAGTATTTTCTACCCCCTGTTCTATATGGGTTTATTTGGAGTTGTCTGATTTCCCCTGAACACAAAAAATATTAAATCTAACTGGTTCATGAGGCTTCCTTTGCCAGTACCAAAATATAAGAATGGGTTTTTTTTCCCATTTTTTCTGGCAACAAAACTGAAACGTTTTTACAAAGAATCATGTCTTCATTAACCACAATACTTGTTAATGCAGACATGATTCCTTGTAAAAAGGTTTAAGTTTTGTTGCCAGAAAAAATGGGAAAAAAACCATTCTAATAATCTAACTGGTATTGGATAAAATATGGCATGAGAATTTTTATGTTTTATATTTTTATTATTTTATTGTTTACCTTCTACGTGACTTTACCGAAAGAACCAAGAATATAAAATATGGCAATTAAGAAAAAATACCTATGGTAATTTACTGAATTGGGATCACGCATGTTGTGGAGCCACATATAACAAGGCCCACACTCTATATACTCCTGTGTATCGAAACTCCGGCAGTTATGGACACCAGTCTGTGACTGCATTAACGTGTCAATTGTGGCCGTTATTCTGTTATATATGTCTTTCTCCATGTCACTCATTTAATTGTAGAGATACATTATGTTCTTATGCATGTTTAATTTTTTTACACCGTACGTAGCCCACCATCCTAATCGGTGGTGTGGTGGGGAAGGACAACAAACTGAACACGAAAAAGAAGTGAGTTTGTCAATCTAGATGATGATTTATAAGTGCATGGCTCCCAGTGGATTCCTAATATCGGAAGAGTGTTCCTGACGGCCGCAGAAGCCCACCTGAATGAGCCACACGATGCAGTGACCGTCTTTCATTCGACGGCTAGCCACAAGCAGGATGATTGGAGTTCGCATGATGGATTTATTGCTCCTTGAGACTAGCGAGGTACCATGGGTTCATTGGTGGCGACCACTTTGTGTGTGTGATGAGCACGACCATGTCGTGTATTCGTTCAGCAACCGGAAGCCAATGCAACTCAATTCGCTAGCGGGGTGGGTGAAGTCAGCCTTCTCGTTGTCCATCCTGTTACGTGACCGAAGTTTATAACGAAGTTCATAACTAATCACATCGCTAAGGAAACCATATGTAGCTGGTTGACCTCTGGGTTACAGCAGAAAGAACGAGCCTGGCAAGAGAGATCCTCCTCAGGGCCATGTCAGCAAAATGTTCAGGGCCTATCCCAAGTGAGGACAGATGTCCTCACTAAGATCCTTCAGCAAGAAAACATCAACATCCCGACTATCCATGAGACACGTGGAGGAAAGGAGCTCTCTATGATAGAACATTACAGGGTACATCCTCGCTGCTTCCAAGGGCCACGATAAACATGGTCTGACTACTTACATCGCGCATCACATCAATGATGCAATGGAAGTCATTCAGGCAGACAACGACTTCACAATTGGGACAAGAATCCCTGGAATAGCGAATACAACCCAGACCTGTGCTTTCTATCTAGAGACTAAGAATGGTACCCTCAGAGCACCGGACTCACAAGACAACTGCTCATAGGATAATGGCACAGCTTCTCGGCAATGCAAAAACAATCTCAAGTCTTAAACAAGAATGCACAGTGAAACAAGCCACAAAAGATACACTTTCCACCAGTGTTAAAAACTTTCCTCTGTCTGTCGCTGTACTTCTAGAAGAAATAGATGCCGCATGGTGGAAACAAAGCAGGTGAATCCACTGGAATAGATGGGATTTTCCTGGAATTCCTAAAACACCTTGGCAGCAAAGGAAGAAACCTGGCTGGCGAACTTAAAAAAAAATCATCGCCACCAGCAGGCTACTAAGACTTTGGAGAAAAGCAAAAGTGATTGCTCTCCTCAAGCCAGGAAAAGCTGAGAATGACCCACACATCTACAGGCCAATCTCTCTTGTTTGTACCGCCTACAAACTACTGGAGCGAGTACTGATATCCCAACTCTCTCCTCTCTGAGCAGGCAGGTTTTCAGCCACAAGGAAGCTGTTGTGACCAGGTCCTGACCTTGAGATCACATATAAACAGAAAACAGTAACTGCGAACTTTCGTTGTACGTTCAGTGAGGGAAAAAAGTATTTGATCCCCTGCTGATTTTGTACGTTTGCCCACTGACAAAGAAATGATCAGTCTATAATTTTAATGGTAGGTTTATTTGAACAGTGAGAGACAGAATAACAACAAAAAATCCAGAAAAACGCATGTCAAAAATGTTATAAATGCATTTGCATTTTAATGAGGGAAATAAATATTTGACCCCCTCTCAATCAGAAAGATTTCTGGCTCCCAGGTGTCTTTTATCCAGGTAACGAGCTGAGATTAGGAGCACACTCTTAAAGGGAGTGCTCCTAATCTCAGCTTGTTACCTGTATAAAAGACACCTGTCCACAGAAGCAATCAATCAATCAGATTCCAAACTCTCCACCGTGGCTAGACCAAAGAGCTCTCCAAGGATGTCAGGGACAAGATTGTAGGCCTACACAAGGCTGGAATGGGCTACAAGACCATTGCCCAGCAGCTTGGTGAGAAGGTGACAACAGTTGGTGTGATTATTCACAAATAGAAGAAACACAAAGAACTGTCAATCTCCCTCGGCCTGAGGCTCCATGCAAGATCTCACCTCGTGGAGTTGCAATGATCATGAGAACGGTGAAGAATCAGCCCAGAACTACAGGGGAGGATCTTGTCAATCATCTCAAGGCAGCTGGGACCATAGTCCCAAGAAAACAATTGGTAACACACTACGCCGTGAAGGACTGAAATCCTGCAGTGCCCGCAAGGTCCCCCTGCTCAAGAAAGCACATATACATGCCCGTATGAAGTTTGCCAATGAACATCTGAATGATTCAGAGGACAACTGGGTGAAAGTGTTGTGGTCTGATGAGACCAAAATGGAGCTCTTTAGCATCAACTCAACTCGCCGTGTTTGGAGGAGGAGGAATGCTGTCTATGACCCCAAGAACACCATCCCCACCGTCAAACATGGAGGTGGAAACATTATGCTTTAGGGGTGTTTTTTCTGCTAAGGGGACAGGACAATTTCACCGCATCAAAGGGACGATGGACGGGGCCATGTACCGTCAAATCTTGGGTGAGAACCTCCTTCCCTCAGCCAGGGCATTGAAAATGGCCCGTGGATAGGTATTCCAGCATGACAATGACCCAAAACAAACGGCCAAGGCAACAAAGGAGTGGCTCAAGAAGAAGCACATTAAGGTCCTGGAGTGGCCTAGTCAGTCTCCAGACCTTAATTCCATAGAAAATCTGTGGAGGGAGCTGAAGGTTCGAGTTGCCAAACGTCAGCCTCGAAACCTTAATGACTTGGAGAAGATCTGCAAAGATGAGTGGGACAAAATCCCTCCTGAGATGTGTGCAAACCTGGTGGCCAACTACAAGAAACGTCTGACCTCTGTGATTGCCAACAAATTTTTTGCCACCAAGTACTAAGTCATGTTTTGCAGAGGGGTCAAATACTTATTTCCCTCATTAAAATGCAAATCAATTTATAACATTTTTGACATGCGTTTTTCTGGATTTTATTGTTGTTATTCTGTCTCTCACTGTTCAAATAAACCTACCATTAAAATTATAGACTGATCATTTCTTTGTCAGTGGGCAAACGTACAAAATCAGCAGGGGATCAAATACTTTTTTCCCTCACTGTATGTTTGTCGAACTTCTTTCGCACCCTACGTCACCAACCATGTAAGTGTGGGGGAAGGACAATAAACTAAACACAAAAATCGAATGAGTTTTCAATCTAGATTTAAAAGTGCATAGCTCCAGTAGCCGGTATACATGAGGTCGTGGTTTCGATCCTGGACCCTGAAGATGCCTGTTGTTGTATATTTCGAGTCTCTTTCTCTCTATCCCCATGGACGTGTTAAGTACCTCACCTTGTATGCAGGAAGTCGTGGGTTTGATCCCGGACCCTCAAGATGACTGTTGTTGTATATTTGGAGTCCGCTTCTCTCTCTCTCTCTCCCAATGGTGGGCCCTGCATGGATTTTTCTCCGGGTCCTCCCATTTTATCCCTTCACATCCAAAATCAACATCAGGCACTTAGAGTACTTGGCTGTACATTAACAACGTGATGATGATATCAGCCACTTCTTTGAACTGATATAATTTGTCGTGGCCAGGTCATTTATGAAAAAAGAGCTGCATAGGTCATTGGTGTCTTAGACCTAAAAAATAAAAATAAAACAAACCTCAGCACAATTCCTGGTCATGGCAAACAATACGATATCTGAACATGCCCTGAGTCCCCCGTAAAAGAGCATAAGCCATCATCACGTGACCTCCGGTCACCCTAAAGTAAACTTTGTATTATTTTACCAGGTAAGCCCCCAACGAGCTATGTAACTTATTTTTCAGAAGCGACCTGGCTATCGCAAATGATAGCTCAACTAAGTAGCGTATCATCTTCATCATCGTCGTGTGGAATTTTTTTAGCAGCAGCTAAATACTAAAAACACTTGACATTGATGGAGGTAAAAACCGGAGGACCCGGAGAAACATCCTCACAACCACGGGGAGAGAGACACGGAAACTCCAAATATACAGCAAGCGCCAGGGTCCGAGATCGTGCCCACGCCATCACGTATACCAGGCGAGGTAGTGAACATATTCTAGTTACTGCAGCGCCCTTGCAGCAGTAGCAGAAGGCTTCAGCTAACCTTCAAACAAAGATGGTCACCTTCTTCATGCGGCGCTTTCAGATGTGCTGCTTCTGCGGCTGTCTGGAACGCTCTCTGCCTTCTGATATTTGGAAGCCACTGGGAGCTGTCCAACTTTTCCATCATCATCTAGATTGACAAACTCATTTTATTTTCGTTTTTAGTTTATTGTCCTTCCCCCCTAACTCCGATTAGCAACAGTTGGCTGCATACAGTGCGAAAAAAATTAAACATACATATTCAATCATCACTGCTGTTCGTGGCCATGAGCGGGTATCGAACTTGGGCCTCTGCCTGCGTTCGTAGCGCATTATCGTGCTAATCGCTGCACCACCAATCTCCAATTGGTATTAGACACCCACAATTTTAAACTGATTGTCCGTGTCAGGTGCGGCACATTTATAATAACGTGATCTAATTAAAAAAAAAACTTCATCATGAATAATACTGGTTGCAAAAGCCTACGTGTTGAACCGAATTGTAAACAATGTTTTCTTTAGTTTTACCAGGTAAGGCCCACTTTGGCTGTGTAGCTCTTTTTCAGAAGTCACCTGGCCATCACAAATGATAGCAGCTCAACCAAGTGGCTGATACCATCATCACGTGGAGAGAGAGAGAGACATGCAAACTCCAAATATACAAACACACATTGTCAGGGTCGGGATTGAATCCACTACCTCCTGTATACCAGGCGAGGGAGTTAATGTCTAGGCCCGCAGTCTGGGCTCTTGCCATGGGACCAAGAACTACAAGGGTGGAAGGCATCGGGGCTGACTGTGAACGCTGCGATGTATCTACATATTATGAAAATAAGGACTTCACCTTTTTCAAAATGGATGTTTCAAAGGGGCTTCTTTACAAATGTGTCATTAAACCCGCCACCACCTGACACAGCTAATCAGTAAGGGCGTGGGTTTGTGTCGCGTAAACACAAAACGTGATGATCTGGTTGACTTTCAGCACGAACTGGTTGCTGTGTGTGTTGGGGAGTTAAACCAACAATACATATTTACACAGAGTTACCATGACATTCTGCTTGGTGTGAACAGCAATGAGCAGCAACCAGCAGCCTAATCAGGCGATTGGCCACAATGGTGGACCGCTTCGGTCTTAGAGGAAGGGTAAATGTGATGTCGTCTACCAGGTTCAAAGACTCGAGAGGGGGGGGGGGTCTTAATGTAGTTTTATAAATTCCAATGGATATCTATTATTAGTTGCGTTATTTGTAATTAAAGATGAATGACATGATTGCTGTGACACGTGCAATATGTAAGGTCCATAACAGTCATATGTTTTGAAAAAAACAATTCTTGATAATTTCTTGTGTCATTTAATTTTCTTACTAAATCTTACAACGAAAGTATACAGTCCATGCCCTCATATAAGGCAGCGGTAGTAGTAGTAAGTTACGTTCCTGAAGAACACTGCGTTATGGAAAAATTGTGTTAAGACAAATAATATATAATTATAGCGGGTAAAGCAATGGTCCATAATAGCACGTGAGATGATGTTGCGTAATGCAGGGCCTGAACAAAGACTGGAGGTGAGTGGAGGGTAGCAGCGGTCTAGAAGCAGCATCCAGCAGCATCCCAATGTCTTGTTGAATGATGCTACGCCAAGACAGTCACTTCTACTCACGTGACCTAGTTCTGTTCGCTCGATTGCGTTATAATATATAATTATAGGGTATAAAGCAAGTCCCTTATCACGCATCATCTCACGAGCTACGCAGGGCCTGAACAATTACTGGATTTGCATGTAGGATAGTGTCCCAATACTTGCTCGTGTGATAATAATGGTGCTACGCCGAGGCAGCCGCATGACCGCCGGTTCCTACTCGCCACTGTGATATAGAATTCCCTTCACTCGATCGCAATACTATGTGAAATTCGCATCCGTGTTATGAAAAAAACGCATTCCAAAATGTATTCATTGCGTTGTTATGTCCAAATCACTTTTGTGAAAACACGTGACGTTAGAGGAGAACAGACCGTATATGCATACAGTTTTAATGCCCAGAGCTATTACCAGTTAAATGAGTGCTTTAAATAAATGTTCTCAAGAGGAAAAATGAGTGGAGAGGTGGTTACGTGACGTCATCTCTCACGGTTCGTGACGGCAGGTGTGCCGTGAGAGTACGACAAGACAACCCTCCGTGTCGGAGATAGAATCAACAATGCTGTGCCCGCGCAAATGCACATGTGCAGGATTGCTTGCACATTAAAAATAAAAACCTCTCAGCCTTAACTTCTCAGTCTGGGGGCACCGTGGTGTTTGGGGGGCGAGAGGTGATAATTTTGTTCTGTTATTTGTGGAACGCGGTTCTGCCACAACGTGTACAGCGAGTTCTGCCCCGTATTTGTTCATTCTCGCGGTGGAGAGCGAAATTATTTGTGCTCACCTCACTCCTGGCTGAAGATTATCCACGAGAGAGGAAAACTTGAGAGAGTCTTCGGCCTACTCCTCCAATAGGCGTGTAGTGACATATAATCGGTCACGCAGCAGCATAGCGCTGGCTGCTGGCAGGGAAAGGGATCGCAGTTACAGCAGCCCTGACTGACAGCAGGTCATGTGAAAGACAAGAGAGAGGGATGTAGGGGAAAGGTTACAGAGGGGGCACGTGAGGGAAGCCCGGGAATCCGTTAGTAGGTTCCAGAAAGGGGGCGTGGCCGGGGCGGAGCGAGGCCAGGCAGGGAGGATTAAAGGGGGCCCCGAGCAGGAGCTCGGGGCTGTCGTTTGGAGTGGGATCCCGTCGTGCTGCTGGAGTCTTCTTCGCCATCTATGTCTTCACAATCTCGGCGTCATCAGTCAGGCAGTCTCATAATGTAAATGCTCACCCCGAGCCCTCAATACTCTGATAGTACACTGTTTTTGAGTTGTACGCCTTTTGGCGTCTTCTGGTCCAACACCAATGGAGACTAGGCTCTAAGAAAAGCTGTCTCGGGTGTGGACCAATCAAATTCAAGGACAGTGCATATTATTATAAGAGTTGTCTTTTTTGTTTGCATTTTGACTGCTTGTGTTGTGGTTATTGCAAACATGATGCCTTGAATAAAGGTGTCAGTTTTTGTGCCAGTTAAAAGGGTAAAACCTATTCCTAAAGCTTTTTGAGTTCGATCCCGTTATTTATAAATGTCTTAAACCTCCACCACCCAACACGGCCAATCATCAAAAAAGTGTCACGTTGACAAAAGACAAATAGTTCACTACTTTAGCCCATCGGTGTGTTGAATAGTGAATCCACAACATTTACAATTTTTGAGTACGACGTTTTGCTGGTAATTACATCCAGCATCATCGGGCAATTTGCCAGAATAGTGAAGCCCTCTACCTGCTCTGGGTCTTAAATAGAGGAGCAGGGTTACGTAATAATTTAACCCATTCAGGTGCACTGATTTGAGACAGAGAGGAGGGTGTGTATTGTAATTGTATAATAGATCAGCCGGATTTCGTGGAAAACTTTGAAACAAAAGCACTTGCCTCGAGTACATTAAAACCATATTTTTCGTTTAGATATGTTGTTGACACTTTGGTTGTCTGGCCACATGGTAAAGATGCACTTAATTATTTTCTAAATAATCTCAATGCACAAATCCCGGCCATCCAGTTCACCGTGGAAATAGAGGTGAATAACACACTCCCGTTCCTAGATATTTGCTTGGACATGGCCTAAATGGCTAAGTAACACACAGCATTTACCGAAAGGGAACGCTCACTGATGCCTATCTGAATGCAGATTCACATCATTACCCAGATCAGAAATCCTCTCTTATCAAGACGCTCATACATCGGGCTAAAACAGTGTTAGATGGTGAAAGTCTAAGGAGAGAGATTATACACGTTAAAGAAGCATTACGACAGGATGGCTACAATAATGCTCAAATTAACAGAGCACTGAATGCAAATTACGATCGCAAAACAACACTGCTGAAAGTGATCAGATTATTAAAACAATTAAAATACCATATCTTAGGAGTAACTGACAAATTAGCCCGTGTTGTGCAAAAATAAAACATTAAAATAAGATTTGGCACAGTTACAAAAAAATCAAAAACTAGTATCTTGCACTAAAGACGAATTACCTAAATTATTAACAGAAGGTGTATATCGGATTAATTGTTTATGTGGCAGATGCAATATTGGACAGATGGGACATAACATCAGCGTAAGACTCAAAGAACACCAAAGAAATATTAAATCATCTGAAACACAACTGTCGGCAGCGGCAGAACATTCTTGCAAACAAGGCCACTCAATTGATTTTCATAACGTTGAAGTGTTGTGTAAAACTAATTATTACTGGCCAAGATTAATTAGAGAATCCATTGAAATAGAGAGAAATACAAATAACTTTAATCGCTCTGACAGCTAAAGGCTTAGTGCGGCCTGGAAGCGTATTATTAAATAATACATATTACAATTACAATTCCTTATAGGGGAAACACATACTAATTCACTGATTACTAACGTAGTATATAATTACAATAACATCTTCCCCCCCCCCGCCCCCTCTGATTTATGCATCTGCTTGGGTATAATAATTGGCTTAAGTTTTTGAATAATACACATTACAACTAATTACTAATCTACAACTGATTACTAATAATAACAATTAACTGATTACTAATCTATTATATCATTACAATAACCTCCCCACCTCTAATTTCTGCACCTGAGTGGTTATAGTAATTGGGTTCAGTTATTAAATAATACACATTACAACTAATTACTTATCTACAACTGATTACTAATCTTAATAATTACTGATTACTAATTATAATAACAATACCCCCCTCCACCTCACATCACTGCACCTGAATAGGTTAAATGATGACGTCACCCTGCTGCTCTATTTAAGACCGGGAGCAAGTGGAAGGCTTCACTGTTCTGCCAAATTGCCCGATGATGCTGGATGTAATTACCAGCAAAACGTAGTACTCAAAAATTGTAAATGTTGTGTATTTACTCTTCAACACACCGGTGGGCTAAAGTAGTGAACTATTTGCCTTTTGTCTACGTGACACATTTTTGTTGATTGGCCATGTCGGTTGGTGGAGGGTTACGACACATTTATAAATAACGCGATCTAACCCAAAAAGTTTTTTTTATTAATAATATTGATCGCGAAAGCCTACGTGCTAAACAAACTAAATACAACAACAATCAGTTCTAAAGAAATCAGTTTTCAATTCAGATTATTTAAAAGTGTATAGCTCCCAGTGGCTTCCGAATATCTGGAGGAGCGTTCCAGACGGCCGCAGGAGCGCATCTGAAAGTGCTGCACGAAGATGCGGTGACCGTCTTTTTTTATGAGGCCCTCGGTCAACTTAGCACCAGCCCTTTCTGCCATACAAGACGTAAAGTGGAGGGCGAGGCCCGCTGAATCTCCGACCAGCGCCACCTAGCCAGTGAACTGGAGCACGTACACCAAGCCCTCAAGATGAATGGATACTCAGACCGCACAATCCGCAAAGCTGTATCCCCATTCATGGGGAGACAACCATCTGAGCACCCAATCAAAACCATCACCTTGCCAAACATAGCAGGTGTTACCAAAAAGTTTTCCAAAATCTTAAACAAACACAAGATCCAGGTCCAATTCAATACAGTAGACAAAATCTGTAATTTGATCCCATCTGTGACGGATGTCATTCCTGACATGCAATACTCTGGTGTCTACAAACTAAGTTGTGTCTGCGACAGCAGTTACATTGGGAAAACGAAACGACATGTCTCGGATCGTGTTCGCGAACACAAGGCAGATTTGAAACACGGCAGCACCAATACCTCTGTAGTGGTTGATCCTTGTTATAATGCGGTGGGCACGCACGATATTGTTTATTCCGAGACCAGGGTACTCTGGAAACCTTCGGGCTACCATCAAAGATTTGCCCATTAAGCCATCCAGATAGAAGAACACAGAAACAATTTCAACCGAGAAGATGGGTATAAGCTGAGCAATCATTTGAAGGACAGTATTAACCAGGAAAAGTCATAACTGGCTGTGATATTCCCATCCTACCACTTTAGTTGTTATTTTCAGCTCTCTGATTTTACATTAACAGGTTAAAATTTCCCACACTAAAACAGCCACCTCGCTCGCAAGCTTGACGTTGCTGCTCTGCGATCTTCCATTAACATGCTAATCTCCGATCTCACGTAAACATGCTAATCACTCACATTAACATAGCCACTTCCACGCCTCCCGTCTTGGAGGTCGCCCTCCGATCTTACACTCACATGCAATATTTCTACCTACATGACGTCACTGAAAGAACCAAAGAGTACGATAAATGTCTGTTCAGTATTTAAAATGTATATATAAAAGTCAATAATTGTTGATGTGTGGGTGTGTGTGTGGGTTCGTATGCGTTCGCGCACTTGCGAAGAATTTGGCTCTCCAACGGTGGGGTTTACATAAAATAAAAATAGCCAGGTACCACGCCGTAAGCCCCGCCGTGAGCAAGCGCTATTCCTTTTTCACATCCGTCAACTTTAATGTTAGTTGAATTAGCGATTGAGTGCGATTTTTCTGCTTTCTCTTTATTTATTTATGACGCGTGCATAACCATACCAACTCACACACCTTTGGTGGGGGGATGGCCCATGCCAAGTCGCACGCCTTCGGTGGGAGTGAGGGGGAAATTTTATTTTGTGTTCAAAATGCTATAAAATACACTAAACGCTCAGGTAAATTCTTCACTGTGTGATGTCCCCCCCACCCCGATGCGTGTAGTTACTACTATACAGTCGGTAGATGTTACCACTATAGGCCGTAGATATTACTGCAGAGCGGCCGAGGAGATCGTGGCTGGCGGAGGGGGGGGGGGGGTCAGGGGTAGCAGCCCAGCACCAGCCTGCCAAGGTGCCACTTCGGCCGGCTGGACAATCTAGGCGAGGCCTGAGGCTCTGTATGGGACTAGGCCTCACCACGCCACTCTGTCAGGTGAGTACTTTGTGCTATAGAGTCGATAAATACTGCAATAGAGTCAGCATGTTCTACTGTAGTGACAGCAGGTACGACCACAGTTGGCATGCACTGCTGTAATCATAACAGGTACCACCACAGTCAGTACGCACTGCTGTTAGATTTTAAGAGTAGTTTTGAAATATATTTTTTGGCCCGGGCAACGCCGGGCACTTCCCGCTAGTGTATAATGCAATCCAGTTTCTAGATGAGTTGACTTCTTTTACTGAATTCCAAATGTTAAAAATGGTGGTATTCAACTACATCAAGTCTTAAATGTTGCAGAAGATATTTGAGAAAAGTGACTCTGTGCCAGAGGGTGTGTTTAAAATGTCAAGAATGCGGAAAAGTACAAAGGTGTGCTGGAAAAGTGTTGAGGTCATACCATTGCATGCAAATTCAGGATTGTGGCCGCGAGCTTTTATGCACTGGTTAGGACACTGACCTCTAAACCCCAATCGCCTGAGTTAAATTCCCAGCTAGGGCTAAGTTATTATTAAATAAACATATATTTTTACTCTTTGGTTTTATTCGGTAAAGTCACGTAGGTAAAACGAAATAAAATAAACATTTAAAACACGACGTTTCGGAGGCAACGCAAGCTTCCGTCTTCACATGGGACCAGTCACAGCCAAAATCGCTGCACCAAGTATAAACACCATTGGCAAATAAAGGATGCACCGTCAATTATATACCCCCCCCCCCCCCCCATCATTCTATCATCATTGTCAGCCAGCAGCAAGTTACCGATGAACAAAGGCCTCTCCAAATCGCACTCTAATCTACCCCTAGATGATCCGGCAACGTGACAAAGCTCAGCCAGCACCTGCCACGCTCGGCGTAACTTCGGTGCTCCGTTTCCTTCAGTGGGGCCGTCCTCTTGGATGCATTCCTTTGAATGCAACTCAACATCGTTGACCATGAAGTATGTATGTACGTACGTATGTATGTGTATGTATGAATGTCTTTGAATATGTAGAGCTATTATTGTACACTTCCCGTGCTGTTACCCGGTAGTATATCATACGTGCCAATAGGGGGCGGAAGAGGGGCTGAGCCTCGGTGTTAATGGACTGTGGGCCACGGGGCCCAATGGTAACCGGGATGCAGACCCCAGACCCCAGGAGGTGGGCTGGGGGATAGCATCACCCCCCAGGTTCTTCTAGAAGGATCGAGAAGGAAGGCGTGGCCGGGGCGGAGCGAGCCACGGCTCTGTATAAAAGCCGGATCTCTGAACGGTCCAGGCAGTCGTCGTCCAGCTGAAGACAAGAAGCCTCCTGAAGACTGAAGAGCCCGAGGGCAGAGTCGTGCCCCTGGCAAGGGTCGGCTCCAGCCTATATACCAGTGAAGATTCAAGCTTCTTTGTATGTGCAGTGTCATCTGTACTTGCGGGTGGCATGCGTCGCACAAACTGTCAGCCGGAGACGAGGTGGTCGCAGGAGGCACAGCCGTGCCCTCTTTATTCGTCGTTGTTGCCGAGCTCACGGCACCACTCGGGCCCCCTCTCTCTCACACACGACTCCGCTGCCGCGCACTCCATCCCAGGCACAACCCTGTCCGCGTTGCACCCACGGCTTCGACCGGGGACAGCCAACTACTGTCTGGCTGCACAATGATCGGGCGAAGGTGGCAGCGACAAGGGCGACGACGATGACAGCAATGATGAGATGGGTCCAATCCCAGAACCGGCAGCCCAGAGCTCTCGCTCTCTGCCCTGGCCACGCCTCCCTTCTCGAACCATCTAGAGATTTCCTGGGGCTTCCACACGAGGTCTATCATGACCCTTGCCCCAGTTCCTCCGCCCTGCCGGCACACCCGTGTATATGCTCAGCGGCGTGTGTGCTAAGTGCCCACCTGCAGTTGCTGCTGCTGTCCAACAGTCAGCGCTATGTCACTACATCTGTATGTGGCGAGCGGTTGTGCAGTGGTTAGCTGTTAAACGCTATGAACACGGTAACCCGAGCAGGTGGTCAGCACCACGTCTGGCTTCATGTGTCTCCCCAGTGCCATGTTTACTACACATCGGATCAGGTACTCATTTGAGTCTGAGTGGACCTAGGGAGGCCCAGGGCCGGGTTCAGATAATCGCCGCTAGTGTTGGTGGCCATGAGCGGGAATTAAATTCCGGTCTCTGCCTAGAGAGACACATGCAAACTCCAAATATAGAGGAGTCAGAGTCGGGATCGGACACACACCCTCCTATATACCAGGCGAGGTAGTTAACATCTTGCTTCCACCATGATGCCCCTACGTGGAAATTCATATATCAACCATTTCCCCTCTTTTTTACGATTCCTCGCTGTCTTTCACGGTGAATTGTGTAGCAACAAAAAAACTCAATTGCACATGACTGACGTGGATTTTTGGTGGCTCTTTGTGCATTAGTGGATGGACAGAGGCCTCCAGATTTTTTCCCCTGGTTGAGTATGTAGCACGTACATGTGCAGTCCCTTTGTCAATTCACCTTGTGGATTTGGGAGGCTCTGCTCCCAGTGAATGTTTGGGGGTTATTTGTCGTCACCCCATCACTCTGGCCAATGCGAATTGATGCAAGCAAGAAGGGGTAGTTGTGGGAGCATAGCAGTGCGGCACAATATTTCATTATTTATATTTTATATATAAACTGCCCTTCTGTTATTATGGTGGCCAGACGTATTGGTGTAACTGCAAGCACTCACCCTCTGATTGACTAACTCTGGAATACCCATTTATAGTGTTGGGAGGACAGTAGGAGGGAATAAAGAAACTAAACATTCCATTTCTTCAACCGTCACGGTGGAAGATCGAATTTCAACGGATGTGTGCAATTTGCTAGAATGGATATTGCAGGCGTCATAATACCAAAACGACAACAAAGCCCTGCAAGAGTCCTGGGTGCCACGGTGGCTAGGAGATGTTAACTACCTCGCCTGGTATACAGGAGAGCATGGATACAATCTAGACCCTGACGATTCCTGCTGCTGTACATTTAGAGTTTGAGTGTGTCTCTCCCCGAAGTCACGTGAATTTTCCTCCGGGTCCTCTGGTTTTTTCCCTCTTCATTTAGAAACACTGTCTGTCTAAAACATGGCTTATCTCACGTATAACTCCGAGCCTAATTAGAAGTCAGGGATATAATAAATTCCGATTAAAAAGAGAATCAAAAGGAGGTGGTGTGGCAAAATAAAAATGAATGTTTTTTTTAAATAATATGTTAGTCCCAGCTGGGAATTGAACTCAGGTGACCGGGGTTTAGAGGGCAGTGCGCTAAATCACTGCAGAAAATTTCGCTGCCACAATCCTGAATTTGCATGCAATGGCCAGACCCCCACAGATATCCAGCACACCTTTGTACTTTTCCGCATTCTTGACATTTTAAACATATCCTCAAGCAGTGAGTCACTTTTCTCAAATAGCTCCACCAAATCGAAGCTTGCAATGAAAACATTTATTTTAACATTATCCCTTAACACTTGAAATTAATCTTGAAATGAACCCTGGAATCTAGAAACCAGAATCCATGATACATTACAATCACCTGCGTGTATTCATTGTATATATGTTGAACTTATTTCGTAACGTACGTATTCATAATCGGAGGTGTGGGCGAAGGACAGCGAACTAAGCCAAAACATCAAATTAGTTTTCAAGCTAGACTTCAAATGCATAGCTCCCGTGGCTTCCTAATATCGGAAGGAACAGCGTTCCAGACGGCTGTGGAAGTGCACCTGAAAGCGCCGCACAAAGGGGTGCCCCTCTTTGTTCAGTGGTTAGCCAAAAGCCGCTGCTGCTGCGAGGATCAGCAGAGTTCGTGTGATGATAGTTTATGCACCTTGACGAGATTAGCAGCAAGTTATCGTGGCTCACTTGTGGCAAGCGCTATTTGTGTGTAATGAGCACAACATTGGCATGCATTCGTTCGGTAACTGGAAGCTGATGCAGCCGATTCGTTGACTTTTTCTCCACTGTTGGTGATCCCGTAATGGCAGAAATGACTGGGGCTGAAACTGCCCAAAGCATTCAACTGTCAAGCTTTCATCAACGTCGTTGCCGACATGCCGAGTGACTGTTGATTCCGCGTACACCTTGGGGGCAAGGCTCGTTTCTTGGTGTGAGGTGAACAATACTATCTTTGATATTGTACGAGGTGTAAAGCCCACTGAGCTATATAGCTCTTTTTCAGAAGCGACATGGCTATCACAGATGGTAGCAGCTCAGCGAAGTGGCTTATCACCACTTGGAAATGTATAGCAGTAGTCAAATACTCTGAACGCGAAAAACCCGAGGACCCGGGGGAAAATCCACGCGACTGCAGGGAGAGAGACAAGCAAATTCATAATATATAATAGCAGGCATCGTCAGGGTCTGGATTTAACCCATGTCCTCCTACATACCTGGCGAGGTAGTTAACATCTCTTAGCCACCGTGGCGCCATGGACAATAGACTCTCGTTTTAGTGTCATGCCATCTGCAATATCCATTCCACCAAATGGCAGAAATGAGTTAAAATTCGATCTTCCAGCGCAGGGGTTGAAACAATGGAATTTATTTGTTCCTTTAATTTCTCCAACTCTGTCCTCCCAGCAGTAAAAAGGGGTATTCCAAAGTTAGTCCCTCTCCTCCCCTACCTCCCATCTTTACCAAATGTAAGGCCCCACAGAGCTACGTAGCTTTTTTTTCAGAGAAGCGACCAGGCTATCACAAATGATAGCTCAACGAAGTGGCTCAAGTCAGAATCAGGATACTTATTAATACTGGAGGAATCCAATGAGCTACGAAACTCTTTCTTACAGAAAGTTACAACAATAACAAAAAAACAAAAACACGATAGGAGTGCAAAGTATAGGAAAGGTAAATACATCACTTGAAAAAATATAGAAATACAACTAAATATTGTTTTATCTTACCAGGTAAGGCCTATTGAGCTATGTAGTTATTTTTCAGAAGCGACCTGGACACAACTCATAGCTCAACGAAGTGGCTTATCAGGTGGGAATTTATTGCATATAGATGTTGATTATAAATGTGGAGGGGAAAACCGGAGGATTCGGGGAAAAATCCACGCGACCACGGGGAGAGAGATAGAGTGAGAGATACACGCAAACTCCAAATATGCCACGGGCGTCAGGGTCGGGATAAAATCCACAACCTCCTGTATACCAGGCGAGGTGGTTAACATCTTGCTTCCACCATGATGCCCCTACGTGGAAATTCATATATCAACCATTTCCCCTCTTTTTTTACGATTCCTCGCTGTCTTTCACGGTGAATTGTGTAGCAACAACAAAAAACTCAATTGCACATGACTGACGTGGATTTTTGGTGGCTCTTTGTGCATCAATGGATGGACAGAGGCCTCCAGATTTTTTCCCCTGGTTGAGTATGTAGCACGTACATGTGCAGTCCCTTTGTCAATTCACCTTGTGGATTTGGGAGGCTCTGCTCCCAGTGAATGTTTGGGGGTTATTTGTCGTCACCCCATCACTCTGGCCAATGCGAATTGATGCAAGCAAGAAGGGGTAGTTGTGGGAGCATAGCAGTGCGGTACAATATTTCATTATTTATATTTTGTATATATAAACTGCCCTTCTGTTATTATGGTGGTCAGACGTATTGGTGTAACTGCAAGCACTCACCCTCTGATTGACTAACTCTGGAATACCCATTTATAGTGTTGGGAGGACAGTAGGAGGGATTAAAGAAACTAAACATTCCATTTCTTCAACCGTCACGGTGGAAGATCGAATTTCAACGGATGTGTGCAATTTACTGGAATGGATATTGCAGGCGTCATAATACCAAGACGACAACAAAGCCCTGCCAGAGTCCTGGGTGCCATGGTGGCTAGGAGATGTTAACTACCTCGCCTGGTATACAGGAAGGTATGGATACAATCTAGACCCTGACGATTCCTGCTGATGTGCATTTAGAGTTTGAGTGTCTCTCTCCCCGAAGTCGCGTGGATTTTCCTCCGGGTCCTCCGGGTTTTTCCCTCTTCATTTAGAAACACTGTCTGTATGAAACATGGCTTATCTCACGTATAACTCCGAGCCTAATTAGAAGTCAGGGATATAATAAATTCCGATTAAAAAGACAATCAACAGGAGGTGATGTGGCAAAATAAAAATGAATGTTTTTTTATAATAATATATTAGTCCCAGCTGGGAATTGAACTAAGGTGACCGGGGTTTAGAGGGCAGTGCGCTAAATCACTGCAGAAAATCTCCCTGCCACAATCCTGAATTTGCATGCAATGGCAAGACCCCCACAGATATCCAGCACACCTTTGTACTTTTCCGCATTCTTGACATTTTAAACATATCCTCAAGCAGTGGGTCACTTTTCTCAAATAGCTCCTCCAAATCTAAGCTTGCAAAGAAAACATTTATTTTAACATTATCCCTTTTTAACACTTGAAATTAATCTTGAAATGAACCTTGGAATCTAGAAACCGGATTCCATGATACATTACAATCACCTGCGTGTATTCATTGTATATATGTTGAACTTATTTCGTAACGTACGTATTCAACCGTGATAATCGGAGGTGTGGGCGAAGGACAGCGAACTAAGCCAAAACATCAACTTAGTTTTCAAGCTAGACTTCAAATGCATAGCTCCTGTGGCTTCCTAATATCGGAAGGAACAGCGTTCCAGACGGCTGTGGAAGTGCACCTGAAAGCGCCGCACAAAGGGGTGCCCCTCTTTGTTCAGTGGTTAGCCAAAAGCCGCTGCTGCTGCGAGGATGAGCAGAGTTCGTGTGATGATAATTTATGCACCTTGACGAGATCAGCAGCAAGTTATCGTGGCTCACTTGTGGCAAGCGCTATTTGTGTGTAATGAGCACAACATTGGCATGCATTCGTTCGGTAACTGGAAGCTGATGCAGCCGATTCGTTGACTTTTCCTCCACTGTTGGTGATCCCGTAATGGCAGAAATGACTGGGGCTGAAACTGCCCAAAGCATTCAACTGTCAAGCTTCCATCAACGTCGTTGCTGACATGCCGAGTGACTAATGATTCCGTGTACACCTTGGGGGCAAGGCTCGTTTCTTGGTGTGAGGTGAACAATACTATCTTTGATATTGTACGAGGTGTAAAGCCCACTGAGCTATATAGCTCTTTTTCAGAAGCGACATGGCTATCACAGATGGTAGCAGCTCAGCGAAGTGGCTTATCACCACGTGGAAATGTATAGCAGTAGTCAAATACTCTGAACGCGAAAAACCCGAGGACCCGGGGGAAAATCCAAGCGACTGCAGGGAGAGAGACAAGCAAACTCATAATATATAATAGTAGGCATCGTCAGGGTCTGGATTGAACCCATGTCCTCCTACATACCTGGCGAGGTAGTTAACATCTCTTAGCCACCGTGGCGCCATGGACAATAGACTCTCGTTTTAGTCTCATGCCATCTGCAATATCCATTCCACCAAATGGCAGAAATGAGTTAAAATTCGATCTTCCAGCGCAGGGGTTGAAACAATGGAATGTATTTGTTCCTTTAATTTCTCCAACTCTGTCCTCCCAGCAGTAAAAAGGGGTATTCCAAAGTTAGTCCCTCTCCTCCCCTACCTCCCATCTTTACCAAATGTAAGGCCCCACAGAGCTACGTAGCTTTTTTTTCAGAGAAGCGACCAGGCTACCACAAATGATAGCTCAACGAAGTGGCTCAAGTCAGAATCAGGATACTTATTAATACTGGAGGAATCCAATGAGCTACGAAACTCTTTCTTACAGAAAGTTACAACAATAACAAAAAAACAAAAACACGATAGGAGTGCAAAGTATAGGAAAGGTAAATACATCACTTGAAAAAATATAGAAATACAACTAAATATTGTTTTATCTTACCAGGTAAGACCTATTGAGCTATGTAGTTATTTTTCAGAAGCGACCTGGACACAACTCATAGCTCAACGAAGTGGCTTATCATGTGGGAATTTATTGCATATAGATGTTGATTATAAATGTGGAGGGGAAAACCAGAGGATTCGGGGAAAAATCCATGCGACCACGGGGAGAGAGATAGAGTGAGAGATACACGCAAACTCCAAATATGCCACGGGCGTCAGGGTCGGGATAAAATCCACAACCTCCTGTATACCAGGCGAGGTAGTTAACATTTTACGAGCCACCGTGGCCGCCCCGTGATGGAACGTGTCTAGTCAGGTCATTTCTTGCACGCACGCACACACGCACACACGCGAGAACTAGGAAGTTCACAAATAAAATATATTACACCCCATGCAAATACCACATGTCATTGTTACAGACAAGACAGGCTCCCGCCTCGTCCTTATGTATACAACGGTATAAACACCATATTCTTTGGGTCTTTCGGTAAAGTCACGTAGATAGGTTCAAAAAAATAACAACACAAGCGTTGCGATCGAAACGTCGTAGTTTTTTGTTTTTTTGTTATTTCTTTGAACCCATCTAAGTGACTTTATCGAAAGACCCAAAGAATATGAATACCTGCAGTCACGAAAGATTTAAGTCAAGGTATAAACACCATTGGCTAAAATAAAAGCACGCACCGTCAATTACATTTTCTTCATTTATCACCGTGTTCGTCCTTGTTAAACCCAACATCCACCGCAACATCCTCATAACTGTGGCTGCCATAGCTTGGTCCTCTCTCTTGTGGCATTGTTCCAGTATTCCATGTAGTCAACCTTCTGCTCTTTCCATTTTGTGCCTCTATCTTGATATCTGTGGACAACATACTACCACCGCCCGGGTCTGCACTGCCAGCTAGGGGCAGAGTCATTGGGTCCCAATATTCTTCACACTCTCTGCCCACTTAAGGGCTGCCCGGGACTGAGGGCCATTTGTTTGCAATGACTTTCCATGTTTTGTCTTTAGGGTTTTGTGGCCGGTTGTCACCAGACAACAACCCTCCTCCTTTATCCTGGCTTGGGACAGGCAGAAACACATTTCTAATAAAATTTGTTTTTGACTGTCCCAAGCCATGATGCATTCAGGCTGACCCAAAGGATGCACCACGTGTGCAAAGGTGGGAGAAAATTGGGCCATAATGTGTCTTAGGTAATGCATCACATGAGCTAGAAATCCTATATAAACATCACCCAACATCATACAAGTCAGTTTAACATGACAGCTGCAGGCTTAGTGCGGCCTGGAAGCGTATTATTAAATAATACACATTACATTTTGATTTAAAGAATTACTAATCTACAACTCATTACTAATCATAACCAATGACTGATTACTAATCGATCATATAATTACAATACCCCTCCTCCGCCTCTAATCACTGCACCTGATATGAGTTAAGTGATGACGTCACCCTGCTGCTCTATATAAAACCGGGAGCAAGCGAGGGCTTTACCATTCTGGCGAATTGCCCGATGATGCTGGTTGTATTTACCAGCGAAACGTCGTACTCAAACTGTAAATGTGGATTCGCTCTTCAACACACCGGTGGGCTAAAGTAGTGAATTATTTGTCTTTTTGTCAACGTGACACCTTTTTTTGCTGATTGGCCGTGTCGGGTGGTGGAGGGTTACGACACATTTATAAATAAACGCGATCTAACCCAAAAACCTTTATTATGGATCATACAAGTCATTCTTGCCGAGGCAAACTCCGAGACTGGCACCCGTAACCAGCCAAGTGTCAAGAGTCTTGCAGAGGCAAAGGCTCTGTGTCGCTAAGTGTTGAGTTCTGCGCTGACAGACTGAGTATCGCTGAAAGTGTTTTATTTTACGTGTTTTCCTTATGTGTTGAGTCACTTGCAGAGTCAAGTACTTCGAGAAGTTGTACTGTACTCATCTAAGAGTTGTGAGAAGCTAAGAGGTGTGCAAATGCATTTTCACATAGTACTGTGAGAAGTTAAGTGGAAATTTGAGTTAACTTCTCACACGTCTTAGCTCATCACAGTATTATGTGAAAATGAATTTGCACACCTCTTAGCTTCTCGCAACTCAATTTGAGTTATACACAAATGTCGAGTGTGCATGAATGTTGTCCAAGCTATAGGCTGGATAAGTTACGTTGTCCAAGTGACTGATATTCTGATGATAAGAGTTTTGATGAGTTTTGGAGAGCGAGCTGGGCGAAGGAGATCTCGCGAGGGAGGGGGGCACCAAGGGTGCTCGCGCGAAGCAGTCAGCTACTGAAAAGGAATGAGGAGCAGCGTGGCCAGAGTACTCCAACTGCAGATCGAGCCTGGCGTGCAGATACCCTGCAAACGTGCAGCCCAGGAGCTAGCGGCTGACCACGAGCGTGCTCACTGTGGAGCATTGAGGATCCTCCAACGTGGATCGAGCACGATGCACAGACAACGGTGCGAAGGAGCAGCGAGCAGCAGGGCCGCGAGCACACAACAATTGTGGGCCCAGCCTGCCGTTCTACTACACATCGTTGTGGGACTTGAGGTATTGTTCAGAAAGAAGAAAGAGAAACATTAACTTTACACTCACTCACTACTTTTAACTCTACCTTGTACAGGTTGTGGGCCAAGCAGAATCTCAGCTTGCATGCCGCACACACGGGAATCGTGTATGGTCGCGTTAGCATAAGACAGCCTATTGTTGTAGTTTAATCACGTGATTGTGAGATCAGATTATTGACGTTTTCTAACTGTTTGATATTCATTTGATGGGAACGCCTTTTGTGCGAATATTTCCATTTTGAGCTGTTGCCTGTTGCACTGGGTTAACCACGTCATCGTTAGATTTGACCTTTGATGCTTTAATGATCATCCAGTACAGATTGATGAGTACTTATATTTGCATGGGCACTGTTGTTGGAATTCAGATGGTAAGATTTGGTGGATGTTAGGGCAAGTTGAGATTAAAGTTGCTTAAATTAAAACAGGTTTCCGAGTGCTTCTTTCCTAGTACTCGTGCATCATTGTCATAATGACGAATTGTATCCTGCGGTGAGATCTGAACCCCGAGACCTTCAATTAATTTCATTTCAGTTAATTTATTTTAGTATAGCCCTGTGAGCCATTCGGCTCTTGAATCGGGTGCAACTACAACAAACAAAAACATGAACAAGAAAACATCTTAAAGCGACTACGAGCAACAGAAAAAATCCAGGAAAAAAACAGCAAAGTCTTCCAGAAAAAGCACCGCATATCAACGCTGTGTGCAAAAATCCCAGTGGGATGCAAGCCAAACAATAACCATGAGACAATTTCAATTACAGTTACCAGTCTAACTCTGTGTACTACAACAAACAAATATGGCTAAACCAGAACCTTTTCGAAATCACCAAAATAAAGCTCCAAAAATAATGTAGCAGTGATCATTGGAACTGTGATTCCAATTTAAAAATAAACAATGTACATAATATGTACGACCAAACTTTGCAAGCCACAGCATCATGAGATAGGTATTACAACCAACGAAGGCGGCGTCTTTGCATAGACAAGCAGCACCTTGCACACCATTGGGTGGCAAAAACGTCGTCTTCCTCATGCTCACATTTCCCTCACACAGAGCCCCGTGTCGGCATCTTCAGGCTGAGTCGACCTCGAGCTCGAGGAGGCCCAGACAGGGTTCAGATTTGTCCCGCCATTGACATTGAACCCACGATCTCCTGCATATCAGGTGAGGGAGTTAACATCCCACCACCGCGGCTACCCCAAACCACTGCTGGTCGACAGCCTCGGAGAACCATGTCGTTCACGGGGTGGGGGGTCATTTGATCATACTTCCCCACGCCAAACAGAATGAGACGGTGCAAGAGGGCCCCCCGCTCGCGGGGGCTTGATCAGGATATCACTTTCCACGTGTGCTAGGCATAGCCGGGAATCGTACGGAAGTTAACAGGGTGTGTCGTGCAAGGTGCGCTAACTCACTACGCCAACGCCTCCAGACCACATTCCTGAAACACATTCCTGCGGAGGGAGCTGGTAGGAACGTTGGGTTGCTCGACAATGGCCAGGGTCAACGGCGGCGTGGTGTATTCCGCAAATATGCCCGACTGAGGGCGGGCACAAGCCGGCGTGAGTAGGTTAAACGTTGAGTTTTATAAGGGCACCACGGGGTGACCAGCCCCACCCCACCCAGCCCCACCCCTCCCACCCCCCACCCAGCTCCACCCTCCCCACTCAGCCCCTCCCCACCAGGCCCACCCTCCCCTCCCCACCCTCCCTACCCTCCCTACCCAGCCCCTCCCCACCCTCCCCTCCCCACCCTCCCTTCTCCACCCAGCCCCACTCCCATTTTTGGATGCACGATGGACGGACACAATAATCCCCTGTGGGCTGGTGTAACCAGGAGGTTCCTATCAGTATAACAATTCAAATGGCCAAACCCTGCGGATATATCCGCATCTGTGTACATTCCCGTATGTTTGACATTTTAAATTGGGCCTATCCGCACATTCTTCCTGCCAACCTTCATAAAGGTTAATACTTGATTATTGAAAAAATATATATTTTTACATGGTGCAGCACCCGCCCAATCATATATATATATGTGGGCACACACATACACCGTGTGACTGTCCACTGACTTCGTTTGAAAATCGATAATCACGCATGGTCAGAGATTTTCAGCTCTTTTCTCAACAATTTTCAAAGTCGGTAAGTGCAACACCGCGCTGTGGCGATATCTGTCGCGTATCACTAAATCGTAATTGGGCACTGCCGCTCCTGCCTCCAGATGAAGGGATGCCAAGGCACTTTGTGACTTAAGCTGGCCGACTCTTTTTTGCCAGGAGGGGTTCCTGCCAAGTTTATTTTTTTCTGCACAATGCTATTGTTTCTGTCGATTGCAAAAAAAAAAAATACGAATAGTTACTGAAACAGATAATAGGCATCTTATGTAGGGGAGTTGGTTATTTCATATTTTGGTTGTTGGGAAATATAACCGCTAATAAAAATATATATAGAGAGAGGAATGGTAGTCACAAAACCTAAGTATTATTTTCTGTAATAAATGATTATTTTGGGTTAGATCGCTTAAAAATACAAATGTTGCTTTAAATCAGCCACCATCACCACCTGACAGCCAATATCAGTAAGGGGTTTGTGTCATGTAACACAAAACGTGTACAATTAGTTTACTAGTTCAGCACTAACTGGTTGTTTTGGGTCGGAGAGTTAAACCCACGATTACGCTCACTATTATTTTGTGCAAAATGTACGATACCTATGATCCTGCATATCAGCCAGGAAATCGCTTCAGTTGACTTTTGATGGATTTTTCTTCCTTCCAAATACCTCTGTTGAATATTTGTCGTAAGTTTGCACGGCGTTTAGCGACTGCATGGGAAAGATGCCTATCCCTCCGCATGGCAGCAACATATGTTCAGGAGCTTGTCGCCAAAGCCGAGGTGTGCTTAGCCACAGGAGAGTTCACAGGAGAGAGTTCGTGTGGTTGTGCTATTTCTACATTCACACGAGCACAGACTACACTAGTTTACTATGTAAGACCACGGTGGCTATGGAGATGTTAACTACCTCGCTTGTTCTACAGGAGGTCGTGGGTTCCATCCCGACCCTAACGATGCCTGTTTTTGGGAGTTTTTGACTCTCTCTGTCCCCGTGGTGGTCGCATGGATTTTTATCAGGGTCCTCCAATTATTTTCCCCTCGACATTTAAAAACCATGACGTTCGAGTATTTGGCTGTTGCTGAAGCGACCAGGCCACAAATTATAGCTCAATTAAGCGGCTTATCACGTGGACATCTATAGAAGCAGCCAAATACCCCATAACGGATGTTTTTTTTTTATTTGGAGCGAAAATAACAGAAAAATCTACACGACCACGGGGAGAGAGAGAGAGACGCGCACAATCTAAATACACAACAGGCGTCGAGGTCGGGATCGAACCCACGACCTCCTGTATACCACTGGAGGGAGTCAACATCTGGCCGGTTATGATGTGTATGAGCGCCCGGACCAGAATGGAACGCAGTGCCTCTCTCACAACTAATTCACAACCACAAGTCCGCTTATATATTTTAAATGGCTATAATTTTTAAGTTTTAATTCTCTCATTGTAGTATCATTATCATCACGATCCATGGGCAGATATCCCTGTAGGTTTAAACTGCAGATTTCATAATTTCTTTCAATATTCCTTTGTCTTGTGACCAATTGTTCAATTAGTGGGCACATCTTTCTGGCCCAATCTCTAAATAGCCATCGTCAAGCCATTATGTGTTCGGTCTTCCCTCATTTTCCGGTTCTTTCTATTTTTCCGAGCACACTTGCCACTATCTTCTTGTCCATCCTTCTTCATATGGTGCCCAAATAGTGCCCAGCTTCCCTCTCATCACTGCCTGGATCATCATCATCAAGTTGTCTTCTATGGAGCAACTGATGAATCTAGGCGACTGATGAAGCTAGTTGGAATTACTGGTGAAACGTCGTACTCAGATTGTACATGTTGTGGCTTGTGTCTCCAACACACCGGTGTGCTGTACTAGTAATGACTTGGCATGTTCTGTTTACGTGACAACCCCTGCTAGTTGGCTGTGTCGGTTGGTGGCGGGTTAACCGACACATTTATATATTTACGCGATCTAACCCAAAAAAACCTCTATTATGGATGATATTGGTCGCGTAAGCTTACGTGTTAAACTTCTTGAACTTCCTTACTTGTGCCTTACATCAAGAAGGGGTCTAACTTCAATTCTCCACCGGGGTGCCTTTCAGTGTATAGAGTTGTGTACGTTCTCCCGTTTTATCAGAGTTAGTGAATGTGAGAGTGAATGAGTGTGTGTGTGAAATATTTTAAGTGTGGGGAGCGGTAGCGAGCGGTTAGCGATACACTGCACTCTGAACCCCACAGAGTTCGATACCCGCTCACGGCCACCAACACCAGCGGCGAAATGAACAGGCTTTAGGCCTCCCCTAGGTCGACTCAGCATCAAATCAGTACCTGAACCAATGTGTAGTAAACGTCGCCACTGGAGAGACAAACGAAGCCGGACGTGGTAATGGCTACCTAATCTGGTCGCCGGGTTTGTAGCACATTACAGCTAACCAATGCGCCA